>NC_062554.1:51853922-52509339 GCF_016906955.1 Phacochoerus africanus | reverse complement strand
CAGAGGTACTGGTTTTATCCCCAGCCCAGCACAGTGGGTTAAAGGATCTGGCATTGCTGCAGCTGTGGCATAGGTCAGGGCTGAGGCTAAGATTTCATACCTAGCCCAGGAACTTCCATATGCCCTGGTTGCAGCCATTAAAAAAAAAAAAAAAGCTGCTAACATTACAAAGGGAGAGAAAATAGACATTATCTGTTTTCAGTCTGTCCCTTGAGTAAAGAACACAACATCACCCATTGTCTTTCCAAAGGGATTGAATCTGAGTCTGATCAAGCTTGTGGATCCATTTTCGAATTTTTGAAGACATGAGGACATAGGAACATATTTAACTGATCCATGAGTATACAGTCATCAACATATGGCCTGTGGGAAACTCTTCAGGTAAAACAGCCTTATTTTTCAACAGATAAATTGCAAGTACCTGTAATTTAAGAGAGACTTCAAAACATCCTAATTAAAAAAAAAAAAAAAACCTGGGTGAGAGTAAACTATAGGGTCTAAGGATACATATTTGGCTGGTGAAATCATGAAGAAAAGGAAAGAACTGATTACTGCAAAATTCAGAACAGTGGATTCTTTTGGTGTGAGGAAAAGGGCTGTGATTGGAATGGGCCATGTGGAGAAGCTTCAGGGGTGGCTGGCAAAGATCCACTGCTTAAACTGGATGTTAAAACAAAGCATGCAGATGGAGTCCCTGTCGTGACCCAGTGGAAACGAATATGACTAGGAACCATGAGGTTGCAGGTTCAATCCCTGGCCTCACTCAATGGGTTGAGGATCCGGTGTTGCTGTGAACTGTGGCGTAGGTTGCAGACGAGGCCTGGATCTGGCATTGGTGTGACTGTACTATAGTGCAGCCCTAAAAAGACAAAAAGACAAAAAAAAAAAGCATGCAGAGTTTCCGGTTGTGGGTAACTTTAATGAAATTGCATCATTGCCATGGACCAGAAGTTGAGAGGAGATGATCATCTTTTTAGTTAATTAACCATTAGAGAGAAAGAAAGCCCCCAAATCCATGGTAGTATTACCTTTATCAGTATCCATGACTGGCAGATTTGGCTCAGGTTTTCTTATTCTGCTACAAAATTCAGTAAAAAATTGGCTCATATTCAGTATTGTGAATGTGCAGAATAGTGACCAGAGGAGAATCTAAAAGCTGATGGTGTTGAGAAATTATTGCACTTGAACTATGATAACCATCTCTTTAAATCAATCTCTATATTATGTTAAGAAGCTCAATTATTTTTTGATAAAAATTTCAGCTGATTTATCCTCCCATCATAGAAGATCATTTTATGATAAATTCACTTCTGTCTGAATACTATGTTGCTCATTTAGCCAAAAAGATGTATTTGATATGCTACTAAACCCACTTCCAAAAAACTTTTTTTTCTGCCTACATAGTATTCCGTTGAATAGAAGTAACATAATTTATTTAGCTATTTGTAATTGATCCTAATCAATTTCTTAGATTTCTTTGTATAATAAGGAGATTTAGCCCTTAGTCTGTGATATGAGTTGCAATTTTTTTCCTGGTTGTTTATTTGGGGTTTTTTTTTTTTTGGATTTTGCTAATAAGTTAGTGGTTGGTACCCCACCCTTGCAAAAGATTTTTTTTTTAATGTAACCAAATAAGTCAATTTTTTTATGGTTGTCTATTTCAAGCCATATGGAGAAAGGCATTACCCACTCTGAGACTATAAAAACACCTCCCATTTTACCCTTGACACTTTAATGTCTATTTATAGCACCCACATAGGCAAAGGGCCCAGGATATCAAAACCAGTTTTTATCTTTTTCCTTTGTAAGTCTGCATAAGTAGCACAGTACTTCACTTAGAAATGTAAAAATACCTTCTGCCCACAATCTTGGAAACTGCAATATAAAAAGAGCCTTGTTTCCACCTCCTGTTCAAATCAGTCTGATCAACCTGGTTACTATGTGGAGAACCGACTGCAAAGATACAAGAGTGGATGTGGGAAGATCATTATTCATTCGTTCCACGGATATTTATTGGGTATCTTGTATGTTCTAAGCCTCCACATGCCAGGTTACAGTGGTAAATGAATGAGAGAGCCTTGCTCTGTTCTAGTGGATGCTCCCGGTATCACCCTCAAAGCCAGGGTCTTGACCCTTGAATGTCACAACCACAGTTGCAGCCGCTATCTTATTACCTCTCCTCACCAGGTGTCCTTTTCTGCATGTGGCTCCTTTTGACTGAAATTTCTGACACCTACCCTAGCAAAAGAGCCCATGCTGTTCCTGAAATTTTAAGCACTGCACAGGGAGTTAGTACTTGATAGTTTCAAGGTCCTTAGCAAATATGAGCTTTCCCTTTTCTACAAACTTTAATATACTACTAATACTAATACTATGACAAAAATTACTCTCAATGTCAGTAACTCACCAGGGTCATGTAGTTGGCAAGCAGCAGAGCCAGGATTTGAACCCATACATGTACCAGACTCAAGTGTGGGATAAGCGAAGTGTCTTTTCTAGAATTCAGTAATGGTACAGAAGAATGGGTACTTGAATGTCTTTTCTAACCTGGGGAGAAATGACTTTTCATGAATATCTTGCAATTGCACAATAGTGAGCAAGAAATCCCATGTTATGTGCTTGGGACAAAGTAATCTCAGCAGCAAGCCCAGGGCATTGTCCCATTGAGTGCTTCTGTTTACCCATCTGCCCTCACCTGAAATGAGATGCATCTCTCTGTGCTTGAACTTCTTGCTCACCCTGCCTCTGTAGCAGTTAGCCAGCTCTCATCCCAGGGTGTCAGGTTGTTTTGACATCTCCATGCTTGACATCCACTGTTTCTTTGGGTGTCTGTCCCCACTCACTTGTAGTTCCCACATCACTAGCCTTCAGTGTCCTGCTCAACAAGCCCTTCTTTGGGTAAGCCTTCCCCCATCAAGAAGTCAGATTTGAATGTCCCTTATCTAGGCTTCCTAGCAACTGTGCTTGATGTACTCTGTTGGATTTTTTGTGGGGTTTTTTTTTTGTTGTTGTTGTTTATTTATTTTTTGTTTTTATTTTTATTTATTTATTTATTTATTTTTTGCTTTTTTAGGGCTGCACCTGTGGTATATGGAAGTTCCCGGGCTAGGGGTTGAATGGGAGCTGAAGCTGCCAGCCTATGCCATAGCCACAGCAATGTGGGATCCGAGCCACATCTTCAACCTACACCATAGCTCGCGGCAATGCTTGATCCTTAACACTGAGCAAGGCCAGGGATCGAACCCACATCCTCATGGATACTAGGTTCGTTATGTGCTGAACCACAGCGGGAACTTCCACGTGTTTAATGTACTTGTGATGTCTCCTTAACTAGACTCTAACCTCCGTGAGGCCACGGATTAGTGCCCTGGTTTGTTTGGCAGCTTTTCTTTTTGTGATTTGGCTTTTGGTGTGTGTGTAGTAAATATTTACTTTTAAAAAAATCAATCAATTAGTTAATGACATCTGAAGACAAAGTAGGCAAATTTCACCTCAGCTCACCTGTCCCCTGAAACTTCCCTTCTCTACACTACAGAAGAAACACTCCAATGTTTCTTCCACATTCAGACTATACTCGGAATCCTGAACTTAGTTCCTGCTGCTTCAAGCTAAGTGAGGCAAAGACAATTAGGAGATTTTTCTATACTAGCGAAGAGAGCTGAAAGGAACTAAGGTGTCCCAAACCCTGTCTTGAAATACCTGAAAGGTTAACATGTGAGAAAGAAATTTGACTTATTTACAGAGCAAAATGCTTAGCTACACAATAATAAATAAGGAATATATATATATGAATATATATATATATATATATATTCATACACACACACATACTCATCACTGAGGAGAATTTTTAAATAAATGCCTTAGGGGCAATAAGACTCCACTTGGTGGCTTGGCTGGTTCTGGGAACACTGAGGTACTGTTTGTTCCTGAAATTTTATGATTATGCCATCTAAATGAATAGTCCAAGGACAGAACACTGGGGCGGGGGGGGGGGGGGATCCAGCAGTACCTTCCACAGGAAACTGCACATGAGCAGAGTGCCAGGATGTTTGTTCTGTTTCTACTGTGCATAGTCTTTCTGGTCTGCCTGAGTAAGGGTAAGTCCTGGAGACAAAGGGAGAGTTGGTTGTTGGTTAAGAGATGGGAAGGTGCTAGGGGAGGAGAAATTTCCAAAACTGGATCTTGGGGCTTTGGCAAATGTACAAGCAATTATGACAAGGAAGATTTCTTCTTTTCACAGGAGAATTTTATGAACATCTGATCGGTACGACATGGCTAGTCGAAAGTCCTTGGTAAAAGGGTTATTTGTTACATGTTTAGGAGTAAACCTCCCCCCTCCATCTTCCCTGAGAGCTGTCATCCATTCTCCTATAGATCCTAGGAGTTTTATCTTCTCCTAGACCAATTTAGTCCATTTCTTGGAATAAGAAAGTTAAAATCCCCTTCTTTGCTTCCTTTTCCCCATTCCTGGACAAAATCATTGGGCTAGACAGGGGCTTATTACTTGGGGATAGATATCTATATCTATATATCTATATCCATATCTATATATCTATATCTATCTACCATAGATAAATTTTATGGGAACCCTGACCTTTTGAGATCTTATACAATATTGGATTTATGCCTATCTGAGCTATCTTTCACAGGATTACCAAATGAGTCAGGGTCCCGAGAAATGTTGGGAACCACTGGGCAATAGTACATTCCTGTTGGGAAGCCCCCAGGCCCAGATAACCTTCTCTATACTGCATCATTTAATCCCCCCTTTCTGTGTTTGGCAGAGCCTTCAGTGATGTGTTATAAATGTAGAAAATATCATCTTGGCATATGCTATGAGGCCATGAGGTCCTGTGTCCTGAAGTACCAACAGACCTGTGCTGTTAAGAACATTTACTTACTTACACCAAAAGGTAGTGTGGGGTATAAAGTGACTGAGAAATAACCACATTTTCCCCTTAAAGACACTCATGTTCTTTTGTCCTCAGAGTACATGGGTGAGTGGAATGGGTAAGGATGGAGTGGTCCTGCAGAGGGGATGGCAAAGATGGCTTTTCCTTAAGACAATATTGAGTGAAGGAAAGGTAGACATCCCTTATCAATTAAAGAATAAACTCCATTTTGTGGGTCAGCTATTAACAGACTCCATCTCTTGGTTCATTTGAGTCTAGAGAAAAGTCATGGAGGCTCTGAAGAGAGGTTATTCCTAGGAACATTGTAGGAGGAAACAGTGTCGTGTCATTTATATTCCTTCTCTTTTACTTATTCAGGGCGGAGTATGTATTTTTATTCAATACTGTCATGTATGGCCAACTGTGAGGACATCAACTTCTTAAGTTTTGATAAGAGGACAGAGCTCATCTGTTGCAAAAATAAAAACTACTGCAACCTCCCTGAGGGAGTATAGTTCTGCATCTCTCCTGGATTTTCAGTTATTCTTCAACTCACTACCCCCTTTATCTCTTCCCCCATACCTACAGTTCTCCTCTTCCAACCAATGGTGTAGAGTGAGAAAGCCAGCTGGTAGTGAAGAGAGAGGCCCTCATAAGAAAAGACAGTGGGAACAAGCTGAATCTCTTTAATGATGAAGCACTAGACAGAATTTTTGCAAATTTCTTTTGCTCACAGAATTTTGGTTTCATTATGATGGTGTTGCCATGAATAGCATTACATTTAAAATTGATCATTCATTATCTCCTACATATAAATATGAAGACCTGGGTCAAAATAATTCCAAGCTGGTACTGGGGAATTCTGTGACTGTACTTTATCCTCATCCATACCCACTCCTCTGGTATGGGGTTCTCTCTGGATTAGCCCTGACACCTGGCACTCTCCTTTTGCCTGTGGGTTATGGAGATAAAAGAAACTAATTCCAGTTTCCCAAGTGGCTGGCAACATGAGCCACATCTTTCTCTGGTGGAGTTCTTGGGGGAGAATCTCAGGCCAGAAACAATTTGGACAAGTATAGGGATGAGGCATCAAAAAAAGTTTTAGGGGCATTTCAGTTTGTGGAAACTAAGATTTGAGAAACAATTTAGCAGGGGTGGAGTTATCATGGCCTTTCCTGGCTAGGTAGCTGGATAGCAGTTGACTGAACTAGGTGATTGAATTGGAAATGCAAACCTTGTATAAGAATGGCTAGTCCATTTCTTCTCCTAAGAGTGTGAAAAAAAATGTTGGTAACAAAGCAGGTGACAGCACACCTGTAGCCAAGATGGTGAAACTTCCCTGGGTACAGAATAACCCTGCTGTTTCTCTCCTTGTGAAGCCTACTGAAGTTCCTAGTCCTGGATTTCCATGATCTTTTTTACCTCCCTTTTTATGCCATGTGAAATTCTTACAATAAACCATTTACCCCTCTACTTGAATAGTTTGGAGTACTCTCTGTCTTTAAAATCATTTGGGATTTTGCAGAGTCGGGATGAGGAAAGACATGTAGACAACTTTTTCAAAATAGGCAGGCAGGTTGGAAAAGCCAGTGTAACATGGATATTTTGAGTTAGGGAAACAACATATTTTTGTTTGTAGTTATATGTGGTTTTCTCTCTCCCACTGCGTCATGGGTATGGAAGGCGTTGTCTAGAAAAAAAAGAGCCAGAGAGATCATTGTTTTCCCTTGAGTTTCAAAATAGACCTTAAAAACATTTGTGAATCAATGTTTAGACAAACTGAAGAAGAGATTACTCAGATGCTAATTGGGTAATTCAACAAGTATCACACAATTTTCCAATTATAATTCATGCATGAAAAAATGACTGTGTTGAGTTCCTGTGTGGTGCAGCAGGTTAAGGGTCCAGCATTGCCACTACAGCAGCTTAGGCTGCTGCTGTGATGCAGATTTGATCCCTGGCCAGGGAACTTACACATGCCACGGGCATGGCCAAAAAAAAGAAAAAATAATGATCATGTTCACTACTACTTCAGAAAGTAGACAGAGTAATGGCTTGTCTCTGCTACATGATATGTGACTACAACTAGAGATACTTGAAGGCTGGAGGTGATTCAAAAGCAGGAGCCTGGAATCATTTAGAGGTGTCTCCATTCATGTGTCACTGCAATTAATACTGGTATAAGTTGTGAGGTCACCTTGGGCTATTGGTCAGAACACCTACATATGGACTCCATGTAGTTGGGCTCCTTTACATCATGGGGTCCCATGTTACACACACACTTAGGGCTCTAAAGGTAAGCGTATATTCTTTTTTTTTTTTTTAAGTGTATATTCTAACAAGGTGGAAGTTGCATTGCCACTTCCAAAGAGTCATGTATCACCACTTCCACTACATTCTATAGGTTACAAATGAGTCCCAAGCCTAGCCAAGTTCCACTTTGGATTGGAGAATAGCAACATTGTAGAAGAGCCTGTGTGGGATGGGGGGTATTATTGCAGCCATCTTTGGAAACCCCTGTCTGTTACAACTAGATAATAGCAGAGCTGGAATTGGATCCAATATCTATACAATCCCAAATCTCCTTTTCATTCTAAGATCACTATTATATTAAAGATATTTAAAAATACAATCTAGTGATAAAAAAGCATTTCTAATCATATCAGTCACAAAAAGGATGAGAATGATAGATTTAACCACATATAAAAGTAAATGTTTTTTGTATGGTAAAGCAAAACCACACACACACAAAAAAAAACCACCCCATGTATAATACAAAGATTGTTATTTTCCTCTAGCCATTGTATCTTTAGTTGAATACCTAAAAAGAATAAATCTCTCTAAAGACCTGTTACCATGTTTATCTATTGCTCTCAAAGAAAGGATTGTGAAAATAAGAAGGAAAAAAAAAGCATCTCCAGTGGATCAGAGAGAGAATTGATCTAAAGGGGGTAAATGGAGGAAAATCAGCAGACTTCACCGGCTTTATCCCTCAGCATCCATCCACCTTCCTCTAGGTGGAAACTACATTCTAAGCACAGGGAATGAAAACCCCGTTATAACCCAGTTGGCTAGGAAATAGCTTCCCCAGGGATATTTCTAGTGGGAGAGAATTGAAATGATTAGGCCATATAGTTTGAAATCAGGGAGTTTGATACTTCAGGATTTGTTCTTTTTTTTTTTTTTTTTTTTTTGAGGATTGCTTTGGCTATTTGGATTCTTTTGTAATTCTATAAACTTTAGAATTTTCTTATCCATTTCTGTGAAAATTTCTTGGGATTTTGATAGGGATTGCATTGAATCTGTAGATTATATAGACATCCTAACAATGTTAATTCTTCCAGTATATGAGTATGAAATATCTTTCCATTTTTTGTTCTTCTTTCAATTTCTTTCACCAATGTCTTAGAATTTTCAGTATACTGGTCTTTCATCTCCTTGGTTAAATTTATTTGGGGATGTTTTATTCTGCTTGCTGTAATTGTAAATGGAATTGATTTCTTAAGCTCTTTTTTCTGCTAACTATTGTTAGCATATACAAATGCAACACATTTTTTTTTGGGGGGGTAGGTTGATTTTGTACCCTACAACTTCACTGAATTCATTTATTATTTCTACTATTTCTCTTGCAGCCACTCCCACTGCCAGGTTCCTCCTCATCCCAAACCAGAGCTTTAGCTGTAGGCCCTGGCCCACTGTCTTTTCTGGGGAGATGACATTTTCAGAGAGTGGCTCCTGCTGGCTGTGGTTTCTCATCTGGAGGTAGCTCTTACTGGCTGAGGTTTCCTGGCTAGGAGGAAAACTAGAAGAAGCATTCCATGTTCGTACCGTAGCCCAACCACACAGCTTCCTAATTTTTTTTTTTTTTTTTTTTATGGCTGCACCTGTGGCATATGGAATTTCTTGGGCCAGGGGTTGAACCTGCACCTCAGCAGTTACCCTGCTGTGGTTGGATTCTTAACACACTGCACCACAGTGGGAACTCCCATACAGATTTTTGTTCTTAATGTCTTACTACTTAAAAATTTTTATTTTTAATTATAGTTGATTTACAATGTTGTGCCAATCTCATACAGCTTTTAATTTGGGTAGTCCTAGTGAGCACACACCCAGTTCACTCATGGCCTGGGAGAATAGAGACCATGGGTCCCATGGTGTCATGTTTGGAAGAGCCAGCCACTTCCCAATGTACCTTTGAAGCAATGTTGTATGGAGTTAAAGTCAGTATTATCACTCTCGTAGACATTATATTTGGGCTGTCCTCGGAGGAAAGCACAGACAGAATACACAGTTAGAGGGCAGTATATAATATACATCATTTCAACCATGATGCTGTTTATTAGCATGACTATAAAAACTTGTACAGAACTAATATTATATGGAGATATAGCAAAATATGCCCATTACTTCTCAGATTCCGGGGCACAGGGGAATTTTAATAAGTTTGGTAAAATTCCAAAATTTCTATGACATTTCTGCAGGGAGTAATGTTCAGAGTTGCCTGAAAAAACACAGGGGAAAACGTTTGGCTACATGGGGTTTGGGACTGATGCCCAGAGTTTAATCACCAGTGCAGGAGCACCTTCCCAGGAGAAAGAAGAGGTTTTCATACAGAGGGATAAATCTGACACCTTCAGTGCAGACCCCCAGGACTTCTATCCATAAATTGCTGCCTGTGTCTCCCATGTTCCAAATGCAAGACTTACAAAGGAGGTCTCCCCATGAATTATTTCCCTGGCAGTGACATGTAAGTCTTAATCCCAGAGAGGCTTGTGGGACCCCTAATTTCAGTAGGAGTTTGCCCATGAGTATTTTCTCTATTAGAGATTCTTGTTGTTTTTTGTTTGTTTGTTTGTCTTGTCTCCTTGTGGCCACACCTGTAGCATATGGAAGTTCCCAGGCAAGGAGTCAAATCAGAACTGCCTCCTGAGGCCTATGCTACCGCCCTGGCAACACTGGATCCAGGCTGCAACTGCAACCAACAGCCTGCAGCAATGCTGGATCCTTAACCCACTGAGCGAGGCCAAGGATTGAACCTGCATCCTCATGTAGACCACACCGGGTTCTAAACAAGCCAAGCCACAACAGGAACCACCACTCCCTTTTTTTTTTTCTTAACAGAGACAGTATTTTTCTTACCCTTTTCTCCCTCTCTCCCAAGTTATCTGATGACTCAGGGTACAGGTCGCTCTGGAGCTCCAGCCCTAGGAACCCTTCTCCAGATTGTAGAGAGAAGGAGGCAGCACAGTGTAGTGGAAAGATCATGGCCCACTGAATCAGGCAGATGTGCGCCTCATCACCTGGGGGAAAAAACTCCAATCTAAGCATCCTGGTCTTCAACTGTAAGATGACTGCCGAGCTATGAAGTTGTTCAGAGAATTCAAGAGGTAAAATGTGTGACATGTCCAAAGAGTTTTTGTTTGACATCAAGTAGAGTCTTAAAATTTGTTCCCTCCCCTCTGCCATTACCTACCCGTGAGCTGATTCAGTGCTAACAACTCCATCGGATATGCCTCGGAGAGTTTCTGTTTTCACCTGTGCAGTCACAGAGGCACAGAGAGGTTCCGTAACTGATCTGAGGTCCCACAGCAGATGGGGAGGGGTGCAGGGCATAGTCTGGGAAGGAAGATGACATGAGGGATGCTGCTTGGGTTGAGCGGGTGTCTGGCTGGGAATGAACCCACTCAGGTGTATAGGCCCCACCCCTGCTCCCTCCCCAGGACAGGTCTTCTCTGTCCTAACTGCTAATTGCAGGGTGAAGGCCAGGAACTTCATCTGGCAAACCTGGAGTTCGAGGCTGTCAGAAGAGAGGCACCACTCCCTTGTGCCTCTCAGGTGAGCCCTACCCATCGTGCCAGGCTTCTTTTCATCAGACATGTTGAAGTATCTGATATGTGTGCAAGGGGCGTCATTCTAGGTGCTGAGGAGAAGAAAGCACAATACACGGAACTCTCACATTTGTGGAGCTTTCATTCCTGGCAGAGAAGAGGGCCCAAGCCCCCTTCAGTGAGGAAAAGCGGTGGAGTGACACATAGGGTTGAGTCCTCTGGAGACAAAACTCCAACAGGAGAAGGGCCATGGGAAGTGTGGTAAGGTAGTTTTGTGGGTAAATTTACAGCTAGACCCATCGCTGTGTTTTCTAGTACCCCCAAACCCGCTTTTTGGCAGATGACCCAAATATTTCTTCCCCTTTCTCCCCAGAACCCTCAGTGTATGACTCTCCACTGTAGTAATCATTTGTGATCTTTTTCCCCTTGGAAATGGAATGCATAAAGCTGGAGGGAAGCTGAGGTCCCTTTCACCTCCTCACCTGCTTTCCTGGGCTGTCCCATCCATCTCTCAGAGACGTGCAGCCCCAGGCAGTCAGACCGCATGTGGGGGATCGGTCTCTGATCCTGGGGCCTCACTTTGTAAGGAGGGAGTGCCTCTGAGGGAGCAGGAGGGCTATGGTACCTTCAAGGGACCAGGAAACTCCCTCACAGATGCTCAGCGACCCCAGCCTTGTTAGACCTGAGTGGACTTCCTGTGGATGTGGACTTGCACATGTCTTGTGTGCCAGACCAACAAACAGAAATACAACCATGTGAAGAGGTACTCGGGAGAGAGACTGGACACCAGCAAGAACATCTTAGGCCAGATCTAACAATGCAGGGGGGCCTCTGCCTGGCCTGAGCTCTAAGTAGGTGGAAACCCAGACAGGATGTACTGTCTCTTGGAAAGGTTGTAGAGAGGACTCAGGTGGTTTGACCTGAAATTTATGATTCTGTGATTCTAATGGGATGCCTGAGGGCAGGTGATGAGAATAAAAAAAGCTGGAACCTCGTCCTTGGACCTTCTTGGGAATGGGCCCCAGGATGTTCCGGTTGTTTCTGCTGGGCGTATTCACGATGCTCTTCATGAATGAGGGTGAGGCCTGGTGAGGGTGCACTTGTCGGCGGGGGGAGGGGCGGGGGGGGGTGAATGGGTGGGCAGAGAATGTGTGGAGAGGAAGAGAGGGATTTGGTGACTTGACTCTTGGGGCTGGTATGAAGTGGTTCAAGGAGAATTTTTCTTCTTCTCTTCGCAGGAGACAGAGTCCTGACATGGAAATGTATGGTGTAGTTCGTTTGCAATTCTTGGATAAATAATGCCACAATGAGAGGGGACATTTTTGAGTCCATTACACATTGTCTGTCTACTCCCCCTGACTGATACCTCACTCTCCTCCCTCACTGTTCTAATGTCTTCTTTTAGCCCCCAGTCTTGGGTGTGAAGGGGGCCCTTGGCTTCCTGAAGGGAGTCATGATTCCTGGTGGAAGCCAGGGAGGGTGTCAGCATCCTTCTTGTGAGTTTTGTGCCACCTGAGTGTAGATGGTTACAGGTGGGGGCTGCTTCTGCAGCAGAATCCCTCTCCTGAGAGCTCTGCATCTAAGTTTTCCTCTCTTTCTTTAGTGATTCGATTTTGCAATGAATGTGACAATTTTAATGGAATGAATTGTCGCTATCCTATGAAACGGTGTTGGAAGTTTAATGTATTATCTACTAACAGGAGTTGTACCACAGAACACTTTTACTATTATCATCGTGCTTCGGGTAAGTGCATGTTAGAAAGAGACATAAAATATCACTTCTGGTGTCCACAATCCCTAACATCAAGATGTGGAGGCAACCTGGTCCAGGGGAGGGTTGGCAGAGAGAGCTTCTCCATATGTAGACCTGGGGTGCAAGCTGTGTGGGAGGCAGATGTCTTTTGTCTGAGAAGTAGACACGGCCTTGGGGCTCATTCCTGTGTACACAAAAGTGTTAAAGTTCTGGAGGGAAATCATGGCTTAGAAGATGGTGAGATTAAGCAAGGTGGTCACATTTCCTTTTTTGTTCTCTTTAGGGACATATCTGTACCGTTACTCAAAACTATCTTGTAGGCCTTGTGAAGCAGGAATGTTCCAAATATTTCATGACTTACTGAAAGAAACACATTGCTGTACTGATCAAAACAGGTGTAATGATGGAAACAGTTTGGAAGAGAAAACAAAAATATTTGGACTAAAAGGAAAAGAAAGTGTATATGATACTGAAATGATTAAGTACAAATAAAATTTTTATGATTTTGGAGTCATCTGTCCATTAACCTTCCCCTACCCAATGGCAATATCATCTTATATTTTCCAAAAACCCAGACCCCAGAGCTCTATTCTGGTAGATCTAGCTATGGAAGCTCTGTCTTTCTCATGTCATTGCTTCCATTAACAAGAAAGTACAAAGGCATAGGCCAAAAAAAGCCATGTCTGCCTTCTGGGTGGATCCTCTTCTCTCTGCTACCTGTATCTCCTGACAATCGTTACTTGTCCTTAAGTTCGGTTGCTAAACCTGGCCCAATTCAGCATTCTCAAGTTTCTGGCAAAGGGAGCAAAGTGCTTTTCTGATGGTGCTTCTGAGAGAAGATCAGGAGAAAGCAGTTTGGATAAAATTAGGGACAAGAAATCACAAAAGATTTTGGAATATTTGGGAGGAGAGTAGAAGTGGTATTTGGTGGGGGCTGGTGTTATACAAGGGCTGGAGAAAATCCAGGTGAAATTAGAGAACACTAACTTCTGCGAGAGGAATAGGTAGTATACTAGATGTGAGAGAGTTAGTCCCTGCCACCATTTTTTTGGAAACTGTACCAAGCACAGCTACTCCTGACCTTGGTAGCCCTAAGTCACCATGTTTCTAATCATCTTACTCTTGAGTCAAAGCCAAGTGTATCAGGATGGGCAGCTGGCTGAGTGTTGGCCAGTTACCCTATCTCCTGGCATGTGAGGAATGTTCTACTTACCCAGTCCTCAAAAATATTTAAGTATTACCTTGCATTCAGTGCACTCATTGATAGAAAACTGAGGGTTTTTCATTTATGGGCATAGCCCGGCAACAGAAAATGTCAAGGAGATGTAAGCATTTCAGATCTTCAGTGTAGTTTTCCTAACAAAAATAATAAGCTGTGAAATTACCAAAATCAATCCCAAATTTATGCTTGTTCAGAATACTATGGACAGTTATATCCCAACAAATTGCACAACTTAGAAGAAATAGACCAGTTTCTAGAAACATACATCCTGCCATGACTGAATCAAGAAAAGCAGACAATATGAACAGGAAATCATTAAAATTCAATTTGAATTTGTAATAATAATAAAATAGCTTCCACGAAAAAAAGTCCAGGACCAGAAAGCTTCCCAGGGAAAGTCTACCAAACATATAAAGAAGGACTAATACTTAAATCCCTCTCAAACTACTCCAAAAAAATTGAAGAGAAGGAAGACTGCCATTTTTTTTTTTAACGATGCCGATATTACCCTGATAGAAAATCAGGCAAAGACACTACAAAAAGGAAAATGGTAGGCCAATATATTTGATGAATACAGATGCAAAAGTCCTCAGCAAAATATTAGTACACCTAATCTATAAAAGGATCATACACCATGACCAAGTTGGATTTATCTTAAGGTCACAAGGATGGTTCAACTTTCACAAATCAATCAATGTGATAACCACATTAAAAACAACACACACCCCAAAAAGGATTAAAATCATATGATTATCTCAAAAATTCAGAAAAATATTTGACAAAATTCAACATCCATTCATGATAAAAATTTTCATCAAAGCTGGTATAGAGGGAATATATCTCAACATATTAAAGTCTATTTGCAACAAATCCAACATCACAAATGGTGAAAAGCTGAAAGACTTCCAGCTAAATTTAGGAATAAGACAAGGATGCCATTCTCATCACTTTTATTTAATATAGCATTGAACATCCTAGCCAGAGCAATCAGAATATATATATATATATATATATCCAGATTGTAAGAGAAGAGGTAAAATTGTCAATAGTTGCAGATGACATAAAAACTTATATACAGAACCCTAAAGTCTCTGCCCCAAAATAGTTAGCACTAATAAATGAATTAATCAAAGTTGCAGGATATAAGATTAATAAATAGAAACCTGTTGCATTTCTATACACTAATAATAAAATATCAGAAAGAGAAAGTAAAAATATCCCATTTAAAATTGCATCAAAAAATAAAATACCAGAGTTCCAACATGGCTGAGCAGTAATGAACCCGACTAGCAACTATGAGGATGTGGGTTCACTCCCTGGCCTCACTCAGTGGGTTAAAGATCCAGCACTACTGTGAGCTGTGGTGTAGTTCACAGATGTGGCTCGGATCCAGTGTTGCTGTGGCTGTGCTCTGATTTGACTCCTAGTCTGGTGCAGCCCTAAAAAGCAAAAATAAATATAAATACTAAATAAGTAAATAGAATACCCATGCATAAACTTAACCAAGGAGGTTAAAGACCTGTACTATGAAAACTATAAAATGCTGATGCAGGAAATTAAAGATGATACAAAGAAATGGAAAGTCATCCCATGTTCTTGGATTGAAAGAATCAATATTATGAAAATGACCATACTACCCAAAGTAATCTACAGATTTAATGTAATCCCTATAAAATACCCAGGACATTTTTCACTGAACTAGAACAAATAATCCTAAAATTTACATAGAACCACAAAAGACCTTGAATTGCCAAGTAATCCTCAATAAAAAGAACAAAGCTGGAGGTATAATCCTCTCAGACTTCAGACTATACTACAAAGTTATGACAATCAAAAAAGGTGCTATTGGCACAGAAACAGACACATAGACCAATGGAACAGAATAAAGAGTCCAGAAACAAACCTATCCACCTATGTTCAATCATCTACAACAAAATGTACACCACAGACAAAGCAAAGTCTATGGAATGGGAGAAAAATACTTGCAAATGATGTGACCATCAATGAGTTAATATTCAAAATATACAAACAGCTCATACAACACAGTATCAAAAAACAAGGAACTCAATTAAAAAATTGGCAGGAGACCTAAACAGGCATTTTTCCAAAGACATACAGATGGTCAGAAGGCACATGAAAAGATGTTCAACATTATTACTCATCAGAGAAATGCAAGTTGAAACCACAATGAGAGAGCACTTCACAACTGTCAGAATGGCTATCATCAAAAAGAACACAAATGTTTGCAACAACGTGAATGCAACTAGAGATCCTCATACTAAGTGAAGTCAGAAAAAGAAAGGCAACTACCATATGATATCACTTATATGTGGAATCTAAGATATAGCATAAATGAACTGACCTGCAAAAAAGAAGCAGACTCACAGATGTAGAGAACAGAATTGAGGTTGCTAAAGCAGAGTGGGAATGGACTGAGATGGACTGGGAGTTTGGGGTTAATATATGCAAACTATTGCATTTAGAGTGGATAAGCAATGAAATCCTGCTGTATAGCACTGGGAACTATGTCTAGTCACTTATGATGGAGCATGATAATGTGAAAAAAAGAATGTATACATGTACATGTAACTGGGTCGCCTTGCTGTGTAGTAGAAAATTGACAGAACACTGTAAACCAGCTATAATGGAAAAAATAAAAATCATCATAAATAAAAATAGAGTGGATAAGCAATGAAGTCCTACTGTATATCACAAGGAACTATATCCGTCTTGGATAGACCATGATGGAAGGTAATATAAGAAAGGGAATGTATATGTATGTATGACTGGATCACTTGTCTGTATAGCAGAAAATGACACAACATTGTAAATCAACTGTACTCTAATTAAATTTTTTAAAAAAAAGAACACATAGCAGATGTTGGCAAGGATGTAGAGAAAAGGGAAATTTCATACACGTTGGCGGGAACATAAATTGGTACAACTACTATGGATAACAGTATGGAGCTTTTTCAAAAAAACTAAAAATAGAACTACCATATGACCCAGCAGTTCCAAACCTGGGTATATATCCAAAAAACCCAAAACCCTAATTTGAAAAGATATACACACCCCAATATTCATAGAAGCATTATTTACAATTGTCAAAATATGGACGCAACCTAGGAGTCCACCAGCAGATGAAGGGGTAAAGAAGATGTGGCACTATATTTGCAATGAAATATTATCTGGTCATAAAATTTGCCATTTGCAGAAATATGCATGGACTTGGAAGGTATTATGCTAAGTAAAATAAGTCAGAGAAAGACAAGGGACTCTATGATATTACTTATATGAGGAATCTTAAAAAATACAACAAAATGATGACTATAACAAGAAAGAAGCAGATATAGAGGACAAACTAGTGGTTACCAGCTGGGAGAAGGAAGCAGAGAGGGGAAATGTAGGGTTGGGGGATTAAGAGGTACAAACTATTATATAGAAAATAATCTATAAGGGTATATTGTACAATGCAGGGGATATAGCCAATATTTTATAATAACTATAAATGGAGAATAGCCTTTAAATATTGTGAATCTCTATAGTGTACACCTGTAACTTATATGTAATGTTGTATATTAAATATACCTCAGTTTTTTAAAAAAAATTATAGGTGGCAAAAAAATAAATTGGACTACATCACAATTAAAATTCTGTAAATCAAAGGACAGAATGAACAAAGCAAAAAGGCAACCCATGGAACGGGAAATTTATATCTTAGGTAATATTCAGAACATATATTTAAAAAAAAAACTCATGTACCACAGGAATAACAACAACAAAAAAAAAGACAGACAGCTGATTAAAATGTGGACAAAAGGACTTGAATTCCTCCAAAGGTATCCAATGGCCAGTAAGCACAAGGAAAGGTGTTCAGCATCACACTAACCATTAAGGAAATGTAGATAATAACCACAAAGAGATATCCCTTCACACCCATTATGACAGCTACTATCCAACAGATAATGACAAGTACAGGTAAAGATGGTGGAGAAAGTGGAACCTTAGTACACTCTTAGTGGGAATGCGAAATGGTGTAGCCACTAACACACTATGGCAATTCCTCAAAAAATTAAACATAGAATTGCCATATATCCCAACAATTTCACTTCCAGGAGTAAACCCTAAAGGATTGAAAATGGGGACTGGAACAGATATTTATACACCCATATTCATTGCAATATTATTCGCAATAGCCAGAATGTGGAAGTAACCTAAAAGTTCGTTGATAGATGAATGGATAAACAGAATGTGATATATACATAAAATAAACTATTATTTGGCATTAAAAAGGAGGGACAGTCTGGCACATTCTACACCATGGATGAACTTTGAGAACATTATGTTAAGTGAAATAGTCACAAAAGGACAAACCCTTGATGATTGCACTTATATGAGGTATCTTATATAGTCAAACTCACAGAATCAGAAAGTCGAATGTGTTTGCTAGGGGATGGGGAATATTGTTTGATGGGTACACGGTTTCAGTTCTGTAAGATAAAAATTTAAGATGAATGTAAGCAGTTTCTGCTGTGGTGCAACAGGTTAAGAATCTGACTGCAGCGGCTAAGGTCGCTGCAGTGGCAGGATTTCAATCCCCAGCCTGGCCCAGTGGGTTGTAGGATCCTGTGTTGCCAGAGCTGTGGCTTATCTGTGACTCAGATTCGATCCCTGGCCCAGGAACACCCAAATGCTGAAAGCACGGCCAAAAAAAAAGATGAGTGTAAGATCCATGTGGAAATGGGTGGTGTGTACAATGTGAATGTACTTAATGCCACTGAATAGTGTATTTTAAAATGGTTAAAGTGGTAAATTTTATCATATGTACACTTTACCATAATAAATACCAACAACATAGTGACAATAGTAGCATAAGAAGCAGAAGGGAGGAAATTCTTAAGATATTCTTGTGTTGCTTATTAATGTGGTAAATGTACCAATTTCTGATAGACTGTAAACAGCTAAGAAAGAATTATTAAAGAACGTGTAATTAAAAAGGTGATAGACTTGGAGTTCCCGTTGTGGCTCAGTGGTTAATGAATCCGACTAGGAACCATGAGGTTGCAGGTTCGATCCCTGGTTTTGCTCAGTGGGTTAAGGATCTGGCGTTGCCGTGAGCTGTGGTGTAGGTCGCAGACCAGCTCGGATCCCGTGTTGCTGTGGCTCTGGTGTAGGCCAGATGCTACAGCTCCAATTAGACCCCTGGCCTGGGAACTTCCATATGCTGCAGGTGCAGCCCTAGAAAAGGCAAAAAAAAAAAACAAAAACAAAAAAACCTAATAGACAAGATAATATGAAAAATACTAGATTAAGCCTAAGAGTCCAAGAAAGATAAAAATGAGAAAATAGGAGTTTCTGTTGTGACTCAGTGGGTTAAGAACACAACATAGTGTCTGTGAGGATGCAGATTAATCCCTGGCCTCGCTCAGTGAGTTAAGGACCTGGCATTGCTGCAAGCTTCTGAGTAGGTCACAGATGTGGTTCTGACCAGTGTTGTGGTGGCTTGTGGCATAGGACAAGAGCTGCAGCTCTGATTTGACCCCTAGCCCAGGATCTTCCATATGCTGCAGGTGTAGCTGTAAAAAAAAGAGAGAGAGAGAAAATATTCTATAGTTGCATAAAACACAATATTTTGTATATATTTTGTCATAAAGCAGGTACTGGTAAATACATTGAGAATATTCATAGTATCCTTCTTACTCTCCTATTCAAGGGATGAAAGTTGTAAAAAAAAAATTTGTCATGCTTTTTCCTTATCCAAATATTCTTTTAAAAAACCTTGGCTTCAAAGATGGTTGCACTCTTCCATGAAATCAGCTATCTTAGTTAACAATCTGCCATGCCACAAATATCAATTAGACATTATTTTTTTCTGAATTTACACATTGTTTTAAGTTTCTTTAAGGCACTTGAAGGACTTCGGCATTTATTCCTTTTCCTTTTATATGTTTCTTGCTCTTTCTTAAGGGAAATACTTTGATAATCTTTAAGTTTTATGTTTTTTTTATACCTTTGATAATCTTTAAGTTTTACTTTTACGTTTTTTCTTATATCTCAGGTTTATTCTCCGGAGCCTTTCTATTCTATGGTAATATTTTCTATGTCTTCTTTCTTACTGTATTCTGGGAGAGTTCCTCATTCTGACCTTCCAGCTGCCTAATTCCTTGCTCATCTTTTTAAAAAATACATCTAATATTCCATCTATTGTGGTTTTAAAAATTTTGTTCTATTTTATATCAAAAATTTCCACCTGTTTATTATTTTGTTTCAACTTGCATGTTTATTTATCTCCTTAAATATATATTTCATTCTTGCTTTAGATACTATGAGGGTAGGGATTGTGACTACTGCATCCTAAAGTCCAACAGTGCCTTATAGATAGGATTTTTAGGAGTTCCCATTGTGGTACTATGGAAACAAACCCAACTAATATCCATGAAGATGTGGGTTTGATCCCTGGCCTTGCTCAGTGGGTTAAGAATCTGGCATTGCCGTGAGCTGTGGTGTAGGTCGCAGATGAGGCTGGGATCTTGGGTTGCTGTGGCTGTGGAGTAGGCCGGCAGCTTTAGCTCCAATTCGACCCCTAGCCTGGAAACCTCCATATTGCCTCAGGTGCAGCCCTAAAGAAAAAAAAAAAAAAAAGATGGGATTTTTAAAATAAATATTTGTTGAGGAAATTAAGAAAGGGTTTGGAGAGGAGAAAAAAAAAACACAATTAGTTATGGATAAATGCAACTTTCTTCATGATATTTTTGTAACAGTAATTAATTACCCCCTTTTAGGCCTCATCCTACCACTTGATTAGGAATCAGTCTCAATCCTTGTGAGTATACATTTTCCAACCCTATTTTTTCCCTGGGTGCTAGAACTGTACAAGCAAAAGACCTGAGTTTGTGTGAGATGGAGGTAAGGGATGGGGAAAGGCACCCATCTGGCCATGGGGACAACTCTCCAGAGAGGTTGCTGTTGAGATGTCTAGTGCACAGACCCCATGGCTTCCTCAGACCCCACAAATCTCAGCTTCCTCCATGTCACATTTCAGGCATGCTTCAGGAATGTTTGTGTGGCTGCTTCTGGTCTCATCCCCTTGGAAGCATCCTACAACTCTTCCCTATCTAGGGGTTGGTTGGTGCCTTCCTGTGAGTTTGCCAGTGAAGCAAAGTACAAAACTACTTCTAGAATTCCAAAGATGTCCTTTCCTCTTCTTTCTAACCCCTAACCCAAAAGAGAGTCTCATTCTATAAGGCAGAAAGGCTTTCTCTCCTCATGGCTCTGATACACATTTTTTTCTACGTTCTGCCCTCCTCTTCACTTTGGGAATAGCATTCATGAACAAAATACAAGAAGATCCCAGAGGAGTTCCCACTGTAGCTCAGTGGTAATGAACCCGACTATTATCCATGAGGACTCAAGTTTGATCCCTGGCCTCGCTTGGTGAGTTAAGGATCGGCATTTCTGTGAGCTGCTGTTTAGGTCACAAACACAACTCGGATCTGATGTTGCTGTGGCTGTGGTGCAGACTGGCAGCTGCAGTTCCAATTTGACCCCTAGACTGGGAACTTCCATACACCCTAAAAAAAAACAAAACTAAATTCATCCATCTCTTTTCACATTGCCCCATCCTTCCCCATGAGGCCAGGGTTACATGCTTTAACTGGAGTGAAATAAGAAGAACAATACCAAGAGGAAAAAAAAAAAAAGAAATTATTTTGCCACAGAAGGAAGTGAAGGAGCAGGGAAAAGGAATCCTCCTCTTCTCTTTTTTTTGCTTTTAGGGCCACAATTGAAGCATATGGAGATTCCCAGGTTTGGGGTCTAATTGGAGCTACAGCTGCTGGCACATGCCACAGCAACAGCAATGCAGGATCTGAGCCACGTCTGCAACCTACACCGATCAAGGCAACACCGGATCCTTAACCCCACTGAAGGATCAAACCCACGTCCTCATAGATCCTAGTTGAGTTCGTTAACTGCTGAGCCACAACAGGAACTCCCCTTTTCTTCCTTTTCTGAAGCAACTTGGATATCAACAAAAGCACTAGGTTCTATAACAATCTGCAGGAGGTATTGTACTCAAGGTGTTTTTCCTTTCAGGGGCCAAGGCAGAGAATCTAGAAAAAGAGAGTGCTTTTTCTTACATGTGCAGAAAACAGAGCCATATGTTTGCAATCTGAAATGTGTGTGTGTGTGTATTTTTTTAAGGAAATAATTGTGAAGAAGTGGAGCCAACAATGTCGCCCACCCAGAAACTGGAGTCAGGAAAGGACAGTGATTTCTGGAGCTATTTATTGCACAAATCATGGCTCCTGCAGCACCTGAAGTTCACCAAATAGACACTCCATTTTATATTGTTCACATTAGCACAGTTCCTTAGGCAGCCCTTGAAAGTTAACCAGAGAGTACCATCATCTGCAGAAGGGAGGAGAAACAGATCAGCAAAGAGGTTTCAGAAGACAAACAAACAAACAAACAAAAATCCCCAACCCCCCAAACCAAAAACAAACCCCACTTCTTTCTATCCTACACCAGCATATAAAAACCAACTTGTATAATTCAAGGCTCAGTTATTCAAATATGAAGAATTAGAATGTGTTGCAATTGGGGGGCTTCCCAAAAGAAAAGCAATAGCAGAGAAGTTAAATAAAATAAAATAAAATAAAATCCTGGGTTTGGGGAGGCAACGACAGCAGCAATTCAAGGATTGCCCAAGCTGGATATTTCCACTGAGAATCTTAATGCTGGTTTAAGTAAGGGTTAGAAATACTGAGGGATCACTGAGCACAAAGGATAGGAAAGCAGAGAAATCATGATGTTTAGTCTTACCCATCAAGGGCCATTGAGCCAGTAGCTATATGGCTGACATTGGTTCCTCTGTTTTCACAATTGAAAACCACCCACAAGGAAGTCCAGGCAGGGATGAAGACAAAGAACTGCCCTCCCTACTCCAACATCCAGCTTTTCGCCACCGGCCATACAGCGCCTCTCCCTTCCCCTCAATGTAGTCTCCTCTGGTTTCTTCAGGCTTCTCAAAATACTGATCCCATCATCTCAGGCCCCCACCCCTTAGGGACCACTTCTATCTGTTTTTCATTATGGTCTGTGATACATATCCAGACCATATGATAGAGATATCTGTTCATCCCAGGGCAGGGGCTGCCTGAGGCAAAGTAAGCTCCCTCCTTATTATGGGGGCTGATATGTCCCTGTCTGCTTCCTCTGCCCCTTCCTCCTTCCCCCAATCCACAGCTTACTTCTGAAAATCGTCCCAGTCATGCAAGACTCGTCTCTTATTGCAATACATATTCCTCTGCCTCTGGAACACTTCTCTCCTGGAAACTCGAGGTGGCACATCCTACACTGAACAGTTCCTAAATGGGGGCCAGAGAGGAGCGAAGTAGAAGTGAAAGCAGATCTCCCACTGCTAGGAAAAGACCTATCTCCCCTTCCAAATTTGAAGTCCACTGGGAGCCTGGAGGGCTTTGCCAGAGACTCTTTAAGCATGGGCCTCTGCCTCTATTAAAACAGGCCGAGCCAAAAGAGAGGTTATCTTTTAGGGTCTCAGGGGTTTTAGCCAGTAAAACAGGTGGTAGAATAAGGGAAAGAGGAGCAAAATCAAAACAAATAATCAGATTGGGTCCTCTTCATACTCACCACCCAAATGGCTTTTAGAAATCAGTAGTTCATGGACTGTGCTGGCAAAGAGAAAGCAAATATATCTGCAGTGTTCTCTGAGGTTTGTTATTGCCTAGGGCCACTATAACCCTTGTAACACAGGAGGCCCACCCTGTACTGGTAACCTGGAGCCACTCTAGGCCCTTTGTCCCTCCAAAGCCTAGTCACCTGTCTCCTGGCCTCTCTGCCCCTCTCCCTTTTTTCAATTCTCTTCACCTTCTAGAGGGTCTCTTGGCCTCCCCTACCTATCCTTTAGGATACAGCACATATTCAAAGGAGAAAGATAAATGCACATTTTTGTGCATATGCCTTATTCCCTTCTTTTTAATTGACCTATGTCACCTATGAGCCTGGAGGCTGAGAAGGGGAAAAAGCATCTGAAATCCCTGAAATTACTACCCTCTGACTTTGGCCAGCTAGTGCCTGTAACATCAATATTCCACTTCCCCCTTTCCCTTTGCCTTGCCCTTTAATACACTCATCCTTAGTTTTGTCAACTGCTGCTCATGGTTTTGTTTTTTTTTTTTTTTTTTTCCATCAGACTTAAAATCAGCCCCATTCCCAACCTCATGTTGCTAGAAGAAGTGTTGAAATTCAAGGTCTATCTCTGGGTTCCTTTGAACCTCAATTCTCAGCCTGCCCCTCTCATATTCCCCCTCCACCAACATCCCCCCTGCCCCCTGCCCACACCACTGATCCATTTCTACTCACTTGCATGTTCCTGATTTGTGAATGACCCATACAGTCCTACTGGGGGAAAAAAAAAAGATACACTCTGCAGACCTCATTTATAAACCTGAGTGCTTCTGTGAAAATCCTCTCAATTCTTTTAAATCTACCCGTTTCCTTCTGTAAAGAGAGACTAAGACTTTGGTGAAAGTCCCAGGAATGTGATGCATTGTGGGTGAAAGCTATAGCATTAAATTGACAGCTTCTGTTACCATATGGTTCTCATAAAAGAACTTCTGTCATGGGAACCCTGACACATTCTGGGACACATCACGGACCACATCTCATCAGTTGTCAACCATAGGGTCTCACCTCGAAAGCAGCAAAGCAGAATGGGGAGTCTTAGCAGGAGGGACTTGTCCATTTTGGAGGAACGAAAGAGCAGGTTAGGGCAGGAAGCTGCAAGGTGCCTATTTATATATCTGCCAGGTTGTGCTTCCCTAGGAAGTGCTAGGGGTGTGGATATTGCAGAAGTCCTTCAAAGGTGTTTCCTGCTCCTAGGGAAACTAGAGACACTAAATTTTTGTTCATTTTTGGCAAATTGAAGAGAAAAGGGACTGCCCAGGTATGTCCTGGACCTGATTTATTTGTCTTAGCACTCAAGATTTTTGATGCTGTGTTCTGTGGTCATTTCATTATACCACATTCTGGGGATAATACAAGGATAAATTGGGCCCAGATGGGTAAGATGCTGAGATGCTCATTAAAGTTGAGAGAATGCATGTGTGTGAATAATCGGAATGCAGGAAATCCAAAAGAGGGCTGAACACAGAGCCTTTAAAAGGCAGTACTGTAGGGGATGGGAAGAGAAATGGAGAGGTTAGACTCAGAGGCACTGACAGAGGATAATCCTAAGGGGAACAGTTTCCTACTGTCAATCATCCTGGAACAAATTTAACCCTGGGGTATAAGCTGAGAGCTGAGGAAAAAACTGCTACCCTACTTGGAATTTCCTGGCAGTTGAGAGTTAGACTTTTATGAAGAGAAAGAGGTTTGAGAGGATTTCTTCTGGAGGGAGGTAAACTGGTCCTTCCCACTCGATGTTGGACTAGGTATTGGCGGGGGTCGGGGGTGACCTCAACTCTGAGAGTGACTAGGTATTCGATTGGGGGGGGGTGGCTGAATGTAAAATTCCTGTTGATGGGATTGGACCTGTGGATTCTAAGAACAGTCCAATCTAGTATTTGATTCTAAGTTTTCTGTCAGTTGCCTTAAGTTATTCTTATACCTTTCAGTTGGGATGGGTGTTGCAGCTTAGTCTCTGCTGTCATTGCAAGGAATTAAAGGAAGGGTCTGTGCCCATACTTAAGTCAAAGCCAGAGAGGAAGCAGATTGCAAGAGTGCAAAATGTAGGTCTACAACAAAGGGGGAAGTGGGTTAAGCCAGATGTTGGCTTGAGAGGCAGGGACAGCAAGAGTGACAGTATGGAAGAGATGTCCTTCCAGAGTACATTGGAGGTTGTTACTATATACCAGAAGAGCAAACTGACATTTCCATGCAGGGAGGAAGGAAGAAGAGGATATAACTAATTAACTGCTTACCTATGACACCTGGTAGTCTGAGTGAATTTCTGAACTAACATGGTGAAATAATCATGTATTATCACACACACACACACATGACATCACTGATTTTTGGTTTTTGTTTTTTATTTTGCTCTTTAGGGCTGTACCTGCAGCATATGAAAGTTCCCAGGCTAGGGGTCAAATCTGAGCTACAGCTGCCGGCCTACATCATAGCCAGAGCAATGCAGGATCCTAGCAGCGTCTGTGACCTACACCACAGCTCACGGGCAACATTGGATCCTTAACCCACTGCTCGGGTCCAGGGATCAAACCTGTGTCCTCATGGATACTAGTCATGTTCATTACTGCTGAGCCACAACAGGAACTCCCACAACATCACAGATTTTTGTGTTCTTTTTTTTTTTTTTTGGTCTTTTTTTGCTATTTCTTGGGCCGCTCCCGCGGCATATGGAGAGTCCCAGGCTAGGGGTCCAATCGGAGCTGTAGCCACCGGCCTACGCCAGAGCCACAGCAACTCGGGATCCGAGCCGCGTCTGCAACCTACACCACAGCTCACGGCAACGCCGGATCGGTAACCCACTGAGCAAGGGCAGGGATCGAACACCCAACCTCATGGTTCCTGGTCGGATTCGTTAACCACTGCGCCACGACGGGAACTCCTGATTTTTGTGTTCTGCATATTTATTCACTAGCAGATCTGTGCCTTTCCCTCCTCTCAGTGTCCTGAAATTCAGCATCTGCTTTCATCTTTACCTTCCTGTCTTTGATCTTTTGAGATCTGCCCTCCTTTTCTTCTAGGAATTGTATATTTAATTCTTTTTGTTGTTTGTTTTTATGGCCTCACCTGCAGCATATGGAAGTTCCTGGGCCAGCGATTAAATCCAAGACACAGCCGTGACCTATGCCACAGATGCAGTAATGCTGGATCTTTAACCCACGGCACCAGTTGCCATGGCGGGAACTCCTAAATTGAATACTTCATGTTCTTTTTTTTTTCACCGTACTTGCAGCATGTGGAAGTTCCTGAGCCAGGGATTGAATCCAAGTCACAGGTGGAACCTATGCCACAGCTGTGGCAACACCAGATCCTTAACCTGCTGCACCACTAGGGAACTTCCCTAGTTCTTTAACTAACAGCAGCCCACATGAAAAAAGGGAAGGTTTTCTTCCTTTGCCCTGCTGGAAACTATCTCCTCACTTAATTACACTCCAATGATATTATTACACCACTTCTCCTAAAGCAGAAATTTTCCCTTCCCAGCTTTACCAAGCCATTTGAATTTCTTTATTTATCTTTGAACCCCATTTTATTGACGAATTTTTTTCCTAAAATCTCCTCAAATTCGTGCTCCTAGTATTAGTATCCCATAATACCTGATTTTCATACCAGGCCCTTTTCCATCCCTTTTCTCAGTGCCACTAATCCTTTTTTCTTATTCTCTTAGGGCACCAAAAAATAATAATTATTATATAATAAATTACATACCCATGGCTTCAAAGTAGTCAGGAATGATTCCTTTTCCCTATTGCTCCAAACCTTATGTGAAATCTGTATGGTTCCTTTATTCATGATTTCTCTCCATCACAGCATTCTAGAGGTACAATTTGTCCAGAAGAGTAGCCCAGGGTTTTACTCAACTCTGAGGGTGACTGGGTAAGTACTCAATTATGTCTTTATATATATGATTAGAAGACGTTCAGATTACAGTTTAAGATTTTTGGTTTGCATCTCCAATATTACCATGCAAAATAATAAAAATGATGTTTCTTGAATGGAAGTCCACTTTTCAATCAGTTACCATTATTTTTTAAAAGACATACACCTACTTTCTACAGTGAATACAATAAAATATCTTGAAATTCATTGGTAACAACCTACATGTCCATCAACAGAGGGATAAAGAAGATGTGGTACATATATACAATGGAATATTACTCAGCCATAAAAAGAAGTAATGCCATTTGCAGCAACATGGATGGACCTAGAAATTATCATACTAAGTGAAGTTAGTCAGACAGTGAAAGATAAACAGCATATGATATCATTTATATGTGGAATCTTTAAAAAGAATACAAATGAACATATTTTCAGAACAGAAACAGACTCACAGACTTTGAAAACAAACTTATGGTTACCAAAGGGGACAGATGGGGGTGGAGGGGGAGAGATGGACTGGGGGTTTGGGGTTGGCTTGCACACTGAGGTGTATGGAATGATTGGCCAATGGGGACCTGTCATATAGCACAGAGAACTCTACCCATATTATGTGATAATTATGGGAAAAGAATCTGAAAGAGAATAAAAAATAAGTTCATTGGTAATTAAGATATTTTTCACCTAATGACATTTTTGAATAGGTTAATGGGGCTGGTGGTGAGTGCCAGGATTTGAGGAAGCAGGTCTCAGCTTAGGCAGAAGCCACATGTGATGAGGAAGGTCAACAATGTGAAGAACCACAGTTACTGCTCCAGTGCAGCCCAATGGCCTGATGCTCCCGGGGCTTTCCCAGTACCCATAGGATTTATACCAATGAACCAGCAAGGAAAGAACAGTTTCTTCTAGCTCAAAGTTTGAAGGAACAGTCAGATCAGAAAATCCTGTCTCATGAACCAAACAAATGTTTTCTTAGGTCAGTCTCCCAAGGCAATAGAAATAAAAACAAAAATAAACCAATCAAACCTAATCAAATTTACAAGCTTTTGCACAGCAAAGGAAATCATTAAAAAAAAAAAAAAGAGAAAAGACAACCTATGAAATGGGAGAAAATAGTTGCAAATGATGCAACCAACAAAGATTTAATCTCTAAAATATACCAACAACTTATACAACTCAGAAAAAAAAATTTTAAAAAAAGGACAGAAGACCTAAGCAGACATTTCTCCAAAGAAGACATATAGATGGCCAGTAGGCACATGAAAATAATGCTCAGCATCACTAATTGTTAGAGAAATGCAAATCAAAACCTCAGTGAGGCACCACCTTACACCGATCAGAATGACCGTCATTAAAAAGCCTACAAATAACAAATGCTCTGAGTTCCCATTATGGCTCAGCAGAAGGAACCCAACTAGTATCCATGAGGATTTGGGTTCCATCCCTGGCCTCACAAGTATCTGGCATTACTGCAAGCTGCGGTGCAGTTTGAAGACAAGGCTTGGATCCAGTGTTGCTGTGGCTGTGGCATAGGCTGACAGTTGTAGCTCCGATTTGACCCCTAGCCTGGGAACTTCCATATGCCAGAGGTGTGGACCTAAAAAGAAAAAAGAAGGGGAAAAGAATTTGCTGGAGAAGGTGTGGAGAAAAGGGACCCTTCCCACATTGTTGGTGGGAATGCAAGCTGGTGCAACCACTATGGAAAACAGTATGGAGGTTCCTCAGAAAACTAAATATAGAACTACCATGTGATCCAGCAATCCCATATATCTGGACAAAACTTTCATTCAAAAGGATACAAGCACTCCTGTGTTCATTGCAGCACTATTCACAATAGCACAGGGAGCTATATCCAATCTCTTGGGTTAGACCATGTTGGAAAATAATATGAGAAAGGGAATGTGTGTGTGTAAATATATAACTATATATTTATATATAAATGGGTCACTTTGCTGACAGCAGAAATTGGCACAATATTGTAAATCAGCTATACTTTTATAAAAAATAAAAAAATTAAAAATTAAAAAAATTTTAAAACTGGGAGTTCCTTGGTGGCTCAGTGAATTAAGAACCCAACATATCCTGCTATATAACACTGGGAACAATATCTAGTCACTTAAGATGGAGCATGATAATGTGAGAAAAAAGAATGTATATATGTATGTGTGACTAGGTCATCTTGCTGTACAGTAGAAAATTGACAGAACACTGTAAACCAGCTATAATGGAAAAAAATAAAAATCATTAAATTATATTTTACAAAATTTAAAAATATACATTACAGAGATAAAAGTGTAATGAAATATAAATTTTTAAAAACAAATGCAAAAAAAAAAGAAAAAAGAAAAAAGAATCCAACATAGTGTCCATGAAGATGCAGGTATGATCTTTGGCCTGGATCCTTAGATCCAACGTTGCAAAAGGCTGTGGTGTAGGTCACAGATGTGGCTTGGATCCCACGTTGTCATGGCTATGGTATAGGTCAGCAGCTGCAACTCTGATTCGACCCCTAGCCTGGGAACTTGCATTTGCTGCAAGTGCAGCCTTAAAAAAATTTAAAAATTTTAAAAACTGGATATAAAAAGAAAACAGTCAACCTTGTCTTTGACTCCTCTTCCCCTCTCATTCCACATTAAACCAATGACCAAGTCCAGTCTGTTCTGTCTTCAAAATATCACGACTCTCATTTCCTTCTCCATTCCCACTATCACCGTTCTTGCTATGACCTTCATGTTGTTCACTTGGAGCTTATTCTTTTCTTTTTATGTAAGCATTTGTTATTAAGACTGAAGTGGAGTCTTACGAGCATTGGCTGGAGAAGAAAGCCTTGCTTCTGATCCTCAGAGTAAGAGGAAGGCTGTTTTTACAGAGCTAGGATGCCGAAGCTGCTTGGAGGAATGAAGAAAGAAGGCTCTAGGAGCTGGCAAGAGAGATTATTTGAAGTACTTCAATTTGGGAGAAGGCTCAGAGGGAGGATTAAAGTGATGAAACTAGGAAAGGTGGTGTTGCATAACCAAAGTCAAGAAGAGGAGGCCCTAAGTGAGGCACATCTCTGGCCATGACTTAGCACCAGGGGACATCAGATCGAATCCTGCTCTCAAAGAAGGGCAATGATGTGGAGGGGTCTTCTTGGGAGTTTCACATAGCTCAAGCCAGGGAAGGAAGTGGTTCAGTGGTATTTAATTCTAATAACTCTGGGAAAAGCCTTGGATCCTGCCTGTGTGATTAGAACAGAACATCTTTTTTTTGAGTCCTTGAGCTGAGATAATTTCTGATCATTAAAGTTCAAATGGGCAGCAGATGAGAGGTGAAGAGCTTAGTCAGGTGAGAAGGGGAACAGGCAACACCAGGACCCTTGGCACCATCCAGAGGTGGGTGGAGAAGGATTATGAGGGCATTAGTACATTTAGAAGATACAAATATGCTCAAGAGGGGAAAAAAAAAAAAAAGCTCTTATAATTTCAAAGACTTAAACATGTGCCAAATGTTGACAATCCAAGGTTAGAAAGAGGACCAGCCTCCTTTCCATATCTTGGATATTTCCTGAGAATGTATGCTCACGCGCAGTCTAAGAAAGTGAGGAGTTCCCATTGCAGCTTAGCTGGTTAAGAACCTGACATTGCATCTGTGCGGATGCAGTTTGAACCCTGGCCTCTCTCAGTGGGTTAAAGATCTGGAATTGCCGCAAGCTGTGGCATTGTTTGCAGATGAGGCTTGGATCTGGTGGTGCTGTGGCTGTGGTGTAGCTGGCAGCTGCAGCTCTGATTAGACATCTAGCCTGGGAACTTCCATATGCCACAGGTGTGGCCCTAAAAGGAAAAAAGTAAAACTGAGTTTCTTGTAACAATTCCCCACTCCATCCTCATCCCAGAAAACTTCCTCCCATACACAGAAGTCTGGCATGCAGATCCAAAGATACTATGATGAGGACCCTATTTTTGCTACTTCCATTATTTCAATGCCCTTTATTCTTCTGGGTGGATCCTCAAAAGATAATCACAGACACAAATCTGGCTGAATTCATTCAAGAGGATCCTTAGCAAGGAGCATGGGCCGCAGCATGAAAACCAGACTAAAAACACTGTGCTCCTTTGGTACAGCCTCTATGCAAGCAGGTGCACAAGAACTGTACAAAACAACAATTATTTTTTTTTCTTTATAATTTTTTTTATTTTCCCACTGTAGAGCGAGGGGGTCAGGTTATCCTTACATGTATACATTACAATTACATTTTTTCCCCCACCCTTCTTTTCTGTTGCAACATGAGTATCTAGACAAAGTTCTCAATGCTATTCAGCAGGATCTCCTTGTAAATCTATTCTAAGTTGTGTCTGATAAGCCCAAGCTCCTGATCCCTCCCACTCCCTCCCCCTCCCCCTCCCATCAGGCAGCCACAAGTCTCTTCTCCAAGTCCATGATTTTCTTTTCTGAGGAGATGTTCATTTGTGCTGGATATTAGATTCCAGTTATAAGTGATATCATATGGTATTTGTCTTTGTCTTTCTGGCTCATTTCACTCAGTATGAGAGTCTCCGGTTCCATCCATGTTGCTGCAAATGGCATTATGTCATTCTTTTTTATGGCTGAGTAGTATTCCATTGTGTATATATACCACCTCTTCCGAACCCAATCCTCTGTCGATGGACATTTGGGTTGTTTCCATGTCCTGGCTATTGTGAATAGTGCTGCAATGAACATGCGGGTGCACGTGTCTCTTTTAAGTAGAGTTTTGTCCGGATAGATGCCCAAGAGTGGGATTGTGGGGTCATATGGAAGTTCTATGTATAGATTTCTAAGGTATCTCCAAACTGTTCTCCATAGTGGCTGTACCAGTTTCCATTCCCACCAACAGTGCAGGAGGGTTCCCTTTTCTCCACAGCCCCTCCAGCACTTGTTCTTTGTGGATTTATTAATGATGGCCATTCTGACTGGTGTGAGGTGATATCTCATGGTAGTTTTGATTTGCATTTCTCTTATAATCAGCGATGTTGAGCATTTTTCATGTGTTTGCTGGCCATCTGTATATCTTCTTTGGAGACATGTCTATTCAGGTCTTTTGCCCATTTTTCCATTGATTGATTGGCTTTTTTGCTGTTGGGTTGTATAAGTTGTTTATATATTCTAGAGATTAAGCCCTTGTGGTTGCATCATTTGAAACTGATTTCTCCCATTCTGTAAGTTGTCTTTTTGTTTTCTTTTTGGTTTCCTTTGCTGTGCCAAAGCTTTTCAGTTTGATGAGGTCCCATGGGTTTATTTTTGCTCTAATTTCGATTGCTTTGGGAGACTGACCTGAGAAAATATTCATGATGTTGATGTCAGAGAGTGTTTTGCCTATGTTTTCTTCTAGGAGTTTGATGGTGTCCTGTCGTATATTTAAGTCTTTCAGCCATTTTGAGTTTATTTATGTGCATGGTGTGAGGGTGACAACAACAATTATTATAATAATACTCAGTGAGTTGAATTTCAGGTTATTTTCCTATTTAGTACCAAAAATCTGAGGCTGTGGACATGATATGACTTTCTCTGTTTCTGGTCTTCTTACGCCTTTAATTAACTCTTTAGTGATCACATATCATAGCTCTAAATACCTTCTCTACCCTGATGACTCACAAATCTTTACTGTCCTCCCTAAACTCTCCACTGCCTTTTTAAAATCTCCATTTGATGAGCATTTCAAATTTAATATGTCCAGGGCTGTGAGACTGGACATCCTTGTCTTGTTCCTGTTCTTGAAGAAAAAAGTTTTCAGCTTTTCAATATTGAATATTGTGCTGTGGGTTTGTGCCCTGGTTTTTAATATGTAAAGGTATATTCCCTCTATAACAACTTTCCTGAGAGTTTTTAGCCAAAACGGGGATGTTGAATTTTGTCAAATGCTTTTTTCTGCATCTGTTGAGATGATCATACAATTTTTATCCTTTATTTTGTTAAAGTGGTTGATTTGCAAATGTTGAACAATCCTTACAGCTCTGGAATAAACCCCACTGAATCATGCCGTATGATCCTTTTAATGTATTGTTAAATGAGGTTTGCTAATATTTGTTGAGGCTCTTTGTATCTATGTTCATCAGATATTGCCTGAAATTTTCTCTTTTTGTAGTGTCTTTCTCTGGTTTGCTATTACAATAATGCTGGTCTTGTTGAATGAGTTTGGAAACATTTATTTCCTCTTCAATTTTTGGAATAATTTGAGACAGGTATTAAATCTTTTAAAAACGTTCAGTAGAATTTACCCTTGAAGCCATCTGGTCTTGGACCCTTGTATATTGGAAGTTTGTTTTATTACTAATTCAATTTCATGACTAGTAATCAGTCTGTTCAGATTTTCTATTTCTTCCTGATTTAGTCTTGCAAGATTATCTGTTTTTCTGAATTTAACCTTTTTTTTTTCTAGGTTGTTCAATTTGCTGTATAATTGTTCATTGTAGTCGCTTATGATTCTTTGTATTTCTGTGATGTCAGTTGCAATTTTCTGCTCTTTTATCAGATTTTATTTGGGCCCTCTATTTGTCATTATACTTCAATACAGCTGAGGAAGAAAAGCTGTATGGGCTTTGGTGATAGGCTTTCAGTTCTGTTCCCTAGCATTTTGACCACGACAAATCACTTAACCTTTTCTAGCCTCCATTTTCAAATCTGTAAAACGGGTACAATGATGCTTTAAAGAAAAAACAATATAGTGACAATGTCTTTGAGTTTTTGTTACGTCCTTTTTGAACTTAGGTTCCAGTAGACTGGTGAGAAATCAGGTGATTTCTCTTGTTCCTTTTTTTTTTTTTTTTTTGTCTTTTCTTAGGGCCACACCTGCGGCATACGGAGGTTCCCAGGCTAGGGGCCTAATTGGAGCTGTAGCCACCAGCCTATGCCAGAGCCACAGCAGCGCAGGATCTGAGCCTCGTCTGCAACCTACACCACAGCTCACAGCAATGCTGGATCCTTAACCCACTGAGGGAGGCCAGGGATTGAACCCACAACCTCATGGTTCCTAGTTGGATTCATTAACCACTGAGCCACGATGGGAACTCCTCTTGTTCTTTAATTAGGAGTAGTTCCTTTGCTTTTCCATTTTTTTTTTAACTTTGTCTATGAATTTAGGAGAACTAGTTATTGAATATGGTCTTGAAGGAATGTTTTTATGTGGGAGTATCCCTGTGTAGACTGTGTGAGTCTGATATTTTTGTTGTGAGGGTTGGTTTTGATACAGTTGTCAGCCATGTCTCTCCTCAGGGTGTGCTGGCCATTATCCCTTTGATAATGTGTGATTGGTGTTGCAGTGTCTACAATCTCCACTAGATGTTGAGGGGAACTCCTCTCTCTTCTGAGGTTATCACAGCCCTGATAGGGTGGGGTCTGCTCCCTTGGTGTTGGAGGAGAAGCCCTGAGGGTCAGGTCTGATCAGACTTTGTTGCCCATGTGTGTGTGCCCTGACCCACAGGAGGTGCCCAATGAAGCAAGTGAGGCCTGTGTGGTCACAGTGAACCTATATGCCACCTGTGCAGGTGTCCCTGGTTCCACCCAGAAGCAGCCAAAAGAAACATCCCTTTCTCCATTGTGTTTGTCCCAGACCTAGTACTAGGCTATGGTGTGGAATGGACTGGGCTGAGGGCAAGGGCACTGTGGCTGTAGGAACTGAGGTAGTTGTGCTGCTGCCCAGGACTCTACGGTCGATCTCTCCCAGGATCTGGCTCTAAGACTTGGTATGGAGTGGCCAGAGCCAGAATGTTCCCATCAGGAAACAAATCCCTGTGTCCTCCTGCCCAGGGCCTGTCCACCAGAGATTCAGCACCCAGCCTCTGTGCATTTCTGTGGCACCACCTAATGGGCTCGCCACCAAAGTCTGCCATGGCAGGACCCATCCCCATCATGTGTCCTGACAAATGGGTTCCATGGTTCTGCCCAGACCACACCCCAGGTCCCCCAAGCTGTTTCTACACAGCTAGATCCAGTCCTCTCCCAGGGAAGGCTTACCTAAGATTCTGCCTGTGTTTGTGGGGCCTCCTCGTGCATCCTTCAGATTGGACAGTGCATCCAGGTAGCAGCTGCCAGTGCCATCTCTCCACTCTGATTGTTAGTAAGGCCGCATTCACACGCTCCTCACTAGTAGAATCTAGGTTTCTAGCCTCTCTTGTCATGGTCTATGTGTGGGTTGGAGAGAGAATTTCCAAACTCATATCAGACTGAAAAGAAAAATAAGGGAGTTCCCGTCGTGGCGCAGTGGTTAACGAATCCGACTAGGAACCATGAAGTTGCGGGTTCGGTCCCTGCCCTTGCTCAGTGGGTTAACGATCTGGCGTTGCTGTGAGCTGTGGTGTAGGTTGCAGACGTGGCTCGGATCCCGCGTTGCTGTGGCTCTGATGTTGCTGTGGCTACATCTCCGATTGGACCCCTAGCCTGGGAACCTCCATATGCCACGGGAGCGGCCCAACAAATAGCAACAGCAACAACAACAAAAAGACAAAAGACAAAAAAAAAAGAAAGAAAAATAAGAGATTCCTGATGACCAGAGAGAGAAAACAAGCTCATGGTTCTGTCTGTTTTTATAGCCCAGGGAGAGAGGTGTGGTCTTATGATATAACTGCTGACCTGTTGATTGGTTTGGGAAAGAAGGGTCTTATGATACACTTGCTGTTGGTTGGTGGTGGATAATGCCCCTTTAGGGGTGAGGTGAGGAGTGGGTCACACACCATTCCTAGTAAGGGGGTAGGAAGGAGTAAGCCATGTTGCTCAAGGTGGGAGAAGGGGCACTACAAATGATAGGGATGGAGTAGGATAGTTACACAGGAAATTGTAGAAGTCCCACTAAGGGTCCATAGATAGAGAGGGAAACTGGGGAACTTTGGGAGATCAGTGTAAGTTAATAATTGCGGGAGGACCATCAGAATGAGGCAGCCTCGCTTGACTAGTGGAGACACAGATATGCCTCAAGTCATTGGGTGAGAGATGAGGTGAAGCCCGAATTCAGGTTCAGACCAAGGGCAGGAATTTAAGGACCACCCTTTTTCGGACTTGAATAAGCACCATGACAGTCCTAGTTTTACTTTACAGGGTCAAATCCTCTTACCAGATACCAAGGAAGAGGAAGAGGCAGTCTTTTCCCACCCCCATTTCCTTTGGATTATAAAACTGCAGCCCACCTAATTCTCAGGACAGAGCCGCCTAGCCTGCTGGCTTGCATCTCTCACAAGCATCCTATCTAAATGAATCTATTTCTTGCCTATTACTTTGTCTCTCACTGAATTCACAAATAATTTGAATCTCAGTAAGTCCAGACATTGGGTGAGTGATTCTAATTTAAAAACAGTGAGTTCAAGTCCCAATCTGGATTTAGGCTGGGTTTGAGTCCCAACAACGTGGGTTCAAGTCCCAAGCTGGGTTCTAGCTGGGTTCAAGTCATAAGTGCTGTCAGTTTCACAATGAGACATGTGGGGTGAGAAAGGTGTGGTAATTCTTACCTAGGCCAGAGGCTTTTTGAATTTTATCTTCTTGGAGAAGACTTGAAGTCAGTTCCACAGCTCTATCTGTCCCAGAGGATTTCCTAGCAGGCAAAGGGGCTCTCTGGCACCAGGTCCTGATGTCTTTCCCCAATCCTACCCAGTTATATGCAGATCTCTCAGCTTTGGTGGTCTAGGAGATCTGCCAGTTTCCAGTTGGATCTCTGTGAGAATGATTCTATACATAGATGTATTATTGATGTGTTTAAAGGTGGAGGTCAGTGTCAAGTCTTCCTATTCTGCCATCTTGATCCCCTCCTAGAAATTTTTTTTTTTTTCTATTAGTCAAAGACTGTTTTTCTCTTAAGAAAATAGCAATTAGGAGTTCCTGTCATGGCTCAGCAGTAAGGAACCTGACTAGCATCCATGCAGATGTGGGTTCAATCCCTGGCCTAGCTCAATGGGTTAAGGATCCTGCACTGCTGTGGCTGTGGTGTAAGCCAGCAGCTGCAGCTCCAATTTGACCCCTAGCCTGGGAACTTTGATATGTTGTGGGTGCAGCCAAAAAAAAAGGAGATAGCAATTATAATGATTATAGTTTTCTAATACCTACTCTGTTATAAACACTGCAAATGTTTTGCCAACTGAAGAAAAATGCACAACCTGAACACTGCAAGTTAAGTTTTATTTGGGGACCTTACTGAGGATTAAAGCCCAGGAGACAGCCTCTCACATAGCTCTGAAGAACTTCCAAAGAGGTAAGGGAGGAGCCAGGATATAAAGGAATTTTTCCTGAAAAAACAAACAAACATCTTTTGAACATCAAAAGATCACTACTTAGCACAAAAAACACATATCTTAAATGAATAATTTAAGTGTATGGGAAGATGCAAGAGTTTGTGCTCATTGAAATCATTCCCTAGATATGCATCTTGGCTATCTAGGGCTGAAACCAAAACACCTCTGACTTGAACCCAGCCAAAACCCAGGTTAGGGTTGAACCCATGGTTTTTCCGTTAGAAGCACTTACCTGGTGTCTGGACTTACTGAGGCTCAGGTTCTTCATGTCTCAGCACAGAAGGAATTAAAGGAGAGACAAAGTGATAGGCAAGAAATAGATTTATTAAGATAGGACCCTTGGAGTTCCTGTCGTGGCACAGTGGTTAACGAATCCGACTAGGAACCATGAGGTTGCGGGTTCTGTCCCTGCCCTTGCTCAGTGGGTTAACGATCTGGCGTTGCTGTGAGCTGTGGTGTAGGTTGCAGACGTGGCTCGGATCCCGCGTTGCTGTGGCTCTGGCGTAGGCTGGTGGCTACAGCTCCGATTGGACCCCTAGCCTGGGAATCTCCACATGCCGCGGGAGCGGCCCAAGAAATAGCAAAAAGACAAAAAAAAAAAAAAAAAAAGATAGGACCCTTGTGAGGGATACAAGTGGGCAAGCAAGGAGGCTCTGCCCCAAGCATTAGGTGGGCTACATTATTATAATGCACGGAAAGTGGGGAGTAGGGAAAAGACTGCCTTCTTCCTCATTCTTCGAGCAGACATCAGGCTTACATCACTAGCTCCTCTTTCATATTCGATAAGAGAGTATTTGACCCTATGAGGTCAAACTAGGACTGTCAGGGTGCTTATTCAAATCAGCAGAAGGATAGTAACTCATGCTAAAATATGCTGAATCATCTCAGATTTCTGTAGGGTCTCCTACTTGGGAATGTCATTTTTTTCCCTTAAATTCCTGTCCTTAATCCCAAGGATCATTATCTTGCTGAACTTGAATGCAGGCCCCATTTTCTCTTTCATTTAATGACCTGAGGCATATCTCAAATAAATATGGTTTTAGAGTTAAGCAAGACTGCTTCATTCAATGGCTTTCTTGAGTGATCATTAACTTACAGTGGTCTCCCAAAATTCCCTAGCTTTCCCCTCTCTATAGTCCCCTCCTGGGACCTCTACAACTGCCCATATAACTATCCTACTCTATCCCTATCACCAATTAAAACAGTCTCCATTATGTTTTGCCCTGCCTTGGCCCACTAACTTGCTTTAATTGGCTTTTCTCAAATGATTTCTTCCTTGCTTAATTGTTTTCTTTTACTAATGATTACTTTCTAGTCAGAGTTATATTGCATGCCTATTGTTTTCTTTTCCTTTGAAGCACTCGCTAACACCCCCTTCCTTCTGTGAGCTATCTTCACTGCCGGAAAAGGTTAAGGTGCATTAACCCCAAAGACCACCAGAAACCATCATCAGATCACCTGACTCCAGCCTTGAGGACTTTGAGATGATCTATGGAGGGAAAAGAACGCAGACACCCTAATCCTTATTAACAGCCCTGTTTTTTCCAAGCTAAATCTATAAACCCCCCTGTTACCCTCCTTTCAAGATAGGACACATTTTTAGCCTACTGTGGCCTTCTTTGCCTGGCAAAGCAATAAAGCAGTTCTTTCTGCTTCACACACCCAAAACTCTGTCTTAGAGACTTAATTGGTGTGGGTGTACAGAGGCCAGGTTTTGGCTACATCATGAGTAAGTTCATCTCTTTCCTATGCAAATTCCTTTGTCTCAGTCTAGGCCCTACACTGGCTGTGGAATGGGGCGAGGAAGCAGAACACCCACTCTCTTAGAGGCAGGGCCTCCAATACAGGTAAATGAACAGTACTTTTTACAGCCCAAGGCATAACTCACAGAGCAGGAGAACAGAGAGGGCACCACGGCTTCATCTCCATTGCACAGCCTGCCTAGGGCACCACTCCTGAGCCCTTCCTGAAGGTGCATTGCCTGCCTCACTGTCCTTTCCCCAACATATATGGACTGGCTCCTGTTCCTCCTGCTTCCAGGAGCCTATGTGGTTCTCTGCTGGTCTCCCACACAGGGTGAGTACAAAGGTAGGGAGGCAAAGGGGGCAAGGTAATGGGCTCAGGGAGTAATGTCCTAGGAAGTCCTGCTCTGGAGGAGCAGACGCTATAGAGACAGCGTTTGCTAGAGCCAGGCTGCTGAACCCTTGGCTCCTGCAAATTCCCTTCCCCACCATGAAAACTCTTCCTGAAGACCCTGCTGTTGCTGCGGTCCAGTAGCTCCACCAAACTCTAACTCCAGGAGTGGTGTGACAGGAAGGGATGTTAAAGAATCATTGGAGGTCTATCGATGAGCATGTTAGAGAGCAATATTACCTTTTCTATCAATTAAGACCCAGGTCTTAATAACTCAGAAGAGAGATCCTCCTCCTTCCTCTCCCCCATTAGAGCCTGGGTCTCCTCTCTCAGTTAACCTTGACCAATCCTACCAGTGATGAGCTGCCCATTTAAGAGCCCCTCAGAAGCCACAGTTGCAGCCTGAGCTTAAAGAGAAAGGAGAGGGCTTCCTGGTAACTCTAGGACTCCTAAAACAGATTCCTTCCTAAGTCTGGGCTCTGCAGGGAGTTTCCCCAGAGGTAGGCCAGGAAAGTCTGGGATCCTGGCCTCAGTCCCAACACCTGCAGCAGCAGCATTTCTCCCTTCCCCTTAACTACTTGGTATCCCTCCTTCTCATCCCATGGTTCTCACATTATGTCCAGATCCTTCAAGGAGAATTACATTTTGCACCTCCTGTGATGAATTTGTTGGCAAGAACTGCAGAAAGAATTTAGGTTCCTGTCAGCCCAAATATCCTGATTTTGCGTGCCAGACCAAAGAAGTATATACTCATCATTTCACTGGAGGTAAGATGAGAGCAGGAGAAAACACAGGGATGGGAAATTAAATTTTATGATTTGACATAGCAGAAAAGAAGAGCACTAGATCTAGAGTCAGAATTCTTTAGTCCTATGAGTTCTGAAACTTACACAACTCATGGTCTAATACATATTACTTTCTTTCTCTGAGTTAACAATTTCTCACCTGAACAATGATTGCGTTTTAATGGATGCTCTCCAAACTCCTTTCCATTTCTGATATTCAGTGATTAAATCCCTAGTAGAGCATGTTTGTTATAGCTCCTGCGCCTTAGATGTATGCAGGTGTGTTGGGAGCAGAAGTGAGTTGCCCTAGGAGTTCCCATCGTGGCTCAGTGGTAACGAGCCTGGCTAGTATCCATGAGGATGTGGGTTTGATCCCTGGCTTTGCTCAGTGGGTTAAGGATCTGGCATTGTTGTGAGCTGTGGTATAGGTCGATGACACAGCTTGGCTCCCATGTTGCTGAGGCTGTGGCATGGGCCAGCAGGTGCAGCTATGATTCAACCCTTAGGCCACAGGTGTGGCCCTAAAAAGACCAAAAAAAAAAAAAGGTGAGTTGCCCTGGAAGGAGACTGCCCCTTGTGTGGAAGGGTCTTCAAGTCAGGCTATGCCTAAAGGGACAGAAAGGAAGGGAGGGACTGCTCCTTTGGCAACATTACCTGTCAGATCCCAAGTCTAACCAGGACCTCTGTTATCTTCCTACCCTCTTCAGAATATATCTACCAGTATTCTATCCTGGGCTGCCCAAGAAGATGTGTACAATATATCCGCGTCACTGAGTGGGAGAAAAATGTGTTCCTCTGTTGTAATTCAAGCTATTGCAATAGCTTGTCAGTAAAGGATGTGCCTCCATTCAATCCCTTCATATCAGAGAATTAAGCCTAAGAGATTCAGCTGATTTTCAGAGGCCTTCTCTTGACCACATTCTGCCCCTCATTCCTGAAGAAACATCAAGATCCAGAAATGCCTTCACTCTCACCCCCCCACCCACATTGCCTCCTGAGAGCCAAGAGGCCCAAGAGAAGTAAACTGCAGATGGAAAGAAATGTAGGACTACTTTGAAATGCTGTGTGGGCCCAAGTCAGACAACTGGACCTGGCTGGTTCTGCTGTTCTGGCTGGGGGCCAAACCCCAAGTCTAGGTGGGGATGGGAAAGTGAAGGAGGCTGCACTGGGACACCTGGAGACATCAAATGGATTACAATAAAAATTCTAATGAATAACAAGACCACGGTTCAGAGGAGTTCATGGGCTGGTTCCATAATGGACCAGATAGGAAGCAAGGGATACTACGCAAAGAATGACCTGGCAAAAGTCTCCAAGCCATTTTGCTCAAATGTCTAGGGTCCTAAATCCCATCAGGGCCCTGACACTCTAGGCCCTGGAGAGTTTCCAGAAAAGGGGAGGACCTGACCAGGAGGGCTTGGCTTTCCATGGGGGCCTAACATATGATCTATTTTGGAGAATATTTCACATCACTTGAGAGGAATGTATATTCTACCATCATTGGCATATACATTTTGTAATTGGTTTATAGTGTTCTTTAAATCCTCTGATTCTTTATTGATCTTCTATATGGTTTTTCTACCATTATTGAAAGTGAAGTGTTGAGGTAGAATGTATTTCTTCTTTTATTTTGGTTTTCTGTTATTTGGTGCATATATGTATATAATTGTCACAGCTTCTTGATGAATCAACCCTTTTATCAACATATAATTTCACTCTTTATTTCTTGCAAGTTTTTTACTTACTATCATTTTATTGTTAGTATAGGCAACCCTAGGTCTCTTTTGATAACTGTTTGCATGGAATGCCTTTTTTAATCCTTTTAGTTTCAACATATTTGTCCCTTTAGATATAAAGTAAGTCTCGGGTACACAGTATATCTATATATAATGGGTTTTTTTTAAATCCCATTCTGCCAATATCTGCCTTTCCATTAGAGAGTTTAATTTGTTTACATCTAAAGTAATTACTGAAAAGGAAGGACCTACCTCTGCTATTTTGATATTTTCTGTATGTCTTATAGCTTTTTTTATCTCTCATTTCCTCTATTACTATCTGATTTTGCATTTTGTTGAATTTTTGTAACGGACACTTTTTTTTTTAGCTATTTCTTGGGCTGCTCCCACGGCACTTGTCTTTTGTTGTTGTTGTTGTTGCTGTTGCTATTTCTTGGGCCGCTCCCGCGGCATATGGAGGTTCCCAGGCTAGGGGTCCAATCGGAGCTGTAGCCACCGGCCTACGCCAGAGCCACAGCAACGCGGGATCCGAGCCGCGTCTGCAACCTACACCACAGCTCACGGCAACGCCGGATCGTTAACCCACTGAGCGAGGGCAGGGACTGAACCCGCAACCTCATGATTCCTAGTCGGATTCGTTAACCACTGCGCCACGACGGGAACTCCACAACGGACACTTTTAATTCTCTTTTAAATTTCAGTTTGTATGTATTCTATAGATATTTTCCTTGGTTACAATAAAAATTATATTCAATGTAGTACAGTTATTATATTTTAATTTGAATTGATATGAGCTTAACTTCATTAGCATTTACAATTTTACTCCTTTATGTTATTAAAATCACAAATTACATCTTTATACAATGTGTGCCCAATAACATAGATTTATAATTATCTTAAAATATGTTTATGTAGAAGATAAAAATAATTTGCCTTGGGAGTTCCCTTCATGGCTCAGTGGTTAACGAATCCAACTAGGAACCATGAGGTTGTGGGTTCAATCCCTGGCCTTGCTCAGTGGGTTAAGGACCTGGCACTGCTGTGAGCTGTGATGTAGTTCGCAGATATGGCTCAGATCTGGCATTGCTGTGGCTCTGGCATAGGCCAGAGGCTACAGCTCTGATTAGACCCCTAGCCTGGGAACCTCCATATGCCACAGGAGTGGCCCTAGAAAAGGCTAAAAGACCAAAATAATAATAATAATAGTAATAATAATAGTTTGTCTTCCCAAATAAAGATAATAAAGATACAAAATAATCTTAAAAGTGTTTCATATATGATTTTGTAATAAAACTAATGTTATTCTGAAAATTACATATGTACACATACGCATATATAAATACAAGCATTTGTATACATATTCCAAAATAATTGTGTATACATCAGGAACCAAGTGTTTCAGCACAAGGAAAAAAAGAGATGCAAATATACAAATAAAAATGCTAAGAATAGGAGTTCCCAACGTGGAGCATCGGAAATGAATCTGACTAGCAACCATAAGGCTGTGGGTTTGATCCCTGGCCTCACTCAGTGGGTTAAGGATCTGACATTGCTGTGAACTGTGGTTTGCAGACTCAGCTGGGATCTGATGTTGCCGTGGCTTAGGCTGGCAGCTGTAGCTCTGATTGGACCCCTAGCCCAGGAACCTCCCCACTTGCTGTGGGTTTGGCCCTAAAAAAAGCAAAAAAAATAAAAATAAAAATAAAAGTTAAGAATAAAATCATCATAATTTTTTTTTGGCTTTTTGTCTTTCCAAGGCTGCACCCACAGCATCTGGAGGTTCCCTGGCTATGAGTCTAATCGGAGTTGTAGCTGCTAGCCTACACCACAGCTCATAGCAACAACAGATCCTTAACCCACTGAGCAAAGCCAGGGATCGAACCCACCTCCTCATAGTTCCTAGTCGGATTCATTTCCGCTGTGCCAGGATGGGAACCCCAAAATCATCATAAATTTGATTTGAAATATCACTGTGAGCTTATGATGAATATTTGCTTTTTAAAAAGTGTTCCAGTTACCCATTAATGGGTAACAAACTACCCCCAAACTTACTAAAAACAAATACTCTTGGGAATTCTCATCGTGGCTTGGTGGTTAACGAATCCGACTAGGAACCACGAGGTTGTGGGTTTGATCCTGGCCTTGCTCAGTGGGTCAAGGATCTGGCGTTGCTGTGAGCTGTAGTTTAGGTCATAGACATGGCTCGGATCTGGCGCGGCTGTGGCGTAGGCTGGCGGCTTCAGCTCCGATTCGACCCCTAGCCTAGGAACCTCCATGTGCCACGGGGTGCAGCCCTAAAAAGACAAAAAACAAAACAAAACAAAAAACACTTTTTTTTTTTTTTTGGTCTGTGCCCACAGAATGCAGACGTGCCCAGGCCAGGAATTGAAACTGCACCACAGAATGCTTTCTGCTGCTGTGAGGACACTTTCTGCTAATATGTACACCATAACTGTGACCATCTAACATAGCAGGAAGAATGTGTCAGACAAGGGACAGCCTCTGCCTGGCCATGAGTTTTCTTCTAATATAGAAGAGAATTAGATTAGTTCAAAAATTTTCTCCAGCTCATTACGTGGTTCTAAAACCTATACATTTCCCAAATAAATTGCTAAGGAAAGAAAAGCAGCTGGGCAGAATTCTGAGGAAGAGTGAATTCTGATCTCTTCTGCGTTGTTCTATTTCTAACCTTAGCACAAAGTGTTAAGGAAATTTGGCCCCTGTCCACTGTGCCAAATAGAAATGCGGAAACAGAGTTTGGGGTGAAGGAGGAGAAGAAAGCTTTACTGCTTTGCCAGCAAAGGGGGCCACAGCAGGCTAATGCCTTAACGACTGTGCCCCCTTTGGGAGAGATTAGAAGGTGGTTTTATAGTTTGGGGAGTGGAAAATAAGGCTACAGATAAGGATCAGGGTAGAGGCAAGCTTGCATTATCTTTCAAAGCTGGTGTTTAGTGGCCCCAGGACTGGTTCTGGTCATCCTCCTTTAAGAAGGAAGAGTGCTTCATCAGGTAGTTAACACCTTCCATTTGTTGGGGGTTTTAATTCTGCAGAAGGCTCAAAGATACTGTTATGCATATTTCTTGAGAAGGAATCAGAATCCTGCCCAAGGTTTCACTTGACCGTTCCTCTCTGGTCTCTGCCTCCCCTCCTTTCTCTGATTAGCAACTGTTTGAACCTGCCCTTCGGAATGCAGGGAAGGTCCTGGAACTCGCGGCTTGTTCCCTAAAAACGAGAAATGTAGGAGTTCCCGTCGTGGTGCAGTGGTTAACGAATCCGACTAGGAACCATGAGGTTGCGGGTTCGGTCCCTGCCCTTGCTCAGTGGGATAACGATCCGGCGTTGCCGTGAGCTGTGGTGTAGGTTGCAGAAGCGGCTTGGATCCTGCGTTGCTGTGGCTCTGGCGTAGGCCGGTGGCTACAGCTCCGATTGGACCCCTAGCCTGGGAATCTCCATATGCTGTGGGAGCTGCCCAAGAAATAGCAACAACAACAACAAGACAAAAAAAAAAAAGAAATGTAGGACACAGAAAGGCTTGTGGGCCCAGGAGCCCTACAGGGCCCTGCTCAGTGACAAAAGGGAGAAGTATTTTTTTCTTCCCTTGACCTTTGACCTCCTCTGCAGCGTTTTTTCTAGTGGATGGGAAATGTACAAATAAACTGCAGAATTGCAGTCCTCCTGGTGTAGGAGAAAATGTCCCAATAAAATGTAGAAAGGAGAGACCCCAGCCATGATGACTAAGCAAAGTCTAGCCAACTGCCCCAGCCAGTCCTCCCCCATGCATCTGCTTCCGCATCTACTACCTTGCCTGACGTCACTCCAGTCCAACTGGTCAAGCTTGGGCCCGGAAGACGTAGCCCATAAAAGCCTTGTGAAACCCTTCTTCCAGGCTGACTCTGGAGAGCGATCTCCTCTGAGCCCGCCGGCGTAATAAAACTGAGTTCTCCAACTCTCCGAGTGCTCGCTTGGTTTCTCGCCAGGTAAAAGAGCTGATCCCCTGCAGCCGCAAAGCTGCCGGAGCTGGTACGCTACAGCCACGGGGCTGTCGCCAGAGCTGATATGCTGCATACGCTGCAGCGCAGGGCTGCTGGGTATCTGCCATAACACTGGCAGTGGCTCCAGTATGGTTTCCAAGGTTTATTCCTTTTTCCCAAGTTTCACTGAGATGTAATTAACCTATATCACTGGATAAGTTTAAGGTGTACAGCATAATTAATTTGATGCTGGAAAGATGTTACCAGAATCCGGGTTCTTGTTCACACAGTCAAAGAATCCACAACTACACGGGCAGCAAGCAAGCAAAGTCTGTATTAAAGAAAAGCAAATAGCTCCCAGGGCTACTGGGAGCGGGGAGAAGAGCCCTCCCCCCGCCCCATTGTCCTATAGGGGTTTTTATGCCTTAAAGATGGGGGGGTACAAACATGGGGTTCAGAAAGATGTGGTTTCCTCCCATTGGCCTTGCTCAATTACCTATATGGGTCCTTATCCAATAGGGGTTTTAGGAGTGGAAATGTCCTGTAGGTCTCATGGTTTCTTTGCTCTTTCTTCCTGTAAACTGAGTCATAGGGGATTAGGGATTACTGTCCATCTGGGTGTAGGTACACTCCCGATAGTAAACAAGGCCTGTGGGGATGTTAATCCCTGGACCCCTAAATCCACAAATGTTATTCAATAGCCATATCAAAGAATGCTTTGAAGCCCATGCTCCTACACTAACTTCCTGAGTTAGTATTCTGTCTCAATCTTACATATACATACCATGAAATGATTACCACAATAAATTTAGTTAACATCTATCATATTGTATAGGTATAAAACAAAGAAAAAGAAAAAAATATTTACCTTGTGATGAGGATTCTTAGGATTTACTCTCTTACCTTTCCTATATATCATAACATATCAGTGTTAACTATAATTGTCATGGGGTACATTACATGCCTGGTACTTACTTAACTTATAACTGGAACTTTGTATCTTTTGACTATGTTCATCCAATTCCGCCTCCCCCCACCAGCCATCTTTGGTAACTACAAATCTGATCTCTTTCTCCATGAGGTTTTTTTGTTTGTTGTTGTTTCCTTTTTAGGGCTGCACCTGCAGCATATGGGGTAGAATCAGAGCTGCAGCTGCCAGCCTATACCACAGCCACAGCAATGCAGGATTCGAGCCGCATCTATGACCTACAGCACAGCTTGAGGCAACATCAGATCCTTAACTCACTGAGCAAGGCCAGGGATTGAACGCTTATCCTCATGGACACTATGTGGGATTCTTAACCTCTGAACCATAACAGGAACTCCAGTTTGTTTGTTCTGATTCCACAGATAAGTGAGATCAAACAGCATTTGTCTTTATCTATCCCTCTAATTTCAGTTAGCATAATGCCCTCAAGGTCCACCCATGTTGTCACAAGTGCCAGGAATTCCTCATTTTTTTATGGCTGAGTAATATTCAATTATATATATATATATAAACAGCTTCTTTCTCTATTTGTCTATTGATGGGGACTTATGTTGTTCCTATGGTTCATTCTTGAGACTGTGTTAAACCAGGTATGAGATCTTAATTTGTAAAGATGAAAGAATCCAATTTTGTCCCCAGTATTCAAATCCATTTCTTATATGGCATCTAGATGGTATATCCAAATACCCTGGGAATTTTTTGAGAAGGAGTGGCTAAGTTCTGGGCATAGAGTGACCCTAGATCAGGCACTTAGTATTAAAGTCTTACGTCAGTGGGGATGAACATGAGATCTGCTCTTGTTCCCCCATCTTGGGTTCAATCTCACTACGGGTCTCCTAAGAGCCCAAGCCCACCTTCAGTTCTTCTAATTTCCCTGTTATTAATTACACAGTATCCTAATAGTCTGAAATTTCCCCAATAGATTGAAATGTTCCAGAGATAAAAGGATTCTGTATTGCTCACCACTCTTCATCCAGTGCTGGAAACCCAGTAGGTTTCTAGAAAATGTTTGTTATACAAATGGTTTTGAGGGACAGGCTAATCTATTCCAGATACATTTTACTATCACTGATTGACAGCAAGGATGGGTCTTTCTTACAGAACAGGATCTTGAATATTGGGTCTTTCACAGGATCTGACTTCCTAAGGCTGTAAAGCAGGACTCCTTTGATGGGGCATGTAGCCTTTGCAGCATATTCATTAAGTCCAATCCTAGAGGAGAGTGAATGTTGCCCATCTTACCATGGCTTTCTTTGGCTGATGGCCTGGCTCTCATTGTGACATTTTGGATCTGATTTTCTCTTACACAGTGGGTGAGATGACCAGCTGTGAGAAAAACAGCTCCCATTATGAAAGAAGCACTGCTTTTTTCAGCATGCTGATCATATGCTGTACCACTACAATTTCTGCAATGATTCCTCTGAGTCATTCCAGACGGGGATGCCCTAAAATGAGGATGAGCCTTCACAAACAAACTGCCTCCTCCTTGAGGCTTATCCCTGTTCACTCATTCCAGAATGATCATTTCCTCTGGATGAGGAGTTTCTCTTATTCTCGCTGCTTTGTCAGTCCATATCTTTACTGCTGGTGTTTCTTCTATTAAACATGAACAGAGCTGATTCTGACTTTTAGTTCATGTCCTATGACTCAAGGAAGATCATGGCACAGATAGGGTGGGCAAATACATCATAAGCTGAGGAAGAGGGGGCAGGCAACTGGCCATCAGAAGAGTCAAGTTTGTTTTTTACTGATTGATATTTCTTCCCTTCCTTCCTTTCTTTTCACCTGCGTTATTTTTTAGCTCTTCCATTCTCTCTTCTTCATCCTCTCCATCACCATTGCTCTTTATTTTTTAAGTTTTGAATATTTATTTTAATGGAGAATCCACAACAGTATTTGCACAATTGGCAGTTAGAATGGATGGAAATCTTAGAACAGAGTTATACAGGAAAGGAGTGTACTGATAAACATCTACGCAATGCGGTTATGTTATTTTCATTGAGTCTGCTATCAAGACAATTTGGAATAATATTCATGTGGAATATGAGGTAACAGATATGTGATGATGGTTGCATAACTCTTTGCAGATACTAAAAACCATTAAATTGTAAATTTTTATTTTTTATTTTATTTTATTTTATTATGGCAGCATCCATGGCATATAGAAGTTCCTGGACTAGGGACTGAATCTGTGCTGCAGCTTCAACCTACGCCACAGCAGTGGCAACACCAGATCCTTTAACCCAATGCACCAGGCCAGAATCAAACCCCATGCTTCTAAAGTGATGTGAGCGACTGCAGTTGAATCCTTTTTTTTTTTTTTTTTTGCTTTTTAGGGCCACACCCATGGCATATGGAGATTCCCAGGCTAGGGGTCGAATCAGAGCTACAGCTGCTGGCCTATACCACAGCCACAGCCACAGCAATGCCAGATCCCAGCCACGTCTGCAACCTATACCACAGCTCATGGCAACACTGGATCCTTAACCCACTGAGCAAGGCCAGGGATCAAACCCACAACCTCATTGTTCCTAGTCAATTTCGTTTCCCCTTAGCCAAGACAGGAACTCCTGCAGTTGAATTCTTAACCCACTGTGCTACAGCAGGAACTCCAAATTTGTATTTTTTTATTTTTTATTTTTTTGCTTTTTAAGGCCACGCCTGCAGCCTATGGAATTTCCCTGGCTAGGGGTTGAATCAGAGCTACAGTTGATGGCCTATGCCACAGCCACAGCAATGCTGGATCCTTAAGCCACTGAGTGAGGCCAGGGATCGAACCTGTGTCTTCATGGATACTAGTCAGGTCTACTACTGCCGAGGCAGGACAGGAACTCCAAGTCTTTGGTTCCTGAGAAGGCACTGTAGCATGGTATCTGTGCGGGGCTGTCAACCAGACTTGCAGGGTTCTTCTGTGGCCAAGATGGCAGAGGTCCTGCAGGTGGCAGTAGATGGAAGTAGAATTCCTGACTCACAACTGATGCAAAAATATTAACTTTAAACTCTGTACTGAATTCGGATTAAATTATAACATTTCTCTCTAATGATATGTTTGGGTGGTTTTTTTCAATGTCTTTTAATTTTGCAATAGTTTTAGATTTACAGAAAAATTTTGTCACAACTGATGCAAAATATTAAGTTAACTTTAAACTCTGTACTAAATTCGGATTTCATTAGATTCATGCCTAGTTTCTGTTTTCTCTTCCAGGATTCCACATTTTATTTTCTCATCTTGTCTCCTCACCTCTTCTGGGGTGTGACTGCTTCTCAGACTTTCATGTTTTTTTGTAACTTTCCTTTTTTTTTTTTTGGCTGCACCTGCGGCATGTGAAAATTCCCTGGCCAAGGATCAAACTTGAGTTATGGCGCTCACAGCATCAAATTCTTAACCACTAGGCCACTAGGGAACTCCAACATTCAATCAATTTTTTTGAGGAGCATGGAACGTGTATTTTGCAGAATATCCCTTAATATGAGTTTTTCTGATGTTTTATTAGACCTAGGTTATGAGTATGTCAACCTGCCTTATCATGGATGACATTAACCTTGATCACCTGCTGAGTAACTTCTTGCCAGATTATTTCTTATAAAGTTACTTTTCCTCCTCATTTTTGTCATTTACTATTTTAAGCAAGTCATTAAGTGCAGCTCTATTGCAAAAGTATTTGATTTTCTGTTGTTAACTTGTTTGTATTTTCCAAATTTTCTACACTATCCACAGATTTTTCTATTAGTCAGTAGTAAAGGGGGGGTTAAAAACCTGTTTTGGGGGGTTTTGTCTTGTTTTGTTTCATTTTTATCAAGAAGAGTAAAAGTATATCTTTTAAATTTATTTTTTCTCTTCCTTCCTCCATTCTTTCCTCCCTCCCTCTCTCTCTCTTCTTCCTTCCTTCCTTCCTTCCTTCCTTCCTTCCTTCCTTCCTTCCTTCCTTTCTTTCCTTTATATGGCGACACTCGCAGCATATGGAAGTTCCTGTGCCAGGCATTGAGTCCAAGCCACAGCTGCAACTTATGCCACAGCTGTGGCAATGCTAGATCTTTTAACCCACTGCACTGAGCTGGACATCAAACCTGCTTCTCTGAAGCAACCTGAGCCACCACAGTCAGATTCTTAACCTACTGTACCACAGGGGGAACTCCTCTTTTTTTTTTTTTTTTTCAAATTTTTAATTCTGGTAAAAACACATAAATGAAATTTACCATCTTAACGATTTCTAAGTATACAGTTGAGTAACAAGTATATTCACATTGCTCTGAAAGAGATCTTCAGAATTTTTTCACCTTGTAAAACTGAACTTCTATTTCCATTAAAGAGTTAGTCTCCATTCCCCAACTCCCAAGCCCCTGGCAACCACCATTCTACCTTTTTTTTTTATAGGCATATCTCAGAGATATTTCATGTCCTGTTCTAGATTACCATAATAAAGACCACAATGATAAAGCAACCATTGCAATAAAGTGAAGAGCAGAAAAAGGGCTATGCCCTATATATGAATTTGACTCCTTGAGGAACTTCATATAAGTATTTGTCATTCAAAGACTGGCTTGTTTTATTTAGCACATGTCATCCATGTGGCAGCATGGGTCAAATTTTTCTTTTATTTTTTTTCTTTGCTTTTTAGGGCTGAACTAGTAGCATATGGAGGTCCCCAGGCTAGGGGTCGAATCAGAGCTGTAGCTGCCCGCCTGTGCCACAGCCACAGCAACATCAGATCTGAGCTGCGTCTGCAACCCACACCACAGCTCACAGCGACGCTGGATCCTTAACCCACTGAGTGAGGCCAGGGATAGAAACTGGGTCCTCATGTATGCTATGCTAGTCAGATTTTTTTCCACTGAGCCATGACAGGAACTCCAAAATTTTCTTCCTTTCTAAGACTATTTTACCATATATATATATATATATATATATATATATGACACATTTTATTCATCGATTTATTGTTGGTAAACACTTGGGTAGCTTCCACCTTTTGGCTATTATAGGAATACTGCTATGAACATAAATGTGCAAATATCTCTTCGAGACCCTGTTTTCAACTCTTTTGGATGCATACCCAGACCTGAAGTTGCTGGTAATAACAATGATATGGTGGCAACAATAGTAATACGGCAATTTTGCTTTTAATGTTTTAAGCAATTATCTTGCTGTTTTCCACAATCGCCGCACTCGCTGCACCATTTCACATTTCCATTAACAGTGCACAAGTGTTCCTATTTCTCCACATCCTTACCAACAATTTTGCTTTGTCTTTTATGGATATTAGCCATCCTAATAGGTGTGAGATGATAAAAGGCAGTTTTAAAAATAATATAAATCCCTCTCATTGGTCCTTCCTCCATTACCATGACCCATCTGTAGTTCTTTTTGGTGGGACCATATATAAGCACTTGTAGCTTAATATAGGCTGGAATACTGGGGTCAGGTTTTATTGCTCTTGATCTTGAAGGGGTTGTTGCTGATATTTTTGCATTTAATAATAGGCTCTGGCTTAGGCTATGCTCCTCAGTGGCTAATCCAACTTGTCTTTCCTTCTATCTCCTATCTCAGCTCAAATTTAAAGGGGAAATATATGAAAATCTTTTAAGTTAGATATTCTGAAAGAAAGGGAGATTTTTAGATGGCTTTTCTTTTTCTTTTTTTTTTTTTTGTCTTTTTGCTATTTCTTTGGGCCACTTCCGTGGCATATGGAGGTTCCCAGGCTATGGGTCTAATTGGAGCTGTAGCCACCGGCCTATGCCAGAGCCACGGCAACGCAGGATCCGAGGCGCGTCTGCAACCTACACCACAGCTCACGGCAATGCCGGATCGTTAACCCACTGAGCAAGGGCAGGGACCGAACCTGCAACCTCATGGTTCCTAGTCGGATTCGTTAACCACTGCGCTACGACGGGAACTCCTAGATGGCTTTTCTTACAACAAAATTTTAACTAAATAAAAGTCATACAATGATTTGATTTATTCATGTTAGTTTTTTTTTTCAAGAGAAATATGAAATATTCCATTAGTTTGTTTGAAACTGTGAAAGTGAAATAATCAGAAATAGGGAATAAAAATACAAATAATAATCTCTATTTTCCCATAACAAATAGCAAAGGAAAAAAGAAAGAACATGTTAAGATAAGAGACAGAAAAAAAAAGAAAAGAAAAAAGAAGATGGACAAAAAAGCAGAAAATATTATATACAAAAGAAGAGAAGATATAGAAATATACATTGCTACAGTTATTTTATTTTATTTTACTTTATTTTATATTTTGCTTTTTAGGGCTGCACCTGCAGCATATGGAAGTTCCAAGGCTAGGGGTCAAATTGGAGCTGTAGCTGCTGGCCTACACCACAGCCACAGCAACACAGGATCCAGGCCGCATCTGCGGCCTACACCACAGCTCACGGCAATGCGGGGTCCTTAACCCACTGAGCAAGGCCAGGGATGGTATCCGAAACCTCATGGTTCCTAGTCAGATTCATTTCCTCTGTGCCATGATGGCAACTTCCATCCTTATGGATCTTAGTTGGGCTCTTACCACTGAGCCACAATGGGAACTCCCATTGCTAAAGTTATAATGAGAGGAATTACACATCTAAGTACCAAGGAAGAAATACCAAGAAGAGTTCCCATCGTGGCTCAGTGGTTAATGAACCCAACTAGTATCCATGAGGATGTGGGTTGGATCCCTGGCCTCGATCAGTGGGTTGTTCCGAGCTGTGGTGTAGGTCACAGACTCGGCTCGGATCTGGTGTTGCTGTGGCTGTGGCGTAGGCCTACAGCTAGAGCTCTGATTCAACCTCTAGCCTGGGAACCTCCATATGCTGCAGGTGCAGCCCTAAAGAGAAGAAAGAAAAGGAAAAAAAAACTTCCATTGTTTAGAAATATTAAGGTCACTCTTCTTATAAAAGATGCTATTCCACTTTCTAAAACATCCACCTTCTCCCCCAAACTTCTTGGAAGTGTTGCCCATCCTCACTATTTCCTCCTGCCATAGTCCATTCAAACCTCAACCCAAGTGGTTTCCATGCCACTTCTCCATTGAGCCTGCTCTGCCAAAACCTGCAAGTTGTCACATAAAACAGAAAGTGACAGGAGTTCCCATCGTGGTGCAGTGGTTAACAAATCTGACTAGGAACCATGAGGTTGCGGATTTGATTCCTGGCCTTGCTCAGTGGGTTGAGGATCCGGCATTGCTGTGAGCTGTGGTATAGTTCGCAGATGTGGCTCGGATCCTGTGTCACTGTGGCTCTGGCATAGGCCAGTGGCTACACCTCTGATTAGACCCCTAGCCTGGGAACCTCCATATGCCACAGTAGTGGCCCTAGAAAAAGGCAAAAAGACAAAAGAAATAAACAGGAAGTGACACTCTGCAGTCCTGCTTCCCCAACTACTTCTCTAACCATCACCCATGACTTTTTTGGAGAGTGACCTCACCCACTTTTCTTTTGGTGGTCTCTAGTGTCAATGACTTATCCCCCCTGTTCCCACCTCACTCACTGGACAACCTCTTTAAGTCTTACAACCTAAGCTATCAAGAGACTCTGAGTGTGTGCATAGCATCGAAATCTGAAGATCGTACTTTTTCTGCCTTAGGCCTTGGTACCTTCTTGGACTCTGAGGCCTCTCAATCCATCTGCCAGTTGGACACATTTCCCTGAGCTTCCCACTGACCCCACAAAGTCCCAATGTGTAAAATGGAACCCATCACCTTTCTGGGCTCGTTGCAGTCACTTCTAAGTTGGTAGGATTAGAGACCAGGCAGCCAGAGAAATGGAGGGACCATGAGGGCTCAGGAAAGGCCAGGTGAGGTGGGCTGATGACTTGCAGATGTGAATGGAGCAGAGAGAAGAACCAAGGGTGAATGGAGAGTACCTGGTGTCAGAGGAAGGAGCAGTGGCCAGGAGAGAAGTGAGGAGGGAAGCTTGGAGGAGAGAGGAGGACACTGCATGCTTTTCGCGAGAGCACACGTGGAGGGATCCAGGACCAGAGATGCCAGGAACAGAGGGTCAGTAGACACCACCACTGATAAAGGAATTTGCCGTTAGTGAGCCTATGGTTCCTGTCCTTTTCCATGATATATATTACAGAAATCTCGACCTTTACAGCAAAAGGTTGAAATCTTCAGGTCCCCAAAATAGAAATTTGAAGATACACAATAATCGTAACAGTCCAGTTGAGTGTGGTTATAGCGCCATCCATCTGGAAGAGAAGGACATTCACACTCAGTGCCAGAGAACAATACCTGGAAGGACCTTTCCCAACTCACCAAGCCTAGTCTCCAGACTAGGGATACAGCCACCTCCCAGCAAGGGCTCCCTCAGGCTGGAACCCCTACACAGTGTCAAGAGTCAGGCACCGAGTTCCCGTCGTGGTGCCAGTGGTTAATGAATCCGACTGGGAACCATGAGGTTGCGGGTTCGGTCCCTGGCCTTGCTCAGTGGGTTAAGGATCCGGCGTTGCCATGAGCTGTGGTGTAGGTTGCAGACTCGGCTCAGATCCCTCGTTGCTGTGGCTCTGGCGTAGACTGGCGGCTACAGCTCTGATTAGACCCCTAGCCTGGGAAACTCTATATGCCGCGGGAGCAGCCCAAGAAAAGGCAAAAAGACAAAAAAAAAAAGTCAGGCACCAGCTCAAGCCAGAAGAACCTGACCTAACGGAATTACCTTTCGCCGAGAAAATGAAGAAATCTCTGGTTCTGCATCCAGGACCTTGTTCCATGATGCATTTGTCTTTGCCCCTCAAACACTGACCTTTCTTATAATTTTGGCATACCATACATACTGTATCTGGAGCTGCAGAAAACAGACAGGAAGACTGGTCCCAGACTTGAATGTGCTGATATCAAGGTGAGCTGGATCACCAATAGGGCCGAGGGGGAAAAGCATTAACGTAAATAGTTCCTCCAATTTACTCTGGAAATGTTTGCATCATAATGTAACCATTGATATTTTAAGGATCAGGGTTTTTCACGCAAGGATCTTGATTTGGTTAATCTAAGACAAAAGCTGTCCCCTTCACTATGATGCTATCTTGTGTCTCCATCTGAGTCCAGAATATAATGGGACATGAGGACTTCACTGGCTCCAAGGGGAGGATGCAATCTCACAAAATTTCCTACTGTATCACCCCATAAAAGATACCTGATCTACAGGTATATAGATGTGACAGCTGTACTTGCAGTGGAAATACTGGTTCAAGATAAACCTTTCAGGAGTTCCCGTTGTAGCTTGGGAGGTTAAGAATCCAACTAGTATCCATGAGGATGCAGGTTCAATCCCTGGCCCTACTCAGTGGGTTAAGGATCTGGCATTGCTGTGAGTTTCGATGAAGGTCACAGACAAAGCTCGGATCCTGCATTTCTGTGGCTGTGGCTCCAATTCAACCCCTAGCCTGGGAACTTACATATGCCACAGATATAGCCCTAAAAAAAAAAAAAAAAAAAAAAAAAAAAACGCAAACAAACAAAACAAAAAGATAAGCCTCTCTACCTGTTCCTTGGTAGGTGACTGACACTTGGATGCTTCTTTACAGAAAATCTTGGGCAACATTGGCTCTGCCTCTTAGGACCATCCCAGTAAGCCACAAAGCCTTCAGTTGAGAGGAGCTCCCAGCACCCATCTGTCCCCAGGAATGATTGAGCCCACGGTGAAACCTTGAATCTGAACTCTTTTCCTGGTAGCAGTCGGTGTGAGGACAGCAGAGACAGACCTCAAATCCTCCCTGGTCAGATCACCCAGAACCTCATCCTTGACTTGGTCCTCTCCCAAGGGGGTCTGATCATCACCCCAGTGCTGCCTCCACGTCCTCACCTCCTACCCAGCTTCCACAGGGACTCACCCACTCCTTGGAAGAAGACCAAAGGAAAGACTGCCAGCAGCAACAGCAGCAGCAGCAGCAAGGGCTTGTCCATCTCAGTCTGGGAGGCCAGGAAGATGCAGAGGTGGCCAGAACAGGGGAGCAGAGTGCCCAGGAAGGGTGAGGACAGGCTGCTCTTGTGTGCAAGTGAGAGAAGGTGGGAGACTCTGGACTGAGTTGCTCCTGGGCTGTGGGCAGAAGCTTCCTGTCACTCACCTGCCAGTGGGCGTTTCAGAGCCACGTAGGTCCAGGAAATGTTCCCACAGAACCAGCCTCCCACAGAACCATCCTCCTTCATCCTGAAGATGAAGAATGTCCTTGGTGCCCGCTCCTGTTCTTTCCAGGCTGCCTCTTGATCAGTGGGGACATGATGCCTGACCAGCTCTGCAGGGGCCCTCAATAGTCCCTTCTCTTTACTCTCTGGACACCTCACTGCCTCAGGCCAAGAACAAGAGCTTTGAATGTGGGCAGAGCTTTGATCAAAAAAAGCCATTTCCTCTGGGTCCCATGTCCCTAATGATCACCTCTCCTCCAGTCCCAGGTGGCAAGTTAGTACCTGACCTGGGCTGACACCTGCCTGAGAGGTCAGAATGCATTCATTCTAAGTATAATCTGTGCCTTCTGCTTTTCTTTCTCTATCCCTCTGTTTGTACTCATATATAGCAGGACCCTGGCTCTCTGCTAAAAAAAAAACAAAAAACAAAAAAACAAAAAAACTCATGACATTTGTTAAAGACAAGTTAGGTAGACTTGATTCCAAGGGCTAACTATAATGGGATTTTGTAGTAGAGTGGAGAGACTGGACTCAACAGTGAATACAACAGGACAAGTGGAGATTAATAGCCAAGGAGCAGAGTGGGAGTCAGTGATGCTAAATTACTAAGAGGAAACATCAAATCTACCGGAAACTCTATAAATGTGACTCGACTGGATTCTTGCTCAAGGCAGGGTAGGGTGATATGTTATGGAGGCTGGAAATAAGGAATTTGATCAGATATCAAGGTGGAGGGTTTCTACTAAACAGATCCAGCAAGATTCTTGCTAAAATTGGACTGACTCTGCCAATGACAGGGTCAAGGTCAGGAACTAGTCAAAGAGTACTCAGAGGAGTTCCCCGATGGCTTAGCAATTAAGGATTCGTTGCTGTCACTGCTGGGACTCAGGTTCGATCCCTGGCCCCAGGAACTTCCACATGCCATGGGAAAGGCAAAAAAAAAAAAAAAAGTACTCAGGGAGTTCTCATCATGGCTCAGTGGAAATGAATCTAACCAGCATCCATGAAGATCCCTGGCCTTTCTCAGTGGGTTAAGAGATCTGGCATTGCCGTGAGCTATGGTGTAGGTCATCCCACGTGGCTGGGGCTGGGGCTGGGGCCAGCAGCTAGAGCTCTGATTCAACCCCTAGCCTGGGAACCTAAAAATCAAGAAAGAAAGAAAAAGAAAGAAAGAAGGAAAGGAAAGGAAAGGAAAGGAAAGGAAAGGAAAGGAAAGGAAAGGAAAGGAAAGGAAAGGAAAGGAAAGGAAAGGAAAGGAAAGGAAAGGAAAGGAAAGGAAGGGAAAGGAAGGGAAAGGAAAGGAAAGGAAAGGAAGAAAAGGAAAAGAGAGTACTCAGAGGAGGTGGAGTTGTGTTTGGTCAAAGTAGAGAGTTTTTGTCACCTCTCAGGACCAAATATGTGTTGGCAAATGTGAGAGTTGTAACAACACATTTAGTATCTCCAAAAACCAGGGTCTACATCCACTGATACAAATGCAAATACATCATTTAAAATATATTTTCAGCCTATCATAACACATCTTAAGCAAATATACAGAAAATATTATCCAAGCAACAAAAATAATAGAGGCCTTAGAGATAAATAGATGGCTAGGTAATTTACAAATTATAAAACAATTTTTTTCTTTTTTTGGTCTGTAGGGCCACACCCATGGCATGTGGAGGTTCCCAGGCTAGGGGTCCAGCTGGAGCTGCAGCTGCTGGCCTATGCCACAGCCACAGCAACATGGGATCTGAGCCATGTCTGCTCCCTACACCACAGCTCATAGTAATGCTGGATCCCCAACCCACTGAGTGAGGCTAGGGATCAAACCTGTGTTCTCATGGATACTGTTTCGGTTCGTTACCACTGCACTACCATGGGAACTCCTAGAAAATTGTTTTAAAATTTTTGTCTAATAGATCTGCAATTATGTCTTTTCAGGAGAGTTCATATTGATTTATTCTCTTCCTTTGGGCCATACTTTTCTTGCTTCTCTGTATGCCTTATAATTTTTGTTGTTGTTGAAAATTGGATATTTAGTCTAATAATGTGGTGGCTCTGGATATCATATTTTCCCATTTTTGCAGAGAAAAGGGGGATCAGTCTGATTTCCAGATATTTTTTGATTCTTGTTTTTTTGATTATTGTAGGCCTTCTTTGTGCCAAAGGGCTGCCTGGGGTGTAAACTTTAGAGTCTTCTTAGAACTTTTCTGTCCAGTGCCTTTCCTTCGTCATGTGTGGTCACTTTCTGATTTTTCCTGGGTATGTAGATGCTCTTGAGTATCCTAGTCTTAAATATATGGCTCCTCCCGAAAGAAGTGTGGTCCTGTAAATCCTCTGGAAGTCATTTCAGCCAAATGATGAGAGGATTACAACAAGGTGGGGGAGATGCAACAATGGCCGCCCACGTCTTTGTAACTCTGTGATCAGAGGCGGCAATCAGAGCCCAGATTCCTGATACTTGGAGGACAAGATTCTTTCACCCATACCAGCTCTTGCAATCTGAGTGCAGTCTACCCCAGGAATATGTGCACAGTTGCCTGTCATAGGATTAAAGGTGGAGGATGGGTAGCTACTACGGTGCTAAATGATGAAATTGATCATAATTAACTGCAGTTTACTGTTCAAGCTTTCCCCTGGAAGCTGCAAGCCTTCCATGGACTCCAGAGTTCCAAAAGAGTTTCATCAGACAGATTTTCCCATGTAGTTGGCGAGATATGTTCCTAGTGCTTCCTACTCAGCCATCTTCCCAGAATCCTTTCCCTTAGAGTCTTATTGCATTTATTAAGAAAATATCTGGCATGGATATAAAAATGATGTGGCAAAGAAATATTCACAAGGGTCAAGAGGTGGACTGGAAAGAAAAATTTTGTAGACAGACAAAATTCTAGCCTAAAAGACTAACCCTTAAAGTTCTTGCAACATTAATTCCAAAAATGGAAGAGTATCTGGCACATCCTGCCACAGATCTAAGGATATTCTAGAGTCTGCTATACTTGACTTTCAAGATGACTTTTATGAAACTTGTAATTTATGGACAGCAACTACACTCAAGAACATAAGTCACTTATTTTATAGCGACTGTAATACCCAGTAGCAATGATTTAAGCTGGGAGGTCTCATATCTGGAGGCATCCCTATGCTATTATAACTCACTCTCATACCAGTGTCAACATCAACTTCATGACTAAAACATGACTTATGTGTGATGAATGGGGATATTAAATGCTATGTCAGAGTTTTGAGGTTTCTGTGAAGCTCCCAATGTGCATGACACTGTACTCAGTTCCGTATAATTTCTGATAAAGTGTTGCTGGATAAATAAATTGTGTTTTCCAAGTTGAATCTGAACCTGAAATGCACCCTGGTGGCTTTTCCTTCTTTGGTTTTCCAATATAAATGGAACTGATTCAGTGTTCCTCTTTTTAAGTCAAAGGTTTGCTATAGAAGTTGTTTATGGCTAGGAGGCCTAAGGATCTGTAACAACTAAAGGAATTCCTTTTTATTTCTAGCTTGCCAGGAAGTTTTTGTTGTTGTTGTTGCTAATAAACAAGTTTCGAACCTCATAAAATAATTTCATCTTGAGATTATCCTATGATTTATCTCCTTTAGGATACTGATGTTATGAATTACTGGATCTTCTAATGCTCACCATGCTGGCATTTCAGATATAATCTTGAAATTTATCTACATGCATTTTTTGTCATTTATTTTTAATTCTGCAGCTAATATCTTATTTGATACCTTGTATTTATAATCATCATAATTGATCAATAAATTTCCCTCTTTTACTATAATCATCAAAATTTGAAATAAAATCACCTGGTTAGCTTTAGCTTTGTTTGTATTTCCTGGAAAAGTTTTCAAAAGATATAGATGAACAATTCTTGAAAGACTGGTGGAACTCACAGCTAAATTCATCAGAATCTATTTTGTGTTTTGTTTGTTTTGGTTTGGGTTTGTATTATAAGGACAATCTTTCACTATTATTTTGAAACTTTTGAAATGAGTTCTTTAAGAATCACGTTGTAGGAGTTCCCGTTGTGGCGCAGTGGTTAACAAATCTGACTAGGAATCATGAGGTTGCGGGTTCGATCCCTGGCCTTGCTCAGTGGGTTAAGGATCTGGCATTGCCGCGAGCTGTGGTGTGGGTCGCAGACTCGGCTCAGATCCTACGTTGCTGTGGCTCTGGTGTGGGCTGGCATCTACAGCTCAGACTGGCCCCTAGCCTGGGAACCTCCATATGCCACGGGAAGCAGCCCTAGAAAAAGGCAAAAAGACCAAAAAAAAAAAAAAAGAATCACGTTGTAGAGGCAATTTGGGGGCTCCTTTTAAAATTTTGGTTCAGATGGCTTTAAGCAAATGAACTAAAACAATGAAGCATAACCTTTAGCAGAGAAGCTTTATGTCCATTTAAAAATGTACCCAATGGTAAGAGAGGAGGGGTAGGCAGTGAGTGAGACCAACCATTTGCCACATGGGAAAAAGGCAAGGAAAGGGAAAAGGTGTTGGCACCTGTGTAGGGCCCTTATCCCTACCATCCAGTGCCATTCTGCTCTTTTTTTCAGCAAAAACTTCCCACAAACTGACATAAAAACCCACTCAAGGAGATTCTTATTTATCACTCATGTCCACAGGGACTGCCCTATATCATGTCTTCCTAGAGCAGCCCAAGTCCCTGGGAGAGGAACTAAAGTCCAGGAGATCCCAGCCCTGACTGCTGATTCATCTCCCAGCTGTCACATGTCACAAACCCTTTCTAATCTACTCTGGCCAGGACCCTGAGAGTACCCCTTCCCTACGGGCTTTTCTCACACCATTTCCTCAAGTTTCTCTGCCACCCCCAGAAACAAGTTTGGAGGAGTGTCATTTCTGAAGGTTTCTGGAGAGAAAATTCAAAAGCAGTCCAATAGCGCCCCACATCAGCTGGCAGTGACCCCAGCGGAGGGAAACTGGAGTATTCTGCGATTACCCTCAAGGACACAAAGAGGAAAAGTGCCCTGCAGTCAACTATTCCCTGCTCAGCCTCAGGCCCGTGTGAGGCCAAGGTACCCAGCTTTGGAGCCTGCTTGCCTGCAGGGCATAAGTTTCAGAGGGGCTCGGACAAGCTGTGGGGGCCCATAGGACTTTGCTCTGATGATTCTTGTTGGGAATGGGGGTGAGGTGGGAATGAGAGTAGAGTTATGGCTCCTCCCAACTCCTTCACTGAAAAAAGATGGTCTAGGAGAGTCAGAGAGGGTAGGCTGTAGCAAGATCTAAGCAAGTCCAAGACAAATCAGAAGTCTGAGACCTTGTCTATGACCTTGGTCCAGGCCATCAAAGAGCAGCTGACACTCCATATTCACATTCTGCATATGATTTTCCTCTTGTAAAAGATGTGTATTTAAAAATGTATATATAGGAGTTCCTGTCATGGTGCTGAGATAGAATATTAACTCAGGTAGTTAGTGTAGGAGCATGGGCTCAATACATTATTTTGATATGGATATTTTTATTTATTTTTATTGTTTTTTTGTCTTTTTGCCATTTCTTGGGCTGCTCCTGCGTCATATGGAGATTCCCAGGCTAGGGGTCAAATTGGAGCCATAGCCACTGGCCTATGCAAGAGCCACAGCAACACAGGATTTGAGCCGAGTCTGCAACCTACACCACAGCTCACTGCAACACCAGATCCTTAACCCGCTGAGCAAGGCGAGGGATCGAACCCACAACCTCATGGTTCCTAGTCAGATTCATTAACCACTGAGCCATGATGGGAACTCCTTGATATGGATATTGATTAACATTTGTGGCTTAAGGGCTTCAGGGAGTAACACCTCCACAGGCCTTGTTTTATTATAGGAAATGTGTATTCCCCACAGACTTTGTTTACTCAGGAAATGTGAATCTCTAGCCCATTCCTCAACTGATAAAAAGGAATGAGAGGAATGGTGACTATATCTGAAGAAAGAAAAGGACAAAGAAACCATAAAACTTATGGGACATTTCCAACCCTAAAACCTCTGTTGGACAAGGACTGATATAGGTAATCCAGCAAGGCCAATGGGAGAAAACCACATCTTTCTGGACCCCACTTTGGTACCCCCCCCATCTTTATGGAATAAAACCCCTATAGGACAATAGAGAAAGGGAGCTCTTCTCCCCCATCCCAGCTGTCCTGGGAGCGATTTGATTTTCTTTAATAAAGACTTTGCTTGCTTGTTGCCTGTGTGTTCATGAAGTTCTTTCTTCGACTGCTATGAATAAGAACCTGGATTCTGGTATCATCTTTCCAGTATCAGTTCAATGGGTTATGAATCTGACTGCAGTGGCTTGGGTCACTGAAGAGGCACAGGTTCGATTCCCCGGCCTGGCACAGGGAGTTAAAAGGCTTCAATGTTGCCCCAGCTGTGGTGTAGGACACAGCTACAGCTCAGATTCAATCCCTGGCCCTAGAACTTCCATATGTGGCAGGTGTGGCCATTAAAAAAAGGTATGTATATATTTGTCTCTATCTCCTTGAAAGCATGCATACTCATCATGAAAAGTCCTGTACAACATACATATAATTTAAAGTGTTAATCTCTTAGAAATTATTTTGGTGGGGTTTTATCAACAATCTTTTTGGGGAATAATTTTAGACTTACAGAAAAGTTATAAGATTAGCCCAGAATTTCTGACTCCATTTCCACTACTGTTAACAGTTTATATTACATTGGTACCATTGCCACAACCAATGAAAAAATATTGACTCATTGTTATTGACTAAATTGCATCTTGTATTCAGATTTCCTTAGCTCCTTGCCTGCTATCTTCTTTTCCTCTTCCAGGACACTGCATTTCTATCACTCACTGTGTCTCCCTACCTCCTCTGGCTATGTTAGTTTCTCAGAATTTCCCTGTGTTTTTGTGACGTTGATATTTTTGAAGACTACCGTGTAGATATTTTGCCGAATACCCCCTGTTCAGGGTTTGTCTGATGTTTTTCTCATAGGTAGACTAGGGTTATGGGTAAGAGAGAGGCGAGCCATAGAGGTGAAATGCTATTCTCAATACTTCATATCAATGGTGTATGATATGAATCTGCCTTTTTGCTATTAATGTTAACTTTGAGCCCCTGGCCGAGGTACTGCTTGTCAGACTCCTCCAAGTAAAGTTACATTTTTCCTCTTTCCATTCTACATTCTTTGAGAGCAAGTCACTGTGTAGCCCACTAAGTCCGTTTTTACCTATTAACGTATTTTTCAAATATTTTACAGCGGTCCTGTTGTAGCTCAGCAGTAGCAAACCTGACTAATATCCATAAAGGTGGGGGTTTGATTCCTGGCCTTGTTCATTGGGTTAGAGATCCCGTGTTGCCGTGAGCTGCGGCGTAGATTGCAGATTCGGCTCAGATTCCATGTTGCTGTGACTGTGGTTTAGGCTAGTAGCTGTAGCTCTGATTCAGCCTCTAGCCTGCGAATTTCCATATGCTGCAGGTGCGGCCTTAAAAACAAAACAAAATAAACAAATGAAAAAAAAAAGCAAACATTTTACAACAGATAGGATTTACATTTCTCATGAGAGTATGGCTAAGAAGGCAATTTTTAAAATAAAAAAGCTTCTCACCAGTCCTGCCTCCATCATCCTGGCCCATCCACAGTTCTCTTCAGTATATCACGATCTAATGAGATGTTTAATACAGGCTGGCATACTTGAGGTGATTTTTATCACTCGTGATGCTGTTGGAATTATTCCTGATGTTTCAGAGTTTAAAGACAAGGTTCTGGTTTAGGCTGTGCCCCACAAAAGGGCTAATCTAACTGACCTTAACTTTTATCTCCTATCTCACCTCAATTTTAGGGGGAAAAATTCCATGAAAAATATTTACAATTAACATTCTGAAAATAGATATTTGAAAGATTTTCTTTCAAGTATAAGTTCAAAAAATCGTTTAAATAATTAATTGTTTCAAATATAAGTTCAAAAATTATTTAATGAAAAATCACACAAAAGGAACTTTTTAGACTCTATGAGAGAAATAAAATACTGTTCACATTTTAATTTATGAAGTATAAGATTGTAATAATTAAATAAAGTAAGATAATATTCTTCATTCTTGCTTCAGGAGCAGTAGAGGAAAGAAAATGAAAGAAAGGGATAATGACAAAAGAAATACAATACAAAGGGGAAAAGAAGGAGAGGTCAAAGGGCAGAATAAATGCAGAACTGGTGATAAAATTTTTAAAATGCACATGGAGGGAGATAATAAGATGGTGACAGATATTTTCCTAGTCATAATAATAGAGGCATTTTACACTATTTTATGCCTAAAAATATATTAAACTCATTGTTCTTGTTAACGATGCTATTTCACTTTCTCAGTTCTTCCCAAACTTCTTGGAAGGGCTGCACATCCTATTTCCTCCTGCCATAGTCCATTCATTTCTCAACCCACTGTAATGTGGTTTCCGTGCCACTTCTCCATTGAATCTGCACTGCCAAAACTTGCAAGTTGTGACATAAAACAAAAAGTGACACTCTGCAGTCCTGCTTCCCCATCTACTTTTTTAACCACCACCCATGACTTTTTTGGAGAGTGACCTCACCCACTTTTCTTTTGGTGGTCTCTAGTGTTGATGACTTGTCCCCTCTGTTCCTACCTCACTCACTGGACAACCTCTTTAAGTCTTACAACCTAAGCTATCAGGAGATTTTGTTTTTTTGTTTTTTTTGGTCTTTTTTGGGTCTGCACCTGTGGCATATGGAATTTCCTGGGATAGGGGTCAAATCAGAGCTATAGCTGCCAGCCTATACCACAGCCACAGCAATGCCAGATCTGAGCTGTGTCTGTGACCTACATCGCAGCTCATGGCAATGCTGGGTCCTTAACCCACTGAGTGAGGCCAGGAATCAAACCCTCGTCCTCATGGATACTAGTCAGATTCGTTATCACTGAGCCACAATAGGAACTCCTGTCAGGAGATTCTGAGTATGTGCATAGCATCGAAATCTGAAGATCGTACTTTTTCTGCCTTAGGCCTTGGTACCTTCTTGGACTCTGAGGCTTCTCAATCCATCTGCCAGTTGGACACATTTCCCTGAGCTTCCCACTGACCCCACAAAGTCCCAATGTGTAAAATGGAACCCATCACCTTTCTGGGCTCGTTGCAGTCACTTCTAAGTTGGTAGGATTAGAGACCAGGCAGCCAGAGAAATGGAGGGACCATGAGGGCTCAGGAAAGGCCAGGTGAGGTGGGCTGATGACTTGCAGATGTGAATGGAGCAGAGAGAAGAACCAAGGGTGAATGGAGAGTACCTGGTGTCAGAGGAAGGAGCAGTGGCCAGGAGAGAAGTGAGGAGGGAAGCTTGGAGGAGAGAGGAGGACACTGCATGCTTTTTGGGAGAGCACATGTGGAGGGATCCAGGACCAGAGATGCCAGGAACAGAGGGTCAGTAGACACCACCACTGATAAAGGAATTTGCAGTTAGTGAGCCTTCCAGTGCAGTGATTTTCCTCTATACATATTGCAGAAATCTTGACCTTTACAGCAAAAGATTGAAACCTTCTGGCTCCCACGAATCAGCTTCCAAGCCCTGCATGTATCAGAACAGTCCAGTTGAGTGTAGTTGTAGCGCCATTCATCTGGAAGAGAAGGACATTCACCCTCGGTGAATACCAGAGAACAATATCTGGAAGTAAAATAAGAGGACCTTTCCCAACTCACCAAGCCTGGTCTCCACACTAGGGACACAGCCACCTCCCCGTGAAGCCTCCCTCAGGCTGGAGCCCCTACACAGTATCAGGAGTCAGGCACCAGCTCAAGCCAGAGGGACTTGGCCTAACAGCATTACCTCTCACATGGAAAAAGTATATATCCGTAGTTCTGCAACCTGCGCCTTCTTCCACGGTGCAGTTACCTTCACCTTGCAAACACTTGCCCTTCTTAAAAATATGGCAGGCCTTGCACAACGTGGCTGGAACTGCAGAGAAACAGACATAGGGCCTGTATAGCTGAGACGAAGGTGTATAAGACACATTAGGACCCAGGAGTATAGGAACAATAGAGGACTCTAAATATTTCTGCACATAATTTGGGATAAGAAACATCTGCACTCAATTGGTTCCATTGGATATTTAAGGAAACGGGGTCTTTGACATGGGGATATCAAACTCCATTCATGATAAATAACTTTGTGTAAACTCTATAAGTGAATTGATAGTATATGGAATACATGTATATATATTTATTTATATATTCATATATATGAATTTAATTCAAAGATATAATTATATACAAATTAAAGCTGTTTTGTTTTTTTAAAAATAACCTTGAACAAGAATATGAGGCATTATGTGCCAGGAGATATGGAAGATACTGGAAGGAGAGATACAAGAGAAAAAAAGTTATGGGTTCTAACCAAACAAGTGAAATTTCCAAACTTGCACCTGGGCAATACTAAGAGATTGTGTCTTCTTAATTTTTGCTCCCTGGGGGCCTAGCTGAACACCCCCTAGCACCAGCTCTGTGCTCACATTATCTCTTTAGCTTTGGAGCGATTGGGCAGGGCACAATCAGATCTCATACAGCCACCCTGGGCCAGGATCTCTGAGGAAATGGATGGGGTATAAGGACTACACTGGCTTGAAGCTGAACAGGGAGATTATAGTCTCCAAAAATTTCCTAGGGCAGCACCAAAAGTCATCCAAAGCACAAACCTGTCTAAGTGAAAAGAGTAATGTAAAAATACGCAATCCAATTACCTCTTCCACTGCATCGCTGCTCCTTGGGTGCTTCTTTACAGAAAGTCTTGGGCAACATTGGCTCTGCCTCTTAGGACCATCCCAGTAAGCCACAAAGCCTTCAGTTGAGAGGAGCTCCCAGCACCCATCTGTCCCCAGGAATGATTGAGCCCACGGTGAAACCTTGAATCTGAACTCTTTTCCTGGTAGCAGTCGGTGTGAGGACAGCAGAGACAGACCTCAAATCCTCCCTGGTCAGATCACCCAGAACCTCATCCTTGACTTGGTCCTCTCCCAAGGGGGTCTGATCATCACCCCAGTGCTGCCTCCACGTCCTCACCTCCTACCCAGCTTCCACAGGGACTCACCCACTCCTTGGAAGAAGACCAAAGGAAAGACTGCCAGCAGCAACAGCAGCAGCAGCAGCAAGGGCTTGTCCATCTCAGTCTGGGAGGCCAGGAAGATGCAGAGGTGGCCAGAACAGGGGAGCAGAGTGCCCAGGAAGGGTGAGGACAGGCTGCTCTTGTGTGCAAGTGAGAGAAGGTGGGAGACTCTGGACTGAGTTGCTCCTGGGCTGTGGGCAGAAGCTTCCTGTCACTCACCTGCCAGTGGGCGTTTCAGAGCCACGTAGGTCCAGGAAATGTTCCCACAGAACCAGCCTCCCACAGAACCATCCTCCTTCATCCTGAAGATGAAGAATGTCCTTGGTGCCCGCTCCTGTTCTTTCCAGGCTGCCTCTTGATCAGTGGGGACATGATGCCTGACCAGCTCTGCAGGGGCCCTCAATAGTCCCTTCTCTTTACTCTCTGGACACCTCACTGCCTCAGGCCAAGAACAAGAGCTTTGAATGTGGGCAGAGCTTTGATCAAAAAAAGCCATTTCCTCTGGGTCCCATGTCCCTAATGATCACCTCTCCTCCAGTCCCAGGTGGCAAGTTAGTACCTGACCTGGGCTGACACCTGCCTGAGAGGTCAGAATGCATTCATTCTAAGTATAGTCTGTGCCTTCTGCTTTCCCTTCCCCTTCCCTATATTTGAGTTCATAATTGAGACCATGGGCCTCTCAATACTGAATCAGTGTTGACAATGGTTGGGGTAGTTATAAAAGCAAACATTTACTTTGTTTTTTTTTATAAACCAGTATCCACATCAATTATCTTGCATATATTCATTAGGATATATCTTCTACCCATCGTAAACACATTAAATATACAGTAAATACTTTCCACACAAAAAAGGAACAAGAGCACTATGGAAGACTAGTTTGTTTTATAAAATATGAAACAACTCTTGCTGTATTATTCTTATTTCACTGGACTCCAAAGGAAACAGATAATTTCTTTTATTTTAAATTTTATTGTTGTTGTTCAAAGGAATACATATGCTCCAAGACCCCTGAAAGCACAATCTTATAGCATCCTGAATTCACTAATCATGTGTAATAAAAATACCCAGACCCCCCAACCAGAGTGTTCATGCTGTAGATTCAGTCAAAGGATGGAGAAAGACCTTGGAGCAAGATCCCAATATGCAGGTTGGGCACTAGAGAAGCATTCCAGGTCACAGTGGCGGACTCCCTTTCTCCTCTCTCCTTCTCCATCTAGACAATCCTTTCATGGCAGTGACCTTGACAGTCATGTTCACCATTATCCAGAAGCACTCAGCACAATGCATTGTACAGAGAAACCCTAGGTTTCTAGGATTTCTAGGTTGAGAAACCCTAGATGGTGTTTCTACCACAACAATGGGCTTTCAAGGTGATAGTGGGTTGTGGGAATCTGTCTTCTAGGGTGGCTGGTCAGGACTTTCAAGAATATACTCTTCCCCTACCTTTGCATATTCTTGAAAGTTTTCATAATGAAAGCCTTAATAAAATAACACTAATATGACTTGAGATATTAAAATGGGTCTTATAATGAACTAAGTGCCTAATATACATCATATCTTATAATCTACATAAATACCCTATGAGATACTATGTAGTATTAGCCTTGGTTTACAGATTTTTTTCAAATCAAGTTTTTTGGGAAAGGTTGTATAACTGGCCCAAGTGACTAATAGATGGTAGAACCAGGATTAGAGCCCAAATAATATGACTAATAGATGTTAGAACCATGATTAGAGCCCAAATAATATGACTCAAATATGGCCTTATTCGCTTTATATTACATGTATGGAGATAGGGTCCAATACATGTGAACTACCACTCACATTACATCATCATGATCATCATGAGATCTGCAAAAGAGGCATCAAGCTTTGGGAAAGACTGACAATCCTAACCAGCTACCCTAGAAGACAGATTCCCACAACCCTCTGTTTCCTTGAAAGCCCAGTGTTGTGGTAAAAACACCACCTAGGGTTTCTCAACCTTGGCACTGGTACAAGTTTGGACCAGGTAATTCTATGGTTGGCGGGCTGTGCTGTACAATGCAGTATGTTTAGCAGCATCCCCAGCCTCTGCTCAGTAGATACCAGTAGCTTATACTCTCCCTTTTCCCATTGGTAACAACCAGATCTCCTCCACATTGCCCAAGTTCCCTGGAGGGAAAAATTACCCCAGATGGAGAACTAAAATTTTCTGATGATACTATTAAGCCCCTGTTTAAATTTCCTCACCATAGCCTTCAAATCTTTTGTATATTCTTTCAAATATCCCCAGTGCTAGAATGCCCTTTCCCTTTGGGGGTGAATTGCATTTAAAGAAAACAGTCAAAATGTTGCGGAAACCGCAAAAACCATGGCAACGGAAGGAGACAAACAGCACTCAGAGATATGGAAAAGCAAGGTTTATTCAGCACCCGTGCGGGCTCAGAGGAGTCACCTCCAGAGTCTGAGCACCAGGTCTTTGTTCTCAGTAACTTTTATACACTACAAGGTCTGGATTTTTCCATGTAAGCATCCCGGACCTCCCCCATCCCCAAGCAGACAGTGTTCCTCCCTAAGAAACTGAGCAAGCAAGGTTGCAGAAGCAGAACTGATAAGCAATGCTGGGTACCTGATTAGCAGGGCTGCTGGCTTGGACAGAGAGCACACAGTTGTTGCATTATTACAAGAAGGGTGGCATAGTGATGAGCACAGCTGGAAAGGCTTGCAGCTGCCTTCTTAGCCAAGCGGCTTTAGTTAAAACTCCATTTCATGGAACTAGAGAATCTCATACTGAGCGAAATGAGCCAGAAAGACAAAGACAAATACCATATGATATCACTTATAACTGGAATCTAATATCCAGCACAAATGAACATCTCCTCAGAAAAGAAAATCACAAGAAGAGACTTGTGGCTGCCTGATGGGAGGGGGAGGGAAGTGGGAGGGATCAGGAGCTTGGGCTTATCAGACACAACTTAGAATAGATTTACAAGGAGATCCTGCTGAATAGCATTGAGAACTTTGTCTAGATACTCATGTTGCAACAGAAGAAAGGGTGGGGGAAAAATATAATTGTAATGTGTACATGTAAGGATAACTTGATCCCCTTGCTGTACAGTGGGAAAATAAAAAAATTTAAAAAAAAAAACTCCATTTCAAAAATAGCACATAATAGGCCCTCAAAAGTAATTGCTGAATAGAGTGTCAGGAGCCAAGTCTGGTGAATAAGGTGAAGGATCTAACTGAAGAATATCATTTGGGGGAAAAATCAGTATAGTTACAAAATAATGAAAGTTTATTTTCCTATGGGCTTTATAACCTAGCTACAAAGACAATTTTAAAGAAAGAATTTCAGAAATATAACCTACTAAGGTGATCATTAATCAGACTTTAATCTCATTGCTTTTCAGACCCAGTCCCTTTCAAGATAAAGTAGATTTTAGATTTTACCTAGATTGCATCAGTCCTTCACATCTCTGGATGAGAATAAAGAACTACTTGATATGTTAATGAGCCATTGTTTTAACTCAAGGACACACTGACCATACCTTTTTCCTATATCCTCCTCTTGAGGCTCTCTGGGATATAGCTTCACACTGAGCCAGTACCTTTAGAGAACAGGCCTGAAGTCAATACCAGATTACCAGCTAGACTCCTTTTTTTTGTCTTTTGTCTTTTGTCTTTTTTGTTGTTGTTGTTGCTATTTCTTGGGCCGCTCCCACGGCATATGGAGGTTCCCAGGCTAGGGGTTGAATCGGAGCTGTAGCCACCAGCCTAAGCCAGAGCCACAGCAACGCAGGATCCGAGCCGCGTCTGCAACCTACACCACAGCTCACGGCAACGCCGGATCGTTAACCCACTGAGCAAGGGCAGGGACCGAACCCGCAACCTCATGGTTCCTAGTCGGATTCGTTAACCACTGCACCACGACGGGAACTCCCCAGCTAGAATCTTAATACAGAGCTCTTTGAGTCATCTTCCTAAGTATATCACTTTGTCTTTCCCAAAGCATCGCACATTTTAATCTTCCCAGCCTTTTTTGCTAATCACACTGATCTTCAAAAACTAGAACTTTTAACACCCTAAAACATCTATCTTCATTTTACATTGTTTGCAAGCTACCTTCTTCCAAATTTTTCAAAAATTTACTAAGATTAAGCCCAGCCCCAACATCTGGGTCTATTTGCATATAGTTCCCCAGTAGTTAAACTCAGAGACCCCTTTCCATCCCCCACTACTTGGGAAGCTGCTTGCTCCACACATTTTCACTGCAGTCTTCCGTGGAAGGAGAGTTTGGATCTGTGCCTATGAACAGATTAAGATCTTCCTGCTGTCCATAAATGTCTATATATTTGACTTGAGCCAACAAATGATAAAAACCAAATCCTTTCATTGATTCACAGCTCTGCTTCTAAACTCCCTTCTAACCCTCCTTCCCTGATCAAGCATGTCTTTACCTCCTAGTGTTTCCTCTCCATGCTAAATACCAGGGTTTTCACTGTCATATTTGTGGAAGGAAAGGACAATGGAACTGGTATAGAGCAATTGATTGAAGGGCTGATTGGGTTGGGGAGTCAACATGGTCCAGAAGAAAGAGAAATGATGGCAGAAGACAATATATAGTGGGAGGGTGGGGGACTGCTCTTGAACAGTTAATAGTCTGAAATAGGCTCTAGGAAATTGTGTAGGTGCCACATTTTCCAGGCAAACTGTTTGATCCCAGCCTTGATTCTCTTGCCTGTTGTACCTTGCTGGGCACTCACTCATTCAGAAGTATGTTGACAGAGAGAAGATAAGCAAGATGAAGGAGGCGTTGGAACCAAGTAAGCCATGCTTTAAGAAGGAAAATAGTCATTGGTGAAATGCAAATCAAAACCACATTGGAACCCCCATACATCATAAAGATACGAAATGGTATAACCACTTTGGATAACATTTTGGCAGTTCTTTTCACGTTTTGTCAAAAAGTTAAATAATGAATATATGACATAGCAGTTTTTTTATTTCCTTCCTTCTTTCTTTTTTCTTTTTTTTTTTTTTTGCCTTTTTAGGGACATGCCTGTGGCATATGGAGGTTCAGAGACCTGCTAACTCTGCTGCATATTTGCAGAGGTGCAGCTCGACACAAAATATTCCTCCCCAGGTGCTGGCTCTGTACCTCCCAAGGAAAGACTCATTTCTATGACGTCTGTCCTCTGGCAGGTGCTGCCTGGATGGGAGCCCAGTGTCCATGGGATTCTGTCTCTGCTGAAGGAGCTGATCAGCACAGATTAGCCCAAGCACAACCACGGTCTAGCCTAAGCACCTCTGCCTTGGGCATGCATTCCCCAAACCAGGAAAGCCTTCTGTTTATCTGGAGATGCTGCTCTCATGTGTATGGATGTGTACAGCATTTTACATGCTCTCTCAAGTTCTCCTTTTCAATGGACTCATGACCTCACAGCATTTCACCTTCCATAGTTCCACTTGAGTCTGTAAGCACACCAACACCCAAAAGGAATTAAGCCTCTTTTCTGAATTTAGCCTTCACCTCCAAAGTAATGAATAACATTTGTGTACACAGGGGTTTTGAGAGTCTGGGGGTTTAACAGGGGGGGTTTTATGAGACCATGTTGCTTGGCCACCATATTTGTCAGCTTGAGCTGCCATAATACCTTAGTCTGGGTAGCTTGAACAACAGAAACGTATTGCTCACATTTCTGAATCCTGCAAATCTGAGATCAGGTGCCACCATGGTTGGGTTCTGATAAGGACACCTTTGTGGGTTGTAGATTCTCCTTGTCTCCTAACATTGCAGAGAGAGGAGAAGCTCTGATGTCTCTTCTTCTAAAGGTCCCAATCGCATCATGCACACATACATATACTTTCTCTGTCACTGAAACTTTACCGTATGCCAGGCACTATGCTGAGACTTGACGTGCATTGTCTCAATTTTCATAATAAGCCTGTGGAGGAAATACTATATGATTACAGGGAGGGAAACTGAGGCTTAGAGAAGCTAAGTAGCTTTTCTAGTTACACAGTTTTCAAATGCTAGGGTTCCCTGGTGATCAAGTGGTTAGGACTTGGCACTTTCACTGCTGCAAACTGGGTTCAATCCTTGGTCTGCGAACTGAGATCCCATAGCAAGCTTCTGCATACCATGCCCACCCCCCATCCCCGACCCCAAATGCTAGAGCTTATCCTCATTCCCAAGTCAGTCTATTTCTAGAGCCTTAAGCTTAATCATTACACTCTCATTTTGCCAAATCTTATCCCTCAAGTCACCCATACAAGAAAAAAGGACTTTTCCCTGGTTGGTACTGCAAGTTATGGAGCCAAACACTCAGGATTACTATCTGGTTCCATGGGAGATAATGAAAAATATATATATTAGTAGTAGGATCCTAATATGTTAGGATTAGAATCAGGAGTAGTTTTCTTTTCTTTCTTTCTTTCTTTTTTTGTTTTTGTTTTTGTTTTTGTCTTTTTGTCTTTTTAGGGTCGCACACATGGCATATGGAGGTTCCCAGGCTAGGGGTCCAACCGGAGCTACAGCTGCTGGCCTATGCCACAGCCACAGCAACACAGGATCCGAGCCACATCTGTGACCTACACCATAGCTCATGGCAATGCCGGATCTTTAACCCACTGAGTGAGGCCAGGGATTGAACCCACAACCTCATGGTTACTAGTCGGATTCGTTTCTGCTGTGCCACAATAGGAACTCCCTTGTGAGCTTTAGAGACAGGTTGTCTGAGTGGAAATCTGCTACTATAGTTTGGGGAACCTATTACACCTCCCTAGGCTTAGTTCCCTCATCTATAACATGGGAATAATAATAGTACCTCCCTTATAGAGCTATGAGAGTAAAAAGATATAATGCAGGCAGGAGTTCTGCTTTTGATACATGCAACTTATGATATTGTTATTATTGTTGGCCACTTCATGTGAAGACAAAAATGCAATCTCAAGAACTGGATACATTTTAGTGATAGTCAATAACTTTGTTGAAATGCAGCTTTGGGTGAAATTCCTAATTATCAGTCAAGCATAGGTGGATGAGAAATGGGTATTCATTGTGCCACAATTAGATCACATGCTTCTTTCTAAAGATAATTCCACCCCTTGCTTCCTCAATTCACCCCGAGATTTTCCTATCAAGTTTCAAGCCAGTGCTTATTTATTTATTTATTTTCATTTTTGGCCTCCCCGTGACATAAGGAGTTCCTGCACCAGGAATCAGATGCTAACTGCAGTCATTACCCAAGTTACAGCTGTTGCAATGCTGGATCCTTAACCCACTGTGCTGGGCCAGGGATTGAACCTGTGTCCGTGTCCTAGTGCTCCCAGTATGCCACCGATCCTGTTGCACCACAGTGGGAACTCCAAACCAGCGCTTTCTTAGGCCACTGTAGGAAAGCAGATAAAATGGAAGAAGAGCAGTCTAGTCTATGCTTAGGAAAAAGCAGGACTGAGAAGAATGAAGTTAGCAGCCTTGAAAGAAGAGGAGGCTGTGTGAGAGAGACGATAGGTCCAGTGTACATCACTGGTGCCCTGTCCACATCCTCCTCTCAGCACTACCTCTCTATCCCAAAGGCTTGTGGCCAAAACCTACAGCTCTGTGCCTGATGTCTCTTTTCTGGCTATCGGAACACACTCAACCTGCATGCTGGGCAAGCCAGAGTGCCATTGAGTTAATGTGCCTAGGAGCAACCCTCAACCAGTGCTCAATGGGGAGTTAGGGGGTAAAACCCTTCATTTTCTTGTCTTTCCATTGGGATATTCTGATATATATATCCTACCCTCTCTCCCAGAGTTTCCCAGCAGGACTGAATTCCAGAGGCAGCTGGCTGCTGTTACAACCTTGACTGGCTTTCTTTCCTTCAATGTCTCACTTCCCAAATACCTACCAAGATTCTATGCCAACAGCTCTTAAATACACTTAGAACTCTTGTCTCAGAGTCTGCTTCAGGGGAGCCCAAACCATGATCATGGGAAGGATGAGGAAAGTCTTGAGCATGTAGAACCCATAATGCTGTGGAGAGTGGGGTACCCAGTCAGGTTTTGGGAGGCTCCCCCATAGCCGCCAGCAGTGTTCTACTCTAGCTCACGCTATCCCACATCCAACCCTGGGACTCATCTCCCAAAATGCAGAGCAGGGCAGCTGTGCACAACAGGATGAATTTTCTCATTGAGCAAGAGCTGGAAAGGCCTGGGATCTAGAGAACACCTGAGAATAAGGAAGATGAGGAGACTAGAACAGGGCCCCGTTATCCACCTGGGCTTGGGGGACGAATCCTCGGTGGCCATGGTCCTGGGAGGGTAGTTGGTGAAAGAGCAAACTGACCTTCCTGGACTCTGGATGAACACTGACCCTTCCCCTCCTACATATTTCAGGGGCGGGGGGGTGACCCCTTCCACTCTGCTGCACTGCTGAGGATCCCTGGCTAACAAACATCCCCCTCCCCCACAACTGGATTTGTAGGCTGGTCTCATTACAGATGTGACGAGGGGACAGTCCTTTTGAAGCCCCTCCTGATTCCTCTCAGCTGTCGCTGTCAAGAAATTCCTCCAACTCTTAGTTAGTTCCCTCTGAAAAATTCTAAGTTCCTACTTTTCCACTAGAAATTCTGAAAAACCTAGTGACTTCTCTCTGCAGACAGGTCCTAAAATCTCTCCTGCTCCATAAAGCTGGACTGGGCAGATAGACTTTGCTGCCCCTTAATCTCCTTCCTACCCCCCTTCTTTCTTCCTCCCGTGTCTTAGACCGCCATGTCCAGAGCCTACCTCAGACCAAGGTACTCTCTTTTTTGGTGGCCGCAATACTCACAAGCCCTTCCTGGGAATAGACAAGTTCTCTGAAATTCTGCAGGAAAATTTCAAGAGACAACTAAAAACACCTCAGAACACCCCATCTGATTCTCCTCAGGCGAGTGGGCAGCCCTGAGATGGAACCACGCCTGCTAAGACTGAGTAGGACGTCCAACTACACTACAAACACAAGAAGAGGGGGATGGAGGGATTGTCCAAATGGCTTGACAAAAAAGATAGTGGGCATGTAAGAGAAGAGGTTTTTAATCAAGTAGAATCTGATCCTCTACCTCAAGGTGGTGTGAGTGTGACAGAAACTAGATTTACCTTCTTGCCCCAAACATTGACAAAACCAGGCAAAATGTATGAAACAATATTCTCAAAACACTGCGCATCATGGATACAGTCATTTTCAGGAGAGATGATGAGTTTCTTTTGAGGATGTTGAGCTTGAAATAAGAGACCATGGCTTGGAGAGGGAAGCCTGCCTGGTGCACCTCCTGTTCCTATGAGGCTTAGCTGAGTTTCTGCACTTGTTTCTAGAAAACTCTCCTGAACAGTAAATCTCCTTTACCGAAGTTAACTTGAGTGGGTTTCCAATCTTTTCAGTCCAAGGTGCCAAAATAGAGCCCATGTAAAGGGCACCTCTAGTGATAAATCGTGTTCGCATACTGACTGCCCTTCCCTGGGGAGTGGGGTGGGGAGCCTTGCTCTAACATCAAGCAATTTATCCAACAGACTCAAGCCCTGGACTCACTGCCACTCCTCCTCACTCCCCCCAGGCCTGTCTGTCCTACAGGATGAAAATGTTCCAGCCTTTCCACACTGCTTTCTCCTTAGGAAACAAATCCTAAATGGGAGAAAAGCTCTGAGAAAGGGGGGCAGCCTACAAATCTGGGCTCAAGGATACCGACCCCGACTCAATGTTTCCTCCCAACATTTCCCCAGTGGTTTTAACTGGTTCCATTTCCCTAAGTATTCACTTACACCACCAAGCAACTAGAGACAGTTTCTCCCCCAACAGCTGGGTTTTGCTTTTTATCGTAGGGCTTTTTTCAGCCACTTGTCAGTAGCTCACTTTTTCACACATCCAAACATCAATCCCAGTCAAGCTACCTCAAGCAAAAGAAAGAGTTGGGGGATTAGAATGATTTTGTTAACTGGAGAAAAATGCACAACCTAAAGGTTGAGAATTATGTTTCATTCAGTGGACAGACATACTGAGGACTTAAGCCCAGCAAACAGGCTCTCAGATAGCTTCTGTTTCAGAAGTAAAGAAGGAACCTGGGTAAGTAGGAGTTTTTGCATAAAACAAAAACCAAAACTGGTAGTCTGAACATCAAAAGATTACTGTTAGAGAAAAACAGATACCTAAAGTAAATGAATTTTTAGCACTTTTCTATATGGGGAAAGATACAAGAGTCTGGGCTAACTGAAATCATTCCTTTGATATGCACCTTATCTAGGGCGGTATCCTGTTTTTCTCCATCCTGAATCTGCTCAGTGTGCAGTCAGGGGCGAGCAGTGGCTGATGGCTTGATGGTCACAACATCTTTTGTTTACTGATATGGTAGATGACATTTTTCACAACTTGCATCAACTCATGGAACCCCTGGTCAGGAATTTTTTCTGGCTTTTGCTGGGGGTGGGGGATGGGAAGCAGAATTCAAAACTATAATGACATCAGAACTTCAGACTCTCACACATTGATGCTTCTGCTTTCTCATGTTTGTTTCAGTTTTCTGTCTTTGCAGAAGGATTTTCTCTGGTTCTCCATCACATGACTGAAGCTGGGTTTCGTGTAGCAGTTTCGTATTACAGTTCTATTTTTTTTTTCTTTTTGTCTTTTCTAGTGCCACACCTGCGGCATATGAAGGTTTCCAGGCTAGGGGTCTAATCGGAGCTACAGCTGCCAGCCTCTGCCACAGCGATGCCAGATCCGAGCTGCATTTGCGACCTACACCCCAGCTCACAGCAACACTGGATCCTTAACTCACTGAGCAAGGCCAGGGATCGAACCCACAACCTCATGCTTCCTAGTTAGATTCATTAACCACTGAGCCATGACAGGAACTCCTCGTATTACAGTTCTAACGACGTTCAAAAAATTTGTCTCTAAAATCTAATAAGAAATTGCCAGAAAAGAGAATTTTATTGGTTCAGCTTGGGTCAAGTGTCCACCACTGATCCAATCAACCCATACCAGAGAGAGGAGAGTCTTGTAAGGCTCACACTGTTTGCACCCTTGAGATGTGCCCACCTATGCTCCCACGCAGCCTGTGGTATATTGTGAGACTGGGTGTGACCTGTGAATGCAAAGCAAGTTATGGCTGTCTGGAGACCATTACCAGGTGATAACTGTTAACCAAGAAATGCAGAAGGCTGCAAATAAGAGGAAAAAAAGTTTATTTCAAGTGTTTAGAATTGCAATTTGGAGGCACTGATTGGAATGGCAACTCAAATGTGCTCTGAGGGAAATAGAAAATAGTGTGGGCTTATAAAGGCAACAAAGATAGTCCAGAGAAGTCCCCTAATCTATACAGAGTGATGATTGGTGCCGCAGGCCTTCAGTCACTTGCTGGCCAAGGACTGGTTGCGAGCCTGTGGTCTCTAGGGAGTAAAGAAGACAAGTTCCAGGTGGTCTCAGGATGGCAGATCCAAAATTGATGCTGCAAATTTTATGTTCAGGGGTGGATGTGTTCCTCCACCTTAATGGCATCCCAGCTCCATCTTAGATCACTTTGACATAAGTGATTCCATTTTATTGACTTAAGCCACTGATACTTAAGAGGTTTATGTTGCAACAGTTAGTCCACTCAAGCAACATGATATTTAGGGGCCCCTCACACTCCCACTGTTCAGCTTTGGAGGATGCTCCCACTACCTTCAGCTCCTGCCTCCAGAACACACAGAATCCCAAATTCAATATTCCACAGACCCTGCCTTTTTAAGCAACAATCAATGTGACTGCGGATTAGGGCCTGATAAGAGAGACTGTACCCTTGGACCTAGCTATGGCCACCAATCTTCACCCCAATTTGGTTTCAAATACTATCTCGGGGGCATCTCTCAATGAAGGAAAGGGGGCCTGAAAACAAAACGGGTCTGAGACTGCTTTTTCTAGGGGAAAAGTATTCATATCACAGAGTCTTGCAGATTACGGTAGTTGAAAGGAATCCTGAATTAGCTTTATCCACCAGATCAGGGCAAAAGCTGAACCCTGTCCTTAGAACTTGTTGCAGAGAGGTGAGTCATGGCAGCATCTAAAATCCACAGTAACGCTGGGTCTAAAGAATTTCATAGGAACACATAGGCTGCTACAACCCTGGTGTCCATAGGAAACGGTGTCACCTGGAAAGAAGTACAAAAGAGGGTAAGTCAGGCCACAGAACCCAGGTTGCAGGCCCATGGGTGTGGGGCCCAGCATGTCTTTAACAACTCAGAGAATCAATGCATCAACAAACAAATCAAGGGATGAGGGGAAAATAGCACATCCCATGGAGCACTCACACTTATTCATTCTGGCCGTGCCCCCCCCCCCGCCTCCCCACATGTGGAACTTCCTGGGCCAGGGATCAAACCTGTGCCACAGCAGTGACCCAAGCCACAGCAGTGACAACCACCAGATCCTTCATCCTCTGAGCCACTAGGGAGATTGAAGACTGATGTTCTTGTTTGGGGTGAATATCTGCCTCCTGGGAATGAGATGCTGGATGTAGCACCCCCTCCTGTGCTCTCCTAGGATAGTTCTGCAAGCTCAGAATTCAACCCACCTCCCCAAACAAGAGAGGATGAAAAGAAATTGCCCTCTCCACCCTTCCCCTTTTTCTCTGCCAACCCTGAACCTAGTTCCCCAAAACCCTATCACAGTCAGGTCTCACTCAGGGGACTTTCAGCAGCTCAATTCCAGTTACTCTCAGGAGTTAAACAGAAGATCCCCACTTCAGCTACAGGCCACCATCCCAGTTAATGGCAAGAGGCAGGCAGCCCAGTACCAGAACAAGATGATAACTTAGGTTAAAAGGAGGAAACTAACCCCCTTTCTATGCTGCTCCTACTCCCACGGTTCCTGAGGGGCCACCTCCCTGAGTCCTGCAGCCACCCTGCCTTGTCCTTGGAGCCCAGTCTCTCATGGGGGTTCCATGGAGGGCTGATTCCATCCCCCACCCTGGAACCCTTCTGCCAGCCCCTAACCTCAGGCAAAGGTCACCCAGGGGACTTCTCAGGCCCCACCTACCTTCATAGACCTTCCTCAGAAAGCACTGCTGGCTGCCTTGAGTCTGGCAGAAGCTTTTCCCGCTCTCACAAACCCCACTGGCGCTGACTCGTTGACACTGGAAACATTTTAGAGCTGGAAAGTCAAACCAGCATAAATAAGGCTGTTCTGGTCCAAGCCCTCTGCTGGTCAGGAGAGGAAGCGCACCTGTGAGCCAGGTGCGCCTGGACACTGCCCAGTTACCACCACCTAATGAAAGTGCTGAAGGCTGTGTGTGATTTTCGGTGCTTGGCTTGCTCTTGGAAGAAGGCATGTGCACCTCTAGGGTCTGCGCCTGAGCACAGAGGGCTCTCCTTGTCCTCCCAGGGAGGGACTGTGCCACTGGAGGAAGGAGGTCAAGTCCTTCACTGCAGCTCCCCTGACCCACTTCCCAACTGACTGCCACCCCAACACAGCGGACACCATTGAAAATGTATGTGTTCCACGTGAATGGCATCTGCAGGAGCAGAACAGGTAAATGGAATTCTGGAAGGAGTGAGCACTGCCCACCCTTGCTCCATCCTGCCCCCTCCCCCCACAGAGCCCTCACCCTCCCACCCTCCCTTTTCATCTGAAGAGTAGGACTCCAAGGAGAACCTCAGGATTCACCCTAAAAGGAGAGCTGAAGGGGGCAGGGAGGGGAGAGAAAGGAGGGGTGGAAAGTAAAAGAGAAGATCAGAAGATAATGAGGAAAGCGTGGAGGAGAGGGAAGGGGAGGGGAGGAGCTGAGGAACAAACACTTGCCCTGGAGCTATAGCCCACCCCACCCCCTGAGCGGCCAGCCAGCAGTCCATGCTATTCACCAAGCCAAGCCTAACCTGTGGGAGGAATTATTCCAGGTGCTAGGAAGAGAGTGCTGAAGGGAGCAATGAAATGTCCATTCCACTTATTTAACATTAAGCAAATAAATGGAGAAAATGACAGTGAAGAAAGACGAAAGGTTATTCAGGTCCTGGTGATTCATGAAGACAGTGAGACTGAGGACACGTGGCAGAGATAGCAGAGATAGCGCGGTGAGGCAATGAGGAGTCAGAAAAGAGGTTACTTAAGCTCAAACCTGAATTTTTTTTTTTTTTTTAAAGCTTATGACTTAAAAAACTGGGAGAAGTTGGGAAGCTGGTTCCAGGAAGATACACGGGCGAGGGCAAAGAAAGTTTCTTAGGTGGGATTAGCTTGGCTAGTTTGAGAAACATAAAAGAACAGCACAGGTAAAATAGAAAAAGGTGAGAATATTATAAAGTAGGACTGAAGAGGCCAAACTCTAAGCATCTATCTGCTTAGACCTGCATTTTCATATATGGTAGCCTCCGGGCATATATGGCTGTTGAGCCTACGAAATGCGAGTAGTCTAAATAGATGGGCTGTAGGTCGATTTCAAACATTTAGAACAAAACAAAATAAAACAAAATTGGAGTTCCTGTTGTGGCTCAGTGGATAACGAATCCGACTAGGAACTGTGAGGTTGTGGGTTTGATCCCTAGCCTCACTCAGTGGGTTAAGGATCCAGCGTTAACGTGAAGGTCACAGGCGAGGCTCAGATCCCACGTTGCTGTGGCTCTGGAGTAGGCCGGCAGCTACAGCTCTGATTAGACCCCTAACCTGGGAACCTCCATATGCTGAGGGTGGAGCCCTAGAAAAGCCAAAAAAAAAAAAATTTACTTTCTCGTTAGTAACTTTGTTCATTACATGCTGAAATAATATTTTAGATATACTGGGTTAAATAAAGTATACCATCAAAATTAATTTTACGATTTCTAATTTTTTTAATATGCCTACTAGAAAACTTAAAATTACATCTGTTGCTGGGCTTCTGTCTTATTGGGACAGGACATCTTAGGCCACTGTAAGAAATAAGATTTCATTCAAACTTGGAGAAAGCCATCGGAGGTTTTTCTGTAGAGAGTGACGTTAACTGTTTTGCAAGTACACTCCTGAAGCTGTGGAGATGAGAGGTTTTAAAGAAGGAAAGAGTAACAGAGATCCAGGAAAGAGGTGGTAGAAACAGGAAGTTGGGAATAAAGCCATGAGTCAACTGAGTCAATGCAAAATGTGAGAAATTATAAGTCACGTATAAAGGAAATGTGTGTGTGAGAAACAGGGACTGAGAAACCTACAATAGAGCAAATAGAGGGTCGTTTCAATCTGCTTGCTGTGGTATCATCATTTTTGGATAGTTTAAAACTGTATATTTATTTTATTATTTACTCACACATTTTTGTTTTGCAGTAGAGCTTTTCAACAGGAGTGATCCTTGAAAAGTGCACACTCAATAAAAAACCAAACACTCCATTTTGCTCCCTCTAAAGTTAATGAAGACTGTCTAACTCGAAGAGCCTATCTGTCAATATTTACCATTGCCCCGGGCCTGTGCTATTCTCGATCACATGAAAATCTGCTAAAGATATAGATCTGCTTAAGAATGTCTGTGGCTCAGGAGTTCATATTGTGGCTTAGGGGTAACGAACCCGACTAGCATCCATGATGATGCGGGTTCAATCCCTGACCTCACTCAGTGGGTTAAGGATCCGGCGATGCCGTGAGCTGTGGTGTGGTTTGAAGCTGAGGCTCTGGTCTGGCGTTGCTGTGGCTGTGGTGTAGACCAGCGGCTATAGCTCCCAATCAACCCCTAGCCTGGGTTCTTCCATACGCCGCAGGTGCAGCCTAAAAAGAAGAAGAAAAAAAAAAAAGAATGTCAGTGTCTACTTTAAAAGTTAGTAGTTACTGGAGTTCCCGTCATGGTGCAGTGGTTAACAAATCCTACTAACCATGAGGTTGCAGGTTCGATCCCTGGCCTTGCTCAGTGGGTTAAGGACCCGGCGTTGCCGTGAGCTGCAGTGTAGTTTGCAGACGCGGCTCGGATCTGGTGTTGCTGTTGCTGTGGCTGTGGCATAAGCCAGTGGCTACATCTCCAATTAGACCCCTAGCCTGGGAACCTCTATATGCCACAGAAGCGGCCCTAGAAAAGGCAAAAAAACAAACAAAAAAAAAGTTAGTAGTTACTTTATGGAGTTCCCATCATGGATCAGGAGTTAATGAACCTGACTGGCATCCATGAGGCCACAGGTTCAATCCCTGGCCTCGCTCAGTGGGTTAAGGATCCGGTGTTGCCTTGAGCTGTGGTGTAGGTTGCAGACGCAGCTCAGATCCCAAGTTGCTATGGCCCTGGCTTAGGCTGGTGGCTACAGCTCCAATTGGAACCCTAGCCTGGGAACTTCCATATGCTGCAGGATCGGCCCTGAAAAGAGAGAAAGACAATAATAATAATAATAATAATAATAATAATAATAATAGTAATAATAATAATAAAAGTTAGTAGTTACTTTTAAGAAAACTGTGCCCTGGGATGATAACCTTCTGCAGCTGCAACAGGAGACGCACGTATCACTAACTGAAGTAGGTGCAATTCCTATTGCCCTCCCCTAGCCCTCAGCCTTCAACTTCACATGCTGAAGGCTGCCCCTGCCACATCTTCAACTCTGACACAGGGCTATGGGAGCCCATGCTCGCCATGCGCACTGAGCAGCTGGAATACTGGGGAGCAAATGCCTGAGAAGCATCCCTCTCTCAAGAATAATAGGGAGGAATTCCTCCTGTGGCGCAACAGAATTGGTGGCAACTCTGGAGCCCTAGGACGCAGGTTTGATCTCCAGCCTGGCACAGTGTGTTAAGGATCTGGTGTCAGATCTGATCCCTAGCCCAGGAACTCCATATGCCATGGAGTGGCCAAAATAAATAAATTTTTTAAAAGTGTAGGGGCATAAAAATGCTCCCCCCCAAAAAAAAGAATGATGGGGAACTTGTGGATGAATAATCACCTTCCTCTCCCCTGAGCTGGATCCCTGCACTGTTCTCTGGAATTTACAGCTGGATCGACTGTTTCTGCATCATGATGTCCAGCTTGTTAACTTCCTTCCATAATCTGTTTTACTTCCCCATGTTCCTCTTGGTATGTCCTTGTTCCACCTTCCAGACAAATGATTTTTTATTCCTATCTTTCTCTGAGTCAGCTTCTCAGGAAATCACAAGCCAGGATGATGAACATTCATTGGTATCAAGTATGGGTTCTTATAAAATAATTTTTCTCTTTTTTCCTTTCATGGCCACACCTGTGGCATATGGAAGTTCCCAACCTAGGGATCAAATTGGAGCTGCAGTTGCAGCCTAGCCACAGCCACAGCAATGCTGGATCTGAGTGCATCTGTGACCTACACCACAGCCTGATCCTTAACCCACTGAGCAAGCCAGGGATTGAACCCTCATCCTCTCCAATACTATGTCAGGTTCTTTTTTTTTTTGTCTTTTTGCCTTTTCTAGGGCCGCTCCTACGGCATATAGAGGTTCCCAGGCTAGGAGTCTAATTGGACCTGTAGCCGCCAGCCTATGCCACAGTCACAGAAACTTGGGATCCAAGCCATGTCTGCGACCTACACCACAGTTCACTGCAACGCTGGATCCTTTACCCACTGAGCAAGGCCAGGGATTGAACCTGCAACCTCATGGTTCCTAGTCAGATTCATTAACCACTGAGCCATGATGGGAACTCCCCTATGTCGGGTTCTTAACCCACTAAGCCACAACAGAAACTCTTCAATTTTTCATTTTTTTTTTTGTTCCGAGTCAGTTTGTACTTTTACAAAAAAATGGGAGTTCCCCATGGGACAGGAAGTTAAGGATCTGGCATTGTCACTGCTGTGGCTCCAGTTACAAAGTTCTACAATGGTACTGAACATTTTATAAAAGGTCCCCCAAATATTGGTTGCATTTTGGTCAAGCAATAAGGTGTCTGATTGCATTTTTTTGATGTTTCCCAGCTGACAGCCTTGAAGTCGCTCCACTCTTGCCCTACATCTGGGCCCTAGGAGCTCCCTCCATCGCCACTGATGGGAGTTTCAAACCACGCAAGCCCCCACCTGAATGCAAGAACGCTCCTCCAGTCTCTCTCCCTCAGAACCATATAAATTCAAGAATCTCTTTTCTCTGCTCCCTCAAGCCATCTTGAGACACACCTGGCAGTAAGCCCTGTTCTCCCGAGAAAGGCTCATTAGGTGAATAACAAACGTTTTCATACCCTCTTGATGCATATGTGGCATTGTCAGTCTTGACATGGGGGTGAGGGTCCATCCTGTTCCTACAGGATAACACCAACAATTTGAAATCTTTTTTTTTTTGGTCTTTTTTTTTAGGGCCACACCCGCAGCATATGGAGGTTCCCAGGCTGGGGGTCCAATCGTATCAATAGCTGCCAGCCTACACCACAGCCACAGCAACTTGGGATCCAAGCCATGTCTGTGATCTACACCATAGCTCACAGCAATGCTGGATCCTTAACCCACTGAGCAAGGCCAGGGATTGAACCTGTGTCCTTATGGCTACTAGTCAGGTTCGTTACCCCTGAGCCACAATGGGAACTCGCACAATTTGAAATCTTAATCATAGTATTCAACAAATGGAGCTCCTGAGTCTTTCAGCTTTCAAAAATGTTAAACCCGTTGACATTATGAAAAACAGACTTTCAAGCAGAAAGATATTAAAATATATTCCTACAAAAGCAAAATGCCCCAGATTAAATCATTATGTATATGGTAATATTATCTGTTGGACATTTTAATGTCAAGGCAGGCAAAGAATCAAAGAGACAGGTGATGCCTGGAAACATAACCTGCCACCCACCAGGTTCTCCCCAGTCCCCACTGCCCTCCTACATGCTCCCTGGGGGCTTACCTTGCGGGAAGCCCAGCAGTGAAGACAGGACTACCAGCAGCAGTGGCAGCAGGAGGCATTTACCCATCTCTAGGTTTGGCTCAAGCCCCAAAGATTTATAGAAGGCAGGACAGAATCCCAGGTCCCAAGAGCCTCTGAGATCCAGCTTTATAATTCCAGTCTGGGAGGAGCAGCCAATGGCAGCCCAGCAAAGGGCTGTACTTCCCCAGACAGAGATCAAGCAGGGTGCCTGGAGGAACCGGGCCTGCATTCCTTCCAGCATTACCACCCCTGCTCACCTCCACTGGCCATACTGAGGGAACCAAGTTACGTAAGAAGAGCTGGCTCTTTCATGTCTCCATTTCACAGTTGTAAAATTGAAGCTTAGAGTCTAACATATATTGCCTGAGGATTTGGGAATTCAGTTGAGTTAATGATGTTTACCCATCTAAGAGATTTGCCGTATTTGAAAGGAATTTTGAAGTATGGTGTGAATGAAGATACTCCTGTTAAGGATACTCTCTCATTAAAATAAGCCTAGGGAAATAAACATATGCTTAGACTTTTGTAAAGTGCAGGCCGGACACAAATAGATTTTGGTGGCAGCATTGTCTCTTTCTTGGAAATGAAACACGTCTACATTTGTTTTAGCAGGAACAAAGTGGAGTGTTTTTCCCCAAATCTTCAAGATCTATGCTACAAATAACCCATAATTGGTGGCAGTGTTTTTTTCATCTCACGATGCCTTTTTTTTTTTTTTTTTTTGGGTTTTAGGGCCCCACCTGCAGCATATGGAAGTTCCCAGGCTGGGGTCTAATCGGAGCTACAGTCGCTGACCTACACCACAGCTCATGGCAACGCCGGGTCCTTAACCCACTGAGCAAGGCCAGGGATCAAACCCGCAACCTCATGGTTCCTAGTCGGATTCGTTAACCACTGCGCCACAACGGGAACTCCCTCATGATGCCTTTTTAAATAAAATTTTCTTTTCTATTCTGGATGCTAGATTACAACCAGTGGAGAACTCCCTTCCCTGAACGGATCTGTAGACCCATCCCTGTCCCACCCAATGAAAAAACTATAACTGGAAAAAAATGTACTTTTTAAAACAATCATTTAAAAATCTCTAAATATTGTCCTAAGGGCATACAGCAAATAAAGAAACACCTTTTTCAGGAAAATCTAAATCTCTGTAAGAACAGTGAGACTTTGTGGCACCTGAGCCACAACTTGCTCCTACCCTCCCTTTCCCTCCCAAGTCTGCATGAAAAAATTCCACTCTGGGAAGGTATGACCAAGAAAATGGGGTACACTTTCTCCCAGCTCCCAGTGGAGGGGCATGGCATCTCCCTAGGAGGGTCAGACCACAGCACTCCTCAAGCACCCCAGCTCCAAGTTGCAGAGGCTAAATTCCTACAAGTGTGGCCAAAAACAGTGGGTCCCTTCTTCCACCCAGCCCCTCTCAGAAAGCAGAGCCTCTAAGCCAGGTGTAGCAGGCTGATTATATTGGGTCCCCATTACGTTCAGCCCCAGCTCACTTTATGACAGAGATTTCATTCCAGGAGAGGCAAGACAAGAAGACCAAAGGCTACCTTCCCTGTACAGTACCTTGCTTATAAATCAGGGATGTAGCTTTTGGTTAAGTAGACCCCTGCCCCTCCACAAGCTCTGGGCTTAGGGATTTGCCAAGGAAGGGGGGCAATCCAATAAGAACATAAGAATATGAAGTCCTCCCCACAGGTACAAACTTTCATTCTCAACAGTGTGGGGGCATTCAAGAATAAGTGCACCCTCAAAAACAATGAAGATTTTGGTAGTAAGCCATTAAAGATGAGGCTCTTATCTTCCTTGGAAGCCTCAAATTAAGCTGAAGGTTAGCTAGTTTACTGCAGAGAACTGGAGAAAGAAACAGCTAAGAAAAGTCCTCTTGCTGGCAGAACATATATGAAAGACTGGCTTGAAAAATGAACCTTGCAAATGAGCTCGAAATTGATTGGATCAGATTGTGAAGTCTTCATGTCCCAGGGCATTGTTAATAGAGCCATCACAGTCATTAATGGAGCCCCCAGCTTGGTCTCATACATATATTAAAAGTGACTATTAATGTGTTGTTGGGAAATAAATATTCCCTGATATCTGTTCCTATAAAATGTCCAGCTTCTTAGGACATGGACATGTATACAGTTTAAGGATTAAAACATGTTTCCTCCACTGTTCCTGGAAATACTTCACTTTTCACAAATCAGAAGAATTCGATCTCTAACCACTTGTCTCCTTAATTGCTCTGACTCAGGAAAATAATAAGGAATATAGGAGTTCCCAGCATGGCTCAGTGGTAACGAACCCAACTAGAATCCACAAGGACAGGGGTTCAGTACCTGGGTTAAGTGGGTTAAGGAGCCAGTGTTGCGGTGTAGGTCACAGACGTGGCTCGGATCTCAAGTTGCTGTGGCTGTGGTATAGGCTACAGCTCCAAGTCAACCCCTAGCCTGGGAACTTCCATATGCTGCAGGAATGGCCCTAAAAAGCCAAGAAAAAAAAAAAAAAAAAGGAAAAATCTCCTCTTCTCTCTCTGAAAGGAATAACTACTTCCTCCCAGAACTAGTACCCTGGGTTACATTCCCAAGGTTCCAGAAAGACCGGAACACTGTTACCCTTGGGCATTTACATTTCAGCGCCTGGAGCCTTGGAGACATCTGCAGGTTGAGAAAGCCACAGATGCATGTTGGCCTCTGGAGACATTTGATTTACATAGCATTGAGACTCCAGGAACTCTCCAAAGAGCAAGGGTTTTTTTCCCCCCCTGCTTTCGCAAGGGCCAAGGACAGACAGATTTCTCTTGTGTACAAGTGGCCAAAGATCCATTTTCTCCTACCTTTGCCTATGGACTGTCCAGCCACTTGTGTAGGAGATTTTTCCACTTATCTTTTATTGCAGCACCCCAAGAGTAAAGACTAGAGCAAAGTAGAGGGGGCACACACTTATTATTTATTGTGAGATAATTAAATAAATTATAATGGTTAAATTTATGATGATGAATAATTCCAGCGCACTTTCAGGATAAAATTAATAAAGATACATGTCAAGAACCCAACCTTTTGAAGTGTTTTAAAATGTTATTTTAGAAGTAAAATATTGTTTTGCTGTGTAAGTGCAATATACTACACACTGGAATCTGGGAGGAAGTTATATATTTGGATTCAGTGATACTTTACTAACTGAAAAAAAGCAAAACCTCCTATCTCAAAGAAAAACCAAAAGAAAAAAAATTGGCATTCACTGCAGTGGAACCAGAGTCATCATAAAACTTAAGTGAGAAGTCTTTCCTCAGAATTATTAAGGGCCCACGTCTGCGAAAACTCACATTTGTGTTCCATTTAGCCAGCATCCTGAGAATCATAGAGAAGGTAAACACATTGCCCATTCACTACCCTCAGACGAGGGCTGCCTTATCCCTTAGACACAGTAGTCATAGAACCCACAATACTGTTAGAGACCTACAATAAATGTTTCCTTTTAAAATCAGAAGAAAATTAATGAACTTTTAGGTCAAAGAATATTTTAGCATAATATTCATAGCTTTCATTTGTATGCCAATGCAGTCATAAAATACAATTTTAATAACTTTTGTGGAGGAAGAGGTCCACAAAGGCAAAAGTCTTCTAGGGCCCACAGAAGTCATCATGTAGCCCTGCTTCAATAGCACCTATTCAATCTACTCATGTATGTCCTAGAATGAAAGTCTGCATCAGGTTAACTTTTGTTCTTCCAAGGGCTGGAAAATGGGGGTCAAGTAAGTCCCATCCATGAGGGTCCTTGTAGAAAACCACGCAATTACACAAGAGGAACACTCAGCAGCCCCTCTGACCAGGCGGGTGCAAGCTGGTTAAAGCAGGAGCATGCTGACACTTGGCAGGCAGGCATTCAGCCCAGTTTTTGGCATGGTGGACTCAAGGTTACATGTGGGTCCTTTGGGGATGCCGTGAGAAAGATACACTTACACTAGCAAATACGAACTTTCTGGATATTTTTATAACATCCATTTCCTCTTTAAGAAAGCCATGGAGCTTAGATTTGGGGTATGAATGATGGCCCTCAAAGACTTCCCTGTTCTAACCCCTAGAACCTGGTTATTTCATTGGCAAAGAGGGGCTTTTCAGATGTTGATTAAGGATCTTGAGATGGGGAGATTAGATTGGATTATCAGGGTGGATCCAATGTAACAGCAAGTGTCCTTATAAGAGGAAAGCAGATCAGAGTCAGCAGTAGGAGATGTGATGATGGAAATGTTTGGAGTGACATGAAGGGGCAACAAGCTAAGGAATGCCAGCAGCCTCTGAAGGCTCCAGCCCTGCTAATACCTTGATTTTGATCCCATGAGATTCATATCAGACTTCTGAACACCAGAATATAAGAGAATGCATCTGTGTTTGTGAGGTGATATTTATTATTATTATTATTATTATTTTACAGCAGGAACAGGAAAATAAAACAGAATGTTTCAGCCTTATGTGGGACTCTGAGGCCTCTCCAATGAGATAAACTCAAAGTCTCAGGATATCAATGTTGCTGGGATAAAAATTAGCAGACCCTCATCACCCCTTCTGTCCCATTGCAATTGTTACAGAGATCTTGAGCCCCTTCTGAACAACCTGGTCTACTCCTTCCTGCTCCCTACTAGGAAAGGTATGTGGCCCACTCCTCAACCCACCCCCAGCTAAACAGCAAATGTACTGTAAGACCTCTTCTCTCTCCTTGGGCTATAAAAACAGATACGACCATGCTTGGGGTCAGCTCTCCCTGATCATCAAGACGTCATCCAGATGCACTAGCAGTGTTTCTTATCTCAATAAACCTATCTTTCTTTTCACCTCACTCTGAGTCTGGGAATTCTTTTTCCAATCCACATGCCAACAATGCCTTACGCTGAATCTAGGACCATATTTTCCTTACTGTCTCTCTCCAGAGGTAAGGAGAAAGTCACAAATACTCCATTCCCTCTGTACTTCTTCTCCTGGTGTATGACCACAAAACCCTCTAGAGGAGAGAGTTTACTCTCTAAGGCTATTACTCCTTTCCTTCTGGCCCAAGGCCTCAGGAAGATTCAATTACCTCTCAAAAACTACAATTACTTTTTTTTTTCCTAAGGGCTGCACCAAAGACATATGGGGGTTCCCAGGCTAGGGGTCAAATTGGAGCTACAGCTGCCATCCTAAACCACAGCCATGGCAAATCAGGATCTGAGCCACATCTGTGACCTTCACCACAGCTCATGGCAATGTCAGATCCTTAACTCACTGAGTGAGGCCAGAGATTGAACCTGCATCCTCATGGATACTAGTCAGATTTGTTTCCACTGAGTCACAATGAGAATTCCCGAATTACTTGCAACTGAGCATTAACCCATGGCCAGCTGCTATGCCAACAGTTTCGAAGTGTGAAGAACAAGGAGTGTCCCTCATCATCCAGTTACACAAAGGTTAAATTTCAATCCTCTGTAGCATTCACTGACCAGGCATCCTGAGGGGAATTCAAGATGTAAAAACACAAAACAAAACAAAAAAACAAAACAGGATGAAGCATTCTGTGCTTTGGATAAAAGGGCCCCTAGATAGTTAAAATGCATATCTCAGAAAGTTTTGATGGACCCAGATTCTTGCCTCTTCCCATATATAGAAAAGCTCTAAAATCACTAACTTAAGTTACCTTTTCTTTGTGATTAGAAATAATCTTTTACCAAGAGGTATGCTTGACTATTCCTATTTCCTAGACAAAAAATTCATAAAAACTAACTCCTCCCCATCCTCCTTGGAGCAGTTTCTCAGAGCTGCAGAGAGGCTATCTCCTGGGCTATAGTCCTCCATAAGAACCTGAATAAAACTTAAATTCACAACTCTATGTTGTGCACTTTTAAAGTCAACAAAAGCATTTTGCATTTGCTCCTCCCAACTTCCAATATAGTAATATAACTCCCACTTTGTGAATGGAATAACTGAGGGTAAGCAACTGCCCAGGTTCACACAGCTAGAAACTCTCACACTACCACAGGCTCCAAGTCTCTGTTACTTGTCCCCTGTGGGCCCTACAGTGACTCCATCCCAGAAGACTGTCCTCTTCCAGGAATGGATAGTCCCTGGTTCATGGAACTACCTTAAAAGAAATCATTTTTCTTTTCTTTTTTTCAGGGCCACACCTGTAGCACATGGAAGTTCCCAGGCTAAGGGTCGAATGGAAGCTGCAGCTGCCAGCCTACACTACAGCCACAGAAACTCAGGAGATCTGAGCCGTATCTGCAACCTACACCACATCTCACAGCAACACCTTAACTCACTGAGAGGAGCCAGGAATCAAACCCAAGTTCCCATGGATACCAGTCAGGTTCATTGCCACTGAGCCACAATGGGAACTCCAAAAAATGTTTTTCTATGATCCCCTGCCCACACTTACCACTACCACAAATTTTCTCAATCTAACCTTAATTAGAATTGGCCTTAGTCCATGTCTTCGCTTTCTGAGAGGTTTCATCTGGAGCCCTCTCCTGGTCTACATGAGCAAACCGAGTGAGAACTATTTTCCTCAAATGATTCTTCTAGTCTCCTGATGATGTGGTTTCTGCGGAGCTCAGGGAAGTAGTGGGAGTGGGCCCTGCCCCTTAGCTCAGTCCTGAGGGATTCATCCCCTGAGAGCTCCTCCCTGCTTCTCTCTATAAAGAACCCAGGACAGAGGACCCTCCCAGCTCCCTGTATTGTGGGTGTTACAATCACATCCTATTCTCCTTGTTGGAGAGGAAGAGAGCCCCACCCTGAAGTTATGAGCCAAATACGCAGTAGGTAACAGTTGGGCAAATGAGATTGACCACAGTTTATTAGTCACATAATGTGCCACAATTACGTGGCAGGATGATGGACTGACACACTTAACTGTATATTATCTTTTCCTCTTCCTCCTTCCCCAAATAGCTCTAACTCCTGGAGGTTTTGCCTTGCCTGGCCTCAGGAGTTTTTTTTGTTTTGTTTTGCTTTTGCAAGCACAGACAGAAGTTGTTGGGGACAACCTCTGTCCCTGTTTTTGTTTATCTGGAAGACTGTAATTCTTCTCAGAGTTACCTAGTTAAGGAGGTTAAGGAGGGGATGGGGGAAACACCTGGTTAGCTGTAAAGAACCAATCCCTTCTCCCATTTCAAGCAGTGCTTGAAGGAGGACGTGACGTCAGAGGGGTGTGCCTGCAGGAACATCTCCACGGATTTCAGACTTGGCAAGAATCAGTGTGGGCCCCAACCAAGCATGAAACAAAAACGGGGACCAGGGAGCACCGCATGGAAATTTCTGCCATAAGTTCAGGCAACAATTGATGAACTTCCACTGATAGGTTTCTCTTGTTAAGACACTCCTCACAAAGGACAGGGGGAGAAGCCCCAAAATTGAGAGGTGAAATTTTCCGCCATTCAGGTAGGTGGTGGTTGGGTATCAGATTATAGTTGATCTTAAGAGAATGAGAAAATGTAGAATTTCTTGGACATCAGAGTGTAGTTGGCTGAAGAAAACGCACAACCTAAAAGTTTCAAGTTCTGTTTTATGGGGGGGGGGGGGGCGGGACTTTCTGAGGGGCTCTTCCAAAGACAGGGGAGATCAAGGTATATAAAGGTTTTGCCCCACCTGTGAGGGTGGTGGGATAACGTGTAGTCAAATATCAAAAGATTACTGCTAATTACAAGAGCAGACACCTCAAGTTGATTTGTGTGTGTGTGTGCTTTTATATGTATGGGAAGATGAAAGTCTGGGTTCATTGAAATTATTCCCAGATATGCATCTTAACTATCTAGGGGCAGCATCCTGTTTTTCTCCATCCTGAGTTCCTCTCAGGGTGCACGGTTTCCAGAGTGGCTTGAGTGACTGATGGCTTGATAGTGGGCAGCATTTGTTGTTTACTGAAAGGGCAGGCAACATTTTTCTTGTTTAAAATAGTAACAGCAAACCCATATGGAAAGGTTGCATGGCTCCCTTCAACACCATTCCCAGCACCTGAAAGAGTGCCGCCCACACAGGTCAGGTGCTCATTCTTTGGTAAACAGTGGGGACTGCTGTCTGCTTATCCCAGAGAGATGGGGATTGAGGAGCTGCCATTCCCTGCTTCCCTCTCCCTTCTCTTCTCCTTTCCTCACTCTCTTCTGATCTTCTCTTGCACTTCCCACCCACTGCTCAGCTCTCCTTTGAGGCCAAATCCCAGGGTTCTCCTCAGAGTCTGATTCTTTAGATGAAAAAGTTTTCATCAGATGGTGGGAGCTGGGCAGTGTCCCAGGTGCGCTTCCTCTCCTGACCAGCAGAGGGCTTGGGCCAGAACAGCCTTATTTATGCTGGTTTGACTTTCCAGCTCTAAAATGTTTCCAGTGTCAACGAGTCAGCGCCAGTGGGGTTTGTGAGAGCGGGAAAAGCTTCTGCCAGACTCAAGGCAGCCAGCAGTGCTTTCTGAGGAAGGTCTATGAAGGTAGGTGGGGCCTGAGAAGTCCCCTGGGTGACCTTTGCCTGAGGTTAGGGGCTGGCAGAAGGGTTCCAGGGTGGGGGATGGAATCAGCCCTCCATGGAACCCCCATGAGAGACTGGGCTCCAAGGACAAGGCAGGGTGGCTGCAGGACTCAGGGAGGTGGCCCCTCAGGAACCGTGGGAGTAGGAGCAGCATAGAAAGGGGGTTAGTTTCCTCCTTTTAACCTAAGTTATCATCTTGTTCTAGTACTGGGCTGCCTGCCTCTTGCCATTAACTGGGATGGTGGCCTGTAGCTGAAGTGGGGATCTTCTGTTTAACTCCTGAGAGTAACTGGAATTGAGCTGCTGAAAGTCCCCTGAGTGAGACCTGACTGTGATGGAGTTTGGGGGAACTAGATTCGGGTTGGGGGAGAGGAAACCGAGAGGGTGGAGAGGGCAATTTCTTTCCTTTTTTTTTTTCTTTTTTTCTTTTTTTATGGCCCCACTCTCAGTATATGCAAGTTCCTGGGCCAGGTATTGAATCCAGCTGCAATCCGAGCCACTGCAGATTCTTTTTTAAAAAATTAAATTATTTTTGGGCCCGTTGGGGCATATAGAGTTCCCAGGCCAGGGATCAGATCTGAGCTGCAATTGCTATTTATGCCACAGGTGTGGCAACACCAGGGCTGGATCCTTTTAACCCACTGTGCTGTGCTGGGGTTGAACCTGTGTCCCGGTGTTCCAAAGACACCACCAATCCTGTTAAACCACAGCAGGAACTCCTGCAGTCAGATTCTTAACCCACTGCATCACAGAGGGCAATTTCTGGATTTCCCATTGTGGCTCAGCAGTAATGAACCTGACTAGTATCCATGAGGACACAGGTTCGATCTCTGGCCTCACTCAGTGGGTTAAGGATCTGGCATTGCTGTGAGCTGTGGTGTAGGTCCCAGACACAGCTTAGATCCTGTGTCACTGCGGCATAGGCTGTTGGCTACAGTTCTGATTCCACCCCTAGTGTGGGAACTTACATATGCCGATGAAGGCAATTTCTACTCATCCTCTCTTGTGTGGGAAGATGATTGAGTTCTAAGATACAGAGCTTGCAGAGTTATCCTAGGAGAGCCCACTAGAGAGCTCTACTTTGAGTATCTCATTCCCAGGAGGCAGATGTTCACCCCAACCAAGAGCATCAGTCCTTCATGGAATGTGCTATTTACCCCTCATTCCTTGATTAGTTTATTGATGCACTGATCCTCTGAATTCATTCAAAAATATTTACTGATTGCTGCATACCAGAACATGGTGGGTCCCACAGCTACAGGCCTGAAACATAGGTTCTGGGGTCTCACTTACCCTCTTTTGTACCTCTCTCCAGGTGACATAACTTCCCTATGAATACAAGGGTTGTAACACCCTATGTGCTCCTTTAAATCTCAGAATTTCTGTGGATTTTACTTTGTTTTTTAAATTGAGATATAATTTATGTCCAGTATTACATCAGTTATAGATGTATAACACAGTGATTCACAATATTAAGGTTGTACTCCATTTATAGTTACTGTAAAATTTTGGCTACATTTCTTGAGTTGCACACTACATTTTTGTGTCTTATTTTATATATAATAATTTATACAGCCTAATCCCTTACCCACGTCTTGCCCCCACCCCCTTCCCTCTCTTTCTCCTGGTAACCACTCTTTTGTTCTCTATATCTCTGGGTTTGTTTCCTTTTCATTATATTCATTAGTTTGCTTTATTTTTTAGATTCCAATGTAAGTGATATGATACAGTGTTTATTTTTCTCTGACTTAATTTTACTTGGCATAATACCTTCTAAGTCTATCCCTGTTGTTGCAAATGATAAAATTTCATTTTTATGGCTGAATAGTATTCCATTCAATTATATATTACATCCTATTTATCCATTCATATAGTGTGTCAAGGGACACTACAGTTACTTCCATAACTTAGCAATTTCTTTTACTTTTTGGCTCCACCCATGGCACATGGAAGTTCCTGAGCCACGGATCCAATCCATGCCATAGCAGGAACCTGACCTGCTTCCCTGACAAAACTGGATCCTTAACCTACTGTACCACAAGGGATCTCCTTTTAGGAATTGTTAATACAACTGCTGTGACAATTGGTCAAATGTATCTTTTCAAATTAGCATTCTTGTGTTTTTGTGGAAATGAACACAGGCATGGAAAAATGAATCATGGGGTAGCTGCACTTAAAACTAAAGTTTTTGAGGAAACTACACTCTCTGTGGCGGCCGCACTAACTGACATTCACACTAGTGGTGTACAGGGCTTTCCTTTTCTTACTTCCTCATCAACATTTGTTATTTGGAATCTTTCTGGTGATAGGCATTATGAAACGTACGAGGTAATATCTCATGGTGCTTTTAATTTATATTTCCTCTGATGGATAATAATATTGAGCATCTTTTCGTGTGTTTGTTGGCCATCTGAATGATGTCTTTGCAGAAATGTATATTAGGTATTCTCAATTCTTTTTCTTTATAGGTTGCCAAGGACGGAGTGTCCCTTGCTTGTTTATAGACACAATACAACACATGAAGCGCTGGGGGTGAGAGTGGAGGTCAGGGTTTCTAGTATCAGATTAGTAGGGGTACAGGTAGGTAAAAACTGATAAAAGGAAGTGAAGGGAGTGTGTCATTGAGCTGCTATTTCAACAGGACCAGAGAGAATATGCATCTGCTAATCCACTCAAAAAATATTCACGTATTTTTCCTCCCTCTCCACCAGACACTACTTGCCATATATGGGGACGATGTGCCAAGAAGCCAACCTGGGAGATCCCATTGTGACGCAGTGGTTAACGAATCCGACTAGGAGCCATGAGGTTGCGGGTTCGCTCCCTCCCCTTGCTCAGTGGGTTAACGATCTGGCATTGCCGTGAGCTCTGCTGTACCTTGCAGACATGGCTCAGATCCCGTGTTGCTGTGATTCTGGTGTAGGCTGGTGGCTACAGCTCCGACTCCACCCCTAGCCTGAGAACCTCCATATGCCGTGGTGGCGGCCCAAGAAATGGCAAAAAAAGAGTTCCCGTCGTGGCGCAGTGGTTAACGAATCCGACTAGGAACCATGAGGTTGCGGGTTCGGTCCCTGCCCTTGCTCAGTGGGTTAACGATCCGGCGTTGCCGTGAGCTGTGGTGTAGGTTGCAGAAGCGGCTCGGATCCCGCGTTGCTGTGGCTCTGGCGTAGGCCGGTGGCTACAGCTCCGATTCAACCCCTAGCCTGGGAACCTCCATATGCCGCGGGAGCCGCCCAAGAAATAGCAACAGCAACAACAACAACAACAAAGAAATGGCAAACACACACACACACACACAAAGAAGCCTACCTGAATCGAGGGAAGAGAGAACGATGCCCAGGAGCGCCTTAACTTCACGCCGGGGGCAAGGGCGGAAGGGGGCCGATTGGTTGACAGCCGGCTGCCTTGCCTTAAGAAGCAGGGCGTCTGATGTCAGGGAGTGGGGCGGTTTCGTTGGGGGCGAGAGGCCTGGCCGACCTTGCCAGGGTCTTCCCCACGCCCCTGGTGCATTTCAACGTGCAGCGAGGGTGAGGGGTGTGGAGATCACGCTGGCGAGTGCCCCAGGCCCCTGCAGACCAGGCCGCTTTCTCCCTGGGGGTGCCAGAGGAGGGCAGAGCGTTGCTGTTACGGCAGGTGTCCGCCAGACGGCGCCAAAGCGCCGGCAGAGCTGCTCTGGCAGAGGAAGAGGCGGCTCTGGTGGAGAGAGAAGCAGGAGGATGTGGAGATTTCTGGCAGGAATGGGCACAACGACAGCCTCAGCCAGTCCCTCAAAGGACCACCGCAATGACACCCTGCATTCACTTTCTGAAGCCCAGCCTTCCAGAGGCCGGATAACTCCCGTCAGCCCGACTGAAAAATCTCCACGTCCAAGCTTCAAGCCAGGTTGCTAGAGCTCTAAGTCCAGTGCTGTGCTCCTGGGTCCCAGCGGCATGCCTCCCAAGGAGCAAAGGGCACGCAGGCCCTCGACAGCCCGTCCAGCGCTCCAGTTGCCGGGACACAGACTGCATGTTGACACAAAACGGCCACAGCGTCAGAGGGTACCCGGTACACCAACACAAGGCTCTGTCTGGGCCCTCCTTGCGTTTCCTTCCATCCTGCACCCAGGCCCATTCTGAGCCTGGAGTGGCAGCCAGGCAGAGCCAGAGCAGCTCTGCCGGCGCTTTGGCGCCGTCTGGCGGACACCTGCCGTAACAGCAACGCTCTGCCCTTCTCTGGCACCCCCAGGGAGAAAGCGGCCTGGTCTGCAGGGGCCTGGGGCACTGGCCCGCGAAATTTCCTTACTCCTCTGCCTCCTTCGGCACGTTGAAATGCACCCTGGGCGGTGGTGAAGGGCGGGAAGACCCTGGCAAGGTCGGCCAGGCCTTTCGCCCTCAGTGAAACCGCCCCACTCCCTGACGTCAGACGCCCTGCTTCTTAAGGCAAGATAGCCGGCTGTCAATCGGTCACCACTGTTCCATCTCTGCAAACAGCAACTCCTCTCATTCCTTCTTTTGCCTCCCAAAATATAACTCTGGCCTGGCACCCTTACCACGGTGATTTCCTTTCTCTTCAACTGGCTGCATGTTGAAATGCTAGATGGCTCTTGATATGTCTCTTGGCAAATTTGTCCAGGCCTCTCACCCCACAGGAGACCATCCTGCTCAGTGGAACCAGACACTCTTCTTGTTAAGGCAAGATTGCAGGATATCAATCAATCTGTACCCTTTGTTCCTGGCAGAGGCCTTGAAATCAAGCACCACCTGGGCCAGGCAGAAGAGTGCTGATGGTTGGACAGCCGGCTATCTTGCCTTACGAAGCTGCGTGTCTTATTTCAGTGAGGTGGATGGTGGTGTGTGGGGTGAGAATCCTGCCTGACTGTGTGAGATTGTCATACCCCCGCTCATCGTGCATTTCAGTGTGTAACCAGGCAAAGGAAGAAGGAAATTTCACTGGCATGTGCCTTAGACCCACGCAGTTTTCTGCTGTGGGATGCAGCCGAAGGCCTGAGGTTGGCTCTTACAGCACTGAACCTTCACAGTGCTGCTGCAAACATAGGGATGAACGTATCTTTTTGAGTTATGGTGGTGTTTTGGATATATACTCAGGAGTGGAATTGCTGTATCGTAAGGTATTTACTCTTTTTCTGAGCAACATACATGCTCTTTTCCATAGTGATTATCCAATTACATTCTCATCAACAGGGTACGATGGTTCGCTTTTTCCCCACACTTTCTCCAACATTTCTTATTTGTACATTTATAGAATATAATATATTTTTTTTTTTTTGGTCTTTTTGCTATTTCTTGGGCCGCTCCTGCGGCATATGGAGGTTCCCAGGCTAGGGGTCGAATTGGAGCTGCAGCCACCAGCCTACGCCAGAGCCACAGCAACGCTGGGTCCGAGCCGCATCTGCAACCTACACCACAGCTCGCGGCAACGCTGGATCGTTAACCCACTGAGCAAGGGCAGGGACCGAACCCGCAACCTCATGGTTCCTAGTCGGATTCGTTAACCACTGCACCACGACGGGAACTCCTATTTGTACATTTATTAATGATGGTCCTTCTGACCTGTGTGAGAATGTACCTTATTTCTGTTTGCCTTGCATCCCTCTAATACTTAGCAATGTTGAACATCTTTTCCTGTGCCTACTGGCCATCTGTATGTCTTCTTTGGAGAAATGCCTTTTTAGGTCTTCTGCTTATTTTTTTCATTGATTTTTTTTATTGTTGTTGAGTTGTATGAGTTGTTTATTTTGGAGATTAAGCCCTTGTCAGTTGCATCATTGCAACTATTTCCTCCCATTCCATAGGATGTCTTTTTTTTTTTTTTTTTTGAAGGTTTCCTTTGATGTGCAAAAGCTTGTAAATAAGATTAGGTCCCATTTTTTAATTTTAATTTTTATTTCTATGGCCGTGGAAGACTGATCTACGGTTTATGTCAGAATGTTTCGTCTATGTCGTCCTCTAAGAGTTTTATGGTACCATGTCTTATGCTTAAGAAGTCTTTAAGCCACTTTTATTTTAGTGCATGGTTTGAGTGCAGTGTTCTAGTTTCATTGATTTACATGCAGCTGTCCAGTTTTCCAAATACGGACTTTCTGAAGAGACTTTCCCATTGTATATTGTTGCTTCCTTTGTTGAAGTTTGATTTACCATAGGTTTCTGCATCTATTCCTATGCTCTCTATTCTGTTTCATTGATCTATGTCTGTTTTTGTAACAGCACCACCCTGTTTTGAGTACTGTAGTTTTGTAATATTGCCTGAAGTGTGGGAGAGTTATGCCTCTTGGCTGTGGGGTTTTTTCCCTAAGCATTGCTTTGGCAATTATTGTTTGTTGTTCCATATAAATGTTTGTATTATTGTAGTTCTGTGAAAAATGTCATAAATGATTTGATAGGGATCACATTAAATCTGTAGATTGCTTTGGGTAGTACTGCCATTTTAATGATATTAATTCTTCCAAACTGGGTGTATGGGATAGCTTTCCATTTCCTTGAGTCCTCTTTAATTTCCTTTACTTCTCGTTTATAGTTTTCAAAATATAAGGTTTTCACCTCCTTGGTCAAGTTTATTTATTTGTTTTGTTTTTGGTGTTATTTTAAAAGGTATTGTATTTTTTCTTTTGTAATAGTTCATTTTTAATTTACAGAAATGCAGCCAATTTCTGAATGTTGATCTCGTATCCTTCTACTTTGCTGAATTCATTTATCAGATCAAGTAGTTTTTGTATGGAGTCCTTAGTGTTTTCTATATATAGTATCCTGTGTTCTATATATAGTGACAGTTTTACCCTCTTCTCTTCCAATTTGAATATCTTTTCTTTCCTTTTTTTTTTTTTTTTTTTTTTTTTTGCCTGACTGCTGTGTCTAGGCCTTCCAACACCATGTTGAATAAAAGGGGTAAGAGTTGGCCTCCTTGTCTTCCAGGTTTTAGCAGAAGGCTTTTCAGCTTTTCTCTGAATATTATATTGGCCGAGGGTTTGTCATAAATGGCTTTTATTATTTTGAGATATGTTCCCTCTATACTCACTTTGATAAGAGTTGTTATCATGAATGGATGTTGGATTTTGTCAAATGCTTTTTCTGCATCTCTTGAGATGATCATGTTTTTTACTTTTCTTTTGTCATGTATGGTGTTGATTGAATTGCTTATTTTATCCACTTTTCCACTCTGTCTTTTGATAAGAGAATTTGGTCCATTGACATTTAAGATAGTTATGATAGGTATAAACTTACTGCCATTTTAATCTTTGTTTTCCAATTATTTTTGTAGTTCTTGGTTCAATTTTCCTTTTATGGTTTCATGATTTTCTTTTGCTGTAAGCTTGAATTCCTTTCTTTTAGGAGCTCATAAATCTATGCTTTTGACTTCTGTTCACTTTGGAGTTCAAATAGGTTAACCCATAAATATATCTACTTTTTTTTTTTTTTTTTTGGAGCAAAGAAAACATTTATTGCAGATCTATGCAAGGGGATGAGTGGCTTATGCCCCTTGAAATCCCAAACTCCCTGAAGGGTTTCAGCAAAGAATTTTTAAAGGCCTGGTGAGGGAAGGGTAAGTGATCAGCTTGTGCACAATTCTTTGATTGGCTGGTGGCGAAGTAACAGGGCAGGGCCAGAGGGGTTAACATGATCAATCCTTAGGTACCAGTAGGTCTGGAGGCTACATACTCATGGTCATCAAGCATGAGGTGAGGTGTGTTTTCATTATGTTTCATTAGGCGGTATGTTTAATTAATGTTTCATTAATTGTTCCTTCAGGGGATTTTTCTTGTTCTTTTTCATTTTATTAAACTTTTCTGTCTTTATAAATATAGGAGAAAGTTATCTACTGTGGTTTTGAAGGCATTTTTTTATGTGGGATGTCCCTGTGTAGACTGTGTCCCACATTTTTGGGGTGAGGGCTGGTTCTGGTATGGATGCCAGCCGTGTCTCTCCTCAGAGTGTGATTGCCATCATCTACCTCAGGTGGTGTGTTTTGTGTTGGGGTTTTAAAGCATGTGCAGGATGTTGAGGTGTCTATGCACCGTGGCTGTTGCTGCTCTGCCTGCTCTGTTAGGGGTGGGGTCTGCTCCTCAGTTGTTGGAGTAGAAGCCCCCTGGGTCTGGTTAGGCTCTGTTGCCATTGAGTGCATGCCCTACCCCAGATGAACCCATGCACTGTCTGCAGAGGCATCTGGAGTTCCACTCAATGGCAAGCCAAGGTCGTGTCCCATTCACTGCTGTGTTGGTCTCAGACCTAGGGTAAGCCTGTGTTGTGGCATAGCCTGGGTTTAGGGGTCAGGGTGTTGTGGCTGCAGAAATTGAGGTAGTTGTACTGCTGCCTAAGATCTGGGCTGCCTGAGGCAGTCTTCTCCCAGGACCAGTCTGCCCCAGATCCTGTGCTAAGTTGTGGTGTGGAGTGGGGCGAAACCAGTTGGTAAACAACTGCTGCATCCTTCTTCTAGAGCCTGTCTGCTAATATTCAGCCCTGAGCTGATATCCCCTCTTATGGCACCACCCTGTGTGCAGGCTGACAGTCAACACCACCTGCTCAGGTAACATCTCAGGCCTTCTTGTCTATTTACACATAGCTAAACCAAGTCCTCCCCACAGACTGTCTGAGAGTCCATGCTTAGCCCCTGTGTATTCTTGTGGTGTCTCCTGGTGTGTTCTCTGACAGCGTCTGCCACAGCTGGACCTGGGGCCCCATGTATTTGCTGATAAGCAAATAAACTAAAAGAATACAGCAATACTCAACCCATTCTTAAAAAAAAACTGAGGGAGTTCCCGTCGTGGCGCAGTGGTTAACGAATCCGACTAGGAACCATGAGGTTGCGGGTTCGGTCCCTGCCCTTGCTCAGTGGGTTAACGATCCGGCGTTGCCGCGAGCTGTGGTGTAGGTTGCAGACGCGGCTCGGATCGCGCGTTGCTGTGGCTCTGGCGTAGGCCGGTGGCTACAGCTCCGATTCAACCCCTAGCCTGGGAACCTCCATATGCCGCGGGAGCGGCCCAACAAATAGCAACAACAACAACAACAACAACAACAACAACAAAGAAATGGCAAACACACACACACACACACACACACACACACACACACACACACACACACAAGAGAAGCCTACCTGAATCGAGGGAAGAGAGAACGATGCCCGGGAGCGCCTTAACTTCACGCCGGGGGCAAGGGCGGAAGGGGGCCGATTGGTTGACAGCCGGCTGCCTTGCCTTAAGAAGCAGGGCGTCTGATGTCAGGGAGTGGGGCGGTTTCGTTGGGGGCGAGAGGCCTGGCCGACCTTGCCAGGGTCTTCCCCACGCCCCTGGTGCATTTCAACGTGCAGCGAGGGTGAGGGGTGTGGAGATCACGCTGGCGAGTGCCCCAGGCCCCTGCAGACCAGGCCGCTTTCTCCCTGGGGGTGCCAGAGGAGGGCAGAGCGTTGCTGTTACGGCAGGTGTCCGCCAGACGGCGCCAAAGCGCCGGCAGAGCTGCTCTGGCAGAGGAAGAGGCGGCTCTGGTGGAGAGAGAAGCAGGAGGATGTGGAGATTTCTGGCAGGAATGGGCACAACGACAGCCTCAGCCAGTCCCTCAAAGGACCACCGCAATGACACCCTGCATTCACTTTCTGAAGCCCAGCCTTCCAGAGGCCGGATAACTCCCGTCAGCCCGACTGAAAAATCTCCACGTCCAAGCTTCAAGCCAGGTTGCTAGAGCTCTAAGTCCAGTGCTGTGCTCCTGGGTCCCAGCGGCATGCCTCCCAAGGAGCAAAGGGCACGCAGGCCCTCGACAGCCCGTCCAGCGCTCCAGTTGCCGGGACACAGACTGCATGTTGACACAAAACGGCCACAGCGTCAGAGGTACCCGGTACACCAACACAAGGCTCTGTCTGGGCCCTCCTTGCGTTTCCTTCCATCCTGCACCCAGGCCCATTCTGAGCCTGGAGTGGCAGCCAGGCAGAGCCAGAGCAGCTCTGCCGGCGCTTTGGCGCCGTCTGGCGGACACCTGCCGTAACAGCAACGCTCTGGGAGAAAGCGGCCTGGTCTGCAGGGGCCTGGGGCACTGGCCCGCAAAATTTCCTTACTCCTCTGCCTCCTTCGGCACGTTGAAATGCACCCTGGGCGGTGGTGAAGGGCGGGAAGACCCTGGCAAGGTCGGCCAGGCCTTTCGCCCTCAATGAAACCGCCCCACTCCCTGACGTCAGACGCCCTGCTTCTTAAGGCAAGATAGCCGGCTGTCAATCGGTCACCACTGTTCCATCTCTGCAAACAGCAACTCCTCTCATTCCTTCTTTTGCCTCCCAAAATATAACTCTGGTCTGGCACCCTTACCACGGTGATTTCCTTTCTCTTCAACTGGCTGCATGTTGAAATGCTAGATGGCTCTTGATATGTCTCTTGGCAAATTTGTCCAGGCCTCTCACCCCACAGGAGACCATCCTGCTCAGTGGAACCAGACACTCTTCTTGTTAAGGCAAGATTGCAGGATATCAATCAATCTGTACCCTTTGTTCCTGGCAGAGGCCTTGAAATCAAGCACCACCTGGGCCAGGCAGAAGAGTGCTGATGGTTGGACAGCCGGCTATCTTGCCTTACGAAGCTGCGTGTCTTATTTCAGTGAGGTGGATGGTGGTGTGTGGGGTGAGAATCCTGCCTGACTGTGTGAGATTGTCATACCCCCCCCTGCTCATCGTGCATTTCAGTGTGTAACCAGGCAAAGGAAGAAGGAAATTTCGCTGGCATGTGCCTTAGACCCACGCAGTTTTCTGCTGTGGGATGCAGCCGAAGGCCTGAGGTTGGCTCTTACAGCACTGAACCTTCACAGTGCTGCTGCAAACATAGGGATGCATGTATCTTTTTGAGTTATGGTGGTGTTTTGGATATATACTCAGGAGTGGAATTGCTGTATCGTAAGGTATTTACTCTTTTTCTGAGCAACATACATGCTCTTTTCCATAGTGATTATCCAATTACATTCTCATCAACAGGGTACGATGGTTCGCTTTTTCCCCACACTTTCTCCAACATTTCTTATTTGTACATTTATATAGATATATATATATATTTTTTTTTTTTTGGTCTTTTTGCTATTTCTTGGGCCGCTCCCACGGCATATGGAGGTTCCCAGGCTAGGGGTCGAATCGGAGCTGTAGCCACCGGCCTACGCCAGAGCCACAGCAACGCGCGATCCGAGCCGCAGTCTGCAACCTACACCACAGCTCGCGGCAACGCCGGATCGTTAACCCACTGAGCAAGGGCAGGGACCGAACCCGCAACCTCATGGTTCCTAGTCGGATTCGTTAACCACTGCACCACGACGGGAACTCCTATTTGTACATTTATTAATGATGGTCCTTCTGACCTGTGTGAGAATGTACCTTATTTCTGTTTGCCTTGCATCCCTCTAATACTTAGCAACGTTGAACATCTTTTCCTGTGCCTACTGGCCATCTGTATGTCTTCTTTGGAGAAATGCCTTTTTAGGTCTTCTGCTTATTTTTTTCATTGATTTTTTATTGTTGTTGAGTTGTATGAGTTGTTTATTTTGGAGATTAAGCCCTTGTCAGTTGCATCATTGCAAGTATTTCCTCCCATTCCATAGGATGTCTTTTTTTTTTTTTTTTGAAGGTTTCCTTTGATGTGCAAAAGCTTGTAAATAAGATTAGGTCTCATTTTTTGATTTTAATTTTTATTTCTATGGCCGTGGAAGACTGATCTAAGAAAACAGTTGTACGGTTTATGTCAGAATGTTTCGTCTATGTCGTCCTCTAAGAGTTTTATGGTACCATGTCTTATGCTTAAGAAGTCTTTAAGCCACTTTTATTTTAGTGCATGGTTTGAGTGCAGTGTTCTAGTTTCATTGATTTACATGCAGCTGTCCAGTTTTCCAAATACGGACTTTCTGAAGAGACTTTCCCATTGTATATTGTTGCTTCCTTTGTTGAAGTTTGATTTACCATAGGTTTCTGCATCTATTCCTATGCTCTCTATTCTGTTTCATTGATCTATGTCTGTTTTTGTAACAGCACCACCCTGTTTTGAGTACTGTAGTTTTGTAATATTGCCTGAAGTGTGGGAGAGTTATGCCTCTTGGCTGTGGGGTTTTTTCCCTAAGCATTGCTTTGGCAATTATTGTTTGTTGTTCCATATAAATGTTTGTATTATTGTAGTTCTGTGAAAAATGTCATAAATGATTTGATAGGGATCACATTAAATCTGTAGATTGCTTTGGGTAGTACTGCCATTTTAATGATATTAATTCTTCCAAACTGGGTGTATGGGATAGCTTTCCATTTCCTTGAGTCCTCTTTAATTTCCTTTACTACTCGTTTATAGTTTTCAAAATAATAAGGTTTTCACCTCCTTGGTCAAGTTTATTTATTTGTTTTGTTTTGTTTTTGGTGTTATTTTAAAAGGTATTGTATTTTTTCTTTTGTAATAGTTCATTTTTAATTTACAGAAATGCAGCCAATTTCTGAATGTTGATCTCGTATCCTTCTACTTTGCTGAATTCATTTATCAGATCAAGTAGTTTTTGTATGGAGTCCTTAGTGTTTTCTATATATAGTATCCTGTGTTCTATATATAGTGACAGTTTTACCCTCTTCTCTTCCAATTTGAATATCTTTTCTTTCCTTTTTTTTTTTTTTTTTTTTGCCTGACGGCTGTGTCTAGGCCTTCCAACACCATGTTGAATAAAAGGGGTAAGAGTTGGCCTCCTTGTCTTCCAGGTTTTAGCAGAAGGCTTTTCAGCTTTTCTCTGAATATTATATTGGCCGAGGGTTTGTCATAAATGGCTTTTATTATTTTGAGATATGTTCCCTCTATACTCACTTTGATAAGAGTTGTTATCATGAATGGATGTTGGATTTTGTCAAATGCTTTTTCTGCATCTCTTGAGATGATCATGTTTTTTACTTTTCTTTTGTCATGTATGGTGTTGATTGAATTGCTTATTTTATCCACTTTTCCACTCTGTCTTTTGATAAGAGAATTTGGTCCATTGACATTTAAGATAGTTATTGATAGGTATAAACTTACTGCCATTTTAATCTTTGTTTTCCAATTATTTTTGTAGTTCTTGGTTCAATTTTCCTTTTATGGTTTCATGATTTTCTTTTGCTGTAAGCTTGAATTCCTTTCTTTTAGGAGCTCATAAATCTATGCTTTTGACTTCTGTTCACTTTGGAGTTCAAATAGGTTAACCCATAAATATATCTACTTTTTTTTTTTTTTTTTTGGAGCAAAGAAAACATTTATTGCAGATCTATGCAAGGGGATGAGTGGCTTATGCCCCTTGAAATCCCAAACTCCCTGAAGGGTTTCAGCAAAGAATTTTTAAAGGCCTGGTGAGGGAAGGGTAAGTGATCAGCTTGTGCACAATTCTTTGATTGGCTGGTGGCGAAGTAACAGGGCAGGGCCAGAGGGGTTAACATGATCAATCCTTAGGTACCAGTAGGTCTGGAGGCTACATACTCATGGTCATCAAGCATGAGGTGAGGTGTGTTTTCATTATGTTTCATTAGGCGGTATGTTTAATTAATGTTTCATTAATTGTTCCTTCAGGGGATTTTTCTTGTTCTTTTTCATTTTACTAAACTTTTCTGTCTTTATAAATATAGGAGAAAGTTATCTACTGTGGTTTTGAAGGCATTTTTTATGTGGGATGTCCCTGTGTAGACTGTGTCCCACATTTTTGGGGTGAGGGCTGGTTCTGGTATGGATGCCAGCCGTGTCTCTCCTCAGAGTGTGATTGCCATCATCTACCTCAGGTGGTGTGTTTTGTGTTGGGGTTTTAAAGCATGTGCAGGATGTTGAGGTGTCTATGCACCGTGGCTGTTGCTGCTCTGCCTGCTCTGTTAGGGGTGGGGTCTGCTCCTCAGTTGTTGGAGTAGAAGCCCCCTGGGTCTGGTTAGGCTCTGTTGCCATTGAGTGCATGCCCTACCCCAGATGAACCCATGCACTGTCTGCAGAGGCATCTGGAGTTCCACTCAATGGCAAGCCAAGGTCGTGTCCCATTCACTGCTGTGTTGGTCTCAGACCTAGGGTAAGCCTGTGTTGTGGCATAGCCTGGGTTTAGGGGTCAGGGTGTTGTGGCTGCAGAAATTGAGGTAGTTGTACTGCTGCCTAAGATCTGGGCTGCCTGAGGCAGTCTTCTCCCAGGACCAGTCTGCCCCAGATCCTGTGCTAAGTTGTGGTGTGGAGTGGGCGAAACCAGTTGGTAAACAACTGCTGCATCCTTCTTCTGGAGCCTGTCTGCTAATATTCAGCCCTGAGCTGATATCCCCTCTTATGGCACCACCCTGTGTGCAGGCTGACAGTCAACACCACCTGCTCAGGTAACATCTCAGGCCTTCTTGTCTATTTACACATAGCTAAACCAAGTCCTCCCCACAGACTGTCTGAGAGTCCATGCTTAGCCCCTGTGTATTCTTGTGGTGTCTCCTGGTGTGTTCTCTGACAGCGTCTGCCACAGCTGGACCTGGGGCCCCATGTATTTGCTGATAAGCAAATAAACTAAAAGAATACAGCAATACTCAACCCATTCTTAAAAAAAAACTGAGGGAGTTCCCGTCGTGGCGCAGTGGTTAACGAATCCGACTAGGAACCATGAGGTTGCGGGTTCGGTCCCTGCCCTTGCTCAGTGGGTTAACGATCCGGCGTTGCCGTGAGCTGTGGTGTAGGTTGCAGACGCGGCTCGGATCGCGCGTTGCTGTGGCTCTGGCGTAGGCCGGTGGCTACAGCTCCGATTCAACCCCTAGCCTGGGAACCTCCATATGCCGCGGGAGCCGCCCAAGAAATAGCAACAGCAACAACAACAACAACAACAAAGAAATGGCAAACACACACACACACACACACACACACACACAAAGAAGCCTACCTGAATCGAGGGAAGAGAGAACGATGCCCAGGAGCGCCTTAACTTCACGCCGGGGGCAAGGGCGGAAGGGGGCCGATTGGTTGACAGCCGGCTGCCTTGCCTTAAGAAGCAGGGCGTCTGATGTCAGGGAGTGGGGCGGTTTCGTTGGGGGCGAGAGGCCTGGCCGACCTTGCCAGGGTCTTCCCCACGCCCCTGGTGCATTTCAACGTGCAGCGAGGGTGAGGGGTGTGGAGATCACGCTGGCGAGTGCCCCAGGCCCCTGCAGACCAGGCCGCTTTCTCCCTGGGGGTGCCAGAGGAGGGCAGAGCGTTGCTGTTACGGCAGGTGTCCGCCAGACGGCGCCAAAGCGCCGGCAGAGCTGCTCTGGCAGAGGAAGAGGCGGCTCTGGTGGAGAGAGAAGCAGGAGGATGTGGAGATTTCTGGCAGGAATGGGCACAACGACAGCCTCAGCCAGTCCCTCAAAGGACCACCGCAATGACACCCTGCATTCACTTTCTGAAGCCCAGCCTTCCAGAGGCCGGATAACTCCCGCCAGCCCGACTGAAAAATCTCCACGTCCAAGCTTCAAGCCAGGTTGCTAGAGCTCTAAGTCCAGTGCTGTGCTCCTGGGTCCCAGCGGCATGCCTCCCAAGGAGCAAAGGGCACGCAGGCCCTCGACAGCCCGTCCAGCGCTCCAGTTGCCGGGACACAGACTGCATGTTGACACAAAACGGCCACAGCGTCAGAGGTACCCGGTACACCAACACAAGGCTCTGTCTGGGCCCTCCTTGCGTTTCCTTCCATCCTGCACCCAGGCCCATTCTGAGCCTGGAGTGGCAGCCAGGCAGAGCCAGAGCAGCTCTGCCGGCGCTTTGGCGCCGTCTGGCGGACACCTGCCGTAACAGCAACGCTCTGGGAGAAAGCGGCCTGGTCTGCAGGGGCCTGGGGCACTGGCCCGCAAAATTTCCTTACTCCTCTGCCTCCTTCGGCACGTTGAAATGCACCCTGGGCGGTGGTGAAGGGCGGGAAGACCCTGGCAAGGTCGGCCAGGCCTTTCGCCCTCAATGAAACCGCCCCACTCCCTGACGTCAGACGCCCTGCTTCTTAAGGCAAGATAGCCGGCTGTCAATCGGCCACCACTGTTCCATCTCTGCAAACAGCAACTCCTCTCATTCCTTCTTTTGCCTCCCAAAATATAACTCTGGTCTGGCACCCTTACCACGGTGATTTCCTTTCTCTTCAACTGGCTGCATGTTGAAATGCTAGATGGCTCTTGATATGTCTCTTGGCAAATTTGTCCAGGCCTCTCACCCCACAGGAGACCATCCTGCTCAGTGGAACCAGACACTCTTCTTGTTAAGGCAAGATTGCAGGATATCAATCAATCTGTACCCTTTGTTCCTGGCAGAGGCCTTGAAATCAAGCACCACCTGGGCCAGGCAGAAGAGTGCTGATGGTTGGACAGCCGGCTATCTTGCCTTACGAAGCTGCGTGTCTTATTTCAGTGAGGTGGATGGTGGTGTGTGGGGTGAGAATCCTGCCTGACTGTGTGAGATTGTCATACCCCCTCCCCCCCCTGCTCATCGTGCATTTCAGTGTGTAACCAGGCAAAGGAAGAAGGAAATTTCGCTGGCATGTGCCTTAGACCCACGCAGTTTTCTGCTGTGGGATGCAGCCGAAGGCCTGAGGTTGGCTCTTACAGCACTGAACCTTCACAGTGCTGCTGCAAACATAGGGATGCATGTATCTTTTTGAGTTATGGTGTTGTTTTGGATATATACTCAGGAGTGGAATTGCTGTATCGTAAGGTATTTACTCTTTTTCTGAGCAACATACATGCTCTTTTCCATAGTGATTATCCAATTACATTCTCATCAACAGGGTACGATGGTTCGCTTTTTCCCCACACTTTCTCCAACATTTCTTATTTGTACATTTATATAGATATATATATATATTTTTTTTTTTTGGTCTTTTTGCTATTTCTTGGGCCGCTCCTACGGCATATGGAGGTTCCCAGGCTAGGGGTCGAATCGGAGCTGTAGCCACCGGCCTACGCCAGAGCCACAGCAACGCGCGATCCGAGCCGCAGTCTGCAACCTACACCACAGCTCGCGGCAACGCCGGATCGTTAACCCACTGAGCAAGGGCAGGGACCGAACCCGCAACCTCATGGTTCCTAGTCGGATTCGTTAACCACTGCACCACGACGGGAACTCCTATTTGTACATTTATTAATGATGGTCCTTCTGACCTGTGTGAGAATGTACCTTATTTCTGTTTGCCTTGCATCCCTCTAATACTTAGCAACGTTGAACATCTTTTCCTGTGCCTACTGGCCATCTGTATGTCTTCTTTGGAGAAATGCCTTTTTAGGTCTTCTGCTTATTTTTTTCATTGATTTTTTTTATTGTTGTTGAGTTGTATGAGTTGTTTATTTTGGAGATTAAGCCCTTGTCAGTTGCATCATTGCAAGTATTTCCTCCCATTCCATAGGATGTCTTTTTTTTTTTTTTTTGAAGGTTTCCTTTGATGTGCAAAAGCTTGTAAATAAGATTAGGTCTCATTTTTTGATTTTAATTTTTATTTCTATGGCCGTGGAAGACTGATCTAAGAAAACAGTTGTACGGTTTATGTCAGAATGTTTCGTCTATGTCGTCCTCTAAGAGTTTTATGGTACCATGTCTTATGCTTAAGAAGTCTTTAAGCCACTTTTATTTTAGTGCATGGTTTGAGTGCAGTGTTCTAGTTTCATTGATTTACATGCAGCTGTCCAGTTTTCCAAATACGGACTTTCTGAAGAGACTTTCCCATTGTATATTGTTGCTTCCTTTGTTGAAGTTTGATTTACCATAGGTTTCTGCATCTATTCCTATGCTCTCTATTCTGTTTCATTGATCTATGTCTGTTTTTGTAACAGCACCACCCTGTTTTGAGTACTGTAGTTTTGTAATATTGCCTGAAGTGTGGGAGAGTTATGCCTCTTGGCTGTGGGGTTTTTTCCCTAAGCATTGCTTTGGCAATTATTGTTTGTTGTTCCATATAAATGTTTGTATTATTGTAGTTCTGTGAAAAATGTCATAAATGATTTGATAGGGATCACATTAAATCTGTAGATTGCTTTGGGTAGTACTGCCATTTTAATGATATTAATTCTTCCAAACTGGGTGTATGGGATAGCTTTCCATTTCCTTGAGTCCTCTTTAATTTCCTTTACTACTCGTTTATAGTTTTCAAAATAATAAGGTTTTCACCTCCTTGGTCAAGTTTATTTATTTGTTTTGTTTTGTTTTTGGTGTTATTTTAAAAGGTATTGTATTTTTTCTTTTGTAATAGTTCATTTTTAATTTACAGAAATGCAGCCAATTTCTGAATGTTGATCTCGTATCCTTCTACTTTGCTGAATTCATTTATCAGATCAAGTAGTTTTTGTATGGAGTCCTTAGTGTTTTCTATATATAGTATCCTGTGTTCTATATATAGTGACAGTTTTACCCTCTTCTCTTCCAATTTGAATATCTTTTCTTTCCTTTTTTTTTTTTTTTGCCTGACGGCTGTGTCTAGGCCTTCCAACACCATGTTGAATAAAAGGGGTAAGAGTTGGCCTCCTTGTCTTCCAGGTTTTAGCAGAAGGCTTTTCAGCTTTTCTCTGAATATTATATTGGCCGAGGGTTTGTCATAAATGGCTTTTATTATTTTGAGATATGTTCCCTCTATACTCACTTTGATAAGAGTTGTTATCATGAATGGATGTTGGATTTTGTCAAATGCTTTTTCTGCATCTCTTGAGATGATCATGTTTTTTACTTTTCTTTTGTCATGTATGGTGTTGATTGAATTGCTTATTTTATCCACTTTTCCACTCTGTCTTTTGATAAGAGAATTTGGTCCATTGACATTTAAGATAGTTATTGATAGGTATAAACTTACTGCCATTTTAATCTTTGTTTTCCAATTATTTTTGTAGTTCTTGGTTCAATTTTCCTTTTATGGTTTCATGATTTTCTTTTGCTGTAAGCTTGAATTCCTTTCTTTTAGGAGCTCATAAATCTATGCTTTTGACTTCTGTTCACTTTGGAGTTCAAATAGGTTAACCCATAAATATATCTACTTTTTTTTTTTTTTTTTTGGAGCAAAGAAAACATTTATTGCAGATCTATGCAAGGGGATGAGTGGCTTATGCCCCTTGAAATCCCAAACTCCCTGAAGGGTTTCAGCAAAGAATTTTTAAAGGCCTGGTGAGGGAAGGGTAAGTGATCAGCTTGTGCACAATTCTTTGATTGGCTGGTGGCGAAGTAACAGGGCAGGGCCAGAGGGGTTAACATGATCAATCCTTAGGTACCAGTAGGTCTGGAGGCTACACACTCATGGTCATCAAGCATGAGGTGAGGTGTGTTTTCATTATGTTTCATTAGGCGGTATGTTTAATTAATGTTTCATTAATTGTTCCTTCAGGGGATTTTTCTTGTTCTTTTTCATTTTACTAAACTTTTCTGTCTTTATAAATATAGGAGAAAGTTATCTACTGTGGTTTTGAAGGCATTTTTTTATGTGGGATGTCCCTGTGTAGACTGTGTCCCACATTTTTGGGGTGAGGGCTGGTTCTGGTATGGATGCCAGCCGTGTCTCTCCTCAGAGTGTGATTGCCATCATCTACCTCAGGTGGTGTGTTTTGTGTTGGGGTTTTAAAGCATGTGCAGGATGTTGAGGTGTCTATGCACCGTGGCTGTTGCTGCTCTGCCTGCTCTGTTAGGGGTGGGGTCTGCTCCTCAGTTGTTGGAGTAGAAGCCCCCTGGGTCTGGTTAGGCTCTGTTGCCATTGAGTGCATGCCCTACCCCAGATGAACCCATGCACTGTCTGCAGAGGCATCTGGAGTTCCACTCAATGGCAAGCCAAGGTCGTGTCCCATTCACTGCTGTGTTGGTCTCAGACCTAGGGTAAGCCTGTGTTGTGGCATAGCCTGGGTTTAGGGGTCAGGGTGTTGTGGCTGCAGAAATTGAGGTAGTTGTACTGCTGCCTAAGATCTGGGCTGCCTGAGGCAGTCTTCTCCCAGGACCAGTCTGCCCCAGATCCTGTGCTAAGTTGTGGTGTGGAGTGGGCGAAACCAGTTGGTAAACAACTGCTGCATCCTTCTTCTGGAGCCTGTCTGCTAATATTCAGCCCTGAGCTGATATCCCCTCTTATGGCACCACCCTGTGTGCAGGCTGACAGTCAACACCACCTGCTCAGGTAACATCTCAGGCCTTCTTGTCTATTTACACATAGCTAAACCAAGTCCTCCCCACAGACTGTCTGAGAGTCCATGCTTAGCCCCTGTGTATTCTTGTGGTGTCTCCTGGTGTGTTCTCTGACAGCGTCTGCCACAGCTGGACCTGGGGCCCCATGTATTTGCTGATAAGCAAATAAACTAAAAGAATACAGCAATACTCAACCCATTCTTAAAAAAAAACTGAGGGAGTTCCCGTCGTGGCGCAGTGGTTAACGAATCCGACTAGGAACCATGAGGTTGCGGGTTCGGTCCCTGCCCTTGCTCAGTGGGTTAACGATCCGGCGTTGCCGTGAGCTGTGGTGTAGGTTGCAGACGCGGCTCGGATCGCGCGTTGCTGTGGCTCTGGCGTAGGCCGGTGGCTACAGCTCCGATTCAACCCCTAGCCTGGGAACCTCCATATGCCGCGGGAGCCGCCCAAGAAATAGCAACAGCAACAACAACAACAACAACAAAGAAATGGCAAACACACACACACACACACACACACACACACACACACACAAAGAAGCCTACCTGAATCGAGGGAAGAGAGAACGATGCCCAGGAGCGCCTTAACTTCACGCCGGGGGCAAGGGCGGAAGGGGGCCGATTGGTTGACAGCCGGCTGCCTTGCCTTAAGAAGCAGGGCGTCTGATGTCAGGGAGTGGGGCGGTTTCGTTGGGGGCGAGAGGCCTGGCCGACCTTGCCAGGGTCTTCCCCACGCCCCTGGTGCATTTCAACGTGCAGCGAGGGTGAGGGGTGTGGAGATCACGCTGGCGAGTGCCCCAGGCCCCTGCAGACCAGGCCGCTTTCTCCCTGGGGGTGCCAGAGGAGGGCAGAGCGTTGCTGTTACGGCAGGTGTCCGCCAGACGGCGCCAAAGCGCCGGCAGAGCTGCTCTGGCAGAGGAAGAGGCGGCTCTGGTGGAGAGAGAAGCAGGAGGATGTGGAGATTTCTGGCAGGAATGGGCACAACGACAGCCTCAGCCAGTCCCTCAAAGGACCACCGCAATGACACCCTGCATTCACTTTCTGAAGCCCAGCCTTCCAGAGGCCGGATAACTCCCGCCAGCCCGACTGAAAAATCTCCACGTCCAAGCTTCAAGCCAGGTTGCTAGAGCTCTAAGTCCAGTGCTGTGCTCCTGGGTCCCAGCGGCATGCCTCCCAAGGAGCAAAGGGCACGCAGGCCCTCGACAGCCCGTCCAGCGCTCCAGTTGCCGGGACACAGACTGCATGTTGACACAAAACGGCCACAGCGTCAGAGGTACCCGGTACACCAACACAAGGCTCTGTCTGGGCCCTCCTTGCGTTTCCTTCCATCCTGCACCCAGGCCCATTCTGAGCCTGGAGTGGCAGCCAGGCAGAGCCAGAGCAGCTCTGCCGGCGCTTTGGCGCCGTCTGGCGGACACCTGCCGTAACAGCAACGCTCTGGGAGAAAGCGGCCTGGTCTGCAGGGGCCTGGGGCACTGGCCCGCGAAATTTCCTTACTCCTCTGCCTCCTTCGGCACGTTGAAATGCACCCTGGGCGGTGGTGAAGGGCGGGAAGACCCTGGCAAGGTCGGCCAGGCCTTTCGCCCTCAATGAAACCGCCCCACTCCCTGACGTCAGACGCCCTGCTTCTTAAGGCAAGATAGCCGGCTGTCAATCGGCCACCACTGTTCCATCTCTGCAAACAGCAACTCCTCTCATTCCTTCTTTTGCCTCCCAAAATATAACTCTGGTCTGGCACCCTTACCACGGTGATTTCCTTTCTCTTCAACTGGCTGCATGTTGAAATGCTAGATGGCTCTTGATATGTCTCTTGGCAAATTTGTCCAGGCCTCTCACCCCACAGGAGACCATCCTGCTCAGTGGAACCAGACACTCTTCTTGTTAAGGCAAGATTGCAGGATATCAATCAATCTGTACCCTTTGTTCCTGGCAGAGGCCTTGAAATCAAGCACCACCTGGGCCAGGCAGAAGAGTGCTGATGGTTGGACAGCCGGCTATCTTGCCTTACGAAGCTGCGTGTCTTATTTCAGTGAGGTGGATGGTGGTGTGTGGGGTGAGAATCCTGCCTGACTGTGTGAGATTGTCATACCCCCGCTCATCGTGCATTTCAGTGTGTAACCAGGCAAAGGAAGAAGGAAATTTCGCTGGCATGTGCCTTAGACCCACGCAGTTTTCTGCTGTGGGATGCAGCCGAAGGCCTGAGGTTGGCTCTTACAGCACTGAACCTTCACAGTGCTGCTGCAAACATAGGGATGCATGTATCTTTTTGAGTTATGGTGTTGTTTTGGATATATACTCAGGAGTGGAATTGCTGTATCGTAAGGTATTTACTCTTTTTCTGAGCAACATACATGCTCTTTTCCATAGTGATTATCCAATTACATTCTCATCAACAGGGTACGATGGTTCGCTTTTTCCCCACACTTTCTCCAACATTTCTTATTTGTACATTTATATAGATATATATATATATTTTTTTTTTTTGGTCTTTTTGCTATTTCTTGGGCCGCTCCTGCGGCATATGGAGGTTCCCAGGCTAGGGGTCGAATCGGAGCTGTAGCCACCGGCCTACGCCAGAGCCACAGCAACGCGCGATCCGAGCCGCGTCTGCAACCTACACCACAGCTCGCGGCAACGCCGGATCGTTAACCCACTGAGCAAGGGCAGGGACCGAACCCGCAACCTCATGGTTCCTAGTCGGATTCGTTAACCACTGCACCACGACGGGAACTCCTATTTGTACATTTATTAATGATGGTCCTTCTGACCTGTGTGAGAATGTACCTTATTTCTGTTTGCCTTGCATCCCTCTAATACTTAGCAACGTTGAACATCTTTTCCTGTGCCTACTGGCCATCTGTATGTCTTCTTTGGAGAAATGCCTTTTTAGGTCTTCTGCTTATTTTTTTCATTGATTTTTTATTGTTGTTGAGTTGTATGAGTTGTTTATTTTGGAGATTAAGCCCTTGTCAGTTGCATCATTGCAAGTATTTCCTCCCATTCCATAGGATGTCTTTTTTTTTTTTTTTTGAAGGTTTCCTTTGATGTGCAAAAGCTTGTAAATAAGATTAGGTCTCATTTTTTGATTTTAATTTTTATTTCTATGGCCGTGGAAGACTGATCTAAGAAAACAGTTGTACGGTTTATGTCAGAATGTTTCGTCTATGTCGTCCTCTAAGAGTTTTATGGTACCATGTCTTATGCTTAAGAAGTCTTTAAGCCACTTTTATTTTAGTGCATGGTTTGAGTGCAGTGTTCTAGTTTCATTGATTTACATGCAGCTGTCCAGTTTTCCAAATACGGACTTTCTGAAGAGACTTTCCCATTGTATATTGTTGCTTCCTTTGTTGAAGTTTGATTTACCATAGGTTTCTGCATCTATTCCTATGCTCTCTATTCTGTTTCATTGATCTATGTCTGTTTTTGTAACAGCACCACCCTGTTTTGAGTACTGTAGTTTTGTAATATTGCCTGAAGTGTGGGAGAGTTATGCCTCTTGGCTGTGGGGTTTTTTCCCTAAGCATTGCTTTGGCAATTATTGTTTGTTGTTCCATATAAATGTTTGTATTATTGTAGTTCTGTGAAAAATGTCATAAATGATTTGATAGGGATCACATTAAATCTGTAGATTGCTTTGGGTAGTACTGCCATTTTAATGATATTAATTCTTCCAAACTGGGTGTATGGGATAGCTTTCCATTTCCTTGAGTCCTCTTTAATTTCCTTTACTACTCGTTTATAGTTTTCAAAATAATAAGGTTTTCACCTCCTTGGTCAAGTTTATTTATTTGTTTTGTTTTGTTTTTGGTGTTATTTTAAAAGGTATTGTATTTTTTCTTTTGTAATAGTTCATTTTTAATTTACAGAAATGCAGCCAATTTCTGAATGTTGATCTCGTATCCTTCTACTTTGCTGAATTCATTTATCAGATCAAGTAGTTTTTGTATGGAGTCCTTAGTGTTTTCTATATATAGTATCCTGTGTTCTATATATAGTGACAGTTTTACCCTCTTCTCTTCCAATTTGAATATCTTTTCTTTCCTTTTTTTTTTTTTTTTTTTGCCTGACGGCTGTGTCTAGGCCTTCCAACACCATGTTGAATAAAAGGGGTAAGAGTTGGCCTCCTTGTCTTCCAGGTTTTAGCAGAAGGCTTTTCAGCTTTTCTCTGAATATTATATTGGCCGAGGGTTTGTCATAAATGGCTTTTATTATTTTGAGATATGTTCCCTCTATACTCACTTTGATAAGAGTTGTTATCATGAATGGATGTTGGATTTTGTCAAATGCTTTTTCTGCATCTCTTGAGATGATCATGTTTTTTACTTTTCTTTTGTCATGTATGGTGTTGATTGAATTGCTTATTTTATCCACTTTTCCACTCTGTCTTTTGATAAGAGAATTTGGTCCATTGACATTTAAGATAGTTATTGATAGGTATAAACTTACTGCCATTTTAATCTTTGTTTTCCAATTATTTTTGTAGTTCTTGGTTCAATTTTCCTTTTATGGTTTCATGATTTTCTTTTGCTGTAAGCTTGAATTCCTTTCTTTTAGGAGCTCATAAATCTATGCTTTTGACTTCTGTTCACTTTGGAGTTCAAATAGGTTAACCCATAAATATATCTACTTTTTTTTTTTTTTTTTTGGAGCAAAGAAAACATTTATTGCAGATCTATGCAAGGGGATGAGTGGCTTATGCCCCTTGAAATCCCAAACTCCCTGAAGGGTTTCAGCAAAGAATTTTTAAAGGCCTGGTGAGGGAAGGGTAAGTGATCAGCTTGTGCACAATTCTTTGATTGGCTGGTGGCGAAGTAACAGGGCAGGGCCAGAGGGGTTAACATGATCAATCCTTAGGTACCAGTAGGTCTGGAGGCTACACACTCATGGTCATCAAGCATGAGGTGAGGTGTGTTTTCATTATGTTTCATTAGGCGGTATGTTTAATTAATGTTTCATTAATTGTTCCTTCAGGGGATTTTTCTTGTTCTTTTTCATTTTACTAAACTTTTCTGTCTTTATAAATATAGGAGAAAGTTATCTACTGTGGTTTTGAAGGCATTTTTTTATGTGGGATGTCCCTGTGTAGACTGTGTCCCACATTTTTGGGGTGAGGGCTGGTTCTGGTATGGATGCCAGCCGTGTCTCTCCTCAGAGTGTGATTGCCATCATCTACCTCAGGTGGTGTGTTTTGTGTTGGGGTTTTAAAGCATGTGCAGGATGTTGAGGTGTCTATGCACCGTGGCTGTTGCTGCTCTGCCTGCTCTGTTAGGGGTGGGGTCTGCTCCTCAGTTGTTGGAGTAGAAGCCCCCTGGGTCTGGTTAGGCTCTGTTGCCATTGAGTGCATGCCCTACCCCAGATGAACCCATGCACTGTCTGCAGAGGCATCTGGAGTTCCACTCAATGGCAAGCCAAGGTCGTGTCCCATTCACTGCTGTGTTGGTCTCAGACCTAGGGTAAGCCTGTGTTGTGGCATAGCCTGGGTTTAGGGGTCAGGGTGTTGTGGCTGCAGAAATTGAGGTAGTTGTACTGCTGCCTAAGATCTGGGCTGCCTGAGGCAGTCTTCTCCCAGGACCAGTCTGCCCCAGATCCTGTGCTAAGTTGTGGTGTGGAGTGGGCGAAACCAGTTGGTAAACAACTGCTGCATCCTTCTTCTGGAGCCTGTCTGCTAATATTCAGCCCTGAGCTGATATCCCCTCTTATGGCACCACCCTGTGTGCAGGCTGACAGTCAACACCACCTGCTCAGGTAACATCTCAGGCCTTCTTGTCTATTTACACATAGCTAAACCAAGTCCTCCCCACAGACTGTCTGAGAGTCCATGCTTAGCCCCTGTGTATTCTTGTGGTGTCTCCTGGTGTGTTCTCTGACAGCGTCTGCCACAGCTGGACCTGGGGCCCCATGTATTTGCTGATAAGCAAATAAACTAAAAGAATACAGCAATACTCAACCCATTCTTAAAAAAAAACTGAGGGAGTTCCCGTCGTGGCGCAGTGGTTAACGAATCCGACTAGGAACCATGAGGTTGCGGGTTCGGTCCCTGCCCTTGCTCAGTGGGTTAACGATCCGGCGTTGCCGTGAGCTGTGGTGTAGGTTGCAGACGCGGCTCGGATCGCGCGTTGCTGTGGCTCTGGCGTAGGCCGGTGGCTACAGCTCCGATTCAACCCCTAGCCTGGGAACCTCCATATGCCGCGGGAGCCGCCCAAGAAATAGCAACAGCAACAACAACAACAACAACAAAGAAATGGCAAACACACACACACACACACACACACACACACAAAGAAGCCTACCTGAATCGAGGGAAGAGAGAACGATGCCCAGGAGCGCCTTAACTTCACGCCGGGGGCAAGGGCGGAAGGGGGCCGATTGGTTGACAGCCGGCTGCCTTGCCTTAAGAAGCAGGGCGTCTGATGTCAGGGAGTGGGGCGGTTTCGTTGGGGGCGAGAGGCCTGGCCGACCTTGCCAGGGTCTTCCCCACGCCCCTGGTGCATTTCAACGTGCAGCGAGGGTGAGGGGTGTGGAGATCACGCTGGCGAGTGCCCCAGGCCCCTGCAGACCAGGCCGCTTTCTCCCTGGGGGTGCCAGAGGAGGGCAGAGCGTTGCTGTTACGGCAGGTGTCCGCCAGACGGCGCCAAAGCGCCGGCAGAGCTGCTCTGGCAGAGGAAGAGGCGGCTCTGGTGGAGAGAGAAGCAGGAGGATGTGGAGATTTCTGGCAGGAATGGGCACAACGACAGCCTCAGCCAGTCCCTCAAAGGACCACCGCAATGACACCCTGCATTCACTTTCTGAAGCCCAGCCTTCCAGAGGCCGGATAACTCCCGCCAGCCCGACTGAAAAATCTCCACGTCCAAGCTTCAAGCCAGGTTGCTAGAGCTCTAAGTCCAGTGCTGTGCTCCTGGGTCCCAGCGGCATGCCTCCCAAGGAGCAAAGGGCACGCAGGCCCTCGACAGCCCGTCCAGCGCTCCAGTTGCCGGGACACAGACTGCATGTTGACACAAAACGGCCACAGCGTCAGAGGTACCCGGTACACCAACACAAGGCTCTGTCTGGGCCCTCCTTGCGTTTCCTTCCATCCTGCACCCAGGCCCATTCTGAGCCTGGAGTGGCAGCCAGGCAGAGCCAGAGCAGCTCTGCCGGCGCTTTGGCGCCGTCTGGCGGACACCTGCCGTAACAGCAACGCTCTGGGAGAAAGCGGCCTGGTCTGCAGGGGCCTGGGGCACTGGCCCGCGAAATTTCCTTACTCCTCTGCCTCCTTCGGCACGTTGAAATGCACCCTGGGCGGTGGTGAAGGGCGGGAAGACCCTGGCAAGGTCGGCCAGGCCTTTCGCCCTCAATGAAACCGCCCCACTCCCTGACGTCAGACGCCCTGCTTCTTAAGGCAAGATAGCCGGCTGTCAATCGGCCACCACTGTTCCATCTCTGCAAACAGCAACTCCTCTCATTCCTTCTTTTGCCTCCCAAAATATAACTCTGGTCTGGCACCCTTACCACGGTGATTTCCTTTCTCTTCAACTGGCTGCATGTTGAAATGCTAGATGGCTCTTGATATGTCTCTTGGCAAATTTGTCCAGGCCTCTCACCCCACAGGAGACCATCCTGCTCAGTGGAACCAGACACTCTTCTTGTTAAGGCAAGATTGCAGGATATCAATCAATCTGTACCCTTTGTTCCTGGCAGAGGCCTTGAAATCAAGCACCACCTGGGCCAGGCAGAAGAGTGCTGATGGTTGGACAGCCGGCTATCTTGCCTTACGAAGCTGCGTGTCTTATTTCAGTGAGGTGGATGGTGGTGTGTGGGGTGAGAATCCTGCCTGACTGTGTGAGATTGTCATACCCCCTCCCCCCCCTGCTCATCGTGCATTTCAGTGTGTAACCAGGCAAAGGAAGAAGGAAATTTCGCTGGCATGTGCCTTAGACCCACGCAGTTTTCTGCTGTGGGATGCAGCCGAAGGCCTGAGGTTGGCTCTTACAGCACTGAACCTTCACAGTGCTGCTGCAAACATAGGGATGCATGTATCTTTTTGAGTTATGGTGTTGTTTTGGATATATACTCAGGAGTGGAATTGCTGTATCGTAAGGTATTTACTCTTTTTCTGAGCAACATACATGCTCTTTTCCATAGTGATTATCCAATTACATTCTCATCAACAGGGTACGATGGTTCGCTTTTTCCCCACACTTTCTCCAACATTTCTTATTTGTACATTTATATAGATATATATATATATTTTTTTTTTTTTGGTCTTTTTGCTATTTCTTGGGCCGCTCCTACGGCATATGGAGGTTCCCAGGCTAGGGGTCGAATCGGAGCTGTAGCCACCGGCCTACGCCAGAGCCACAGCAACGCGCGATCCGAGCCGCGTCTGCAACCTACACCACAGCTCGCGGCAACGCCGGATCGTTAACCCACTGAGCAAGGGCAGGGACCGAACCCGCAACCTCATGGTTCCTAGTCGGATTCGTTAACCACTGCACCACGACGGGAACTCCTATTTGTACATTTATTAATGATGGTCCTTCTGACCTGTGTGAGAATGTACCTTATTTCTGTTTGCCTTGCATCCCTCTAATACTTAGCAACGTTGAACATCTTTTCCTGTGCCTACTGGCCATCTGTATGTCTTCTTTGGAGAAATGCCTTTTTAGGTCTTCTGCTTATTTTTTTCATTGATTTTTTTTATTGTTGTTGAGTTGTATGAGTTGTTTATTTTGGAGATTAAGCCCTTGTCAGTTGCATCATTGCAACTATTTCCTCCCATTCCATAGGATGTCTTTTTTTTTTTTTTTTTTGAAGGTTTCCTTTGATGTGCAAAAGCTTGTAAATAAGATTAGGTCTCATTTTTTGATTTTAATTTTTATTTCTGTGGCCGTGGAAGACTGATCTAAGAAAACAGTTGTACGGTTTATGTCAGAATGTTTCGTCTATGTCGTCCTCTAAGAGTTTTATGGTACCATGTCTTATGCTTAAGAAGTCTTTAAGCCACTTTTATTTTAGTGCATGGTTTGAGTGCAGTGTTCTAGTTTCATTGATTTACATGCAGCTGTCCAGTTTTCCAAATACGGACTTTCTGAAGAGACTTTCCCATTGTATATTGTTGCTTCCTTTGTTGAAGTTTGATTTACCATAGGTTTCTGCATCTATTCCTATGCTCTCTATTCTGTTTCATTGATCTATGTCTGTTTTTGTAACAGCACCACCCTGTTTTGAGTACTGTAGTTTTGTAATATTGCCTGAAGTGTGGGAGAGTTATGCCTCTTGGCTGTGGGGTTTTTTCCCTAAGCATTGCTTTGGCAATTATTGTTTGTTGTTCCATATAAATGTTTGTATTATTGTAGTTCTGTGAAAAATGTCATAAATGATTTGATAGGGATCACATTAAATCTGTAGATTGCTTTGGGTAGTACTGCCATTTTAATGATATTAATTCTTCCAAACTGGGTGTATGGGATAGCTTTCCATTTCCTTGAGTCCTCTTTAATTTCCTTTACTACTCGTTTATAGTTTTCAAAATAATAAGGTTTTCACCTCCTTGGTCAAGTTTATTTATTTGTTTTGTTTTGTTTTTGGTGTTATTTTAAAAGGTATTGTATTTTTTCTTTTGTAATAGTTCATTTTTAATTTACAGAAATGCAGCCAATTTCTGAATGTTGATCTCGTATCCTTCTACTTTGCTGAATTCATTTATCAGATCAAGTAGTTTTTGTATGGAGTCCTTAGTGTTTTCTATATATAGTATCCTGTGTTCTATATATAGTGACAGTTTTACCCTCTTCTCTTCCAATTTGAATATCTTTTCTTTCCTTTTTTTTTTTTTTTTTGCCTGACTGCTGTGTCTAGGCCTTCCAACACCATGTTGAATAAAAGGGGTAAGAGTTGGCCTCCTTGTCTTCCAGGTTTTAGCAGAAGGCTTTTCAGCTTTTCTCTGAATATTATATTGGCCGAGGGTTTGTCATAAATGGCTTTTATTATTTTGAGATATGTTCCCTCTATACTCACTTTGATAAGAGTTGTTATCATGAATGGATGTTGGATTTTGTCAAATGCTTTTTCTGCATCTCTTGAGATGATCATGTTTTTACTTTTCTTTTGTCATGTATGGTGTTGATTGAATTGCTTATTTTATCCACTTTTCCACTCTGTCTTTTGATAAGAGAATTTGGTCCATTGACATTTAAGATAGTTATTGATAGGTATAAACTTACTGCCATTTTAATCTTTGTTTTCCAATTATTTTTGTAGTTCTTGGTTCAATTTTCCTTTTATGGTTTCATGATTTTCTTTTGCTGTAAGCTTGAATTCCTTTCTTTTAGGAGCTCATAAATCTATGCTTTTGACTTCTGTTCACTTTGGAGTTCAAATAGGTTAACCCATAAATATATCTACTTTTTTTTTTTTTTTTTGGAGCAAAGAAAACATTTATTGCAGATCTATGCAAGGGGATGAGTGGCTTATGCCCCTTGAAATCCCAAACTCCCTGAAGGGTTTCAGCAAAGAATTTTTAAAGGCCTGGTGAGGGAAGGGTAAGTGATCAGCTTGTGCACAATTCTTTGATTGGCTGGTGGCGAAGTAACAGGGCAGGGCCAGAGGGGTTAACATGATCAATCCTTAGGTACCAGTAGGTCTGGAGGCTACACACTCATGGTCATCAAGCATGAGGTGAGGTGTGTTTTCATTATGTTTCATTAGGCGGTATGTTTAATTAATGTTTCATTAATTGTTCCTTCAGGGGATTTTTCTTGTTCTTTTTCATTTTACTAAACTTTTCTGTCTTTATAAATATAGGAGAAAGTTATCTACTGTGGTTTTGAAGGCATTTTTTTATGTGGGATGTCCCTGTGTAGACTGTGTCCCACATTTTTGGGGTGAGGGCTGGTTCTGGTATGGATGCCAGCCGTGTCTCTCCTCAGAGTGTGATTGCCATCATCTACCTCAGGTGGTGTGTTTTGTGTTGGGGTTTTAAAGCATGTGCAGGATGTTGAGGTGTCTATGCACCGTGGCTGTTGCTGCTCTGCCTGCTCTGTTAGGGGTGGGGTCTGCTCCTCAGTTGTTGGAGTAGAAGCCCCCTGGGTCTGGTTAGGCTCTGTTGCCATTGAGTGCATGCCCTACCCCAGATGAACCCATGCACTGTCTGCAGAGGCATCTGGAGTTCCACTCAATGGCAAGCCAAGGTCGTGTCCCATTCACTGCTGTGTTGGTCTCAGACCTAGGGTAAGCCTGTGTTGTGGCATAGCCTGGGTTTAGGGGTCAGGGTGTTGTGGCTGCAGAAATTGAGGTAGTTGTACTGCTGCCTAAGATCTGGGCTGCCTGAGGCAGTCTTCTCCCAGGACCAGTCTGCCCCAGATCCTGTGCTAAGTTGTGGTGTGGAGTGGGCGAAACCAGTTGGTAAACAACTGCTGCATCCTTCTTCTGGAGCCTGTCTGCTAATATTCAGCCCTGAGCTGATATCCCCTCTTATGGCACCACCCTGTGTGCAGGCTGACAGTCAACACCACCTGCTCAGGTAACATCTCAGGCCTTCTTGTCTATTTACACATAGCTAAACCAAGTCCTCCCCACAGACTGTCTGAGAGTCCATGCTTAGCCCCTGTGTATTCTTGTGGTGTCTCCTGGTGTGTTCTCTGACAGCGTCTGCCACAGCTGGACCTGGGGCCCCATGTATTTGCTGATAAGCAAATAAACTAAAAGAATACAGCAATACTCAACCCATTCTTAAAAAAAAAACTGAAAAATCTTCTTTAAATAAGAAAGAAGAAGATATAGGATGGAGGAAATCAGAATTGGAAATTACTTACTTAAATTAGCCAGTATACCGATCTAGAAGGAAAAAAAAATCCATACAAGTGATGATGAACAGAAGGAATAGTAAAAGCATAAACATGAAAATTTAAAAAAGAACATCAAAAATGCAAAATGTGGGGAAGGAAAGCAAGAAAAATCTATGTTTTTGCTTTTAGAATATGTTTGAGCCTATGTGTTTGCGCCTATATGAGTATTAGGCTAAAACAAGCGGATATAGTAAGGGTTAACATGTTTTACAGGACAACCACAAATCAGAACCAAACAATACATTCACAAAAACTGAAAAGATAACACAAGCATAAAATAAAATCACCCAGCCAAAAAAAAAAAAAGAAAGGGACAACGGAGAAACATAGAATCAACTAGAAAACAAAAGTTTATTTATCAATAACTACCTTAAATGTCAATGGACTGAATGCTCCAATAAAAAGATAGGATGGAAGACTGAACAAAAAAACAAGAGCCTACAATATGCTGCCCACAAGAAACCCACCTTAGGGGAAAGGACACGTATAAATTGAACGTGAGGAGATGGAAAAAGATATTTCATGCAAATGGAAATGACAGGCAGGACTTGCGATACTCATATCAGACAAAACAGACTTTAAAACAAATAGACATTGCATAGTGTCCTTCTTTGTATTTCTCTAATGGCCTTAGAGACAAAATAGATTAAAAAAAAAAAAGGCCATTAGAGAAATACAAAGAAGGACACTATTTAATGTTAAAAGGATCAATTCAAGTAGAAGATATTACACTTGTCAATATATATACCTCTAATATAGGAGCACACAAATACATACAAACACTAACAATAATAGGAGGTTTTAATACGCCACTCACATCAATGGGCAGATCTTCTAGACAGAAAATCAGTAAGGCAATGGAGATCCCAAATGACACAATAGAACAATTACACTTAATTGATATTTTCAGGACATTACATCTAAAAAAAAATCCAGAATATATATTCTTTTCGAGTGCACATGGAACATTCTCAAGGATTGACCATATACTGGGGGAAAAAACTCACCTCAACAAATTTGAGCATGCAAATTATTTAGGCATCTTCTCTGACCACAATGGCATGAAACTAGAAATCAGAAAAAGGATAAAAAACTGACAACATGGAGACTAAAAAACATGCTATTAAAAAAATCAATAGGTCAACAAGGAAATCAAAAGGGAAAATAAAATATATCTCAAGACAAATGATAATGATAACACGACCATTCAAAATCTGTGGGATGCCACAAAAGCAGTTCTTAGAGAATAATTCATAGGAATACAGGCTTTCTTCAGAAAAGAATAAAAATCTCAAATCAACTTAACCTACCGCCTAAAAGAATTAGAAAAAGAACAAAACCCTAAGGATATGGGATTAAGATGGTGGAATAGAAGGACTGGAGCTCAACTTCTATCCTAAAAACAACTAAATTTACAACTACATGCTGAGCAATCTTCAACCCAATGGACCGGAAACCTTCAAAAAGACATCCTACTCCAGAAGACAAAGAGGAGACCACATCAAGAGGTAGGAGGGGTAATTATTCTATATAAGCAACCCCATACCTCCTGGGTGGGGAGCCCCACAGACTGGAAAGTAACTAGTTCACAGAGACTCATCTACAGGGGTAAGAGTTCTGAGCCCCACATCAAACTCCCACCTGTGGGGATCTGGCACTGGGAGAAAGAGCCCTTGGAGCATCTGGCATTGAAGGCCAGTGGGGCTTGTGTGCAGGAGCTCCACAGGACTGGGGGAAATGGAGACCACATTCTTTTTTTATTTTTTTTTCTTTTGTCTTTTTTCCATTTTGGGGGCCACTCCTGCAGCATATGGAGGTTCCCAGGCTAGGGGTCCAATCGGAGCCGTAGCTGCCAGCCTACACCAGAGCCACAGCAACGCAGGATCCAAACCGCATCTGCAACCTACACCACAGCTCACAGCAACACCGGATTGTTAACCCACTGAGCTAGGGCAGGGATCGAACCCACAACCTCATGGTTCCTAGTCAGATTTGTTAACCACTGCACCACAATGGGAACTCTGAGACCACATTCTTAAAAGGTGCATGGAGACTTTCATGTGTACTAGGTCCCAGGGCAAAGCAAAGTCTCTGTAGGAATATGGGTCAAAACTGACTGCAGTTCTGGGAAAACAGGGGTGAATGTGGCTTGTTGTGGGGGAAGGACATTGGAAGCAAAGCTCTCAGGAATATTCAGCAGCATGTCTTTCTCTGGAGGTGGCCATTTTGGGAAAATCCGGTCCCATTCATCAGTGCTGAGAAACCCCAGGGCAAACAACAATCCAGGTGGGATCACAACCCTGCCCCTCAGTTAACAGGCTGCCTAAAGACCCCCCCAGGCACACAGCCAACTCTCATCCCATCCAGAGACAAAGCCCCACCCCCTAGAGGGATAGGAATCAGCTCCACCTACCAGTGGGCAGGCATTAGTCCCTCCCATCAGGAAGCTTCAGCAAGCCCCCGTACCAACTTCAGCCACAAGGGGGGCAGACACCAGAAGTAAGAGAGGCTATAATTCTATTATCTGTAAAAAGGTCACCACACCAAAAACCTATAAAAATGAAAAGACAGAACTATAACTCAGATGAGGGAGAAAGAAAAAAACCTAGAAAATCAGCTAAGTGATCAGGAGACTCTCAGCCTCCAGGAAAAAGACTTTTGATAAAGCCTTAGCCAGACTTATCAAGAATAAAAGAAGACTCAATAAAATTAGAAATGAAAAAGAAGTAAAACAATGGACTCACAGAAATACAAAGGATCATAAGAGACTACTATATGCAACTATATGCCAATAAAACGGAAAACCTAGAAGAAATGGACAAATTCTTAGATACAATCTTCCAAGACTAGACCAAGATGAAATAGAAAAGATGAATGGACCAATCACAAGTACTGAAATTGAAACTGTGCTTAAAAAACTTCCAACAAACAAAAGTCCAGGATCAGATGGCTTCACAGGTGAATTCTATCAAACACTTAGAGAAGAGCCAATACCTATTCTTCTGAAAGTTTTTCAAAAAAATTGCAGAGGAAGGGATGCTCCCAAATTCATTTTATGAGGCCACCATCACCCTGTACCAAAACCAGACAAAGATACCACAAAAAAGCTACAGGCCAATTTCACTGATGAACACAGATGCAAAAATCCTCAACAACATACTAGCAAACCACATCCAACCTTTTACAATTAAAAGGATTGTACATTATGATCAAGTGGGATTTATCCCAGGAATGCAAGAGTTCTTCAATATCAGCAAATCAACTAGTATTATATGCCACATTAACAAAGTGAAGAATAAAAACCACATGATCCTCTCAATAGATGCAGAAAAAGCCTTTGACAAAATCCAACACCCATTTCTGATTAAAAACCCTTCAGAAATTGGGCATAGAGGGAACCTACCTCAACATAATAAAGGCTATATGTGACAAACCCACAGCTAACATCATTGTCAATGGTGAAAAGCTGAAAGAATTCCTGCTGAAATCAGGAACAAGACAAGGATGTCTGCTCTCTCCACTACTATTCAACATAGTTTTGGAAGTCCTAGCCACAGCAATCAGAGAAGTAAAAGAGATGAAAGGAAGAAGTAAAACTATCACTATTTGCAGATGACATGATACTGTATTTAGAGAATCCTAAAGACTCTACCAGAAAAGTGTTAGAGCTCATCCACGAATTTGACAAAGTCACATGATACAAAATTAATACACAGAAATCAACTGCATTTCTATATACTAACAATGAAAGAGCAGAAAGAGAAATTAGGGAAGCAATCCCATTTACCATCACATCCAAAAGAATAAAATACCTAGGAGTAAACCTACCTAAAGAGACAAAAGACCTGTACACTGAAAACTACAAGCCACTGATGAAAGAAATCAAAGATGACACAAACAGATAGACATCCTATGCTTGTAGATTGGAAGAGTTAATATTATCAAAATGACTATACTACACAAGGCAATCTACAGATTCAATGCAATCCCTATCAAATTATCAAGGATGTTTTTCACAGAATTCAAACAAAATATTTTAAAGTTTGTTTGGAAACACAAAAGACTCATAATAGCCAAAGATATCCTGAATAAGAAAAACGGAGGTGGAGGAATCAGGCTCCCTGACTCCAGACTATACTACAAAGCAACAATCATTGAAAACATATGGTACTGGCACAAAGACAGAAATATAGATCAGTGGAACAGGACAGAAAGCCCAGAATTAAACCCCCACACCTACAGCCAATTAATCTATGACAGAGGAGGCAAGACTATACAATGGAGAAAAGACACCTTGTTCAATAAGTGGTGCTGGGAAAACTGGACAGCCACATGTAAAAGAATAAAGTTAGAACACTCTCTAACACCATGCACAAAAATAAACTCAAAATGGACTAAAGACCTAGATATAAGACCAGACACTATCAAACTCCTAGAGGAAAACATAGGCCAAACACTCTCTGACATAAACAACAGCAACATCTTCTCAGATCCACCTCTTAGAATAATGACGGTAAAAACAAAAATAAACAAATGGGACCTAATTAAACTTAAAAATTTCTGCACAGCAAAGGAAACCCTAAAGAAAATAAAAAGACAACCAACAGAATGGGAGAAAATCTTTGCAAGTCAATCAACTGACAAGGAATTAATCTCCAAAATTTATAAACACCTTCTGCAGCTCCATACCAAAAAATCAAACAACCCCATCAAAAAATGGGCAGAAAATCTAAACAGACGGTTCTCTGAAGAAGACATACAGATGGCCAAGAAACACATGAAAAAATGTTCAACATCACTCATTATTAGAGAAATGTAAATCAACACCACAATGAGTTGCCACCTTACACCAGCCAGAATGGCCATCATTGAAAAATCTACAAACAATAAGTGCTGGAGAGGGTATAGAGAAAAAGGAACCCTATTACACTGTTGGTGGGATTGTAAATTGGTGCAACCACTGTGGAAAACAGTATGGAGATTCCTCAGAAAACTAAAAAAGAACTACCATTTGATCCAGCAATCCCATTCCTGGCCACCTACCCAGAGAAAACCATGACTTGAAAAGACACATGTACCCCAATGTTCATTGCAGCACTATTTTCAATAGCCAAGACATGGAAACAACCTAAATGCCCATCGGCAGAGGAGTGGATCAAGATGTGGTCATAGACACAATGGAATATTACTGAGCCATTAAAAGGAACAAAATACTGGCATTTTTAGCAACATGGATGGACCTAGAAATTATCATGCTAAGTGAAGTCAGCCATACAATGAGACACCAACATCAAATGCTTTCATTGACATGTGGAATCTGAAAAAAGGACAGAATGAACTTCGTTGCAGAACAGATACTGATTAACAGACTTTGAAAAACTTATGGTTTCCAAAGGAGACAGTTTGGGGGGTGGGGGGATGCGCTGGTGTTGTGGGATGGAACGTGTATAAAATTGGATTGTGGTGATCATTGTACAACTATAAATGTAATAAATTCATTGAGTAATAAAAAAATTAAAAAAAGAACAAAACTTAAAGTAAGAAGGAAGGAAATCATAAAAGATCAGAAGTAAACCCAGACACCTATGGTCAATTAATCTTTGACAAAGGAGGCAAGAATATAAAATGGGAAAAAGAAAAGTCTCTTCAGCAAGTAGTGCTGAGAAAATTGGACAGCTGCATGTACATCAATGAAACTAGAACATACCAAACATATAAAGAGGAACTGGTGCCCATCCTCCTTAAACTCTTTCAAAAGGTTGAAGAAGAAGGAATACTCCCAAAGACATTCTATGATGCCACCATCACCTTAATTCCAAAACCAGACAGAGATAACACCAAAAAAGAAAACTATCGCCCAATATCATTGATGAATATAGATGCAAAAATTCTCAACAAAATCTTAGCCAACTGAATCCAACAACATATCAAAACACCATGACCAGGTAGGGTTCATCCCAGGTTCACAAGGATGGTTTAACATATGTGAATCCATCAACATCATACACCACATTAACAAAAGAAAAGTCAAAAATCATATGATCATCTCAATAGATGCAGAAAAAGCATTTGACAAAGTCCAACATCCATTCATGATCAAGACCCTTGCCAAACTGGGTATAGAGGGAACATTCCTGAAGATAATCAAAGCCATTTATGATAAACCCACAGCAAATATAATATATTCAATGGGGAAAAACTGAAAGCCTTCTCACTCAAATCTGGAACAAGACAGGGATGCCCACTCTCACCACTGCTCTTCAACATAGTTTTGGAAGTTCTAGCCACAGCAATTAGGCAAACAAAAGAAATAAAAGGCATCCATATAGGAAGAGAAGAGATCAAACTGTCACTGTATGCAGATGACATGATACTATACATAGAAAACCCTAAGGTCTCAACCCAAAAACTGCTTGAACTGATTCATAAATTCAGCCAAGTAGCAGGATATAAGATTAACATTTAGAAGTCAGTTGCATTTCTGTATACCAGCAATGAAATATTAGAAAAGGAATACAAAAATACGATACCTTTTAAAATTGCACCTCAAAAATCAAATACCTCAGAATACACCTAACCAAGGAGTTAAAGTACTTATATGCCGAGAACTATAAAACTTTAATCAAAGAAATCAAAGAAGATGTAAAGAAATGGAAAGATATTCCATGTTCCTGGATTGGAAAAATCAATATTGTAAAAATGGCCATACTACCCAAAGCAATCTACAGACTCAATGCAATCCCTATCAAATTACCCATGACATTTTTCACAGAACTAGAACAAACAATCCAAACATTTATATGGAACAACAAAAAGACCCAGAATCACCAAAGCAATCCTGAGAAACAAAAACCAAGCAGGAGACATAACTCTCCCAGACGTCAAGAAATACTACAAAGCCACAGTCATCAAAACAGGGTGGTACTGGTATCAAAACAGACAGACAGACCAATGGAACAGAAGAGAGAACCCGGAAATAAACCCTGACACCTATGGTCAATTCATCTTTGACAAGGGAGGCAAGAACATAAAATGGGAAAAAGAAAGGTCTATTCAGCAAGCATTGCTGGGAAACCTGGACAGCTGCATGCAAAGCAATGAAATTAGAACACACCCTCACACCATGCACAAAAACAAACTCAAAATGGCTGAAAGACTTAAATATACGACAGGACACCATCAAACTCCTAGAAGAAAACATAGGCAAAACACTCTCTGACATCAACCTCATGAATATTTTCTCAGGTCAGTCTCCCAAAGCAATAGAAATAAGACCAACAATAAACCCGTGGGACCTAATTAAACTGACAAGCTTTTGCACAGCAAAGGAAACCCAAAAGAAAACAAAAAGACAACTTACAGAATGGGAGAAAATAGTTTCAAATGGTGCAACCACAAGGGCTTAATCTCTAGAATATATAAGCAACTTATACAACTCAACAGCAAAAAAGCCAATCAATCAATGGAAAAATGGGCAAAAGACCTGAATAGACATTTCTCCAAAGAAGATATACAGATGGCCAGCAAACACATGAAAAATGCTCAACATCGCTGATTATAAGAGAAATGCAAATCAAAACTACCATGAGATATCACCTCACACCAGTCAGAATGGCCATCATTAATAAATGCACAAATAACAAGAGCTGGAGGGGCTGTGGAGAAAAGGGAACCCTCCTGCACTGTTGGTGGGAATGGAAACTGGTACAGCCACTATGGAGAACAGTTTGGAGATACCTTAGAAATCTATACATAGACCTTCCATATGACCCCGCAATCCCACTCTTGGGCATCTATCCGGACAAAACTCTACTTAAAAGAGACACGTGCACCCGCATGTTCATTGCAGCACTATTCACAATAGCGAGGACATGGAAACAACCCAAATGTCCATCAACAGAGGATTGGATTCGGAAGAGGTGGTATATATACACAATGGAATACTACTCAGCCATAAAAAAGAATGACATAATGCCATTTGCAGCAACATGGATGGAACTAGAGAATCTCATACTGAGTGAAATGAGCCAGAAAGACAAAGACAAATACCATATGATATCACTTATAACTGGAATCTAATATCCAGCACAAATGAACATCTCCTCCGAAAAGAAAATCATGGACTTGGAGAAGAGACTTGTGGCTGCCTGATGGGAGGGGGAGGGAGTGGGAGGGATCGGGAGCTTGGGGTTATCAGACACAACTTAGAATAGATTTACAAGGAGATCCTGCCGAGTAGCATTGAGAACTTTGTCTAGATACTCATGTTGCGACAGAACAAAGGGTGGGGAAAAAAAATGTAATGTATACATGTAAGGATAACTTGATCCCCTTGCTGTACAGTGGGGAAATAAAAAAATAAAATAAAAATAAATAAATAAATAACCCCCCAAACAGTGAATAAAATGGCAATAAGGAACATACATATCAATAATTACTTTAAATGTAAATGGTACATTTAAATTCTTGTAGTTAAACCTTAAATATAAATGGCTACATTTTTTGTTAAATGTGCTCCATTTTGACTAAAAGACACAAAGCAGTCAAATAGATTAAAAAACAAGATCTGTGTGATACTGTTTACAAGAGACTCACTCCATATCTAGAGAACATATAAACTGGAAGTAAGGGGAATGAGAAAAGGTATTCTATGCAAATAGAATTATAGGCATCCAAGGAGAAGAGACAGAGAAAGTGACACAAAGGGCAAAGAAATAAATAAAAGAGAGCCACTGTAGCAATATTTACATCAGACAAAATAGACTTTAAAGATGGTTACAAGAGACAAATAATGACCCTACATAATGATCAAAAAGTCCAAGAAGAAGATATAACAATTGTGAATATATATGCACCCAACATAGGAGCACCCAAATACAAAAGGCAAATATTAACAGACATAAAATGAGAAATCAATGGTAACATTAGTGGAATTTAACATTACATCTACATCAAGGGGCAGATCATATGGGCAGAAAATAAGGAAGCACTAGCCTTAAATGACGTAAGATGAGATGAACTCAATTGATCTCTATAGAACAGTCCATACAAAGCAGCAGAATACACATTCTTTTCAAATGTAAATGGAACATTCTCCAGGGTAGCTCACATGCTAGGGCATAAAACACATCTCAGTAAATTTGAAAGCTGAAATTATATCAAGCATCTTTTTTGTGAGATTAGAAGTCAACAAGAAAAATACTACAAAAAACACAAACACGTGGAAGCTCAACAATATCCTACTAAACATCAATATACTACTGAAGAAATCAAAGAAGTAATAAAAAACTACTTAGAGAAAAATGAGAATAAAAATACAATGATCCAAAACATATGGGACATAGCAAAAGCAATTCTAAGATGTTTATAGCAATATAAGATTACCTTAGGAAACAAGAAAAATCTCAAAGCAACCTTACATCTAAAAGAACTAGAGGAAGAATACAACTGAAAGTTAGTTAAAGGAAAGAAGTCATAACTATCAGAGCTTAAATAAATGAAGTATAGACTAAAAAAAGATCAACTGGTTCTTTGAAAAAATAAAAATGATAAGCCTTTAGACTCAAAGACAAGGGAGAAAGCCCAACCAACACCACAGAAGTACAAAGGATCATAAGATCCTACTATGAACAGCTATGTGACCATAAAATGGACAACCTGGAAGAAATGAATAAATTCTTAGATGCAATCTTCCAAGATGGAAATGGGAAGAAACAGAAAATAGGAACAGACCAATTACCAGTGGTGAAATTGAATCAGTAATTTTAAAAATCCCAACAGACAAAAGTCCCAGACCAGATAGCTTCACAGGTGAATTCTACCAAATATTTAGAGGAGATTTAACCTGTATCCTTCTCACACTATTCCAAAGAAATGCAGAGGAGGAAACATTTCCAAATTTATTCTATGAGGCCAGCATCAAGCTGATAACAACACCAGACAAAAATTATCATGAAAAAAGGAAATCAGTGGCCAATATCTCTAATGAATATAGATGCAAAAATCTTCCACAAAACATTAACAAACCAAGTCCAACAATACAGTAAAATAATCATACAACATGATCAAGTGGATTTATCCCAGGAATGCAAGGATTTTTCAATATTCACAAATTAATCAGTATGATACACCACATAAAAATTATCATTTCAATAGATGCAGACAAAAAGCTTTTGACAAAAATTCAACATCAATTTATGATGAAAAAATCCAGAATGTGAGTATAGAGGCCACTTACCTCAACATAATGAAGATCTTATATGATAAACCCACTGCCAATATAATAATGGAGAAATGCTGAAAGCATTTCCTGTAAGGAACAAGACAAGAATGCCCACTCTCACTACTTCATTCAACATAGTTTTGGAAGTCCTAGCCACAACAATCAGACAGAAATAAATATATACAAATTGGAAGAGAAGCAGTGAAATTGTCTCTATATGCAGATGGCATAATACTATATATAGAAAACCCTAAGGACTCCACACAAAAACTACTCAAATTGATCAATGAATTCAGCAAAGTAGCAGGCTACAAGATTAACATTCAGAAATCAGTTGCATTTCTATGTACTAACAATGAAATATTAGAAAAGGAATATAAAAAATGATACCTTTTAAAATCACACCCCCAAAATTAAATACCTAGCAATAAGCCTGACCAAGGTGGTGAAAGATATATATGCTGAGAACTGTAAAGCATTAGTAAAGGAAATTAAATTAAAGAGGATTTAAAGAAATTGAAAGATATCCCATGCTCCTGGATTGAAAGAATTAATGTTTTTAAAATAGCTATTCCACCAAGCAGTCTATAGATTCAATGCAATCCCTATCAAATTACCCATGACATTTTTCATAGAACTGGAAAAAACAATCCAAAAATTGGTATGTAACCATAAAAGACCCAAAATTGCCAAAGCAATCCTAAAGGGAATAAAAACAAGCAGGAGGCATAACTCTCCCAGACTTCGAACAAAGTTGCAATAATCAAAACAATGTGGTACTGGTACAAAAACAGACATACTGTCAATGTAACTGAATAGAGAGCCCAGAAATAAACCCAGACACCAATGGTCAGTTAATTTTTGACAGAGGAGGCAAGAATATAAAATGGGAAAAAGACAGTCTCTTCAGGAAGTGGTGCTGGGAAAACTGGACAGCTGCATGTAAATCAATGAAACTAAAACACACCCTCACACCATGCACAAAAATAAACTCAAATTGGCTTAAAGACAAACATAAGACATGACACCATAAAACTCCTAGAAGAGAACACAGGCAAAATATTCTCTGACAAATGGTACAAATGTTTTCTTAGGTCAATCTCCCAAAGCAATAGAAATAAAAACAAAAATAAACCAACAGGACCTAAGCAAAATTACAAGTTCTTTTTTCTTTTTAGGGCTGCACATGTGGCATATGGAATTTCCCAGGCTAGGGGTCAAATTGGAGCCACAGCAATGCCAGATCCAAGCCACCTCTACAACCTACACAGCAGCTTGTGACAATGCTGGATCATTAACCCACTGAGTGAAACCAGGGATCAAACCTGCATCCTCATGGGTAGTAGTCAAGTTCTTAAACCACTGAGCCACAAGGGGAACTTCCTGCACAGCAAAGGAAACCATAAAAAAAATGACAACTTATGGAATGGAGAAAATAGTAGCAAATGATGCAATCAACAAGGGCTTAATCTCACAAATGTACAAACAACTCATACAACTCAACAACAAAAAAACAAACAACCCAATTGAAAAATGGGCAGAAGACCTAAACAGGCATATCTCCAAAGAAGATGTACAGATGGCCAGTAGGCACATGAAAAAATGCTCAACATAACTAATTATTAGAGAAATGAAAATTAAAACTTCAATAAGTTATCACCTCACACCCATCAGAATGGCCATCATTAATAAGTCTACAAATAACAAATGCTGGAGAGGGTGTGGAGAAAAGGGAATCCTTGTATACTGTTGGTGGGAATGTCAGTTGGTACAACCACTATGGAAAACAGTATGGAAGTTCCCCAGAAAACTAAATATAGAATTACCATATGATCCAGCAATCCCACTCCTGGACATATATTGGACAAAACTATAATTCAAAAAGATATGTGCACTCATATGTTCATAGCAGCACTATTCACAATAGCCAAGACATGGAAACAACCTAAATGTCCATCAACAGATGAATGAATCAAGGAGATGTGGTACATATATACAATGGAATACTAATCAGTCATAAAAACAAAATAATGGCATTAGCAGCAACATGGGTGCAACTGGAGATTCTCATACTAGGTGAAGTAAGTCAGAAAGAGAAAGACAAATACCATATGATATCACTTACATGTGGAATCTAAAATATGGCACAATTGAACCCATTACAAAACAGAAACAGACTCACAGGCAGAGAGAACAGACATGCGGTTGCCAAGTGAGAGGATGGAGGGAGTGGGATGGACTGGGAATTTGGGATTAGTAGGTGTAAACTATTACATTAAGAATGGATAGGAGTTCCCGTCGTGGCGCAGTGGTTAACGAATCCGACTAGGAACCATGAGGTTGCGGGTTTGATCCCTGCCCTTGCTCAGTGGGTTGACGATCCGGCGTTGCCGTGAGCTGTGGTGTAGGTTGCAGACGTGGCTCGGATCCCGTGTTGCTGTGGCTCTGGCGTAGGCCGGTGGCTACAGCTCCAATTGGACCCCTAGCCTGGGAACCTCCACATGCCGCGGGAGCGGACCAAGAAATAGCAAAAAGACAAAAAAAAAAAAAAAAGAATGGATAAGCAGGAGTTCCTGTCATGGCTCAGTGGTTAATGAACCCAACTAGTATCCAAGAGGGTGCAGGTTGGATCCCGAGCCTCCCTCAGTGGTTTAAGGATCCAGTACTGCAGTGAGCTGTGGTGTAGGTTGCAGACGTGGCTTGGGTCCCGAGTTGCTGTGGCTGTGGTGTAGGCTGGTAGCTGCAGCTCTTATTCAACCCCTGGCCTGGGAACTTCCATATGCTGCGGGTATGGCCCTAAAAAGACCAAAAAAAAAAAAAAAAAAAGGATAAGCAATGAGTTCCTATTGTATAGCACAGGGAACTATATCTGGTCTTTTGGGATAGAACATGGTGGAAGACAACATAAGAAAGGGAATATATATGTATATAACTGGGTCACTGTGCCATATAGAAGAAATTGGCACGACATTGTAAATCAACTATATTCTAATAAAGTTTTTAAATCCAGGAAGTAGGCATAGAGGGAAATTACCTCAACATAATAAAGGCCATATATGATAAATCCACAGCTAATATCATATTCAGTGGTAAAAAGCTGAAAGCATTTCCTCTAGGATCAAGAATGAGACAAGGATGCCCACTCTTACAACTTTTATTCAACATAGCTTTGAAGTCCTAGTCACAGCAATCAGAGAAAAAAAATAGATAAAAGTAATCCATCCCTGGCCCACTCAGTGGATTAAGTATCTGGCATTGCTGTGAGCTATGGCATAGGCAACAGCTGCAGCTCCAATTCAACCCCTAGCCTGGGAACTTCCATAAGTCGCAAGTGCGGCCCTAAAAAGACCAAAAAAAAAAAAAAAGAGTAATCCAAGTTGAAAAGGAAGAAATAAAATTATCACTGTTTGCAAATGACAGGAGACAGGATACTATACATAGAAAATCCTAGATTCCACCAGAGAACTACTAGAGCTCATCAATGAAGTAGGTAAATTTGAAGGATACAAAATTACTATACAGAAATATGTTGCATTTCCATACACTAACAATGAATTATCAGAGAAAATAGGGAAATAATAATAATAATAATAATAATCCCATTTATCATCACATTAAAAAGAATAAAATACCTAGAAGTAAACCTACCAAAAGAAGTAAAAGACTTGTACTCAGAAAACTATAAGACATGGATGAAAGAATTTGAATACAACACAAACAGATGGGGAAAAAGGTACCATGTTCTTGGACTGAAAGAATTAATATTGTTAAAATGAGCAAGGCAATCTATAGATTCAAAATCCCAAAGGCTGCCGTGAGCTGTGGTGTAGGTCACAGACCCAGCTTGGATCCTACATTGCCATGGCTATGGCATAGGCCAGTGGCTGTAGCTCTGATTCGACCCCCAGCCTGGGAATTTCCATATGCTGCAGATGTGGCCCTAAAAAGCCAAAAAAAAAAAAAAGTTCTTAGCTTTAGAACACAAGTTCCTTCCCAACTATAATAGAAAAAATAAAAATCATTATTAAAAAATCCCAATGGCTGGAGTTCCCATCATGACTCAGTGGTTACTGAATCTGACTAGGAACCATGAGGTTGCAGGTTCGATCCCTGGCCTTGCTCAATGGGTTAAGGATCCAGTGTTGCCATGAGCTGTGGTGTAGGTCACAGACGTGGCTTGGATCCCGCTTTGCTGTAGCTCTGGCGTAGGCCAGAGGCTACAGCTCCGATTCGACCCCTAGCCTGGGAGCCTCCATATGCTGTGGGTGTGGCCCTAAAAGGACAAAAAGATGGGGGAAAAAAAAGGTAAGAGTTCCTAGGTGGCTCAGTGGGTTATAAGGATCTGGAGTTGTCACTGCTGTGGCTCAGATTGCTGTTGTGGCTCAGGTTCAAGCCCTGGCCTAGGAACTTCCACATGCCATGCACACAGCTAAAAAAATACAAAAAAATAAAATAATAAAACATAATCCACAAGGACCTACTGTTTAGCATAGGAATTCTACTCAACATCCTGTAATAACCTGTATGAGAAAAGAATCTACAAAAGAAAGGGTATATGTATACATATAACTATTTACTGTACCCCAACACAAAATGTATAACAAGTATACTCTGATATAAAATAAAAATTAAGTTAAATTGAAAAAAAAATAATAAAAATGCTTGTCAATGGAGGCATTCCCTTCATGACTCAGCGGTTAACGAAGCTGACTAGGATCCACGAGAATGCAGATTCCATCCCTGGCCTTGCTCAGTGGATTAAAGATCTGCCATTGCCATGAGCTGTGGTGTAGTTCGCGCATGCGGCTCCTATCCCATGTTGCTGTGGCTATGACTGGCAGCTGCAGGTCCAATTGGACCCCTAGCCTGGGAACTTCCACGGGTATGGCCCTAAAAAGCAAAAAAAAAAATAAAAATTTTAAAAAATTTAAAAATGCTTGTCAATGGAGAAGGCAATGACTTAAATCTTTCTAAAAACCTTACTTTTGCTTGTTTACTGTGCTTTTTCCTGGTAGCTTTTGCGTAACTAATTTACTTTGCTGTTCACCTGAAACTAATACAACTTTCTAAGTCAACTATACTCCAATAATATTTATTTATAAAAGCAAACAAAACACATAGCTACAGATTTTCATTTGGGGAAAATAATTTTGACTTTTTCTTTACAGGCCTCTCTATGTGCTCCCTTTTGTATGAAGGTAGAAAAGCCATAGTAAATAACCAAAAATAGATTATTTTCAAAAAGCTTCACTGTTTAGATCTTCACATTATTTGAGAAATGTTCCATACTCAATGAAGTTTACTACTCCCTTGAAGGGCACATGCTGAGGGACTATCCTATAAGGGATTATCCGATAAGGAATTATTTAGGCATTTTATTAAAGAGATCTATTTTTAAACAAAGTACTCCCCAAAAATCTATTCTTAACTAAATTGTGCTCTCTTGAAAATACTATTAAACTTAATCACTACTAAAATAACTAAAATGGTGACTTGAGCCACTTTGGGGAGTTACTCAGTTTTCCTATGTATCTCTCATGTATACAGGAGATATGCCTGTTATAAAACTTCTGTTTGTTTTTTCTGCTGTTAATTTGTCTTTTATTATAGGAGGGTCCTAGCCAAGAACCTAAAAGGTAAAAGGAAAACTATCCCCCCCCCCCAACCCATAGGAGAATAAACTTTGAGAGGAACCTCTTCTGTTGTGCAGGAATGCAGGGAAGTGTAAAGGCTGAGTGGGGAGTGTAAACACAAAGAAAAACCCTCTAGGAGTTCCCACTGTGGCACAACTGTATTGGTGGGGTCCCTGGAGCACTGGGAAGCAAGTTCAATACTTGGCCCAGTACAGTGGGTTAAGGATCCAGCATTGCCACAGTACTTTAATTTTTACTTATTTTCAGGGAAGCTATGATAAATTAAAGATGTATACCATAAGCTCAAGAACAACCACTAAAAATATACCAGAAAAGAGGCATTAACTAATAAGCTAATAATAGAAATAAAATCATATAAAAAAATATGCAATCCAGGAGTTCCTGTTGTGGCACAGCAGAAAGGAATCTGACTGGAAACAATGAGGTTGCGGGTTCGATCCCTGACCTCACTCAGTGGGTTGAGGATCTGACGTTGCCATAAGCTGTGGTGTAGGTCGCAGACGTGGCTGGGATCTGGTGTTGCTATGGCCTAGGGTGGCAGCTGTAGCTCCCATTCGACTCCTAGCCTGGGAACTTCCACATATCGCAGGTGCGGCTCTAAAAAAAAAAAAAAAAAAATACACAATCCAAAATAAGGTCCAGAAATGTCTACATTCTTCTATGGGAAAAGAGCAAATAACCAACAAGATAACAAATTTCAATCCAATAATACTAATAATTGCATTAAATATAACACACTTCAATTAAAAGCAGAGATTGTCAAATTACATTAAAAACCAGGACTAAATATATGCTATGCTCAAAAAACACACAAAGACATAGATATGTTAGAAGTGAAAAGATGGGAGAAGATATATGCAATCATTAGTGAAGGAGTGGCTATATCATTATCAGATAAAGTAGATTTATAATGAATATTAGCATGGACAAACAGGTTAATTGATCAAAAGTTCAACCCACCGACAAGACTTGAAAATCCTAGGAGTTCCTGTTGTGGCTGATCAGGTTATGAACCCGACTAGTATCCATAAGGATGCAAGTTTCTCTTGCATTGCTGTGAGCTGTGGTGTAGGTCACAGATGCGGCTTGGATCTGGTGTTGCTGTGGCTGTGGTATAGGCCAGCAGCTGTAGCTCCAATTGGACCCCTAGCCTGGAAACCTCCATATGCTGCAGGTGCTGCCCTAAAAAGCAAAAAAATAAAATAAAAATAAAATCCTGAATGTTCCCTGCACTGACAACAGAACTTCAAAGTATACAAAGCAAAACTCAATATAATTGAAAGGAAAAATAGACTCATTGTAATAGTTACAGTTTTGGGTTTTCTTTTTTGTCTTTTTAGGGCTGAACCCACAACATATGGAGGTTCCCAGGCTAGGGGTTGAATTGGAGCTGTATCTGCCAGCCAACACCACAACAATGCCAGATTCCAGCCACATCTGTGACCTGCACCAAAACTCACGGCAACACAGGATCCTTAACCCACTGAGTGAGGCCAGGGATTGAACCCACATCCTCATGGATACTAGTCAGATTTGTTTCTGCTGAGCCAAGACAGAAACTCCCCATAATAGTTTTTGAAACTCATTCCTCAGCAATTGATAAAAACAAGTTTATACAAAATCACTACATGTAATATCTGAATATACAATTTAAAAATTAGCCCTGACATTTGTAGAATATGCAACATCAGTAGAATAAAATTGCTTTCATGTGCACATGTAATGCTCTCAAAGATAGACCATACTCAGGGCCAAAAAAAATTGCAACAAATTTTAAATCATACAAAGTATGTTTCTTGGCTATAATAAAATTAATATAGTAGTAAGGATAACTGAAAAATGTTCAAATTTTGGAAATTAAAAAAGTTCTAACTGAAAGAAGGAACCCAAGTTAAAAAATAGAAAATATTGGGAGTTCCCATCATGGGGCAGTGGAAACGAATCCGATTAGGAACCATGAGGCTGCAGGTTCGATCCCTGGCCTTGCTCAGTGGGTTAAGAATCTGACATTTCCATGAGCTGTGGTGTAGGTCGCAGATGAAGCTCAGGTCCCGAGTTGCTGTGGCAGTGGTGTAGGCTGGCCACTGTAGCTCTGATTTGACCCCTAGTCTGGGAACCTCCATATGCTGCAGGTGCAGCCCTAAAAATAAAAAAAATAAATAAAAATAAAAAAACCAAAGAAAAGAAAATATTTTGAATATCCAAGCTGATCAAATTCCCTGGCATTGGCTCTAAGGTGGACAGGACCTGGAAAAACTTGACCTAGGACCCAGACATGATCCAGGGACCTGCGGTGTAGCCCAGGTGAGCAGTGGTGACCATTGATGGCACTTACTCAAGCAGTGCCCCCAAAGCAGCCCAGATTTCCGATAGCAGTGCAGCTGCCAAACTCCTGTGGCCACCTTACTATGCACCCCAGCCCAAGCCAAGTAAACCCTTCTGATACACTCACTCCATACCATAGGCAACGCTAGATCTGAGGCTGTTACAGCCAGAAGACAACTCTGGGCTACATCTGAGTAGAGCTGCAGATGCCTGCACAGGCAGAGCACTGTGTCTCTGAAAGCACACCAAGTGCCACTTGGTTGAGCACTGTCCTCCTTTGGGGCAAAGTTCCCAGTGTGAGGAGAAAAAAAAACATACTCTTAGAGGGAATAGAACCAGCCCAAGCTCAACTCTCAGGGCTTCTGCTCCAACAGCTTGGGAGCAGACTCCACCCCTGACAGGATGTGCTGGCCATTGAGTAGAGAGGAAATCCTGCCTCACATCCAATGCAGGCTCTTCCATCTCCAGCCATACTCCCTACTAGGTGTTAGTTGCCTGCACGCCCTGAGGAAAGATATGACTGATATCCACATCCTCCAGCCCTCCCACCAAAGGCATTGGGCATATGCAGTCTACACAGGGATACTCTCATGTAAGAACACTCCTTTAAGACCACAATTAGGTAACTGTTTCACCTACATTCATAGAGACAGAGAAAATTAAGCAAAATGAAAATATAGAACTACACTCAATTGAAAGAGTGAAAGAAATATCCTGAAACAATTTGTTAAACTAAAACAATTTACCAGATAAAGAATACAAAACATTGCTAATAAAAATACAGTCGGACAGTGAAAGAGAAACATTATATAATATCACTTACATCTGAAACTTAAAACAAAGGATACAATTGAACTTATTTGCAGAACAAAAACAGACTCACAGACTGAAAACAAACTTATAGTTACCAAAAGGGACAAGTTGAGAGGAGGGAGGAACTGGGGGTTTGGGATTGGCATATGCACACTGTGGTATGTAGAACAACTGGCCTGCAGGGACCTGCTGTATAGCACAGGGAACTCTACCCAATATTCTGTGATGGTCTATGTGGGAAAAAAATAAAAAAAGAATGAATGTGTGTACATGCATAAATGAATCACTTTGTTGTACAGTGGAAATTATCACAACATTGTAAATTGACTATAATAAAACTTAAAAGACTAAAAATGCTCACTGAATTCGGAAAGAGAATTAATTTAAACACAGATTATTTTAACAAAGAACTAGACAATTTTTTTTTTGTCTTTTTGCCATTTCTTGGGCCGCTCCTGCGGCATATGGAGGTTCCCAGGCTAGTGGTCGAATCAGAGCTGTAGCCGCCAGCCTATGCCACAGCCACAGCAACGCGGGATCTGAGCCATGTCTGCAACCTACACCACAGCTCACAGCAACGCCGGATCGTTAACCCACTGAGCAAGGCCAGGGATCAAACCTGCAACCTCATGGTTCCTAGTCGGATTCGTTAACCACTGCGCCACAACGGGAACTCCGGAACTAGATAATATCTAAAAGACCCAGTCACTTGGAGAACAGACTTGGGGTTGCCAAAGGGGAGGGAGAGGGAGTGGAATGGACAGGAAATCTGAGGTTAATAGATGCAAACTATTGCATTTGGAGTGGATAAGCAATGAGATCCTGCTGTATAGCACAGAGAACTATATCTAGTCACTTGTGATGGAATGTAATGGAGTATAATGTAAGAAAAAGAATGTGTGTGTATGAGTGTGTGACTGGGTCACTTTGCTGTATAGCAGAAAATTGGAGGGGAGTTCCCATTGTGGCGCAGTGGTTAACAAATCCGACTAGGAACCATGAGGTTGCGGGTTTGGTCCCTGCCCTTGCTCAATGGGTTAAGGATCTGGCGTTGCCTTGCCGTGAGTGGTGTAGGTTGCAGACGCAGCTCGGTTCCCGAGTTGCTGTGGCTCTGGCGTAGGCCGGTGGCTACAGCTCTGATTAGACCCCTAGCCTGGGAACCTCCCTATGCCACGGGAGTGACCCTAGAAAAGGCAGAAAGACCAAAAAAAAAGAAAAAAAAAGAAAGAAAGAAAAGAAAAGAAAATTGGAGAACACTGTAAACCAATTAGAATGGAAAAAATAAAAATCATTTTTAAAAGACCCAATCAAAAATAGATAATTCAATATCTGAGATTAAAAAAAAAGCACCCAAAAAGCAATGAATGGCAGACTCAACCACACAGAAGAAGAATGCATAAGTGATCTGGAAGATAGAATAATGTAAATTAATCAGAACAGCAGACAGGAGGACAAATTAAAAAAAAAAACTCAATATGAAATCTATTGTATAATATTAAAGGTGCCAACATTTGCATCACAAGAGTTCCACAAGGAGAAAAGGGAAAGAAGGGTATTAAAAATAATTTGAGGAGTTCCCGTCGTGGTGCAGTGGTTAACGAATCTGACTAGGAACCATGAGGTTGTGGGTTCGGTCCTGCCCTTGCTCAGTGGGTAAACGATCCGGCGTTGCCGTGAGCTGTGGTGTAGGTTGCAGATGCGGCTCAGATCCCGCATTGCTGTGGCTCTGGCATAGACCGGTGGCTACAGCTCCGATTCGACCCCTAGCCTGGGAACCTCCATATGCCGCAGGAGCGGCCCAAGAAATAGCAAAAAAGACAAAAAAAAATGATTTGAGAAATTATGGCTGAAAAATTTCCAAACTTAAAAATAGAAACAGATATCTAGGTACAAGAAGGTTCCCACACAAGATGAACCCAAACAGACCCACACCAAGACATATCATAATTAAAATGGCAAAGTTAAAGAGAGAATTCCAAAGGCAGCAAGAGAAAAAAAGTCATATACAAGGGAATCCCCATAGACTATCAGCTGATTTCTCTTTAGAAGACTTCATAAGCCAGAAGGGAGTGGCATGTTATGTTCAAATTTCTGGAAAGGAAAAACATGTAAACTAGGAAACTCCGTCCAGCAAGATTATCAGCTAGAAGAAAAGGAGAGAGAAATAACTTCCCAGACAAGCAAAAACTAAATCCGGCAATACTAACCTACCTTAAAAGAAATGTGGAAAGGTTTTCTCTAAATGGAAGAGAGGAGTCCCATCGTGGTGCAGCATAAACAAATCCGACTAGGAACCATGAGGTTTCGGGTTTGATCCCTGGCCTTGCTCAGCGGATTAAGGATCCAGCGTTGCCGTGAGCTGTGTTGTAGGTCTCAGACACAGCTTGGATCTGGTGCGGCTGTGGCTGTAGCGTAGGCTGGCAGCTGTAGCTGATTCGACCCCTAGCCTAGAAACCTCCATATGCTGTGGGTGAGGCCCTAAAAAGACTAAATAAATAAATAAATAAATGGAAAAGAAATAAGATTCTATAGGAAAGAGAAAATCCCAATAGGAAAAGCAAGTATATAATAAGAATTGACGATCACTTAAATTAGCAAGCATGTAGATTAAAAGACAAAAAAACCTTTATCAACTATAATAAAAAAATTTTTAAAGCCAATAAAGAAGTCGTTCCCGACATTAGAAAAAAACTTTAACCACAATAAACAATAAATGGATAAGCATGAAGACATAAAATATGACAAAATGGGGGAGGAAAGGGGAGTAACAATGTAGATCTTTTACAATATGAACTTAAATGACTATCAATTTAAAGCCAAGTAGGTATAATTATGGATCAACACATAAACCCCGTGGTAATTACAAATCAAAAACCTAGAAAGAGGAGTTCCCACCGTGGTGCAATGGGTTAAGAATCCAATTGCAGTGGCTCGAGTTACTGTGGAGGCGCAGGTTCAATCCCCGGCCCAGTACAGTGGGTTAAATGATCCAGTGTTGCTTCACCTGTGGCATAGGTCACAGCTGTGGCTCAGATTCAGTCCCTGGCCTGGGAACCTCTATATGCCATGGGTGTGGCCATTAAAAAAAAAAAAAAAAAAACCTACAAAGATACACAAAAACCAAAAAAAGGAACCCAAACAAACTCTAAAGAAAATCATTAAACCACAATGGGAAAAACAAAAAGAAGAAATGAACAGAGAAGAACTGGAAAATAAGTAGTGAAATCACAATAGGTACATAACTATTCAAAAATTACTTTAGGGAATTCCTGTTATGGCTCAGCAGAAGCAAATCTGACTAGCATCCATGAGTACGCAGGTTCAATCCCAGGCCTCTCTCAGTAGATTAAGGATCCAGCATTGACCTGAGCTGTGGTGTAGGTCGCAGACACGTCTTGGATCCTGCCATTGCTGTGGCTGTGGCTGGCAGCTATAGCTCCAATTCAACCCCTAGCCTGGGAACTTCCATATGCCACAGGTGCAGCCCTAAAAAACCAAAAAAAAAAAATTTTGCATATATATATATATATATATATATATATATATATAGAAACAGGGCCCAGCACGTTGTCACTGCTGTGGCTGAGGTCACCGCTGTAGTGTGGGTTCACTCCCTGGCACTAGAATTCCACCGTTGTGGGCACAGAAAAAAAACGAAAAAAACAAACAGAAACAGACTCACAGATTTAGAAAACCAGTGGATAGGAGTGGGGAGATGGATGTGAGGAAGAACAAATTAGGGGTATGAGATTAACAGACACAAACTACTATGTACAAAATAGATAAGCAACAAATATCTATAAATACTTACAGCTCAAAGAATTATAGCCATTATCTTATAATAACCTACCATAGAGTATAATCTTCAAAAATACTGAATGACTATGCTATTCTCTTCAAATACACTGTACATCAATTATATGGTCGATAAAAACATTTTTTAAAATCATTAATCTGATTTGAAATTTTTTATGGGAATGCAAAGAATCCAATAAATAAGTATTGAAAATAATTTTTGAATAACTAAGTTTAAGACAGTCCATAATACCAAGATTTACTATAAATCTACCACAATCAAGGCAACCTGGTATTGGCCTAAGGATAATCAGGTCAATGGAAAAGAAGGGCAAGTCCTGAAATTGACCTACACCAACATGGTCAATTGATCTTAGATGTACCAAGGTAACTCAAAGAAAAAAGATATTTATTATAGATTATGCATCCTACAACACTTCAATTAAAATAGTTTTGTATAGGATAAAGGAGTGTCTTTTCAACATATGGTGCCTCAACAATTGGATATTCATATGCAAAAAACCCCATAGGGAGCTCCTGTCATAGCTCAGTGGTTAACAAATCTGACTAGGAACCATGAGGTTGCGGGTTCGATCCCTGGCCTTGCTGTGGGTTAAGGATCCTGTGTTGCCAAGCGTTGTGGTGTAGGTCGCAGACATGGCTCGGATCCCCATTTGCTATGGCTCTGGTGTAGGCCGGCAGCTACAGCTTTGATTCGACCCCTAGCCTGGGAACCTCCATATGCCGCGGCAGGGGCCCAACAAATGGCAAAAAGACAAAAAAAAACCCAAAAAACAAAAAACAAAAAAACATAGAACCATGCATAATTGACCACATATGAGGGAACTGCACATCTAAAATGCATGAACTTGAGTTCCTTTTGTGGCTCAGCGGTTAGCAAACCCAACTAGCACCCATGAGGACATGAGTTCGATCTCTGGCCTCACTCAGTGGGTTAAGGATCCAGCATTGCCGTGAGCTGTGGTGTAGGCCGCAGACGAGGCTCAGATCTGATGTTGCTATGGCTGTGGCATAGGCTGGCGGCTACAGCTCTGATTAGACCCCTAGTCTGGGATCCTCCATATGTCATGGGAGCAGCCCTAAAAAGACAAAAAGAATAATAAAATGCATGAACTTACTGTATGTCAATGATAATCTGATTTTTAAGAAATTGAAAATAATCTAACTATACAGAAATGTGTTAAATAAATGTTGTAGGTCATACCATGAACTAATATGCAACCAATTAAAGATGGTAACATAGAAGTATAATTGGAAAGATGTGCATGATATGTTACATAAAAAGTGGCTATAATTTTTAATATATGTAAATATTTATACATATTTGTATCTAAATATACACAGACACGTATATCTTGACCTACTTCTGCTTTTAAAAGCCTAGAAAGATATACCTGAATGATAGGATGGGAAAGTAGTAATGTCTACTTTTTCCAGTATTTTATACTTTTTCTAAATTAAATGTCTTTTACTCATGTAATTAATATATAAAAAGAAAAACTCCAAAAATTAACCTACAACAATATGGGATTATTTATTAGGAAAAAACCTAAACGGTGCAAGGGGGAAAGACTGAGGAAGAAGGTGTACGTGTATATGTGTGACGTGGGGGTGATGGTGAAGGAGTCCCTTCCAGCCCCACATTTTATGAATAAGATGGAGACAAGACACTGCAGCTGTTGTGACTCTGGTCAACCCGGCAGAAAAGGAACCACTAAATTGAAGACATATGGAGGGCAAGAATCAGGCCTGCCTTATTCACTATTATTAGCACCTACTTACAGAGCTTGGCAATCAGAAAACATTTGAAGAAAGGAAGGGAGGGAGGAAGGAGAGAGGCATAAGGGGGAGCTTACCCTGTCAGCCAGTGATGGAGGGAGGGATAAAGGGAAGGAGATGAGAATCTTAAAAAAGAGAGCTCACTAAGGGTGGTGGGATGGAGAAAGCCTCTACCTGGTGGGTTAAGATGTTGAAATGTCAACACCTGTAGCTGAGTAGGGGTAGGTTTCAGGACTTTGGAAAGATGGCCCAGTCTCTTGAGGCTACACGTGTCTAGGAAAGGGGTGCAAACAATTGAACAGGGGGAGGAAAGCCCAAGTCTCTAAAAGCTATTACAGAAAGATAAGTCACTGCAGCACATGAAATCCATTTGAGTATTTTGTTTGAAGAAAGACATGGAGATACACAGGTCCTCACAGCCATGGTTTCCATATAGGAGCCTGTCACCTAGAGAGGAAAAAAATAAGAGGATCTCTGGTTGGTAGCCTCCAGATTCAAGTGTTTGCCCATAAGAGGTAAACAACAAACATCTGTTGAAAGAATGAGTAATTCAGTGAATGAGGAGAAAGAGCACAGGGTCCTAAGAAGTTGGGCTGGCAGTAAGAAAGGGTGTCAGGCACGCTGCGATGACAGGTAGGCCCCCACTGGGCCATCCTCCCCCAACCCCTCATCCAAGGCCCCCCATTCCCCAAAGTGCTATCACACCCCAGCTCCAGGGGAATCTTTATGGTCTAATTCCTGTCATCCCTGAGGACATATGGAGCCTACCCAAGAATACAGGGACCCCTCAACAGAAAACCCCTTTTTTTCTCCTGATGAGTCTAATGGTCAAGGGTCAGGGGTACTCCAGCACCAGATCCAGGGAACTCTTTCCTAACTTTTTAAGGGAGAACAAACAAACCCTCCCAACACTCTCTTCTTTTGCCCCCAGGGGTCCTGAGAGAGCCATTTCCCTTAAAATCAGACAAAAGTTACCTAGGGGATTTCTTGGGCCCCACCTTCTCCAGAAAGCACTGCTGGCTTCCTTGAGTCTGATAGAAGCTTTCCCCACTCTCACAAACCCCCCTGGCATTGACTCATTTACAATGGAAACATTCCAGAGCTGAAAAGTCAAACCAGCATAAATAAGGCTCTTCTGGTCAGGAGAGGAAGCACACCTCTGACCAGGTGTGCCTGGACACTGACTGGTTCCCACCACCTGATGAATGTGGTGAAAGCAGGTGATTTCTCAGACTTTAACTTATACCTGGGAGGAAACAAACCCTGGACAATGACTGGTTCCCACTGCCAGATAAATGCAGTGATTTCTCGGTGCTTGGCCTTTACCTGGGAGGAGGCATGTGAGCCTATGGGTGCAGGGTTAGTGCCCAGGTACAGGCGGGATCTCCCTCCATTCCCAGGATGGGCCGTGCAGCTGGAGGAATGTCAAGTCCTTTACTGCAGCCCCTGCCTGACCCCCACTTGTAGGGCTCGTGAACAGCCCACACGCACCACCTGAAAAGAACCTTTTTTACTTTCTTTCAATTCAAATTTAGGGCTCTCAGCAAGAAAGCTTGAGGAATTGGGGGAGTATCAGGGATGAGAACAGAGGTAGGAGGGAGGGAGAGGCTGAAGTAAAATGGAGAAGGGAGGAGGAAGAAGAAAGGGTAGATGAGCAGAGGGGGGCCCACAGCAGAAGAGGCAAAGGAGAGAGCGGGTGGAGGACAGAAAGAGGCAGGGATTAGGTTGGGTTCATCCCCAAGCCTGTGGTTAGGTTTTTTCGCCTTGCCCCTGGATCGCCCATGCCCATCAATCCACAGCCCAGCGTGGGTGGGCTCACCTAGACCCAGTCCCCATGATCCTGCCAGATGCCCGGCAGGGACTCACCTTGCAGGAAGCCCAACAGCATGGAGAGGCCCGACAGCATCAGGAGGAGGCGCATCCTCATCTCTCGCCCAAGATCAGGAAGTAGCAGAAGGCAGGACAGAGCAGTCAGGCCCGGTGCCTGAGAATCCAGCTTTATAACCCCAGCTGGGAGCGGCAGCCAATGAGAGCGGAGGTGAAAGGCTGAGATTCCCCAGGATGCAGAGGGAACAGAGTGCCTGATGGGAGCCCTGCCTTCCTTCCTCTCAGGCTCTGCCCCGCTCCACTGGCCCTGCCAAGGGAGTCACATTGTCTCATGGCCTCTTTTGTTCTCATTTTTACTAGCTTTTAAATGAGCGAATCACATCTGCCTTACTCAGGCAAAGGATTTGTTAAGATTAAGGTGAACTGGAGTTCCCGTCGTGGCGCAGTGGTTAACGAATCCAACTAGGAACCATGAGGTTGCGGGTTCGGTCCCTGCCCTTGCTCAGTGGGTTAACGATCCGGCGTTGCCGTGAGCTGTGGTATAGGTCGCAGACGCGGCTCGGATCCCGCGTTGCTGTGGCTCTGGCGTAGGCTGGTGGCTACAGCTCCGAGTCAACCCCTAGCCTGGGAACCTCCATATGCCGCGGGAGCGGCCCAAGAAATAGCAACAACAACAACAACAACAAAAGACAAAAAAAAAAAAAGATTAAGGTGAACTGATTAGCCTAGAGGGTTGGGGCACACGCCGAACCTTCCATGCTTAAGGGGTCTGTTTCCCTGTATGTAGTGTGATTCCAGATGCTAAAATCTCTTGATTTCAGAGAAATGGATACATGCCAACGCTGTTGTGCAGCGAAGTACTAAATCCAAAACAGCAGGCAGGCTGCATTCAGGACTAGATGTTCTTGTTCATATGCTTGACGAATACAATTTAAAAACGCTTGTCTCTAAGTTCCCACTGTGGTTCAGTGAGTTAAGAGCCCCAGGCAGTCTCTGTGAAGACGTGGGTTCCATCCCTGGCCCATCTCAGCAAGTTAAGGATACTGTGTTGCTGAAAGCTGTGGAATGGGCCTCAGCTGCCGCTTGGATTTTACACCTAGCCTGGGAACATCCATGTGCTGCAGAGGCAGCTGTGAAAAGAAAAAGGAAAGAAAAGAAAATACTTACCTAGAGGAAAAAGTTTTGTAGCTTTGGCTTCAAGTTGCCTTGCAGGCCTAGGTTCATTCCCAAACCTGGGTTTACCCTTACCCAAACATCAGACTTCAAGAATGAACGCCCCTAAGAATCTGAACAATATTATTACATTTGATTCTCACACAATGGGCTATATGATAGTTATTAATATCTCCATGTTATTGATGAAAAAACAAAGTAAGCAGTCCCAGGTGACAAAGAGGATGACTGGCATATTCAAACCCAGATCTGCAGTCTCCCATTGACCCTGTGACTCTGCCAGGGAAACCCAAGTTTTCTTGGTCCCAAGAGCCTCCAAATTTATGCCTTTGGGCAGGATTCCTGCTGCCAGAGATGGCACCTCTAGACACTGAAGTTCCCTAGCACCAGCTCCACATCATGAACAAGAATGATGTGTTTCATCAGAAATAATTTTCTAGAATATTATAGAATAAGGCTTTTACTAAATAGTTCTTCCGGGACTCCCAGTTAGCCTTAATCCTAGAATGCTCTGGGTCTCTAAGAGGAGAGGGCTGGGCCCTGTTGCTTCACCTAGCCCTGGGGGATTCTCTTCTCTCCTCCACTTCCTGAAGCTTCCCCTGATCCTCTTTCCAAAACGCCCAGGTGTCCAAGCTCCCCAGGCCAGGGGCCACCATGGCTTGTGCTCACAGTGCTCCCTGCATTGGAGAAGACAGAGAAGACCCATTTTAGCCTGAAAGGTGCTGAAGGATTCGACAATATGAGCTGTGTGTGAGTTAAGGCTCGGGGCAAATAATGTCCAACTCTTAGGGTGGGAGAACATGTCATTTAATAAATATATGAATTAAAAGAAAGTAAAGCCTGCAGTTCCCATTGTGGCTTAGCTGGTTAAGAATCCAACATAGTGTGTACGAGGATGTGGGTTTGATCCCTGACCTCATTCAGTGGGTCAAGCATCCGGCATTGTCGTGAGCTTCAGTGTAGGTGGCAGATGTGGCTTGGATCCCTGCGTTGCTATGGCTGTGGTGTATGCCTGCACCTGCAGCTCAGATTCAACCCCTAGCCTGGGAATGTCCATACACTTCAGGTGCAGCCCTAAAAAGAAAAAAGGAAAAAGAAAGTAAAGCCTAACTGCTTTCTTGGTACAAATTGTACAAAGCTTGATAAAATCATCTCAGCACATGATGCTATCAGAAATCAGTCAACCCCTTTCTCAGTGGGAACAAAAGAATGTATATGTTGATCCCAGCCATTAGTGCCAAGTATTATTCCTCATCTGGCTTCAGTCACAGCAGAATTCCAGGCTGTTAGGGGTTTTTTAATCTTTTATATGGCCACACCCAAAGCATATGGAATACCTAGGCCAAGGATTGAACCCAAGCCACTGTGACCTATGCTGGATCCCTTAACCCTCTGTACCAAGCTGGGATCAAACCTACATCTCTACAGCAACCTAAACCTCTGCAGTTGGATTCTTAACCCACTGTGCCACAGCAGGAACTCCCAGGATGTTAGTTTTTAAAGCATTTGTCAGTTGTCCTATTAGATATGAGTTCCTATGCTAAAGAAATTGGGAAGGTTTCAGTGTCCTGAAGAGAAGTTGATGATCAACTTTCCCAGGTTACAAGACAACAGGCTTAGCCCAGGTGTGTGCTGGTAAGTGTTTAACAACTGGCTTATGGATTGAAGAAGGATGGGGAGAGTCCCTATTGTAGCATTTGCAGACTTACGTGGTATCAGTGCCTATTTCAAGCTACCATCCTGATGTCACTGAATTAAGAGATGTGCACACCACTGTACAGTATTCTAACACAGAGATACAATAGAACTAAATAAACTTAAAAGCACAGATGAATAGGAGTTCCCATCATGGCTTAGCAGTAATGAACCCAACTAGAATCCATAAGGATTCGGGTTTGACCCCTGGCCTACCTCAGTGGGCTAGGGATCTGGTGTTGCAGTGAGCTGCAGTGTAGGTCACAGATGAGCCTTGGACCCTGCATTGCTGTGGCATAGGCCAGCAGCTATAGCTCCGATTCGACCCCTAGCCTGGGAACTTGCAATATGCTGCACCTGCGGCCCTAAAAAAAAAAAAAAAGTGCAGATTAGTAGTAAAAAGTAGTAAAATAATTAAGTGATAAGGTTTTGAGTATTTCTCATTTTTGTTCCTAATATAATCTGTCAGTTTATGTGTTAATTTTTTTTCTTCTTACAGCCCTACCCATGGCATATGGAAAACAAACAAAAATGCATGTGACTCACCCAGGCATACTTTGGAGGTTGGGTTCCAGACCACCATGGTAAAGCAAATATTGCAATAAAGGGAGTCACATGAATTTTTTGGTTTCCCAGTACATAAAAAAGTTATGTTTATACTAATATAGTCTATTAAGCGTGCAATAGCATAATGTCTAAAAAACAATGTATATGCTTTAATTAAAAATACTTTGATACAGAACACTGTAAACCAGCAATAATGGAAAAAATTAAAATTATTACAAAATAATAATAATAATACTTTGATTAAAAAATGCTAGCCATCATCTGAGCCTTTGAGGAGTTGTAATCTTTTTGCAATAGTAACAAAAATCCCTGATCACAGATCACAGATCACAGATCACAGATCACCATAACAAATAAAATAGTAATGCAAAATTTGAAATATTGTGAGAATTGCCAAAATGTGACAGAGACATGAGGTGAGCAGTTGCTGTTAGAAAAATGGCACCGCTAGATTTGCTTGATGCAGGGTTGCCACAAACCCTCCATTTGATAAAAAAAAAAAAAAAAAAAAAAAAAAAAAGCAAAAGCAGTATCTAAGAAACACAATAAAACAAGGTATGCCTGTGACAAGCTAAATGCCCCAGGACCAGATTGCTGGATTTTGGGAGTCTTCAATTAGGTAGGTGGTGATTAACATGGATTAAGACTTCCCAGGGAGTGTACAAAGAATTAAGAATCAATTCTTAGGAGTTCCCGTCGTGGCGCAGTGGTTAACGAATCCGACTAGGAACCATGAGGTTGCAGGATCGGTCCCTGGCCTTGCTCAATGGGTTAAGGACCCGGCGTTGCTGTGAGCTGTGGTGTAGGTTGCAGATGCGGCTGTGATCCCGCGTTGCTGTGGCTCTGGTGTAGGCCGGTGGCTAAGGCTCCGATTGAACCCCTAGCCTGTGAATCTTCATATGCCGCGGGAGCGGCCCTAGAAAAGGCAAAAAGACCAAAAAAAAAAAGAATCAATTCTTAGGAATTCCCGATGTGGCTCAGTGGGTTACGAACCCAATTAGTGTCCATGAGGATACAGGTTTGATTCTTGACCTTGCTCAGTGGGTTAAGGATCTGGGAACTTCTGTATGTTGCAAGTGCAGCCCTTAAAAGCAAAAATAAATAAATAGATAAATAAATAAATAATTACCTCTTATCAGGAAGACATGATGGAAAACACCACGTAGATCCTCCATCCTTGCCACCCTGAATTGCATGTAAGTCCTGTGAGGTAACCTGACATTAGAATTTTGTGCAGGAGTTCCCTTCGTTGCTCACCAGTTAACAAGCCCAACTAGCATCCATGAGGATGCAGCTTCCATCCCTGGCCTAACTTGGTGGATTAAGGATCTGGCATTGCTGTGAGCTGTGATGTAGGCTGGCAGCTGCAGCTCTGATTTGACCCTTAGTCTGGGAACCTCCATATGCTGCAGGTACAGGCCTAAAATGCCAAAAAAAAAAAAAAAAAAGAATTTTGTGGAAAAGCTGATAGTGAGAGGTTAAACCATTGAGATCTTCTCTCTTGAAAAGTGAATGTCAGACTCAAACATTGTTTATTAAGGGCCAAAAAATAGACAAAGGCACATGTTAGGAGGAGTCAGGAGTAAAGTGTAAGCCATGAATGAACAGAAATCATGAGTAAGCAGAAGTAATAAACATTCAGAAACTGTGAATAGGAGTTCCCATCATGGTGCAGCGGAAATGAATCCCCAGTGTTCATAGCACGCTATTTACAATAGTCAAGGCGTGGAAGCAACCTGAATGTCCATTGACAAATGAATGGATAAAGAAGATATGGTGTATATATACAATGGAATACTACTCAACCATAAGAAAAATGAAATAATGCCATTTGCAGTAACATGAATGGACTTAGAGATTATCATATTAGTGAAGTAAGACAAAGACAAATATCATATGATATTACTTAAATGTGGAATTTAGAACCTGATACAGGAGTTCCTGTCATGGTGCAGTGGTTAACGAATCCAACTAGGAACCATGAGGTTGCGGGTTCGGTCCCTGCCCTTGCTCAGTGGGTTAACGATCCAGCTTTGCTGTGAGCTGTGGTGTAGGTTGCAGACTCGGCTCGGATCCAGCGTTGCTGTGGCTCTGGCGTAGGCTGGCGGCCACAGCTCCGATTAGACCCCTAGCCTGGGAACCTCCATATGCCGCGGGAGCGGCCCAAGAAATAGCAAAAAGACAAAAAATAAATAAATAGATTTAAAAAACCTGATACAAATGAACTCATTTACAAAACAGAAACAGACCCCCAGACATAGAAAATAAACTCATGATTACCAAAGGGGAAATGGGGTTGGCAAGGAGGATAAATTAGGAGTTTGGGATTAGCAGGTACAAACTTCTGTATATAAAATAGATAAATAACAAGGTCCTACTGTATAGCACAGGGACAATATTGAGTATCTTGTAATAAACAATAATGGAAAAGAATATGAGAAAGAATATATATGTGTGTATAACTGAATCACCTTGCTATACACCAAAAATGAACACAACATTGTAAATTAACTACAGTTTTCAAAAAGTTATGAATCAGAAATAATCATGGAAAGTTTTTAAAAGGAGGAAAAATCAAATCTATATCTGAAATAAAATAAGATCAGTCCCATGAGAAAGATATAATTTGTGTATTAAATAACTATTTTAAATAAAAATCATTATGTCATTATTTTTAAAAGTTATGAATCAGTAGGATTATAAACCCTTATAAATAAACAGAAGTCACAAAATTAGAATGAAGCCAGTTTAGAATGAGAGCAACAGGAACGCAGGCAGGAAGACTAGAAGAAACTAAGACCTACTAGCTAGCTATTACTAGAACTGCTGTGTATCCAAAACTATTTCAGGTCACAGACTGTGTACAGGTCTCCACGAGACCCACTCTGGGTGGTGTGCATTCCTACATGTATATCTATCTAACCCCCCGTCATTTAAGGTAAACTGAATGAGGCTTGGTATCTCTCCTCTATGTTCTTTTCTCTCTGTTACTCTCTCCTGGACTTAGCTTTCTCATGCTCCCTTGGGTCCCAAAGAGTGTTCTTAGCACATGAGTTTAAATGACCTCTCAGGGGTTCCCATTGTGGCTCAGCAGGTTAAGAACCCAACTAGTATCCATGAGGATGCGGGTTCAATCCCTGGCCTCTCTCAGTGGGTTCAGGATCCAGTATTGCCACAAGCTGTGACATAGCTTGCAGATGTGGCTCAGATCCAGTGTTGCTGTGGCTGTGGTATAGGCCTGGGAACTTCCATAGGCTGCACGTGGGGCCCTAAAAAGCAAATAATAAATAAATAAATAAATAACTTTTCAACGCAGCTCCCCATAGCTAATTGCCTCTGTCTTTCTGTGTTCCAACTGCAAATTCCTAGGAGAAGACTCCAACTCAGCTCTTCTTTTTTAACCAGGCCACAAATATTACAGAGGCTGAGTACGCTAGTTCTTTGGTTCGTTTAGAAATTGGAACATTAGCTCATCTAGGCAGGGACTGGAATACCTCTGGAGAGCTTAACTCCAGAACTGTTCAAGTTCCACAGTGAATTCAACATCACCACATGTTTTCTTATATGGTATGTTCGGATACTCAGAAGTTGGACTTGGAAGTGCCAGGCTACTAGATGTAGGGAGGTTTCAAAAGTAGAGCACAGTAAAAGCCAGCCTGGGTGGGGTTGGGATATAGTGCTACAAAGCCAGCCTTCAGAAGAGGGAGGAAGAAGTTGGAAGAAGAGCTTTAAGGAGAGAACCTTTAGGCTTAAAGTTCTTATCTTTCAATACTGTCACTCCTGGGGTGGGGAGTAGGAGTGTCCTGGAAAGTTCTGATAATTGCAAAGAGGGCTACTGGCAAACTTTAAACTACAGGTGGGTGGTGTCCATAGCATCGCTTCCTTTCCACTAATTTCTACTGCTCCCATCAACAAAAGTCTGACTCAACATGATCTCAAAAGTCTGAACCAACATGATCTCAGCTATTTCTCCTCACACACTTCATGTAAAGAAAAGGAACTACTGACAGCACACCTTTACCTACTCCAAAGGAGCTCAGCCACAGACCTGGAAATCCTAGTTTTGTTGTCCGACTCAAGCCAAGCAGGATAGGCCTTGGCAAACTTTGCCCGAGACCCTGCTTTCTCCAGCCGACCCATAAACTTCAGCCAGCCCACTCTGGGGGCTCTCCAGAGATCTTCCTCCAAGAAGTAGAGAGAGGACCAGAAAAGGCAATTAATTCATTCCTTCTTGCAGGAAAAAAATTATTGAACACCTGTGATGTGGCAAAGTTGCCCTTGGATAGTGAGGATACAACAGTGATAAAGACAGGGACACTGCTCTCAAAGAGCTTAAAGTCTAATGGGGAGACAAGAATTAAATAATTGAAAGAGTGACAAATACATCTATTCTAGATCCAGACTTCAGTGGCACATATAGCAAAGTGGTCCAAGAGAAGTGGGCAAGGAAAAGGTAAGAAATGGGGGCTAGGGTGGCTCTGCTACCCTATCCCCCAAAAGTTCTCACTAATACCAGGTGGATGCTTCATTGCATTCATCTTGTCAGCTTGGCTACCCACCTTGATAGAAGTTATAGCTCAAGGCACAGCTTTCAAATATCCCTATAGATCCTTTTCTGTGCCCATTACGTACATTCTCCTGTTACCCACTTGAGTTTGCCATCTGTTTCCTGCCAAAACCATGTTTGAAATAGGCCTTTATGAAAAGACTGTTTATAGAAGTGGGCAGCGTTAAGGAAACAACAAATAAATTAAGTTGGGGCATCAAGTTTTTGGCAACAGCAAGATATCATCATCCTTTCTATGCCTAAGCAGCAAAAGGAAATCTTGTTACCGTAGCCTAGTTGAGAGCTGGAGACTGTCATGTCAAGTCCCACTCTGTATCAGAACTGGAGGGAAGGAAATAGGAGGAATAAATATTTCAGTTTCAATGTCTGTGTGTGTGTGTGTGTCTGTATGTGTGTGTTCCCTTCTCCAATCTTCCACTGACTAAACCTAATCTGAAGCCAAACCCAACCGCACTCAGGTGATCACCTCAGTAGAGGTCAGCCATCTGGGATCCAGGACCAAAAAAGAGCTGATTTAAAGAGTCAGACAAGAGAGTTCCTATCATGGCTCAGCAGAAACAAATCTGACTAGGAACCATGAGGTTGCGGGTTCGATCCCTGGCCTCCCTCAGTGGGTTAGGGATCTGGTGTTGCCGTGAGCTATGGTGTAGGTTGCAGACATGGCTTGGATCCTTCGAAGGCCGGCAGCAACAGCTCCAATTAGACCCCTAGCCTGAGAATCTCCATATGCCACAGGCGTGGCCCTAAAAGGACAAAAGACAAAATAAAGAAAGAAACAAAGAATCAAACAAGAAATCACCAGCTACTCTCACCTCACTGTCAAGAATACTTTAAAAAGAGAGTTTATGTTATTTTGGTGATAAGATTTTTTAAGATAGGGCAGAACCCCAACACACCACTGTACACATGGCGAATTGGCCTTCACAGGTACAGTCTGCTCTAGGTTTGCCAGAGGGCCAACCTGCCTGCACAGGTGCCATGAGGACCTCAGCACAACCCATTGTGAGGAAACATGGATTGTTTCTGAGGTTCTAGAATTTCCAGATGCTGTGGCTCAGCACTGGGAGCTTCTGCTCATAGGTTTTCTTCACGGCTCTTGGGTGGTCCCACGCCAGGGTCTTCTCTTTCCCAAAATCCAGATGAAGAAGTTTCTTTTACTAGTGAGTCTTTATCTACTTGGATCTGAGACAGGTAAGTCCTTTATCTTGTCTCTGGGTGGACATGTTTAAGGGGCTTCTTTAAGGCCTTTTGGCCCTTGAAGAAGGAAGACCAGTATCATAATTACCCAAACCAATTCTGACTCAGAATTAGGAATAGCCAAAACAAGTTCAACCTTGAGAGCTCCTGAACCAGTTGATTCCTCCTGGTAATGACTTCACTATCAGAGATCGGCTTGGCCCTGTCTTGTTCCTACTTGGTTCAGCCATTCAGCACCTGTGTCTGATGCTCTGTGAAATGAGAAGATAGGTCTAGGAGTTCCCGTAGTGGCTTAGTGGTAACAGACTGGACTAGGATCCGTGAGGATGTAGGCTTAATGCCTTGTTCAGTGAGTTAAGGAACCGGCGTTGCCATGAGCTATGGTGTAAGTCGCAGACGTCGCTAGGATCCCGAGTTGCTGTGACTGTGGTGTAGGCCGGCAGCTGTAGCTCCCATTCGACCCTTAGCCTGGGAGCTTCCATATGCCTTGGGTGTGGCCCTAAAAAGAAAAAAAAAAAAAAAGGATAGGTCTAGGGGTTCTGGGGAAGCCCAATGACGGTTTGTCCCAATGAATTGGGTGTAAGGGATCCTTTTGTCGTTAATGTAGAAAGAGATATAAGGAGTTCCCATCGTAGCACAGTGGAAACTAATCCGACTAGGGACCATGAGGTTGCGGGTTCAATCCCTGGCCTTGCTCATTGGTTTAAGGATCTGGCGTTGCTGTGGCTGTGGTATAGACTGGCAGCTACAGCTCTGATTTGACCCCTAGTCTGGGAACCTCCATATATTGTGGGTGCGGCCCTAAAATAGTTAAAAAAAAAACACAAAAACAACAACAACAACAAAAAAAACAAAAATCAAGAGATATAAGGAGATGGAAATGTGGTCATCCCAGAAAGTCACCCCCTCACACAGCATGGCTATAGACTAGAGACCCTACAAGCCTCTCCTTCATGGCTCTGTTCTGTCCACCCATTATCCATATTTTACTTTGAGGATCCCCATTTAAGGTGGGTTATCTTCCCTCCTTCCTCCTACAGGAGAAGTGAGAGGCCATGAGCTCTGAGCTGTCCATTCCATGACAAAGTGTTTTCTGTAATGTCAATTCTCAGAGATTTTGTCTTTTGCTTTCTTCAACTTTCAAAATTACTCAGTAACGCAGCCACCAGATGGTAGTATGTACTAGCCACATGGTGAAACAGCAAGACATAATCCATAAGAATGACTAGTGTGCTTTTTTCAGCTTCCTTTTGGCTTCCTTTTGGCATCAGAAAACTCTTCATTAAAACATGTGTTATCCCCTTGCTGTACAGTGGGAAAATAAAAAATAAATAAATAAATAAAAGGCATAAGGGGAAAAAAAATGTGTTATCTTTTGAAGAATCAGTCAAGAAGATAATAGTTCTATAACAATTTTTTAAAATAAAAACCTCCTAAAAGACTTAGTAAATCTTACTTTTCCTTTATCAACATATTCTCATCCTAGTCTTAATTATAAGGAATTCAAATCGGTCTACATACATACATAAATACATACATATAATAAGTATTTGCAGGATTCTTATAGAGCTAAAGTACTTTGGGGCCTTAAGCCTCAGGGATTTTATAATGCTGCTCAGTTTCTGGCCCAGTCATAGTAGTCTACTCACCACCCTCCTCTAGGTTATTCAGTTTTTTTTTTTTTTTTTTTTTTTGCTATTTCTTTGGGCCGCTTCTGCGGCATATGGAGGTTCCCAGGCTAGGGGTTGAATCGGAGCTGTAGCCGCCAGCCTACGCCAGAGCCACAGCAACGCGGGATCCGAGCCGCGTCTGCAACCTACACCACAGCTCACGGCAACGCCGGATCGGTAACCCACTGAGCAAGGGCAGGGACTGAACCCGCAACCTCATGGTTCCTAGTCAGATTCGTTAACCACTGCGCCATGACGGGAACTCCTAGGTTATTCAGTTTAAATCAGTTACTCAGCCAAAGAATAATAATCAAATTGTCTGTTTGGTGCTACACTTAATAAAATGAAAGTTGCAATTAAGAAATACTTGTCCAACAGCCATCGATGACATGGATTAAGTGTAGAAGAGACTTGGCAGAAGAGAATGACCAGCTAAGAGTTTTGTAATTCCAAGTGCAAGATGAGGAAGAGAGAAAACTAAAATTAATTGAGCACTTAAGCAATAGTTTGGGTGCTTCACAGTTTATCTTTATTAAATATTCATGACAACACCATGCTGTAGATGTAAATGCTATGTCACTAGAAATCTCAATTCAGAGATATAAGAAGCAAAGGATGTTTTTATCTTACTTAATAGAAACTTGGCTGGCTTTGAGTGCTCAGCCCTCATGGATTGGGGACTGAGTGTGGGAAAAAAACATGAATATACCAAATAAAGGTAGCTTACCCTTCTGGTAATTTTTGTGGGTTCATTAGATATTTGATATCTCTAGTTTAATACTTATCTTGTCCAAAGTTTAAACTTCTACCCTCAGATTCAGCAAGAATTACTCGGCTATTGAAACAACTTTCTCTCTCCCTCCTGTCTCTCCATTCTTACCTTTTACCCACAGGGGAACTGGAGGAAGGCTAGTGGTAGACTTCTGATCACATGAATGAACAAACATTGATTTCTTTTCTCTTTTTTTCCTTTTTCTTTTTGTAGAGCTGCACCTGCAGCATATAGAGGTTGGCAGGCTAGGGGTTGATTTGGAGCTGTAGCTGCAGGTCTACACCACAACCATAGCAAGTGGGATCTGAGCTGCATCTGCGACCTACACCAGAGCTCATAGCAACACCAGATGCTTAACCCACTGAGCAAGGCCAGGGATCAAACCCACATCTTCATGGATCCTAGCTGGGTTTGTTACCACTGAGCCACAAAGTTTGGGAACTCCAAACATTGATTTCTTGATGCTGGCTTTGTCAGGGAGGCACAGGTGCTGGATGAGGGGACCCCCTGTGCCCACTCAGGGTACACAGATCCACACAAATAATGTGGATCTTAAAATTCCTCCCTTCAATTACAGAGGTGGTCTCGGTTTTGTTAACACCTCCATCCTCTATGATCTCTCAACTAATTGGTTGGCTTCCTCCAGCGTATGCACAGTATCCTCAGGTGCCTGGTGTAGGTCCCCAAGAAACCTAGGAATCCCCCAACATTAGCCTGACTCCATAGGAAAGTACTCTTTACCTGGACATCCTCTCTCATCATCACCATCTCTCATCTGTTATTTCTCCATCCCAGGAGCATCAGGTCAACCTGATGAGTTTCCTGGCTCTCTGGATCATCAAGCTTTAGTTCAGCAACTGTCAGGTGAGTACTATTCATTTGCAAACCCTTCAGACGGTGATGCTTTATATGAGACTTCTTCAGGAGACAACACTTTAAGTGAGCATGCTTCCGTTGAACACACTTCGAGCGAGCACACTTCAGTCGATCATCCTTCTGGTGAGAACTCTGCAGTTGAACACACTCCGGGTGAGCATGCCGCAGGCGAGCATGCTTCTAGTGAACAGCTTTCTGGTGAACAGCCTTCTGGTGAACAGCCTTCCGGTGAACAGCCTTCTGGTGAAAAGTCTCTAAATGAACAGCCTTCTGGTGAAAAGCCTGCAGGCGAACAGCCTGCAGGTGAACAGCCTGCAGGTGAACAACCTGCAAGTGAACAAGTTTCAAATGAGAAACCTCCAGGTGAACAGGTATCAGCACCTGAACAGCCGTCAGCAGAACAGCCTTCAGGCATTCCGCCTTCCAGCACAAATTCCGGTGAGCTACATTTGAGTTCATGTCAATTTCAGACCTCAGGTGGAAAGTAAGCAACACATCAAATAACTCCCCCCCCCCCCTTTTTTTTTTTTTTTTTAGAGCAGCACCCAAGGCATATGGATGTTCCTAGGCTAGGAGGTGAATCAGAGCTACAGCTGTCAGCCTACACCACAGCCACACCAGATCCGAGCTGAGTCTGTGACCTACACCACAGCTCATGCCAAGGCTGGATCCTTAATCTACTGAGCAAGGCCTGGGATCGAACCCGTGTCCTCATGGATCCTAGCCGGGTCCATTAACAGCTGAGCCACAAAGGGAACTCCAAATAAACCAATTTTAAGGTGTTTAGAAGAAAGAATAGTTCAGACACTTCACAAACAGCTCTCCCAAAGATTCTCATGTTTCTTTACAATAATCCCAGGAGGCAGGATTCAGGTTTTGTGGGGTCTGAGTGTTGAATACTTCAGAGGACCCTAAGAAAAGTAACTCAAGTACAAAATGCCAACTTTAAGTAAGAAATGATGAATACAAATGCCCATAGCTTGCCCAGAAGGGACTCACAGAAGACAACCTTGATGAGCTTCATGCTAAATCTGCCTCTTAACAAACATGTTAAAATGATTTGCAAATCCTGTGAGGAGATATCTAGCACCGGAGCTGGTAGCTCTTTACTTTTTGAAGGTTTGAACATGGAAAGTAAATCTTGCTGACATTTTTGTCTGTTAGATCCAGGAATAAGTTCTCAGGAAAGCTGCAATTCTTTAGCTCTTACGAAAAAGGAAAAAGTTTAAGGAAGAAAAACAAGATCTAAGGTTTAATGTCTCAAGATTACCAGACATAAATACTTCATATTTCACTCCATTGCAGGAGTAATAGTATTCTAAATTTTCAGTTGAGAGAAGTGAGGCTAGAAAGTAGCAAACTTTAGATTCAAACTTAGGGCTGACTCCAAAGCCCATATTCTTTTTACTTAATGCTTCCTCAAAATTAGGAACTTGGCAGTGGAGATAGAGAGACAATATGGAGTTATTTCAAAGAGAATGCCCTTTGTGACAAACTGACCTTATTGAAGGTCAATTTGAGGACAGAAAATGATGCAGACCCTTTATAAGTTTTGCAGCATTAGAGCATTCTAACATCACTTATTCAGTCAAATTTTACTCCAAGTGTCTGAGCCCTGTGGATAAGTGAGATTATGGGGAAGTAGGAAAGGGAGCCAGTCATGTGAGAAGTTCTACTTTGCTCCTATTGAGTTAGACACAGCCAAAGGGCATGTAATGATGGGTGTCTAGGAAGCCATTGGGATATGAATTAGAGTAAAGGTCAGTCTTAGATAAACATGGGATCCATCAGCAATGAAGATCATAGATGAAGCAGTAAGAAAGAAGGAATTTCCTCTGGTAAGGAAGAGAAGATATGCTCTTTCAGACACAGGACCCTCACATCCCCAAGAACCAGGAAATGAAACGTGTTGTAGCCAACTACTTGCCCATCATCCCTCCCTGGGTCACAGGGTTATTTCATCAGGTTTACCTTAAAATTTCAGGCCCCATATTAAACTGCCATACATGCTCTTATATGAATGACCAAGGAAAATGTCTTCGTGGAGAAGGAGTCTGCACCACTCAGAATTCCCAGCAGTGCATGTTAAAGAAGATCTTTGAAGGTATGTAGGGACTTTATGTGCCTGTCTTTGCCAGAGAACACATCAACCAGCTTGAGTACTGATAGGAAGTAGGTAGGGTGGCATGGGCCTGGGGAGGGATCAAGCTGTGATTCCCCAGAAACTTGGAGATTCAGGAGAACCTTATTCTTTCAAGAATCAAGAGTAGAATTCCAGCTACTGAGAAAGAGGCCCTTCCCAGCAGGGCTACGATGTCTTAAAAGGAGGCAGGGAGGTTGGCTGTCTCTTCCTATTAAGGAAATGTGTGAATTGCCCCTTGAGTCATTGAGACATTGACAGTAGGCTCAGAAATGTGTCTGCCTTGCTCATGGTTGTATATTCCTAGCACTTAGTACAATGCCCAGCCCATGGTAGACCTTTGGTAAATACTGAATAAATAAACTAATAAACAGTTATCCATCGGCCTCTCTTCACAGGTTGCCAGACCTAGTATGTTTCTCCTACTTCTCTACCCTTACACTCACTCCTAATTCCCCCAAATAAGGAAGGGATTTTGTTACTTCCCTCCCACGAACAATGTTGCCTGACTCCCCTTGTACTTCGTTTGTTCCCTCACTAGAGAGAGTGGGTAACTGATGGGGGAAGGGTCCAGAAGAAGATAGAAAGGGAGGGGGAGAAAGAATATGCATGTTGAAGGACTTGATCATGCCTGCCTAGGGACACTGTATAGCCCTGTGGACAAAGGCTGAAGTTGGAGGAGGAAGCTTTCTGCTCACGGTCGTCTGTCTCCACTTCTTTCAGGTGGGAAACTTCAATTCATGGTTCAGGGATGTGAGAACATGTGCCCATCTATGAACCTCTTCTCCCATGGAACCAGGATGCAAATTATATGCTGTCGGAATCAATCTTTCTGCAACAAGATCTAGAAGCCTATGCCCTTGCTTCTTGCTGATTCAGGCAGCAAAAATCCTCCATCACCCTACTGGACTCAATTTATATTTAATTTCTTCCCCAGTCAACAACTAATCACATCTTCCTCTGCCTGAGTGTCAGATAAGAAGCTCAAATAGCTTATATTTCCTCTCTTATCTATGCCTGTTACCCATTCTTCTCTGCCCTCTGTCTTCCAGATTCCCTTACCCCATCTCTCAACATTTTCTTTTTCAATAAATTCTGCATGATTAAAGAATATAGACTCCAGACATCTTTTTCCATCAACCAGTGGCAGGGTCACCCTGAGCTTCCTTCTGCTCCCGCAGTAAAGTGGATGAATTTTTAAACAATTCCATATTCCTCAAAATGAAGGGGGTGCCCCAGGGCAGGGGCCACAAAAGGAATGCAAATAGGTGTTAATTATTTAGGAGCTTAAAACAATATTGCAGTTTCTTCTCTCTGACCTCCACCTTTCCATCCTTATAGAAACCACCCCCAACTCTACTTATCAAGGTATTCAAAACTCATCAGTTTTTTGGCTCTTGAGTTTTCAGTCAAGAGCCTATTTTTAACATGATTATAACAATAAAATGACTTATTTTAACACATTTGCTATATAAATAAAGCAGGTCATAATGATCTTAATGAAATCTTTTTCTCACAAGGTTAGTTGTTCCTCTCAGCTTAAAGGGGCAGGTAGAAATACTACAATAGTCTCTCTCACCTTGTATTAGTGTTGTTCTTCAAGGTGTTTTCATATCTGATCCTCAGGAAAAAGCCTAGAATGGTCATCAGGAAAGAGAGCATCGTCTTTAGTTATAAGTAAGATATTATGATGTAAAAATGTTTTATTTATTCATATCCTATGTTCCAAATGTGCTAAGGTTACAAAGCTACAGTGAGCCAGGGCCAGATTCCAAAACCAAATTTGCATGGTCTCAATCTGTTTCCACCACACTATGAATATTAATCAAAAGCTTCTTTCAAGATCAAATCTCTTACATAGTCCATTTCCTATCAGCAAATGCTCCCCATATCTCTGTCTAAAAGCCCCTCAGATCAACCAGGTAGCCTTAAGAGTGTCTTTTGCAAAGGAAAAAGCTTTTAATTTTGATAAAAATCCAATTTATCAATATATTTATGGGTAGGTTTTTTATTTCATGCATAAGAATGCAGAATAGCACACAAAATTTTAAACATGTAAAAATTTTAAATTATATATAGTGTGTGTGTATATATATATACATATTTATACACACACATATATAAATACACACATTAGGAACTTCCTCCCAGAATAGATTGATGACAGACTCCTCATTGGCAATGCTTGTAGCTCACAGGCTGGAAGAAAATGGGAAGTATCTTTGAATTTCTTTTTTTTTTTAAACATTTATCAGTGGCATAAGTTCTCAGCATATAATTTTAATTTCCATTTTCTGAAGTGCAATAATGGTTACATTTATATTTGTTTGTTTTTATATGGGAATATTCAAATTGACAGTGCATTAACTCTTTTTTCACTTTAACAGAGAAATACAAGCTAGGGTTAATTTATTATTTTCACCCATGGATTTAAGTACTTACTATTTGCTTAGACCCAAGTGAATGGACTGGGCACTGACTTGAGATTTGTATTTCCATGAAGCTGATCATGAACATAATCATCAAGGTGAAGATAGTAGTACTTAGCCTTCTAGCCTTTATAGAGCATATACTCTGTGCCAGACAATGCCTTTAATAGTTCTATGCTCTCTTAATTCTGAAAATAATCTTACAAAATTGTTAGTATTATAGGACCTTAAGCCAGATGAAGAGTTAGGTCACAGCTGAGATAAGCTGTGGCAGCTCAGAGACATTCAGGTTCTATTTCAAATTTCTGAGTAAAAATTGTTTCAAACATAGAGTTCTAGCCCTAGATAAAGTGGCATTCAAAAATATAGGCCCAATCCTGGAACTAAAATCCCAGGTGAATTCTCAACCTGGGATGACCTCAAATATGATTTACAAGGGGGCGAGAAGAGAAACAAAATCCTACTAACACTGAGGACACTTTCTTTTTTTTTTGAGGGAGGAGGGTAAATACTAGCTAAATACAATAAATATAACTAAATCTATTCTAATAGCTATATATGTTGAGGAAATACATTCAAATATCCTCTTAAAGTTTAAGGGGAAGAGAGTTCTGGCTTCCAATAATGGTGGATTAGTTTGCTTGAACTAACCCTCCTTCAGATAATGATTATAAATTCTGAAAAAATCAGAAACAGGAGTTCCCTTCTGTGGCTCAGTGGTAGCGAACTTGACCAGTATTCATGAGTAAGCAGGTTTGATCCCTGGCTTAGCTCAGTGGTTTAAGGATCCGGCGTTACCATGAGCTGTGGTGTAAGTCAGATAGGGCTCAAATCCTGTGTCACGGTGACTGTGGCATAGGCTGGCAGCTACACCTCTGATTCGACACCTAGACTGGGAAGTTCCATATGCTGCAGGTGCGGCCCTAAGAGACAAGAAAGAAAGGAAGTGGGGGAAAGAGGGAGGAAGGCAGGCAGGAAGGAAGGAAGCAACTATCTGAAATTTCCTCAAAAAGACTTTTTTTCCTAAAAAGACTAAGACAGCACTGGATGAGATTGGCACGTCTGTGGCTTTATGCCTAAGGGTACTTCTCAATCATAGGGTGGCAAAAATCCACAGTTTACTGGTTTTAGGGCTCAGAGGACATAGATTGAGGCTGACAAAACAGCTGTAAAGTTAGGGAGAAATCCTGGAAAGAAGGCAACCACAGAAGGGATAATTTCCCAAACTTGAGTATAAAATTGTGATGAAATTCTTGGCTGACACTAACTCCAGGAGGCTCAACAACTATAGCAGCAGAAAGAACTGAGCAGAGAGACTTTAGCTGCTGTCTGCCTCGAATAAGACCAAGTTTGGAGTTCCAGTCAACCCCAAGTTAACTACTCATTAAAACAAAAGTTAATACTCTTCAGAGGAACAAGTAGAGTCCAGAATCTCTGAAATGCATCATTCACTATGTCCACTATATAATAAAAGTTATTAGACATAGAAAAACAGGAAAATGTGACCTATAGCCAAGAAAGTGTTTAAAAAAGATACTGGTGCCAAAATGTACCAGACATAGAAATTAGTGAACAAAAGCAATAAGCAACTATCAGCAATATATTCAAAAACCTACAAGAATTAAGAGGTACACATTTCCAATTACAAAAGAAATGTCATGAAAATACAATGAGCAACATAGGAAATATAGTAGATGATACTGTAATAACTTTGTGTGGTGAAGCATGTTAACTAGACTTACTGTGATCATTTCGTAATGTATGAAAATATCAGATCACCATGCTGTAAACCTGAAACTAATAGAATTCTGTAAATCAATTTTACTTCAATAAAAATAAATTACTTCCTGGCCTAGCCCAGTGGGTTAAAGGATCTGACATTACCACAGCTGTGGCCTAAGGTGCAGCTGTGGCTCAGATTCCATCCCTGGCCCATAAACTTACTTATGCCACAGGTGAAGCCATAAAATTAAAGTTTAAAAGTTTTAAAGATAAATAAAGTTTTAAAGACAAATAAATAAATTTTTAATGATAAATAAATAAAAGGGAGAGGAAATAACCTAAAGTAGTGTCATATGAGTGAACAGAGAATCTCAACACAGCAAAAGAAACTAACCAAAAAAATCAAATGGAAATTTTAGAACTAAAAAGTACAATAACTGAAAAAAAAATTCATGTGGTTGTAACAGTATATTGAGACCACATATGAGCCAGTAGATTTGAAGATAGATCAATAGAAATTATCCAACCTAAAACAGAGAAAAAATACTAAAGAAAATTAACAAAACCTCAACCCCTTGTGAGACATCAAGCAGTATAAGAAATAATTAATTGGAGTCCCAGATTAAGAGGAAGATAAGGAGACAGAAAAATCATTCAAAGAAATAATGGCCGGGAGTTCCTGCCATGGTGCGGTGGGTTAAGAATCCAACTGCGGTACCTTAGGTCGCTGTAGAGGTGTGACTTTGATCCCTAGCCCAGCAACTTCCATGTGCTGTGGGTACAGTCATAAAATTAAAGAAAAAAACAAAAACAAAACAACAACAACAAAAAAAACCCGACAAATTTTCCCAAAGTGGGTGAAAAACATAAACTTATACATCTAAGAAGCTCAGTAAACTGAGGGTAGGATCGATACAAAGAAAAAGTCATAGAATAATTAAGTTACTAAAATTCAAATTTACTGAAACAAAAAAACTCAAAATTGGTCCAAACAAAAGATACATTGAAATAGGTATATAGGAGAACACTGATACAGATGTTAGCTGACTTTGCATCAGAAATAATGGAAAAAAAAAAAAAGGAGAGCGATAATGTAGAGCAGAAAATGAGAATTACATATTCAAAGCAATTAAAATTTTTAACCTTAAATCTTTAATTTTAATTTTTAACTAAAAATTATCAGTCAGAATGTTTTAAACAAGACAATTTCCCTTCAAAAATGAAGGTAACAAAGACACTTTCATACTACTAAAAATGAAGAGAATTTACAAACAATCCCTGGCCTCGCTCAGTGGGTTAAGGATCCAGCATTGCAGTGAGCTGTGGTGTAGTTCGCAGAGGCAGCTCAAATCCTGCTTTGCTTCGGCTGTGGTATAGGCCAGCAGCTGTAGCTCCAATTGGACCCCTAGCCTGGGAACCTCCATATGCTGCAGGTGTCACCCTAAAAAGATAAAAAAAGAAAAGCTAAAGGAATTTCTTCAAGCTAGAGGAATATGATAACAGATGGAAACTTTGATCTACAGGAAGAAATCTAGTGTACTAGATAGAGTAAATGTGTAAATTTAAGACATGCATACAACTTATTTCCCCAATTTTAAAAGTTATGCCTGCTTAAAGATAATTTTTTTTTTTTTTAACCTTTTAGGGCCACACCAAGGCAGCATCTGCAACCTACACCACAGCTCATGGCAAGGCCAGATCCTTAATCCACTGAGCAACGCCAGGGATCGAACTCGCAACCTCATGGTTCCTAGTCGGATTCGTTTCCACTAAAATTATTTTTAATCTAAGTAGATGTATTTGAAAATAACAGCACAAAGAACAGGGGAGGTCCCTGGAACCAAATTTTTGAAAAGTTATTATTTGTAAAGGAAGTAGTTGAATATTCATGTCAATTGAACTGTGATAAAATATAGTAATCCTTAGGGAAAAAAATCATTTAAAAATATGGAAGTACAGCTAAAAAGCCAATAGAAAATTAAAATGGAATATTAAAGATATTTGACCAACTCAAATAAAGGCAGAAAAGGAAGACGAAAAGAACAATTGATTGGGTCAAACTGAAAAAATGGTAGACAAGGCGTTCTTACTGTGGTGCAGTTAGTTAATCTGAGCTTGGGTCACTGGGAGGAGTGGGTTTGATCCCTGACCTGAGAACTTCCATATGCAGCGCATGCAGCCATTTATAAAAAAAAAGAAAGAAAGAAAGAAAGAAAGAAAGAAAGAAAGAAAGAAGAAAGAAAGAAAAGAAAGAGAGAAAGAAAGAAAGAAAAGAAAGAGAAATGGTAGACAAAGTATCAAATAGTAAATAAAAATCAATCATCAATAATTGAGAAGGACACATTATCACTACAGTAGTCATCCTATCAAAAGGAAATTATATGAGATAACCAGCCTATAATCTTTTAAAATGTCAAGGTCAAGAAATATAAAAACTGGAGTTCCTGCTGTGGCATAATGGTATTGACAGCATCTCTGCAGGGCCAGAACACAGATTCGATCCCCGACCCAGCACAGTGGGTTAAAGGGCATTGCTGTGGCTGTGGATCCTGGACCAGGAACTCTGTATGCTGTGGGGAGGACCAAAAAGCAAAAAAAAAAAAAAAAAAAAAAAAGAGAGTGAAAAGAAAAAAAAGAAACAGCTGTATCTCTGGTTTGACCCCTAGCCTGGGAACTTCCACAGGCCTGGGAATTTTGGAAGTTCCCATCATGGCTCAGTAGTAATGGACCTGACCAGTATCCATGAGGATGAAGGTTCGATCCCTGGCCTCAGTCAGTGGGTTAAAGATCCGGCATTGCCATGAGCTGTGATGTAGGTCACAGATGCAGCCCGGATTTAGGCGTTTTGAGGCTATGGTTACAGCTCTGCAGGCCTAGCCTGGCAACTTCCATATGCTACTGGAGATGCCCTAAAAAGACAAAAAAAAAAAATAAATGGTGAATTTTATGGTATATAAATTATATCTCAATCAAGGTTTTTAGATTAAAAACAATTCCCAAAGCTTTGAAAACTCAGGACTATAATTCTAAATAATCCATGAGTCAAAAAAATGAATCGTAGAGAAATTAGAAAAAAAATTCGAGCCAGATAACAAAAATACAACACATGAAAATTTATGGCATGAAGTAAAGTGATACTTAGAGGGAAATTTATGATTTTGAAATACTCATACACAACGCATATAACTGACACAGGACTAATATCTTGAATGTCTGTATTTACTGGAAACACAGAGGACAGAGGAAGCATAGAAACTAGACCAGAGTGACACAATCAGCAAATTCAGGTTAAAGAAAATTATACAGTAAACCAGCTGGATTCTTCTACCAATAAATTGCAAGTGAAAAAATTCAGAGAGAGGGAGGTTCAAAAGGAAACTTAAAAGACCAAAAGCAACTTAGGCATTAGTCAATTGCTACTGTGGACTTTATTTGGATCCTGATATAAAACATACTATAAAAAATATGAATGCAAACTCTGAACACTGAATAGATATCAATGAAGAGCAATGGAAAAGGGTAATCTTTTCAATAACCAGTGCTGAACTGGATAGCCATATGGGGAAAAAAATGAAACTTGACCTCCACCTCACATTATACACAAAAAACATTTTCACGTGGATGATAGATCTAAAGGTGAAAGCCAAAACTTTTTAGCTTTTAGAAAATAACTCACAAGAAAATCTTCATGATCTTGAAATAGGGACTAAGTTTTTAAGTAGGAAACAACAACTGCTGGCCAAAGGAAAGTCTTATTTTTTTGTATTTTAGGGCTGCACCTGCAGCATATGGAGGTTTCCAGGATGGGGGTTGAATTGGAGTTGTAGCTGCTGGCCTACATCATAACAGCAATGTGGGATCCGAGCCATGTCTTCAACCTACACCACAGCTCATGGCAATGCTGGATTCTTAACCCATTGAGCAAGGCCAGAGATCCAACCTGTGTCCTCATGGATATTAGTCAAATTCATTTCCGCTGAGCCACAAAGGGAACTCCAGGAAAGCCTTAATTGGACCACATTAGAACTACAATCTCACTCAAAGTGTGAAACAAGAAGCCACAGAATGGGAGAGTATACATGTAACATGGGTAACTGACAAAGAATTAGCATACTAGGAGATCCCGTCATTGTTCAGTGGTTAATGAATCCAAATAGGAACCATGAGGTTGCAGGTTCGATCCCTGGGCTCGCTTAGTGGGTTGAGGATCTGGCGTTGCCTTGAGCTGTGGTGTAGGTCGAAGATTCGGCTCAGATGTGGTGTTGCTGTGGCTGTGTGTAGGCCGGTGGCTATAGCTCCGATTAGAAACCTAGCCTGGGAACCTCCATGTGTCATGTGCGGCCCTAGAAAAGACAAAAAGACAAAAAAAAAAAAAAGAATTAGCATGCTAAACATACAAAGAACTGAAATCATTATGAAAAAGAAAAAAGCAATAGGAATATGAGCAAAAGAACAGGCACATCCTAAGACACTCAACCTCATTTAAACTTAGGAACAAGCAAATTAATACCACCCTGAGACATTATACACCAACAATCTTGTGACAATTAGACTAACGATATCGAATACAGGTGAAAATTTGGATTACTAGAAACACATTCTGCTATGAAAACTCTTTTGCTTTAGGAGATCATTCCAATCTGGGTTTTTGTGGTTTTTTTTTTTTTTTTGGCTTTTTGTCTTTTTAGGGCTGCACCCACGGCGGCATGTGGAGGTTCCCAGGCTAGCAGTAGAATTGGAGCTACAGCTGCCGGCCCACACCACAGCCACAGCAATACATGATCCAAGCCCTGTCTGTGACCTACATCACAGCTCACAGCAAGGCCGGATCCTTAACCCACTGAACAAGGCCAGGAATTGAGCCCACAACCTCATGGTTACTAGTCAGATTTGTTTCTGCTGCACATGTTGGGAACTCCCCAGACTTTTTTTAGTAATGGCATATTCTTTTCCTACAGCAGTATAAATTGGTACATCACTTTAGAAAACAATTTGCCATTATTCTACTGAAGTTGAAGATATGCATACCCTAAGACCTAGTAATTCTACTCCTAAATATATACCCTAGGCTCTAGGAACTAGAGAAACTCATATACACGTACAAAAATGTTCTTAGTGCACTGTTAATGATACTATCAATCTGTCGATAATCCAATTATCTATTCACAGTAGAATGAATACACATCTAATGGCATGTTCATAAGTGGCATCCTGTATAGGATTATGCCATTACTGTATAGTAATTAAAATCAATAAATTAAGAGCTCCCACTGTAGCTCTGTGGGTTGAGATTCTGACTGCTGCAAAAGTGAGGGTTTGATCCCTGGCCTGGAGCAGTGAGTTAAAGGATTTGATGTTGTGACAGCTGTGTGTAAGTCACAGATGTGGCTCAAATTCAGTCCCTGGCCTGGGAACTTACATATTCTACAGGTGCAGCCATAAAATTTAAAAAAAAAATGAATTAGATGCATACAATAGCATGAATATAAAGAACAACACAAAAAATATATATACAACATAATTTTATTTATATAAAGTTCAAAGAAGCAAAACTAAACTATATAATTTTAAAAATATATAAATAGCTGAGAAGACTAAAGAAATCAGAAGGATTATTACAAAAAAAAATTTAACGATTACTTTCAAGGAAAGGGAGAAGACTGTGATTGGGAAGGCGTACATGAGAAGGCTTCTGAAGGGTCTGGAAATGATCTTTCTTCAACTGAGTTGTGGTCAAATAGATGTTGACTTACAATTGCTCGTGAAACTGTATGTATTTTATATATTTATATTTATCTCAACAATCACACACACCACACAAACTACACACATACACACACAACATTGTGGATCTTCTCATGAAAGTTTTAAGCTGTTATAAACTCTTCTCCCAACATTCTCATACTTATTTTCATTCATAAGTACTTGTAATAATGGGAGTAAATACCTCCACCCAACACCATAATGAACACTGCACAAAAATCATGGCAGGTTATGTTGATTGAATATCTGTTTGTGCAACCAGTATACTCTACTTTTCATATACATTAACACATTTAAGATGAAAAACAATTCTAAAAGGTAACTATGATCAACCTCTGTAGAGGTAATTGCCAATGTTCACATAATCATAAATGTCAAAGCTAGTCAATCTGAACTGAAATTTTCCTACCATTCTACACAAATTCCAACAGTTGATAAAGTTTACTAACCCTTTATTCACCTTCCCCTTACAATATTCTATGGTATTTTCCTCCCCTGATATTTAATTACTTCATCCATTTATTCAACATTCATTCAGTCAGCACATTTATTTAGTATCCACTATATTTCAGGTACTGCTCTATATAAGGATATACAGAGGTGAAAAGGAATGATGAAGTCCAAGCTTATGTTGCGGTGGTGGAGGCAGGCAATAAACAAATAATTTCAGATAGTCATCATTCTATGAAGAAAACTGAATAATGTGATAGTGATTGGGGGTAGCAGAAAGATTTGGGCTGAGATTTGAATGCTAAATCAGCTATGTACACTATTGGAAGGGGTTCCAGGCTGTGTCTTATAAACATCAAAGCCCTGAAAGGGGAATGAGCCTTGGCATATTCAGTGAACAGAAAGAAGGCTGCTCTGTCTGCAGTACAGTGAGCAAAGCACAGAGGGTGAAACATGCAGGGCCAGGTCAACCAGAGCAGAGAACTTAGATTCCATCTTAATCCAGTGGGAAGCCATTGGAGGATTTAAGCAAGAGTGTCACAGTACAATTCACCTTTAAAAAAAAAAAACAACTTAGGAGTTCCCACTGTGGCGCAGTGAAAACAAACCCAACTAGTGTCCATGAGGATGTGGGTTCAATCCCTGGCCTCGCTCAGTGGGTTAAGGATCTGTCGTTGCTGTGAGCTGTGGTGTAGGTTGCAGACTGGGCTGGGATCCTGCATTGCTGTGGCTGGCAGCTGTAGCTCCGATTCTGCTCCTAGCCTGGAACTTCCATATGCCGTAGGTGCAGCCCTGAAAAGAAAAAAGAAAAGAAAAAGAAACCTGAGGAGGAGATAAAGTTGCTGGAACCAGAGTAGTAGCAAAAAAATGGAGAGAAAGGTTTAGCTTCCAGATATATTTTGAGGGGAGATCAAATCAACTGAATGGCTATTTCTTTGTTAACTATTTATTGCATGCTATCATGCATTAGGCACTGTTCTAAATGCTGGGGATGTAGAACTGAGTAAAACAGATAGGATCCCAACCCCGAGGAGATTATATAGTACATATTCCAATGAGGGAAACAGACATTTAATAGATGAAACAAATAAAGAAAATCTATAGGAGTTCCCGTCGTGGCGCAGTGGTTAACGAATCTGACTAGGAACCATGAGGTTGCGGGTTCGGTCCCTGCCCTTGCTCAGTGAGTTAACGATCTGGCGTTGCCGTGAGCTATGGTGTAGGTTGCAGACATGTCTCGGATCCCGCGTTGCTGTGGCTCTGGCGTAGGCCAGTGACTACAGCTCCGATTCGACCCCTAGCCTGGGAACCTCCATATGCCGTGGGAGCGGCCCAAGAAATAGCTAAAAAGACAAAAAAAAGGAAAAAAGAAAATCTATAATGTCAGATAGTAAAAGTTATGATGAAAAGTAAAGGAAAGGAGTTCCTGTGGTGGCTCAGTGGCTAAAGAATCCGACTAGGAACCATGAGATTGCGGGTTCGATCCCTGGCCTTGCTCAGTGGGTTAAGGATCTGGCGTTGCCATGAGCTGTGGTGTAGGTCACAGATGCAGCTCAGACCCCGCATTGCTGTGGCTCTGGCGTAGGCTGGTGGTTGCAGCTCTGATTAGACCCCTAGCCTGGGAACCTCCATATGCTGCAGGAGCGGCCCTAGAAAAGGTAAAAAGACAAAAAGAAAGAAAAGAAAAGAAAAAAAGTAAAGGGGAAAGAGTGGCAGAGGTACAGTAATATTTTAGGCAAGTCAGGAAAAAGACTTTGCATAGGAGGTGATATTTAAGCAAAGACTTCAAGTGAAGAACAAGCTGTACCAATAGTTGGGAGTAAAGTACTCCTGGCCGAGGAACAGCAAAAGACCAGACCTCAAGGTGAGAATGTACCTATGTTGTGAGCAGAACAGCAAAACCAAGTATAGAGCAGAATAAGCAAGTAGGACAGTGGCAGACGAAGCCAAAGAGGACAGATCCCATAAAGCCACATAGGTCATAGAGAACATTTTGAATTTTATTTGAAGTGTGATGAAAAGCTATGAGAATTGAAAGCAGGAGAGGGATACCTGATTTACATTTTAGAAGGATTATTTTGACTGCTTTTTTGAACTGTTAAAGGATAAGTAATAAGAGAGAATGGTGGCTTTGACTAGAAGGATACTAACAGGGGTGTGAAGGGGAATATATTTTGTATATATTTGTTGAATTAAATTGGAGGTGCTGAATTGAATAAAAAAATATGAAAACCATATCAAGGATGATTTCTAGGAATTCCCGTTGTGGCACAGTGGAAACGAATCCGATTAGGAACCATGAGGTTGCGGGTTCAATCCCTGGCCTTGCTCAGTGGGTTAAGGATCTGGCGTTGCCGTGAGCTGTGGTGTAGGTCGCAGATGCAGCTCGGATCTGGTGTTGCTGTGGCTGTGGTGTAGGCCGGCAGCAACAGCTCCGATTAGACCCCTAGCCTGGGAACCTCCATATGCCACAGGTGTGGCCCTACAAAGACAAAAAAAAGGGATGATTTCTAGAGTTTTGGCTTAAGAAAAAGGGGAGCTGAATGTAACATTTACTGATATGGGGGAAACTAGGGAGGACTAGGTTGGAGGACAGGGATCAAAAGTTTGTTTGGTTATGAGATGACATTTAGTCAAGGGTAAATGTCAGATAGGCTGTGGTTATAAAAGTCCAGAACTCAGGGAGTTCCCATCATGGCTCAGTGGTTAATGACCAGTAACCATGAGGACGCAGGTTCAATCCCTGGCCTCAATCAGTGGGTTAAGGATCCGGCATTGCCCTGAGCTGTGGTTTAGGTTGCAGATGTGGCTTGGATCTGGCACTGCTGTGGCTGTGTTATAGGCTGGCAAGTGTAGGTCCAATTCAACCCCTAGCCTGGGAACTTCTACATGCCACGGGTGCAGCCCTAAAAAGACAAAAAAAAAAAAAAAAAAGTCCAGGAGTTCCTGTCATGGCGCAGTGGTTAACAAATCCAACTAGGAACCATGAGGTTTCGGGTTTGATCACTGCCCTTGCTCAGTGGGTTAAGGACCTGGTGTTGCTGTGAGCTGTGGTGTAGGTCGCAGACACGGCTCGGATCCTGCGTTGCTGTGGCTCTGACTTAGGCCGGTGGCTACAGCTCCCATTAGACCCCTAGCCTGGGAACCTCCATATGCCGTGGGAGCAGCCCTAGAAAAGGCAAAATGACAAAAAAAAAAAAGGCCAGAGCCCAGGAGAAAGGTCAAAACCAGAGATAACTTAGTCTGAGAGTTACTAGTAGCTGGCTGACAATTCTCAAGAACAAAATTTCTTTCACATTTGGCTCAATTCTTAGAAGCCGCCTAAAGGTTCAAATTTATTTCTCCTTTGGGTATACTGCAGTAAGGTAATTTACCAGGATATACTATATGTGATAAACTCTACAAAATTTCATGTTCTTGGCGTCACACTAAGATAACTAATTTTTTATAAACTAACAAGAAAACGGAATACTGGGTCCCAGTCAAATATACTTAAAAGTTAAAATCCGTTTTATTGGGAGAACAAGGGCTTACTAAAACTAATAGGTAAAAGAGTCAGGAATCAAATCTATTTCCATTATAGCTTTCTTTTTCCATCCTCTTTCATTCCTTGCCACCTAGAAGCTTAGTCACCAATAAATTCACAGAGTTAGCTAGTTCACTTTCAAAATAAAATTTATTTCTGTAATAATTAAAATATGGCTGTGAAAGTAGAAAATAATATAGAAAAATATTTAAAATGTGCAACAGTAATTTAGAGTAAAGGTAGTTAAGCACTAGGGTGTATGCTCAACTTCTATTTGAAAGACTAATTAGTATTTTACATATTATTAACTATATCAGAAAAAAACAAATCTACTTGCAATTTTAATTAATAGTTATAATTCAAAATCAGATTTATAGACCTGATCAGGCCCTTCTGAAAATTTAAGTACAAATCTTGGGGATAAGATTTTTGAAGTTGGCTTTATTTCACAGACTGATAAGCCTACTATCCCAAAATCACAAGATTGTTTTTACCAAGCCATCCACGTAATTATGTCAATGTGGAGGAAATATGCACTTTTTGGATGAAACCAAATGTTTTGGTAAAAATGGGACAGAAGTATCATCTTTCATTATATTGGTATAAAAGTTGGTAAACTCATGTACCCCCAAAACTTGGTTTCCACCACATGGGTCTCAAATTCAGACACTAAACGCAGATGAAGAAATAGCTAATGAATTCTATCCACCTCTTGCCCAAAGTTGTACTTACAATTAAGATATAGGTATTACTTGTATGAAGAACATACAAAAAGAATTGGAAAATGTTTGGCTAGAGGGAAGACAATTCTTTGGGGACTATTGTTTGCAGTTTGCAGAATAAGATAATCTTCTCTAGGAAGAATAATGTCCACATAGCAGCACTATATTCACCAGGAATCCCAGAGCCAGCAGATCTATCATGTGGCCGGAAGCGAAACCTTCTGGCTGCTTACAACATCACTTAGCTTCCCTTTAATCTTCAGGAAGTGTCTCTTGAATTCCAATCCATCACCCTATATTAGGAATAAATAATAGCCAAAATTAATGTCAAATAAAAGAGATTATGCCATAAAATCAAACTTTCTTTAGTGTTAAGTAGAAACATCCCTAGATACATTCAGGTTCTCTTATGAGGACAGAATATCTTGCTAGAAGAAATGGCTATATAAATAATTCTGATTTTGCAATGAGATCTTGCTGTATAGCACTAGGAACTATGCCTTATCACTTGTGGTGAATCCAAAAATGTATGTGTAACTGGGTCACCACACTGTACAGCAGAAAATTGACAGAACACTGTAAACCAGATATAATGGAAAAAATAAAAATCGTTATTAAAAAATAATAATAATAATTTGATTTTGAGGCCCATCGCTGCTCCCACAACACTGGGCCCAGAAAGCAGAAACAGTGGTAACAGTCGTTTCAAGTGTTGGTATATCTGGACATATGACATTGTTTTTTATGGGCACTGGGAGCTTATAAACTAAAAATAAGCTACACAACTACACGTAGGTCTTGCCAAAATACCATGGTTACAAAGCCAGTGATTCTGTTATGAGAAGAATTTCACTATACTAGAATCTTAATTTAATTTCATACCAAGCACGTGGACATTATTATACCAAATCTCAAATATAAAGAATATGACTTACTCCTCCAACCTCATTTAGAGCCATGTGCAATCTCTTAGGAAATAGGGAAAATGCTATTTCGGTCTCATATATCAATGGCTTTATAACCTCGGAACCACTAATTTCTAAAGAGAGAATCAGAAATGAACTCTTCATATATGAGTATTAGTCACAGAACTGCTTATAACATAAAAGTTCATTAATTATAATGTGCAATTTTTGGGGGGTCTTTTTAGGGCCACACCCCCGGCATCTAGAGGTTCCCAGGCTAGGGGTTGAACCAGAGTTACAGCTGCTGGCCTACACCACAGCAATGCAGGATCTGAGCCACGTCTGCAACGTACACCACAGCTCAGGACAATGCTGGATCCTTAACTCACAGAGCGAGGCTGAGGATCAAACCCACAACCTCATGGTTACTAGTCAGATTCGTTGCCTCTGCACCACAATGGGAACTCCATAATTTGCATTTTGAAAATCATAATTTTATTAACTCAGAACCATTATATTCAAATTTAGTAAGAAGTTTAGAATGCTACAAAATATTAAGGGTAATTAAGAGTAATTATTTTAAGAGTGAAAATCATTTAGGACTATTTTTATTTTCTTATTTGTTACTTATTTCTACAAAAAAACAAAAACTTTCATAGTAAAGAAAATGTCATTTGAAAAAACTGTGTTTTAGAAGAATAACGACAATAGATGTTCATATTAACTAAAAATACCAAGTTACCATATATTTACAAATATAATGCCATTAAAAAACTCCACATAAGAATATTTTCATATAGTACATAAATAGTAGTCAGGCTATACTAATAGTTATTCTGATATAATACAATATCAAAAATAAATCTGTGTTCTACTTGGATAAAATTCAACTTGATTCTTATTTTTATCTTTTTACTTTTTTGTATTTTTAAAATTTCTAAAATGAACATGTAATACTTCCTTAACACAGCAAAACAAAGTCTTTTTTTTTTTTAATGTGCTATTCTACATACCTTAGAAAGCCGGAAGTCAACCAAAATCTTCTCATCCATTTCTACCAAATTCACTTTGAAAATCAGTTTATTGTTTCTTCTATCAGTTGTTGATACAGTAACCTAAGACAACAAAGATAAGGTTAAGCCAGATGTGTGGGTAGAAAATACTCTAAATAAAAACTATAAGTTCATTTCAGCGATACTGGTGGGATAAAAATTTGAGAGGCATTTCTATAACGGGGCAGTGGCAGCTAAAACTCTCACTCCTTCCAGGGGTTTTCCTCTCCCAATGGGTATGTGTGAGTCCAACCAGACCTATTTGTAAACAGGACGCAGTGCCATTATTAGGGATTGAGTCTATGTAAACTCCTATCAACAAAATATATTTAGTATTTTACCAAAATATAACTGAGAGAAGAAACAATTGAAGAAAATAAAAGCATACTGAGAAGGAGAACAAGACTATTAAAACATAAGAAAGAAAAAGAGGCCAGATTTGTGGGTGAAAAGCTACAACAGTAATCAAGAGATGGCAAAGGTCTTGAGAGGCCTTTCAACTTCCACTTTCTGTTTTGGAAGCCCAGGCTAGAAGGGTGACAGGGGAAAAAAGGCCCAACTAACAGCTAGCACCAAGACTGCAAATGTGGTTGAGTCTATCTTAGACCACCAGCCACAGTAAAGTCACCCACTACAGCTTGATGAATGAACCTAAGCAAGATCAGCAGATTTGCCTGGCTAAGCACAGCTCAAAATACAAAAACATCTATAATAATTCTCACTTCAAGAAATGACTCCTAGGAGTTCCCGTCATGGCTCAGTGGTTAACGAATCTGACTAGGAACCATGAGGTTGTGGGTTTGATCCCTGGCCTTATTTAGTGGGTTAAGGATCTGGCGTTGCTGTGGCTGTAGCATAGGCTGGTGGCTACAGCTCCGATTGGACCTCTAGCCTGGGAACCTCCATATGCCGTAGGAGCAGCCCTAGAAAAGGCAAAAAGACAAAGGAAAAAAAAAAAAAGGGGTGGGGGGGTTCCTGTTGTGGCACAGCAAAAATGAATCTGACTAGTAACGGTGAGGTTTCGGGTACAATTCCTGGCCTTGCTCAGTGGGTTAAGGGTCCAGCGTTGCCATGAGCTGTGGTATAGGTTGCAGATACAGCTTGGATCCTGTGTCACTGTGGTTGTGGTATAGGCTAGCACCTATAGCTCTAATTGGACCCCTAGCCTGGGAACCTCCATCTTCTTCAGGTGCAGCCCTAAAAAGAAAAATGAAAGAAAAAGAAAACTAATAGCAAAAAGATAGAAATAAGTCATTTCTTATCAATAATTATGTTGGGAGTTCCATCCTGGCGCAGTGGTTAATGAATCTGACTAGGAACCATGAGGTTGTGGGTTCGAGCCCTGGCCTCACTCACTGTGAGCTGTGGTGTAGGTTGAAGATGCAGCTTGGATCCCACATTGCTGTGGCTGTGTGTAGGCCGGCGGCTACAGCTCTGATTAGACCCCTAGCCTGGGAACCACTGTATGCCGTGGGTGCAGCCCTAAAAAGACAAAAACAAAAAACAACAACAAAAAAACCCAAAAACCAAAATAATCATGTTAAATGTAAATGGATTAAAGTCTTGAATTAAAAGGCAGATTGGCAAAACAAACTTAAAAAACTTAAGCCAAATATATACTATCCATAGACTCAATTTTTTTTGGCTGTGCCCATGGCACACAGAAGTTCCTAGGCCAGGGATCAAACCCACACCACAGCTGTGACCTGAGCCACAGCAATGACAATGCTGGATTCTTTAACCACAAAGCCACCAGGGAACTCCCAAGAGACTCATTTTAAATTAAGACACAAATAGCTTGAAAGCAAGAGAAGGGAAAAAGTAATCCATGCAAACTACCATCAAAACAGAACTGAAGTGACTATACTAGACTAATATCAAACAAAAGAGACTTCAAAAATTTTTGCAAGAGATAAAGGACAGTAATGTTAAATGGATCAAGAAAATTAAGCATCAATAAGACACTGCAATTACAAACATATTTATCTAGAATCCAAACTCTAAAATTTATCAGCCAAAAACTAACAGGGTTAGGGAGTGCCTGTTGTGGCTCAGCAGTAATGAACCCTGTCGCGAGACAAGTTTCTACAATGTTTTCTTAGCCTCTTTGCTGAAAACGCTATCTTGTCCTATTTTACTTTACCCTATCTTCCTGCTTAAAAAACAGTCGCAGTGATGTGAATGACTTAAGCTTAAGAACAAAGACCTAAAGGCATAAGTTATTCATAGGGTCAGCTGAATGAGGACTTAATGCATTGGTCTAGGCACACCAAACCTGTGCAGACTGGCACTCCCATTTGCACAGCATGACACGTCCTCTTAAGAATAAAAGAGGAGCCCCATAGCCCCAAGGGGTTTATGAGGGGTTGTTAGCTGGATATGCATTAGCAAAGAAGAACCAAGGTGCAAACCTAGGCACTCTGGGTTGTTGTAGATAGGTACGCCACCTGCAGAAGCACAATGTGGTTCTCTAGATGCTATGCATAGATAGCTGACGCCAAGCTTCCTCAAGAGCTAATGATTGTTAAATGCCTAAAGGTCAGAGTAAAAGCTTAATCAGCAACTGGCTATGTGACTTTTAAAGTAACTTAAAAAAACCCCTATATCCTGCACCTACAACCCCCTTCTCACGTGACATTATCCTAAAAAACACAATAAAAGCAGTGTGGTTTCCTAAGGCAGTGCTCTTGGTCACTGAGACCTTGAGTCCCCCAGTTCCCACCTTTACTTAAGATAAATGTCTGTGTCTTGTTTTATGTTAACTTTTTTCCTTAAGTTTCATAGCATCCATTCTTCAGCCCCATCCTGCTGAGCTGGTCTTGGCAGAACCCAACTGGTATCCAAGAGGACATGGGTTCAATCCCTGGCCTTGCCCAGTGGGTTAAAGGATCCAGCATTGCCATGAGCTGCGGTGTAGGTGATAGACTATGGCTGTGGCGTGGGCTGGTGGTTACCAGCAGCTACCGCTCTGATTCAACCCCTAGACTGGGAACTTCCACATGCTGTAGGTGAAGCCCTGAAAAGACAAAAAAAAAAAAAGGCAGAAGAAAAGAGAACACTTCCTAACTCATTCTCTAAGGCCAGTATTACCTTAATACCAAAGCCAGACACCACAAGAAAACTACAGACCAAATCCCTTTTGAATACAAAAAAAAAAAAAAAAGTTCAACAACATTCAGATGCCAGCAAACTGGCAAAACAAGAAAAAAACAAGGCAAAACAAGAAAAAAAATGAAAGGCATCAATACTGGAAAGGAAGAAGTATATTTGCAAATAACATGACCTTATAAGACTATACTAAAGAATCTGCCAAGATGGAGACAGAGCTATAACGAATTTATAGGATATAAGTTCAATTTAAAAAAATCTATGCATAGAGTTCCTGTCATGGAGCAGTGGTTAACGAATCCAAATAGGAACCACGAGGTTGTGGGTTCGATCCCTGACCTTGCTCAGTGGGTTAAGGATCTGGTGTTGCCATGAGCTGTGGTGTAGGTTGCAGACGCGGCTCAGATCCCGTGTTGCTGTTTCTCTGGCATAGGCCAGCATCTACAGCTCCTGATTGGACCCCTAGCCTGGGAACCTCTATATGCCGAGGGAGCAGCCCTAGAAAAGGCAAAAAGACGAAAAAAAAAAAAATATATATATATCTATGCATATCTAACAATGAGCAATTTGAAAATTAAATTAAAAAAAAAGAATTCTATTTACAATAAAAACAAATAGAATAAAATCTCAGGACTAGGAGTTTCCACCATAGCGCAGTGGGAATGACTGCATCTTGCAGAGCCAGGACACAGGTTTGATGCCTGGCCCAGCACAGTGGGTTAGAGGATCCAGTGCTGCCACAGCTGGGGCACAGGTTGCAACCGTGGCTCAGATCTGTTCCCTAGCCTGGGAACTCCATTTGCCGCAGGGCAGCCTAAAAAAGAAAAAAAAAATTTTTTAATGAACAAATAAATAAAATCTCAGGACTAAACCTTCCCAAGGAGGTAAACTGAAAGCTACAAGATATTCTTTACAAAATTTAAATAAATGGGACAACATCCCATATTGATGGATTGGAAGACAATATTATTAAAATAAGAATACTCCCCAAATTAATCTACAAAGTCAATGTAATCCATATAAAAATTCCAAACACCTTTTTTTTTTTTTAAACAGAAATGGACAAGCTGATCCTAAAATTAGAATAGAAATGCAAGGACCAAAAACAGCCAAAACAATCTTAAAAAAAAAAAAGGAATGAAGATTCACATTTTGTAATTTCAAAACTCATCACACAGCTAAATAAGCAATCAAAACAATATGGTACTAGAATAAGCACAGATATACAGATCAAAGGAAAAGAACTGAGAGTCCAGAAATAAACCCATACACCTATGGCCAATTTTTTTTGAACAGAGTGTCAAGATGATTCAAAGGTAAAAGAATAGTCTTTCCAATAAATAGTTCTGAACAACTGGACATTAACGTGTAAAAGATAGGATTTGGACCCCTACCTCACATCATATACAATATTTGACTAAAAGATGAATTAAAAACCTAAATATATGTGCTAATCTTATTACAGTATTAGAAGGAAACAAAAGTATATATCCTCATGATCCTGAATTAGGCAACAGTTTCTTAAATTTGATATCCAAAGGACAGCAACAAAAAAGAAAAACACACACACAAAACAACAACAACAAAAACACACACACAAAAGCACATGCACACAAAAAAGAAAAACAGATAAACTGAAATTTATCAAAATTAAAAATCTGGGGGGATTAAAGGACACTAAAATGTAAATAGAATGAAAGAATTTTCTTTCACAGAATGGGAGAAAATATTTACAAATCAGGTATCTGATCAAAATCTAGTATCCATAATATATAAAGAACTCTTAAGAACTCAACAGTAAAACAAAAAACAGCATAGTTAAAATATGATCAAAAGATTTAAACAATATTTCTCTAAGGAAGATATATAAATGGCTGATAAGCATAAGAGAAAATGGTCACCATCATGAGTCACTAGGGAAATACAAATCAAAAGCACAATAAGATAACACTTTACATACAAGGAGAGCTATAATTAAAAACATATAACTAACAAGTGTTGGCAGGGATGTAGAGAAATTGGAACCATGGCTGGTAGGAATGTAACATGGTATAGCTGCTTTGGAAAATCATTTGGCAGCTCCTCAAAAAGTTAAGCATAGAGTTACCAAAAGCCTGAGCAATTCCATTCATTGGTACATACCTAAGAAACTTAAAATATATTGTTCTGGACTGAAATTGTGTCTCTTCTAAAGTCATATGTTGAAACTCTAATCCCTAATGCCTCAGAATGTGACTATGTGGAAACAGGGCCTTTAAAGAGGTAATTAAGTTCAAATGAGAACATTAAGTGCACCCTAATCCAATGTGGCTGATGTCTTCATAAGAAAAGGAAATTAGGGTACAGAGATAGATAACATGGGTGTACATGCCAAGAAAAGGCCATATGAGGAAGTGGTAACGGGGTGGCCATTTAAAGCCAAGGTTTCATAGGAAACCATCCCTTCCAGCACCTTCATCTTGGACTTCAGAGTCTAGAACTGTGAGAAAATAAATTTCTGTTAAGCCACCTAGTCTATGGGATTTTATTATGATAACCCTGGCAAACTAAAACACCTATGTTTACACAAAAACCTGAAACATTCACAGGAGCATTATTCATAATAGCCAAAAAATAGATATATCCTAAATATCCATCAATAGACACATGGATAAACAAAACATAGTCTATCCATAAAACAGACTATCATTCACCCATAAAAAGGAATAAAGTACTGAAAAATACTACAATATGAATTAACTTCGAAAATATGCTAAGTAAAAACAGACAAACACAAAGGATCACACACTATATGATTCCATTTATATGCAACGTGCAGCAAAGGCAGTCCACACAAAGTATATTAGTGGTTGCCAGGGTATGAAGGGAAGACAGATTTGAGGAGTGACTGCTAATTGGTATGAGATTTATGTGGGGGCAATGGAATGTTCTAGAATTAAATGGTGATAATTGCACGATCTTGTGACTATACTAAAAACCACTAAATTGTACAATTTAAAATGGCTCAAATAATGATTTTTTTCTTTCTTTCTTTTTTTCAGGGCCACACCCATGGCATATGGAAGTTCCCAAGCTACGGGTTGATGTGGAGCTACAGCTGCCAGCCTACACCACAGCCACAGCAATGCAGGACCCCAGCCTAGTCTGCAACCTATACCACAGCTCACAGCAACTTAACCCACTGATCGAGGCCAGGGATTGAGCCCACATCCTCATGGATACTAGTCAGGTTCATTACAGGGGAGCTACAATGGGAACTCCCAAATAATGATTTTTATACTGTGTGAATCTTATCTCAACAAATCTACTTATTTTTTAAAATTAATTAATTAATTTATTTATTTTGTCTTTTTGCTATTTCTTTGGGCCGCTCCCACGGCATATGGAGGTTCCCAGGCTAGGGGTCGAATCGGAGCTGTAGCCACCAGCCTACGCCAGAGCCAGTGACGCGGGATCCGAGCCGCGTCTGCAACCTACACCACAGCTCACAGCAATGCTGGATCGTTAACCCACTGAGCAAGGGCAGCGACCGAACCCGCAACCTCATGGTTCCTAGTCGGATTCGTTAACCACTGCGCCACGACGGGAACTCCAACAAATCTACTTATTAAAAAAAAGAGTGAATTATCTGTATAAGTGAGAGAAAATCAGGCTGGCCTCAACTTTCTGCGCAATAAACATTTTCCTCTTTTAATTTTAAAAGATTACTAATCTATGGAAAAACTGGAAGAATCATACGAATAACCACAAACTCTTCATTAGCCTTATCAGCCTAGATAAGCATATTTTACTTATCTTTTTTTAATGAGACTGTCTTTTTTTTTTTAGTTTTTTATACTTATAAACAGCATACATTTCACTTCAACATGTCTCCTACAAAGACATTCTGCTACAAATCACAATATTATAATCACATCAAAGAAATTTGACACTGATAAAAAAAAATCTAATATAAAACCCCTAAGAATTCCTTTCGTGGCTCAGTGGTTAAGGAATTGGAATAGGATCCATGAGGTTGTGGGTTTAATCCCTAGCCTTGCTCAAGGGGTTAAGGATCTGGAGCTGCTGTGGTGTAGGTTGCAGATGCAGCTTGGATCCCGCAGTGCTGTGGCATAGGGTGATAGCTGTAGCTCCGATTTGACCCCTAGTCTGGGAACTTCCATATGTCTTGGGGGCGGCCCTGAAAAGCAAAAAAATAATAAAATAAAATAAAACCCATATTCAGGAGTTCTCTCATGGCTCAGAGGGTTAAGGGTCCAGCATTGTCACTGCAGCTGCTCAGGTTGCTACTGTGTGTGCATTCGATCCTTGGCCTGGGAACTTCCACATGCCTCAGGTTCAGCCAAAAAAAAAAAATCTTCCTATTCCAATTTCCTCAACTGTTGCAATAACATCCTTTGTAGCTTTTTGCCTTTAAACCCATGATCTAGTGAAAGATGATGTATTGAATTATTAATCAGGTCTCTTGAGTCTCCTTTAATACAAGATACTCCTCTTTGTTTTTCATGATACTAAGATTTTTGAAGTTTAGAGACAGATTAGAATGACAATGTTATAAATATACTATAGTATTTAAATAAGAAAAATTGGGAGGAAGGACAGGGAGTCCATTGTTAACTGTTACAATTTAAGCACATTACATAGTTTTTAAGAAAATAATGACAAGTATCATATTTTTAATAACCTTACAGAAATCTTTTAAGAAACACTTTTTAAGGTAAAGATCTTAAATTCCTTCCATTTCAATTATTTCTTTTACAGATTAAACCAATTATTTTATATTTTTATTTATTTATTTATTTGGCCTTTCAGGGCCGCACTTGCAACATATGGAGGTTCCCAGCCTGGGGTTGAATTGGAGCTGTGGCTGCCAGCCTATACCACAGCCGCAGCAATGCCAGATCCGAACCTCGTCTTCGACCTATACCACAGCTCACGGCAACGCCAGATCCTTAACCCACTGAGTGAGGCCAGGGATCGAACCCAAAACCTCATGGTTCCTAGTCAGATTCGTTAACCACTGAGCCACAACGGGAACTCCTACTTTGTATTTTTAAAATACACTGATAATGATAGCCTTTTACACAAATATATAAATTTTTCTTCAGGAAAAATTATAATGAAAACCAATGAAACATACCTGATTCATACAACTTTTCTTCCATTGATAGCCCAATTTCTCACAGGTCTCTTTTAGGCACTGATAAGATTTGTCTGCATCCAATTTGGTAAAAAATCGTGTCATTCTTTTGACCAGGCGCTGCCAGGGGTTCTACATGTCAATAAAGGAAAGCTGAATAAATCAGATTTATCACCAAAAGCAGTCATATTATGGCTACTTGGTCTGAAAATTCTTTTCTCCAATGTAAGATTCTTATATATATGTCTCCCCTAATTTTCTTCCACTTGTCAAAAATAAATAAATAAACTTTATCATGTTAATACTATATTTCTTAGATTTATACATTACAAAAAAAAAAAGAGAGTGACTTTAAGACAATAAAAAAAAAAAATCAAAGGGCTGCCGTTACTTATTTGAAAAACTAAATTCCCTTACCTGTGAGGATCCTGGGGTGCCGAGTAACTGACTATTCAGGAGCATGTGATCAGGGCATGTGGGCTGGGAAAAACTGATCCCTTGTACCAGTTTATCAATGTATGAAGGGCTAGTGTCCCATAAGGAAAGACCTGTCCGTGGTTCTGGCTGAGAACTGGAGTACTTCACATTTTCTTCACTGGCATTAAGATATGGAGAAAAATATATTTAAATAAAATTCATCAAGCTTTTCATATATCACTTTACCATTCCACTCTCACAGATAAAAATTATATTCATCTTTTTTTTTTAATTTTATTTTACGGCCACACCAGTGGCTTATGGAAGTTCCTGGGCCAGGGAATGAATCTGAGTTATAGCTGCAACCTACACCACAGCTGTGGCAACAACACATTCTTTTTTTGTGTGTGTGTGTTTGCCATTTCCTGGGCTGCTCCCGAGGCATATGGAGGTTCCCAGGCTAGGGGTCAAATCGGAGCTGTAGCCGCCGGCCTACGCCACAGCAACGCAGGATCCGAGCTGCATCTGCAACCTACACCACAGCTCACGGCAATGCCGGATTCTTAACCCACTGAGCAAGGCCAGGGATCAAACCCGCAAGCTCATGGTTCCTAGTCGGATTTGTTAACCACTGAGCCACGAGGGGAACTCCACAACAACACATTCTTAACCCACTGTGCCACAGTGGGAACTTCTCATCTTAATAACATATTCATGTATTATGTTTCATGTGAACTATTACATGGAACTACTCTTGATCTTTTATAATCAGTCTTACCTAGAAGCACTATTTACTGGAGAGAAGTCCAAATTGGATTGAATATGCTTAGAGAATCCACTAGGAGACTCTGATACACCACCTGAAGTGACTCGGGGCCTCTTTGCCCCTAAAAGAGAAAACATAAATACAAATGCTTTCAAGTTTTCTAGGCAGTTTTTGTTGGTTTTTTTTGTTTGTTTTTGTCTTTTTAGGGCCACACCCATGGCATGTGAAGGTTCCCAGGCTATGGGTCGAATTAGAGCTGTAGCTGCCAGCCTATACCACAGCCACAGCAATGCCAGATCCAAGCCGCGTCTGTGACCTACACCACAGCTCATGACAACGCCAGATCCTTAACCCACTGAATGAGGCCTGGGATTGAACCTGCAACCTCATGGTTCCTAATCTGATTTGTTTCCGCTGTGCCACGGTGGGAACTCTGGCAGACTTTTTTTTTTTTTTTTTGTCTTTTTGCCATTTCTTGGGCCGCTCCCACAGCAATATGGAGGTTCCCAGGCTAGGTGTCGAATTGGAGCTGTAGCCACCAGCCTATGCCAGAGCTACAGCAACTCAGGATCCAAGCTACATCTGCAACCTACACCACAGCTCACAGCAATGCTGGATCCTTAACCCACTGAGCAAGGCCAGGATCGAACCTGCAACCTCATGGTTTCTAGCCAACCACTGAGCCACGAAGGGAAACCCAGCTGGCAACTTGAAGAAGTGAAACCACATCTAAATTCATTTATTTAACACAAAATACTTATGCAACAAATAGTGGCTCTTCCTACATGATTTTAGGAGAAACGCAGTCATAATGAATTTACTGGGACTCACCTGCCAAATTGTACAAACTACACATTTAATAAATCCTGACCTGTAAGTATGTTCCAAGTGTAGGGTATCATATTAAGGCCATAATTTTAATGGTACCATTTATGGTAACAGAACAATGTTCTATTAAGGCCAAGAGACCCAGCTAAGGGATCAAAACTTTTTAAAATATAAAAAATAATTTGTGATAGTGACAATGAACATTATAAATCTGCTCTAACATTCTTTGATCCTCTGGAAAAGCTTTACCGAGAATAGCCACTGTACAGACTATAACACCACTATAAATTCATGGCTGCAACCCTCAGCTGGATCCTCACTCTGACAGTCAGTCCTGTCTCTGTAATCAGTTTCCTCTCCCTTTACCCACAATGATTTTTTCAAAACTTCTACACTCCTATCAAATTACCAACACCACCCTCCAGCATCTCATTAATTAGCATATGATACCACCTTTCATTTCACAAGGAAACTAAAGCCAGTGGAAGCTCCCTCAACTTGCCACTACCAAACCTGCTAACTTACTTGCATTCCAACCCATCCTCTTCTCCCTTCCATTCTCCCATCAACTGTTCATTCCTCCACTTGTATTTGAGCCCATACCCTCCTGCCTCTCAGGGATTTTGACGCTCTTTTACTCCTTCTCAGACTTTCAGCCTCTTCCTCTTAAACATGATTAGGTTTAGCCAACGTTTTTATTTATTAATCCATTAATTCAAATATCTTTTTTTTTTTTGTCTTTTTAGGGCCGCACCCACGGCATATGGAGGTTCCCAGGCAAGGGATTGAATCGGAGCTGCAGCTGCTGGCCTACACCACATTCTCAGCAACTTGAGATCTGAGCCTCATCTGACACCTACACCACAGGTCATGGCAATGCTGGATCCTTAACCCACTGAGCAAGGCCAGGGATCCATCCCGCATCCCAAAGGATGCTAGTTGTATTCCTTAACCACTGAGCCACGATGGGAACTCCAATTCAAATATCTTATTAAGCCTACTATGTATCAGACAGTAAAATGGGAGAAAGAGCACACTGGTATGCTGACGAGAAAGATCTAGTAAAGAGGGGAAAATTAACGATTCAGGAGAAAGAGAAAAGAAATTACTAGCCAATGTCCCTGCATAGGCAAAAGGAAACCAGGTCTAATGCACAAGAAAAAGAACTGGATTCTATGTGGAGCAGACTCTTTATCCAGCAACAGGGGAAACAGCAGAGAATATGAACATAGAGGCAGTTAGGTAGGTGGAGACGGTGGTAGGAGCTTGCAGAAGTTCCCTTGTTATTGCTTCTATTTCCCAGAGAAATAGGAAGTATCACCACCAACTGAGAGTGAAGATAAGGAGGAAGTATTAGAAGTTGAAGAGAAAAGAAAAGGTATAAAAATATAATTTAGGAGAGTAGGGTTGTAAAAGTGGGGAAATGCTTATGATTGCTTGAAGAATTAAGGTTTCACTTGAAATTAGTGATTCTGAATTTAAAGTGGACATCGTTGTGTTTTTCCCACTAGTTGCAATTTGGTGTGGAGATTTAAATGTAGAATGCATGGAAAACTGGATTAAACTTGGATTAGGTTTTACTCAGTAAGTATGATGAAGACAGAATGGGTAGGGAAGTTGAAGATAAATATAAAGTCATAATTTCAACTAACCTTGGGATTTAAAATAGTGAGGATAAAACTCAGGACCTAGAGAGGAGGCAGATAAAATACAGTGAGAAAGCAGTAGAATTAATGGATTGCAAGTTTAGCTATGGTCAAAGCATGGCTGGAGTCATGAGCTAGAGGGAGGAAACCAGAAAAACATATACTGGTGGTCAGAGCAGAATGCTTGAAGACAAGATCACTAGTGGAGAGAAAGTCAAGGAAATGGGAGGTGAAGATACTGCAAGGATCATCCCAATGAATATTTAAACCAACAACAACCATGACAAAAATTACAACAAGAAGCTGTGTTGGAAAGGTGAGAGTGGGGTGGGAATTTTAATCTGAGGTTCAAAAGTGGATTATTACAAGGATGGAATAGTGGACAGGAGAGTCTGATAATATGATTCAAAATGAAGGGGGGAGGAATGAAGGAATGAGGGAAGTAGGGAGAGAGTGACAGTGAAGATAAGAACCAGGAGATGCCTACCCACTCTCGGATCCGAGGGTAAGAGGTTGTTAGAAAGAAAACACCTACCGACTGAGAGGAAGCAGTATACTCAGGGGACAGCTGGATTTCAATTAGAATAAGGTGGAAGGAAAAAAAACATTCAGGAAAGAGTTAAAAATTCCTTATTTATCCCCAGCTACTGTACTCTTCCAGTTGAACTTCTTTACTAAGCTGTCTACACTCTACTTCTTAAATCTTTTAGACTAGAATCACTGTACTCTAGAGATTTCTCTCAACCCTCCATTAAAACTGCTCCCGCCAAGGAGTTCCAGTCGTGGTGCAGCAGAAACAAATCCGACTAGCATCCATGAGAATGCAGGTTCGATCCCTGACCTCACTCAGTGGGTTGGGGTTCTGTCGTTGCCTTAAGCTCTGGTGTAGGTTGATAGCTATAGCTCCGATTCCACTCCCTAGCCTGGGAATATCCATATGTCATGGGTGTGGCCCTAAAAAGCAGAAATAAATAAATAAATATAAAAGCTATTTGCTCTGCGTCTTAAAAAAAAAAAAAACACAAAAAACTGTTTCTGCCAAGATCATGAAATCCACTGGACAAAATTTTAGGTTTCATATTATTAATTCATTTAACAGTATCTGTCACTGTCACACATTTTCTTTCCTTAGCTTCAATTATTCCAGGTTCGCCTGAAGTTCCATCTTTCTGCCTACTTTTCTGTTTACCTTGCCTCCACTCAAACCTTAGCATTCCTTAAGATTCTATATACTCAATTTAATCTACCTCCACAGTTTAAATTTTACCACCTATTTGCAGAAAATACCTAAATTGCCATCTTTAGCTTAGCTGTCTCCTTAGTTACACACATGCACACACCCCTAGGAGACAGTTTTACTTAACTTCCCAAAGTCATCATGTCCAAAATCAAATAAAACTTCCCCCCAAATCTGTTTCTCCTTTTGAGTTACACTCCAGTAAATGGTTTCACATTTACACAGTTGTTCAAACCAGAAAGGAGACATCCTTGATTCCCCTTCATTTTCCGTATAAAAACAATCACTAGTACTATCAATTCTAGCTCTTAAATTTCTTTGGAATCTAACTCTTCTTTCCAATCCCCTGTCTCTAACCTAGTCCACGTTACCATCTTTTCACATCCAGGATCAAAAACAATGAAGAAAAGTCTTTTAAAACTGAATATACAAGCATGTCACTTCCTTGCTTAAAATCTCTCAAAAGGTTTTCCTGGCGGCCTTTAGTTAAAGTCCAAGATCCTGAACGTGGCTTACAAGGTCTTCCACTACTTGATTGCTATTTATCTCTGTAACCTCTTCTCAAATCTCCCTCCCTTTCCCCCTCTCTATTCATTTATTTACTTTACAAACATGTACTGAATGCCTAAAACATGCCTCACATTGTGAAACACCAGTGATGCAACGGTGAATAAGCCAGACATGGTCCATGCCATACTGGTCTTCTCTCAAGTTCCTGAAATGCACTGCTTTCTAAACTCCAAGACATCCCCAATGCCACTTCTGTATTCAGAGTCTGCCACTCATCTTGCTTGTACTCATCTGGTTAGCTCCCCTTTAATCTTCAAATCTTAGATTTAATGTGATTTCCTAAGGAGGATACAATTTCTCTGCCAGTTAAGACTTGGTCAAATTTTTAGCTACAGTACACTGACTTTCCACTTTATAGTTATTAATAAACAAAATTATTTGTTTATATTTCTGGGGTTTTTGTGCTAGACCTTATCATCTCCATGAGGACAGAAACCACAGCTACCTTGTGTTGCTGACTTATGATACTGACTTTGCAAGTACCTTTTCTTTCACAGAAAAAAAAGAATTGTATTTTAAGCATATTACCTTTCTTAAGTGGTTTGTTGTACCATCTATCTTTTTTGATGTCTGGGATGGTAATCCTTACTGATGGATTCTCAACTAGGATTTTATGCAGCAGGGCTAAAAACAAAACATTAAGATAACATTTATAAAAGAGTCACACAGATCAGAAAAGCCTATAGCTTGTGGTGGAGAACATATAGTAAGTTCCCATTCACACAGTTTTATAAGAGGAGTTGCCTTTCAAATAAACTTTTTTCTTTCTTTCTTCTTCTTTTTTTTTTGCTTTTTTAGGACAGCGCTAGCTGCGTATGGAAGTTCCCAGGCTAGGGGTCCAATCGGAGCTATAGCTGCCAGCCTATGCCAGAACCACCGCAACACTAGATCTGAGCCGCATCTGCGACCTACACCACAGCTCACAGCAACACCAGATCCTTAACCCACTGAGCGAGGCCAGGGATTGAACCTGCAACCTCATGGTTCCCAGTCGGATTCGTTTCTGCTACACCATGACAAGAACTCCTCAAATAAACTTTTAAGAGACAATAAAAAAGCAACCATCAACACCAAAAAGATTTTCTAAAGGACTTATTAGATCTAAATTCAATCTAAATCCTTTAGATTTAATTAGGACTAACTAAATCTAAAGGATGAAAAGGAAGAAAATTAAGCCATAAACACAAATGGAAACATAGGGAATTTTTTTCTAATGATGAGGGAAGAAAAAATCTTTCCAAACATGACAATATAGTCAGAAACCACAAAAGGGCAAGATATTAAATTTAAATAAATAAAAATATAACACTTCTGCATATCAAAATAGCATAAACAATAAAAATATATGACAAACTGTCCAAAATATTTGTAACAAATGCAAAGATTTCATGATATTGATATTTTTTTAGGAAAAACCCTGATATAAAGAAATAAGAAAACTTCTTACTAAATACAAGCAAAATAGGCAAACCCACAAAAACAGACAAAAAGCTAATAAATACATAGTGGATACACAACTTCACTGGTACTAAATTTAAAATAAAAATAAAAATAGTGAATATATTTCTTAGAGGCAGGCCAATCAGGTTAGGGGAAAAAAAATGTTTAAATGTAAACTAATGAAGCTGTGATGAAATGGTACAAACTTTCTGGAAAATAATTTGGCAAAGTAAACCGTAATAATTAAAAACTGCGTATATGGCGGAGTTCCCGTCGTGGTGCAGCAGCAACAAATCTGACTAGGAACCATGAGGTTTTGGGTTCGATCCCTGGCCTTGCTCAGTAGGTTAAGGATCCAGCGTTGCCCTGACCTGGGGTATAGATCGAAGACGTGGCTTGGATCCCACATTGCTATGGCTGTGGTGTAGGCCAGCGGCTACAACTCCAATTGGACCCCTAGATTGGGAACCTTCATATGCCGCAGGTGTGGCCCTCAAAAGCCAAAAAAATCAAAAAAAAAAAAAAAACTTGCATATATCGGGAGTTCCTGTCATGGCTCAGTGGTTACTGAACCGACTAGGATCCATGAGGATGCGGGTTCCATTCTGGCCTTGCTCAGTGGGCTAAGGATCTGGCATTGCAGTGAGCTGTGGTGTAGGTCCCAGATGCGGGTCAGATCCTGCACTGCTATAGCTGTGGTGTAGGCTGGTAGCTGTAGCTCGGATTTGACCCCTAGACTGGGAACTTCATATGCCTCAGGTGCAGCCCTAACAAAGACAAAAGACACGGAGTTCCCATGGTGGTGCAGTGGTTAATGAATCCGACTAGGAAACATGAGGTTGTGGGTTCGATCCCTGGCCTTTCCCAGTGGGTTAAGGATCCAGCATTGCCATGAGCTGTGGTTGTAGGTCACAGACGTGGCTCGGATCTGGTGTTGCTGTGGCTGTGGTGTAGGTTGGCAGCTACAGCTCCGATTGGACCCTGAGTCTGGGAACCTCCATGTGCCGCGGAGAGTGGCCCTAGAAAAGGCAAAAAGACAAAAAAAAAGACAAAAACAACAACAATAACAAAAACACTGAATGTATCTTTGATTCTGTGATTCCACTTCTGGGATTTTATTTTAATTAAGTAATTTAAAAGTATGTGCAAAGATTAAGTTGTATGGACAATCACCATATCTCTTTTTTTTTTTCAGTGTTATAACACTGAGAAATTAGAAAAAATTCAGAATTTCTAAAAAGGTGGACTGGATAAGTATTATAACGCATGTCCACATAGCAGAATACCATCACAGCCTTTAAAAACAGTGATGTAGACCTATAATTACAGTCATGGAAAAATGTTCACAAAGCATTAACACAATAAAGACAGGTTACAAAACAGCATGTATAATGGGATCTCATTTTTTGCAAAAACACACATACTTATAAATAATATACATATATAACAAACATATATATATTTTACTACAAAGTGTAGAAGTACATATCAAAATTACTATAAGAAGCTATTTCTGAGTGCTGGGATTATAGGATTGGATTTTTAAAATTTTTTATTTATTATTTTCCTAATTTATCTATAAGGATCACAGGTTATTTACATAATGATTTAAAAGTTAAGAAGAAAAAAAAGTAAGAAGAAAATTCAAACAGCACTAGGCTTCACTATCTAAGAAATCAATACTTTAAATTAAGATAACCCAGTTACCTAGAGGAGCAGAATCGATTTTTTTCCAAGGGTTGAGGTATGTTTTTTTTTCTTTCCAATCACAATATTCCTGACAACTATCACTAGGCTGGTCCCACGGCAATTCTAAAAAACAAACAAGTCCCAGTTTTCTGAGTGTTTGCATCATTGTACAATAAAGGTTTCAAGGGAAAATAATCAGTGACACAAATCCATTAAGTTTCCTCCAAATTAATTACATATGGTTTCCAAAATAAGAATGTCAACTCAAAGAAATTTCAAAGGCATTTCTAAGATAGATAGTCCATGTCCTGCCTTACTCTATCCAAAATTACTCACATGAATTTTCAAAGAGAGAACTACTGTTATATGTCATTTAATAGCTATATACACACTTCATCTTTAAAAACCTCTGGGATTGAAAGTTCCAACTTAGTTATAAATAAGTTAATATTAAAATACTATAAATACTATAAATACTATTAAATATTAAAATACTATAAAATACTAAAATACATAAATACTATTCCCTTGATTTATTTCATTTATTTTGGTACAACAAATCTGGGTTTCCATAGGAAATTATCATAATTTATCATATGATAATTATTTATCATAATTTATCATATGATAATTATTTATCATAATTAAATAGCTCTTATAATAATCATTTATCATAATTAAATAGCTCTTACCTCCAGCCAACATTGCAGTAAGTACTATTCCACAGGACCAAACATCAACTGGTTCTGCATGAAATTCTTTTCTCTTCAGAAGCTCTGGAGCAACATATGGTAAAGTACCACACATCTTGTTCAATAAACGCTCACGATTATTGTGCCGAAAAACGGTTGCCAAGCCGAAGTCAGAGATTTTGAGGTTATCTAAACCAAAGGAAAAAAGATGGCACTGGATAAAAATATTTTGTAAATAGATATACTAAAAGAAATTGAGTTTTATTGGAAAACCACTGGTATTACTTAAGATTTGTAGATTCTCTACCTTAAAATGACCAAAAAGAAATTTTTAAAAAGAAATAAAAGACGTCGTCATATAGCTAAAACTAGGAAAAGACTTCATGGCTTTCATGAACACACAAATAGCATGGACCAGGTTAAAGAAAGATAATGGAGTCAAAAGGGCCTTCTAGAAAAGAACACTCCAGGCCTGGGCTAAAAACAGGACCATGCCCTCATCAGGCTGTGGCAGAGGGCAAGAGGGAGACATCAATAATATATTAGGCACAACTTTCTCAGCAGCGAACAAACCCAGCTGGTCAGAAGAAAATGTACAAAGACACTCCAAAACTAAAGATCCACATATCACCAGAATTTCTTGTCAAAGTGACTAAGTTTAGAAAAGGAGGAGGAACTCTGTATAAAAAACAAACCAGGAAGTTCCTGTCGTGGCACAGTGGTTAACAAATCTGACTAGGAACCATGAGGTTGTGGGTTCAATCCCTGGCCTTGCTCAGTGGGTTAAGGATCCAGCGTTGCCGTGAGCTGTGGTGTAGGTCGCAGACGCGGCTGCGATCCCGAGTTGCTGTGGCTTTGGCGTAGGCTGGTGGCTACAGCTCCAATTCAACCCCTAGCCTGGGAACCTCCATATGCCAAGAGAGCGGCCCAAGAAATGGCAAAAAGACCAAAAAAAACCCAGAAGAACACATTTCCATTCTAACTTCTCATTTTCAACACACGCAAACTGCAGGCAAAGCTTCCTTATAACTATACTTAGTAAATATCTACCACAACTGAGCGACACTGCACTAGCCATTGCAGGTAGATAAATTACTGAAAAAGACTAACTATAACAACTGCTGTGAAGGTTATGAAAATGTAGGACATTACAAGATCTTACAGAAAGGGAATCTAACCTAGTCTTCAGAGTTGGGGAGAACCCCTATTATCAAGTGTCCACTGGTACAACTTTTTTAGAAAGCCATATGGCAAAAGATGCCAAAATTTGAAATACTCACACTCTCTGAACTAGCAATTTCCACTTGTAGGACCATATCCACAAAAATACATCCACAAATTCACAAATAAGGATATCTATAACAGTATTATTTGTAAATATCTTAAACGTCCATCAATAAAGAAATAATTAGGAGTTTCCACTGTGGCACAGCAAATTAAGGATCAGGTGTCATTGTAGTGGCTTGGGTTGCTGCTGTGGCACAGGTTTGATCCCTGGCCTGGGAACTTCCATAAGCCAAGGGCACAGCCAAAAGAAAAAATACAAGAAACAAAGTCTATCTACACTACTGACATGGAATTGGGTATAAATGAAAAGAAAGGCAAGTGCCATAATAAATATTCATAATAATATAACTCAATTATTGTATTGGCCTGTGCACAAATTTACAGAATAGGCATCACTGCTCTATTTTTTTCAAGGCTAGAAACAACTTAAATGTCCTCAATTAGGGGACTGATTCTTTAAAAATCAATTACAGCCACCCAATATAAGAAGTAAGCTGCCGATAATAATTACTGGGATGTCTTGGGAGGTACCAACTATCATAATCCTTTTAATAGGTATATAAGACACAGTCTTAGCAAACCACTGAGACTTAGAGTTCCAAGTTAACTGATAGTAATCACTGAAAATACTAATGGATGACCATAGCATTCCTTAGATTCTACTGTTTCACCAATTCTACTACATAATACTTAGCTCTAACTGCATATAATAAATTTAAATTAAGGATTGTGATTACTTCTAAGAAAAAAAAGGGACGCACATCTGTGAAGGAATACACAGGAAGACTTACACTATATTGGTGTTGTTTTCCTTTTTATAAGATTATCATTAAGCAGAAACAGAAGATTATTTATATAATATGCAAGATATGAAATATCAACATAATGAAAATCCACTCACCTAATACCTAGTTTAAGACCATTTTATTTCCTTTGAAATCTCCTATAAATCCTTCCCTAAATATTATTACCTTTCCTAACTGCAGTCCTTCCTTTTTAGAAGATTTTATGTGGCTTGAAATCTGCATTTAATCAGAAAAGGACTTAATTTGTAGGTGAGGAATAGGAAAAATTGATTATAATACCATCGAAGCTATTAGTATTCAAAAAGTATTGGACCTAAAATGAAAAATAGAAACAGAAGGAGGGGAGTTCCCATTGCTGTGCAGTACAAATGAATTCAACTAGTATTATGAGGATTCAGGTTCAGTCCCTGGCTTCAATCGGTGGGTTAAGGATCTGGTGTTGCTGTGAGCTGTGGTGTGGGTTGCAAACATAGCTCGGATCCTGCATTGCTGTGGCTGTGGTCAGCTGCAGCTATGATTAGACCCCTAGCCTGGGAACTTCCATATGCCAAGGGTGCAGCACTAAAAAGTGAAGAAGAGCCAGAAGGAAGTCTCCCAGCTTGTGCTCTCGTTTCTCAGGATTCATCGACAGACCATTCTATGGTTCCTTTTCCCCATACACCAAAATTTTGAATAGCTAAAACTGTGCTAAGCACCTTATGAAACAACTTGCAAAAGGCTAAATAACCAAGGGAGAATCTTAAGTAGTTAGGTTAGTAGATGAGTTAATAAAATGATACCTAAAACCTATTAACCAAAATCTTAAGACTGATTGTAACTGATTGATGGGTTTCTGTTGATTTTTTACTTTCTTCTTTAAACTTATGATCTTATTTCATGATTAGCTTTTATCCTTATAAAAAGGAAAAAAAACAGTATTTTTAATTTGGGAATAAAGTTTTCACATTCCAGATACTCCATTTATTATATAAACTGGCTTAATTTATCTCCTTATATAAAGGTAAATCATAGAGTTCAAAAAGAGGTCAGAAGAAGGTTGTTAAGAACATACACATACATTATAATGGGGCACAATACTGCCAAAAACACTAAACCTTAGGGTTGGACAAGATGCTAAAAGTACTTTGGTCCAACTAGCCAAGCAATGTTTAAATCCCCTTTATAATATCCCTGATAATGAATAGCCCAGGGTGAGTCTCATGTTATAAAATAACCTGTTCAGTTGTTGGACAGATCCATCAATGGGGGTCATCATTGCACTACTCCAAATTGCTTCCATATAGTTTTCATTCACATATTGTGAAGAACTGTATTTAACAATTAGCGAGTTTTCCTTAAGTTCCTCAATTATTCCTTATTTTAGCTTCCAGCTCGTTCATCATTCTGGTCACTCCCCTACAAAAACACTTCAGTAGTCTACATGTCTTCGCAGAACTGTCCCCAATACCCATTATTCCCGCTGTGGCCCATACCAGAGAAGTGCTGGATGCTGTCTCCCTCACTCTCACCTTACCTAACCTTACTCTTCTAATCACCAAATCACACTGGGTGACTAATATGAAGTTTGCTGATTAATAAGTTTTTTTAAACCTTCTTTGCTGCCAGAAGTTTGCCATTAAAATATACTTATTTGGTTGTTTTTTTCCAATCCAAATACTGGGTTGTACCGGAAAACAACTGGTTACATCTGACTCACATCTCAAGTCTGCTAAATTCATTCATTCAATAAACATTTTTGAAAGCCAACTATTTGCTAGGCACTATTCTAATACATTAAAAAAAAAAAAAAGTTCCCATTGTGGCTTAGCAGAAAACGAATCTGACTAGTATCCATGAGGACAGAGCTTTGATCCCTGGCCTCACTCAGTGGGTTAAGGATCGATGTTCCTGTGGCTGTGGTGTAGGCCAGCAGCTACAGCTCTGATTTGACCTCTAGCCAGGGAACCTCGATATGCCATGGGTGTGACCCTAAAAAACAAAAACAAAACAAATCGCTGCCTCATGCAGCTGACACCTGTCACCTTTTTTGATCCTGATTCTAAAAGCTAACACTTTCACTACCCATCCCTTTCAGTTTTTATGACATCCATAAAATATAACTAAACTCCCTGCAACATGTATCAGATTTCTCTATCACATCCGCAACTACATCATAAAGGATTTGTCGAGTCTAAATATACTGAGTCTCCCAAATCCTTTAGACTTCTCAGATTTTTTTTTTTTTTTTGGTCCTGCAATTTCAGTAATGGAGAAGCCCTGATCCTGCCTTTGTATGGTTGTATTAAAATTATTTAAAATAAAATAAAATAAAATAAAATGATTTGGGTAGCCATTCAGGTTGCCATTAAATGACAAAATGCTAAACTTACCCCTTTCATCCAATAGGAGATTTTCTGGCTTAATATCCCTGTGAGTTATTCCAATACCATGCAGATAAACCTAAGAGAGAAGGAGCAGGAAGCACACCAGAATTCGGTAATGTACTTTACAGACGAATTTTAAGTGAAAGGAAAAGAGAAAACTTGTACCTACCACCCCTGCCATGAGTTGATGGAAGAACCTCTGAGCATCTTGTTCAGGCATGCCTATGTCTGGCTCTATAAGAATTAATTATGAAAGTCAGTTTACCATCTAAGTATAATCAGGCATCAACCACATTGTCTCCTAATTCTAAACATCTGTGTTTGTACTTTAGCAAAGAGAATCTAACGTTAATAACGAAAAGATTCTGAAGTCTACTGACACATATAATACTTAATAACTCACATTTTCCCATCGGTAAAGTGGCAAAAATTAACATCACAGGAAAATTACAGAGAAATAGGAAACTATCACCAAATCAAGAATGCAAGCCATACCTTGAAAGTCCCTACTTACCTTATACTAACCATGACTCATTTGTTATCCTTCAAATTTTCCCCTTATTTCTTCCAAATGCTATGCCATTATTTTTTCCACTCTTGAAATGTAATTGTCAAAGTGGAAGCCTAGGCAAATTCAGGCTGATTTCACTAAATATTTAACACATTTAAAATTCATAAAATTTCTCACACCAAAAAGCCACAAATGCCTGTTTAGTTTCTTTAGGAAACAGTTTTATTTTTTAAAAAAGGCTTTATTATCAATAATCTTTTTATATTGATCTCCCTCATGAACTTTTGACTTCTTTCATACTCAGCTCTTTTCTGAAATACACATTGGAGATTCAGTCACTCTTTAACTCTTAATAGCGCTAAATAATATATTTAGAGCCACAGAATATATTTTATGTACTTCTTAGTGTTAATATCAAGACTTTGTGAGAACTATGTCTAGATACTCATGTTGCAACAGAACAAAGGGTGGGGGAAAAAAAATGTAATGTATACAAGTAAGGATAACTTGATCCCCTTGCTGTACAGTGGGAAAATAAAATTAAAAATAAATAAATAAATAAAATAAAAAGCTCCATCCCAATGAAAAAATTAAAAAAAAAAGACTTTGAATCTACACAGAGTGTTTAAGTAACAGATACAGAATTTACTTTATATAAAGCAATCCTAGAAAACTCAATTATTTCACTTATATAACAACATGCTATTATTTTGGATTATAAATGAATGCAATGATTTCTTGTGACCAGAATGTCTACAAAGAAAAAAACTGCATAGGCATACAATATATTGTACTTAGGCTACTTCACCATGAGATCATAGTTTATCATTTTTAAACTCTACAAAATCCCAATCAAAATCACTTATATAATGGGAAAAAAGTTTCTCTGATGACTCTACCTATGCATTCAGTGTTGCAAAAACAAGAAAATTTACTCCAATTTCACTATTTCACAAGCAAATTCTGAATGGACAACGAACAAAGAGCAGACTCAAGATTAAAAAGCAAATTTAAAAACCTGGTTAGCAGAATAATTATCTTAAATCTTTTCCATACCTATTCTATCAAAAAGTTCTCCCCCACTACAGTACTCCAGAAATAAATACTGGATATTGCCTTCTCTTCTGTGCCCATAGAATTTCACTACATTCTCATGATTTAACATTTTATTGATACAGATCTCTTTTTTAATATTTTCTGGACAGTCTATGGCACGCTTCATGTCTACAATCTTCACTGCGACTGCTTCCTCAGTTCTTCTATTCACAGCAAGTTGAACTCTAAAAAGAAAAAGGAAGAGTTATAATATTCTAGTCATTTGAATTCTATCTTTTGAAACTTCAAAAGATTAAACATAACCCATCCAAAAACTATGTTACATTTATTACTTTCCTCCACCTGGAAGAAACCACGGGAATGGTTTCTGCCATGTTCTCAACAGATACCACTACTTTCTGAAATGTCAAGTATGACAGCTAGTGCTCCAAAGAAGTCACTATGTTGTACATCCAAAAGGCATTTAATAAATGCTTGATTAATGAGAAAATAGCAGTTCTAGGCCACATCACATATGCACATGCTCTATTCATTTAATTTGTTTTCCTTCTAGCTTTACTGAGATATGATTGACATAAAGCAATGAAATGACTATCACAATAAGTTTAGTGAACATCCATCAACTCATATAGACACAAAATGGAAGAAATAGAAAAAAGGGAGTTCCCATCATGGCTTAGCAGGTTAAGGACCTGATGCAGTTTCCCTGAGAAGTGCGTTCCATCCTTGGCCTTGCTCAGTGGGTTAAGGATGTGGTCAAGCCACGAGCTGTTGAGTAGGTCACAAATGCCACTCAGATCTTGTATTGCTGTGGCCATGGTATATAGGCCAGCAGCTGCAGCTCTGATTCCACCCCTAGCCTGGGAACTTCCATATGCCACAGGTACAGCCTTAAAAAGAAAAAACAAACAAACATGAAATAGACAACTCTTTGTATTAAGAACTCTTACTATCTCACCCTTTTAACTTTCATATGTAACATACACCCTGTCAATTACATTTATCATGTTGTACATTACATCCCCAGTACCTATTTATAATTAGAAGTTTGTACCTTTTGACTGTCTTCAATTTCCCCTCCCCCACCCCACTCTGGTAACCACAAATCTGATCTATTTTTCTATGTGTTTGTTTTTAAAGTATAACTGATCTACACTATGTTTGTTCCTGTTACAACATAGTGATTCAGTATTTCTATACATTTCAAAATGATCTCCATGATAAGTCTAATTAGGCTTACAAAAGTATTATATAGTTATTGATTATATTGCCCACACTGTGCAATTCATCCTGGAGACATTTATTTTGCAACTGGAAGTTTGTATCTCACATATTTCTTTCCCAGCCCCCCTTCCCCTCTGGCAACTACCTGTTTGTTCTCCGAAACTGTTTCTCTTTTATGTTTGTTCATTTGTTTTGTTTTTAAGTTCCATATATTAAGTGAAATCATACAATATTTGTTTTTCTCTGTCTGACTTATTTAAACTTAGCATAATACCCTTTAGGTCCATTCATGTTGGACCTTAATGGCAAGATTTCATTTTTGCTCTATTCATTTAATTTTAATAAATTATCTAGCATTTATCAATCCCATTCTATATATATCTGCGGTAATCGCTGTAGGTACCTACTGGATATGTACTACTATTGCCACTTTACAGCTGAGGAAACAGAGGCAAACAAGGACATTAAGAAGCTTGCCTAGGAGTTCCCGTTGTGGCTCAGTGGTTAACAAATCCGACTAGGAACCATGAGGTTTCGAGTTTGATCCCTGGCCTTGCTCAGTGGGTTAAGGATCCTGTGTTGCTGTGGCTGTGGTGTAGGCAGGCGGCTACAGCTCCAATTAGACCCCTAGCCTGGGAACTTCCATACACCGCAGGTGCAGCCCTGGAAAAAGACAAAAAAAAAAAAAAAAAAAAAAGCTTGCCTAAGAACACAAAACAATGATGAGCATGTGTGACAAAGTGAGGATTGGAAACCAGGCAGTCTGACTCAAGTCTGTTCATTTGTTCATTTAACCACCAGCTTAAACACCAGGAAGGAATAGTGGCAGGAAACTGATTTCAGAAATCTCTTTTGGCTCTTTAGGCGAAAAAGTTTTTTAAAAATAAGGAAGAAAAATAATTAATCCTTACAGAAGATTGTGTAGCTTCAGTTCCCCAAAGTTTTGGGTTTCAAATGCAAAGATCTGTTCTCTAAGGTGCCACTGTGTTAGCAGAATAAACATATTCCAAAAAACCTAACATGTACTCAAAGGAGACAACAACCGACAGGAAACTAAAGCGAGTGTGAAAGCGAGTGTGAAGGCAGGGTTTAAGGACTCAAACTCACTCTCCATAGGCACCTTCTCCCAGGGTTTGCACCAAGTCCCAGTCTTCCACAAAGGGCACTGCCATGTCTCCACTAAGTCCCACGGCTGTAAAAGGCAGGAACCCAGAAAAGACGGCGTATGAGGATAAACTTCAATCATCTCTTAAGCCACTGAGCTCCGCCTCTTGCCATGATTCTTCAAGATAAATCACAGCTCTTGGTTTCCCCTAACATCTCATCCATATTTTTATCCAAGCCGTTAAAGCACAAGCAAGTATTATGAACTCTGGCATTTCGTTGGTAACTCACAATCCCCATTTCCACACAAACCCAAGGCTGAAACCCCGCATTCCAGGCGGCAGAGATGTGCTAGCCGCATTGGGAAGTGGGAGGACCAGTGCTTTACCGTGGGGGACCAGGAAAGGGGGTGAAAGGTGAGAACTTGGGTCAGAGTCAGGGATGCTGACTAGTGGAGGAAATAATAACTGCCACGACCGCAGCCCCTCCTCCCCATCGGCTCACTCCCAATTCCTACCCACACCCCGTCCCCAAGGCCAGGAGGAGCCCGGGGCGGGGCCAAACTGCCCCAAGAGGCGGAAGGAAGGGCTGGGTGGCTCGCATGCGGCCGGGGCCCAAAACTCTGGGGCACCCAGCCAGCAGAGGAGTCGTCTCTCCAGTCCTTGTACAACAGGGACCTCCTGGCATCACACTCCTCCACCCTCCGATACCGCCCTCCGCGGGAGTCTCTCTGATCCCCCGGGCTCGGCGCCGAGAACGTTCTCTAGCGGTGCCCCTCCTAAGTCTTATAGACCCCGAACTCCTGCTCCAGGGGCCTTTCCCACTCTACCGGCCGCCCCTCCTCACCAGGCCGTCCTTTGCCCGCCACCACAGGAATCCAAATGCAGGACTTTTCCCGCCAAAACTTGCTAGCGTCACATTGTCGCAAATGCGCGCTCCCTTGCCGTAAAGCAGGAAGCGCGCGTTCTGGGGCTCTCGGGCTCTGCAGATTGGCCGCGCCTCGGGTCCGCGCCGCTCTTCGCTGCGTTCTCAGGCCCGCCAGCCAATATTACCTTAAGATCGGAGGAGATCCTGGCTGAAGAGGTTTAAGAACTGCCGACCTCATCAGTGCGAACGACCTCTGGGCACAAACGCGAAGTGGGACCCGGCGTGTGTCCTCGGCTGGCCTCGCGCTCCAAGGGATTGCAGCACCGCAGGGCTCGCTGCCCGCCGCCCCCGACCTCCTGGCACCCCAACGGTTGCCTGGCAAAGTGTTGAGGGTCACACTCAGTAAGGGTTGCCTCTTACTTAAAGGTGTGGGCCAGGTAAAACCGGAGCTGAGAAGCTAGTAACAGCTGTTGAGAACTGATCTTGTGAAGAAGGAAAGTAACTTTTGTGTTGGGAGAGAGAAGCATCAAAGAATGGCTGCAAGGGGTGGGAAGGCGTCAGGATGAATAAAGCTGCTCTTGTATTTTTGAGGTAATGTCAGGATAACCAGTTTTCCCATATCTTATCTAAGCTGCCTCCAAAACAATACCTCAACCCAACCTTTTTGAAGGAAGTGCAACTGCATAGCTTAGTACTACCCGCTCTCTCATTAATGTGTAAGAAACTGGCAGGTACAAGCAAAAAGGCTGCGCATTTTACAATGCAAAGTTTAAAAGCAGAGTATCCTGTTTAGGTTGGAAAGTCAATTCTGGGAAAAGGACTGGCTGGAGTACAAAATCATGTGGAAAAACTGAAATAGTTACTCCCCCTTGACAGTAAATTAGACTAGGAACTCAAGGCACAGGCCAGATCATCTCCATTAAGTTCTCCAATTCTCAAAACTGGGCCACATGCATGCATTAAACATAAATAGCTATTGATTGTGATACTGGCAATAGACTAAAGTAAGTGTAAAATATATTATACAAAAATGCAAACATTTGATTTAAAGAAGCAAAGTCAGAGACAGAAAAACAAGACCAGGACACTTCAAAATGCTCATCACAGTTGAGGCTTTTGTTAAAGTAAGTTTTCCACATCATTTTTTTCCAGTTTTGGCACTGTGTGCTGCAGACAAAGAATATGAAGAAAGGAAGAGGAGGACCTGCACAGCTTCTTTGTATCTTGATAGAATTAAGGTATCTTAGCCTGAAAATAAGGTATACACTTTTCAGGCAGAATACCAAACATAGCATATAGAATAGATGCACACAATAGCATCTGTCCCCTTTTTTAACCTTACTAAAATAATTTTAATAGTAAATATTAAAATAAATTAACTTAAATAGTACAATTTTATTGTTTTGGTTTTCTTGGCCATGCCCACATGTGGAAGTTCCCAGGCCAGGGATCAAACCCACACCACAGCAGTTATCCGAGTGACACCGGATCCTTAAACCACTACACCACAAGGGAAGTCCTAAAATTTACTTTTTTTTGCTTTTTAGGGCTGCACATGCAATATATGGAAGTTCCCAGGCTAGGGGTCAAATCACAACTGCAGCTGCCAGTCTATACCACAGCCATAGCAATGCCAGATTCAAGCTGTGTCTGCGACATACACCACAGGTCATTGTAATGCCAGGTCCTTAACCCACTTAGCGAGAACAGGGATGGAAAAAAAATTTACTTAATAGTAAATTTTTAGTGTTTCCGCTGTGGCACAATGGGATTGGTGGCATGTCTGCAGCACCAGGATACAGGTTCCATCCCCCAGGCCCCACATACTGAGTTAAAGAATCCAGTGTTGCTGTTGCTCCTTGTAGGTTGCAACCACAGCTTGGATCTGATCCCTGGCCCAGGGAACTCCATATTGCTGCAGGGTGGCCCAAAAAGAGGAGGAAAAGTAAATTTTTTTTTCTTTTGTATTTTTAGGGCCACACCTGAGGCACGTGGAGGTTCCCAGGCTAGGTGTTGAATTGGAGCTATAGGCCCGGCCTACACCACAGCAACGCCAGAGTCAAGCTTCATCTTCGACCTACGACACAGCTCATGGGAACGCCAGATCCTTAACTCTGAGCAAAGCCAGGGATCGAACCTGAGTACTTCTGGATACTGGTTGGGTTAGTTACCGCTGAGCCACGACAGGAACTCCCAAAAGTAAATTTTCAAAAGGCAATAATCCTCATAGTGTATGAAATAATATTTTGCAAAGTCTTTTAGATGAAAGGTGAATAATTTAGATGAAAGATGAATCCTAAAGCCAGCAATGGGGAATGAGAAAAGCAACTTCATTTACATCCTTGAACTCTTTAAAGGCTTAGAGTTGAATTAGGGACAACTGGGTGAAAGTGGGGCTAAAAGAGGGTAGGTTGTAGAAAGACTGTATATGAAACAAATAGACCTTTGATCCCCTCCCTCCTCTGTCTACCCAAGAAACTGCCTCTCCCCAAAGCTGGTACAAAACTTGATAGGGTAAACACAAGGTTGCCGGAACTGGGAAGCATGAGGCACAGTCAAGCCTTGGCTACTTTACTTAAAAATAATATTAAGTTTACACACTAAAGGTTGAACCTCTAAGCTTTCTTTCCTCACTTCATTCCCAGAAATCTGGCAGCGTGGCATGTATTCTTCAGAAGACGTAAAAGATTCTAGGGAATCTTACCTATATAGAAGAAAAGATCTAAAGATACCAGTATCAGGGATTTCATAATGTAACAACTCAGCCAGACCATAGGAGAAAGAAACCCACATTCAATAAGCCCCATTCCCCCGCCAGAGGCCATCCAACCAGGTTTTTAGGGTCCCACTCTTTAAAAAGAGGAGACAAGCAAGAATTTGAAAAGGCCTTTAATCTGAAAGATGTCCAAACAAAGGAATATTCAAACAAAAAAAGCTCTTGAACATTAAAGAATATGATAGAAAAAAAAAAAGGGAAATAAAATAGATGGGTTATGGAAAAAAGTTTAGGAAATCTTCCAGACAGAAGTATAAAGATGGAAAACAGAAGAGTAAATATAAGAATGTTGGGGAATTTCCAATGTGGCTCAGTGGGTTATGAACCTGACTAGTATCCATGAGAATGCAGGTTTGATCCTTGGCCTCACACAGTGGGTTAAGGATCCAGCATTGCTGTCAGCTGTGGTGTAGGTCACAGACACAGTTCGGCTCCTGAGCTGCTGTGGCTTCTGAGTTGTTTGGAATAAACAAAACAACTGGAGAAAATTTCCCACAATGAAAAACTTGACTTTCCAAACTGATACCATACTTTTCCAAACATGACTTTTCCAAGTGTAAAGCACCCAACACAGTGGCTGACCCACTCCAGACACATCACTTGGTAAAGTTTCACAAGGTTACATACAAAGAGGAGTTCCCATCGTGGCTCAGTGGTTAACGAATCCGACTAGGAACAATGAGGTTGCGGGTTCGATCCCTGGCCTTGCTCAGTGGGTTAAGGATCCGGCGTTGCCATGAGCTGTGGTGTAGTTTGCAGACGTGGCTCGGATCCCGCGTTGCTGTGGCTCTGGCATAGGCTGACAGCTACAGCTCCAATTCAACCCCTAGCCTGGGAACCTCCATTAAAAAACAACAACAACAAAAAAAATACATACAAAGAAAAGATACTAAGAAGTCTGGGGAAGGAGTGTAAGGGAATGGACACATACAAAAAAATTAAGAATCAGAATAGCAGTGCCCTTTCTCAGCGTTGAGAAAATAGAAAACAATGGGCCAGTGCCTTCAAAACAAATCTAAGTAACAGTTTTAACCAACCTGGAACTCTCTACCTGGTCAACCTATGAAGACACACAAGACACATTCAAGATCTCAAGAAATATCTCCTACACACTTTCTCAGGAAGGTAGTTAGTGGTAATAAATCAAGAGAGAAGCCAGGGGGTGTTCCAGCTGTGGCTCTGGTAACGAACCTGACTAGTATCCATAAGAACGCAGGTTTGGATCTCTGGCCTTGCTCAGTGGGTTAAGGATCTAACACTGCCATGAACTGTGGTGTGGGTCATAGATGCGGCTTGGATCCCATGTTGCTATGGCTGGTACAGGCCAGCAGCTACAGATCCGATCTGACCCCTAACCTGGGAACTTACATATGCCACAGGTATGGCCCTAAAAAGACAGAAAAAAAAAAAAAAAGAAAAGAAAGAAAGAAATCAGGGGATTAACACACAATATAACTGAAATGATACACCAACCCAAGAGGTGTGTAGCAAACCTAGACAGTAAACCAATCCAAACTGGAATACAACAAAACAGGAGACATCTATAAGAATGAATACCTAATGACTCTGAACATATTACAAGAAAGCTGGCACCAATGAAGGAAAGTTTGGGGAGAAATTAGTGACAAGTACAATAAACAAATGAAAAAACTCCCTCCAAAAGAGTTATGAAGGAAAAAAAAAAAAAAAAGTAGTTAACAGTATATACCCATGTGGCCTAGTTGTGAAAAGATTTAAGGGTAAAAACTACTGAGCTAACCCAAATCATAACTATAACAGAGCCTTAAGATGGTAAGAATACGTGTGTCCATGGTGAAAAAGAGCTAAATCCTAAATTTCTGCACCAAGAAGTCAACAGGTGATACCTAAAATTGAAAAACCAACACATAGCAAAATAAAGCAAGGTGTTTAATGATATGGAGATAAGTAATGTGAGAATCAACAGAGTTGAAAGTGGGTACCTCTGGGGAGTTGAAAACAGTGCTTTTTTAAAAATTATTTGATTTTTTTTTCACACTAAGTGCACTGTAACAATGGAAATGAGAATTTTCTTAAAAATACAGCTTTAGGTACTCTAGAAAGTAACAAAATTAAAATCATAACAGCAGTAACTACAGTGATAAACTAAAGAGCTATCCCATATCCTACAGAGGAAAATAATCACTAATGGTCTCTTAACTGGTATTACTCATATTGGTAAGAAAAACAAAAACAAATAAAACCCTTAGAATAACCTCTTCCCCTAAGGAGGAATTCTATACATAAATCAAGTCACATATTTACACATAGTAAATCAAATCAAATCTCACCCACAGTTGAAGCACCTGGTGTATAACCTGGTTTGGAGGGCTGCTTCCTGGGTACACAAGCAGACCTGAGTATACCCTTTAGGAGCACCATTTTGACTTCTCTGCAAGTTATGTCATTGCTCCTATTTCTTAAATAGTAACAGTAAAGAGTTACCTTGCATTTTTTTTTTAAATAACTAAGGGTTTATATACATCATTGACATATCTTATGTTTTAAAGTACATAATATACACTGTTGTAACTGAACATAAGGCTATTTGTCCTGACATTAAATAGCAATGGGACTCCTGTGTTTTTGTTTGTTTGTTTTAGCCACACCTGCAGCATATGGAAGTTCCTAAGCCAGGGATCGAACCTGTACCACAGCAGCCAACCAAGCCACTGCAGTGGCAATGCTTGATCCTTAACCTGCTGCTGCACAAGAGAACTCCACTCCTGTGTTTTGTGTAGCTTATTTGGCAAGGGCTTGAAAACTGGATCATGGAGCTTGTTAGTGATCTATGATAATAAAAAGGTTGAGACTAAGGAAGAGGAGCTCACCTTTAAATAACTAGCAAAAGTTTTAGTGCATAAGCTAAAGGAAGTAAGAAAAGAAACATGTACTATATCATGAATAAGTGAAGGTACTGAAAAGCTAATTTCAAATAGATATGTATGGTTATGTTTCAGCTAATTCAAAAACACCTATTGACCATCAAGTTCTATATATAACGTGAAGTTTCTTCCACCCCCTTGAGAACAGTAATTTCACTGACTGCCTTAAGTCTTCAAAATTTAAGATTTAATCTCAGTAGATTTATTCCTGCTCAAAAACAAAAACCTAGCTCATCCCAAAGAATATTGGTAAGATCAGGTCTGGCTAGCCACCTCTGTCCCTCTGTCCCTTAGATAGCCTCTACAGATGAGAGATGTTGAGAACAGACATGACAGCAACACGGCTATCTTTCCTGCACAGAAATGGCACTCCTCTGGTCCCACAAACTTTTATTCATTCAGTAAGTTTACTGAGTACCCACTATGTGCAAGGCATTGTGCTAGGTGCTGCAGTTTTTGAAATGACAAAATTGTTTGTTTTTGTAGGATCTGAGCTAGACCTTGATGGTTTTTCCTGATTTGAGAAAGACAGAATGCCCCTACATGGCTCATTAAGGGAGCTAAGAACTTGAATGAGGTCTGTTTCTGTCCTTCTTCCAGCCCAACATAAATTTTAGGCTTCCTCAAATCAGTCATTAAGTCAAAACAAATAAGGCACATTAAAAAAAAAATTCCCCCCTTTAATTGACCAAAGTAAAGCCATGACATTTCATTTGGTAACCTGCTCAGAATTATAAAGATCATTCCATTTGGCCCAGCCTATACTGCCCAGGGCAAAACATCCAGATAATTCTAATCCCATCACATTCTGTTCTTATAAACTACATATTTTAAAAATGTCTTCAGCGCCCTAAATGTGATGCGCTCAGTGCGAAGCAGATCAGAGCTGGATGTAACATTTATGTCCTTGACAAGCCTCGATTATCCAGGTCCTTCACCTGCAACATAAAGGTATCACTTTAATGTTTATAATCAGGTCAACATGGCAGAGCTTCTTTACCGGGTTGGGTTCATCCAAACAGGGAGGGATTTTGTTGGATTCTGCTGCCTAGTTTGGCTCTGGTTTGAGAGTAACTACGCTCTGCTTAGCCTCTTAGAAAACCTTTGTGAGGAGCTGTATAAATGATCCACCCTCCAAATATATCAAGGGTTCCTAGAGATCTCTTGTGTGCAACAGGCTAGGGATCTGGCACTGTCACTGCAGTAGCTTGGGTCGCTGATATGGTGCAGGTTTGATCCCTGGCCCAGGAAATTCCATATGTCGCAGGCACAGCGGGAAAAAAAAAAAAGTCATCAAGCTTTTTTCTTATGTAAGAGCTATAACACACTTCTATGTGACTCTGTCATAAATTCTTTAGTGGGAGAGAAGAAAATGTAGTTCAAAAACATAAATACGCACCCTCTCCCTCTCCGCTCTAAGTCTGATAATCACTAAAACAGATCAAGTTTACCCTGACTGCAAAAATATCACTGCAACTACTGCTAGAATGACAGCAGAATGGGGAGTGTACACTCTTAAGAACAATCTATAATTTAAAAAAACAGTAAAATTCTGGAGTTCCCACTGTGGCTCAGTTGCAATGAACCCAACTAGAATCCATGAGGACTTGGGTTTGATCCCTGGCCTTGCTCAGTGGGTTAAGGATCCTGCGTGGCCATGAGCTGTGGTACAGGTCGCAGATGCCGCTTGGATCCTGAGCTGTTGTGGCTGTGGTGTAGGCTAGCAGCCACAACTCAGATTCCGGCCCTAGCCTAGGAACTTCCATATGCCCCAGGTGCAGCCCTAAAAAAAAAAAAAAAAAAAAAAAAAAAAAAAGACAAAAAAATAGTAAAATTCTAAATGAACTGTGAGCTACTTTTCAGACATTAGAAATATTCCTATGTTAGAAACATGTGGCCCATTTTTAAGCACCAGGGCTGCTTCTGCAGCCTCCTGTTGGCTTACCTTGTATATCCTGACTAGCCAATGTTCTGTGGTATATGCTTCCTCCAGGACATCAAGTTCAAAGTCTTTATTCCCAATCTCAGCATTCCGAACACGATCATAGCCTAATGGACGCTCTAGAAAGGGACAAAGAAAAGGAGACACACTGCTTTCCACGGTGCTGATTTCCTAAGGAAATAGTAAATCCATTTGGTAGATCATCTAACTGGAATGTTGTTCCCCAGCATGCAGTTTGCTTAGTAGGGCCTGCAGAAAAGGACATCGGGTAGTGAGAGCAAATTGTTACCCTAACTCATGTCCTCTCCAAGGTGAAGCCTGGCAGAGACCATAAAGACCAGAGGGCTCGATGACTTCCAAACCCCTCTTATTTCTGAGGATTCCAGAGTAGAGGCCACCCAGAGGCCTCTGTGATACACTTGTAACCCTTCCATGGAAAAGAGAAGAACCTATCAGATGTTAAAGGCCTGCATCCACTTCAAAAACTGTCCCGACTGCAGAACTAAGAAACTGAAGTCAGAAAGAAAGACTTAATAACTTTCAATTTATCTGAAGAAATGTAAAGTCTTTCATCTCACTCTATCCCCCTTGGCATTCCTTTCTCCACATTTTACTGAGAGGCAAAAGTAATGTGTAAAAGCACAAAATCTATAGCCTGCCTGGGTTTAACCTGACTCAGCACTAGTTATGTGAACCTATTTACAGTTAAGGAATCCTTTTTTTTTTGTCTTTTCTATGGCCGCACCTGAAGCATATGGAGGTTCCCAGGCTAGGGGTCTAATCAGAGCTGTAGCCACCAGCCTACACCACAGCCACAGCAATGCTGGATCCGAGCCGTGTCTACAACCTACACCACAGCTCATGGCAACACCAGATCCTTAACCCACTGAGCGAGGCCAGGGATCAAATCCACAACCTCACCGTTCCTAGTCAGATTCGTTAACCACTGAGCCACGATGGGAACTCCCAAGGAACCTATTCATACCTCAATCTCCTTCATATATAAAATGTGAATAATATCAGTAACAACTTTTTGAATTTTTATTGTGATTAAATGAATTAATAGATATAAAGCACTTAGAGCAGTGCCTGGCATTTAAAAAACATTGTATATATTAGCTATTACCATTCTACTGTCATTATTAACATTATTAGGAATCACTCACTGGCTTCTGTGTAGACCTGTCCGAAGCGGTAGTAACACATCTTGTACATAAGGCAGTTGAGCAGCACTGGAGAACCCTCACGGTCCACACGGAATTCCCCAGTTGGAGTATAATAATCATGCTCCTTGATATGTTTGCCTGTATCTGTGCTCCCTCCTATCCGGACCATCCACAGAAATTTGTTGATGTCTAGAAAAAAAAAAAAATGGTGTTGCATTACAAAAGGTTGCTAGAGCTAAATCACCCAATGAAACGTCACTATTTCTAAGGAAATTGCTCCAAATCTTTTTCTGATGGAGTACAGTACCATTTAATTTTATATAAAGAAAAGAAAGCTAATGTACAGCCAAAATACACAGCTTTTCCTATAGATTTTCCTACAGACTCCTGAAATTCTATGCTATTGGCTCAGATTTAAATCACAACTGAAATTAGTCACAACTGGTATTAGCTGGGGCTAAGCTATCCAATCTGCTAGCTGCTAGCCACATGTAGCTACTAACACTTGAAATGTAGCTAGCCCAAATTAAGATGTGCTCTGAGTATAAAGCACACACTAGATTTCTAAAACTTAGTCTAAGATAAAACAAAGTATATCAAATATATTGGTTACATATTAAATAATGCTTTGAATTTATTTATTTATTTTTTTTGCTATTTCTTGGGCCACTCCCGCGGCATATGGAAGTTCCCAGGCTAGGGGTCTAATTGGAGCTGTAGTCTCCAGCCTACGCCACAGCCACAGCAACGCGGGATCCGAGCCGCGTCTGCAACCTACACCACAGCTCACGGCAACGCCAGATCTTAACCCACTGAGCAAGGGCAGGGACCGAACCCGCAACCTCATCGTTCCTAGTCGGATTTGTTAACCACTGCGCCACGACGGGAACTCCTGCTTTGGATATATTTAGATAAAAAAATTATTAAATGCACTTCTCCTATTCCTTTTTGCTTATTTTGATGTGGCTAGTAGAAAATTTTAAATGACATATATAGCTCCCACTTCTATTGGATGGCACTTACCTAGGGAGTAGCGGCTTTACCAACAAAGTACAGAGGACAGAGCATGCTCCCTCTTTATCTACAGTTGCAAAGTTACAAACCTCTGAAGCCTACCTATGAGAAATCAACATTTCTATGTCAAACTCACTACCAGGCTCCATATACTGATACCACTATCTACTCAGGCTATCTCTTAGAATTCTGTCACTCCCTGTATCTCCTCCACAGGCTTTAGGGAAATGGACAGTTAGTATAAGAAGCACCACAGACCCATAAGAAAAAAAGACTCCCACTGCCCTAAAGGGTTCTAGGGGATACCACACTGCTTAAGAACACAGACCCTGGATTTAAACTGCCTGGGTCTGAATTTCAGCACTGCCAATTCTAGGTGGGTAACCTTGAGCAAATTACTGAAACTCTGTCCTTCAGTTTCTGTATCTGTCAAATTAGGAAAGCAAGAGTATCTACAATGATATGGCTGCTATGGTATTATGAGTAAGAACATGTTACCTTACATGTTGTTTGTCACATAAGTCTTCAATACCTAATATTACTATCCTCATGTAGTGTCTGCAATCTTACCTCCATCTTTCATGTGGAAAAAGTGAGGCAAAGAGACTTGACAGGACCAGAAACAGGACCAAAAATAAAACCCCAGAACATCAACTCAACTGTCTTAGAGCACTGCTATTACAGCTTCCTGGCAGGTATGTCTGAAGTAAAAACCCGACAAACTGAGAATGAAAGAGTGCACAGAAAAAGAAACGATCAACAAAAAGAAAAGGCAACCTACGGAATGGTAGAAAATATTTGCAAACCATATATCAAATGAAGGGTTAATATCTAAAATATATAAGGAACTCGTACAATTTAATAGCAAAAAAATAATAATAATACAATTAAAAATGGGCATAAGAAGATATATATGCATTAGAGTTCCCCCATCATAGTAAAGCAGAAATGAATCCGACTAGGAACCATGAGGTCGTGGGTTCAATCCCTGGCCTCACTCAGTGGGTTAAGGATCCGGCATTGCTGTGAGCTGTGGTGTAGGTCACAGATGCGGCTCAGATCCTGTGTTGCTATGGCTGTGGCAAAGGCCGGCAGCTACAGCTCTGATTAGACCCCTAGCCTGGGAACCTCCATATGCTGAGGGTGTGGCCCTAAAAAGCAAAATAAAGTGCTAAAAACAAAAAACAAAGAAGATATGCAAGTGGCCAACAGATTCATGAAAAAGTGCTCAACATCACTAATCATTAAGGAAACGCAAATCAAAACCACAACAAGGTATCACCTCATATGCTAGCTAGAATGGAGCTTGCCAAAAGGACACAAGACATGCTGGTGAGGATGCTATGAAAAGGGAAACTTTGTGCACTGCTGGTGGAAGTGTAAACTGGTACAGACACTATAGGAATTGGTATGGAGGTTCCTCAAAAAATTAACACTAGAACTACCATGTGATCCAGCAATCCCACTTCTGGAGATACATCCAGAAGAAATGCAATCACCACCCTGAAGAGACATCTTCAGCCCATGTTCACTGCATTATTCACAATACCAAGATATGGAAACAAATAAGTCTATCAACAGATGAATAAAGAAAGAAAATATGATAGATATACACTCACTAAAGATTTCAGAGAACTATCCATTTCTATACATGTACACAATTATATATATATATATATAAATATGTATGCATACATATAAATATGTATGCACACAGATATACATACATACTTTTCTGTAGCATTTGGATATACTATCATTAGAAAGAAAAAATCTATAATCACACACCATCATAGAGTGCTGAAGCAATTATTTGTGAAATTTCAAGTCCATGGGAGCACATCCTTGCTATCATCATTCTTTCTCTGCTTGTACAAGACACACATGGAAAACTAGTCTTACTACTTTATACTGACACTTTATATATACTATCCAGGTGGACTTGGTTAAGTCTGTCTATATCAGAAGCCAGACATAATCCAAAATTTTAACATCTTTAAAAAGCAAACATATATTCAAAGAAAATCAAGATAGAAATATGAGGTAATTTTTAACTGCAGGAAAACAAGTTATTCTAGATAAGAAGGTAACTATGGTGTACAGGCTGACTCAGTAGTAAATAATATTTACTAAGTCATGATTTTGAAAACACTTTGTCTGTATTTATCCAAAAACTGATCATTAACTCTGAGAAGATCCAAGAGGTAAAGGGATCAGACAAAGAACTAAATTCCTTATCTACTATATTAAAAAATTGATATAAGGTATCTAAAATCATCAATGAATAGCAGAATATATATATATTATTTAGAAATATGAACATAAGTACTAGAAGAAATAACTTGAATAACTTTCCTGGGAACCGATGTTATAAGGTGGTTTAGAGGCGGAGGGCTACCATTTTTGCACCTCCCCCTTATTTATTTATTTATTTGGCCTTTCAGGGCCGCACTTGCAGCACATGGAAGTTCCCAGGCTAAGGGTCTAATCTGAGCTGTAGCCTCCGGCCTACACCACAGCCACAGCAACTCAGGATCCAAGCAGTGTCTGCGACCTATACCACAGCTCACGGCAACGCCGGATCCTTAACTCACTCAGCAAGGCCAGGGATCGAACCTGCAACCATCATGTTTCCTAGCTGAATTTGTTAACCACTGAACCACGACGGGAACTCCTTTGTCTTTTTGCCTTTTTTTTTTGAGGGCTACCATTTTTATTATAAACTATCAAAAATATTTAACATTTTAAAGTATAAACAGGATTGCTTTAACTTTTTTAAGGTTTTTTTTTTTTTTTTTTAAGGTAGAAAACTATACCTGAATGATTCTTCTAAACATATGGCTTTAGGGAACATGGTTAACATATGCCACAAACACACACACATAAATATTTAAAGTTGGCAGATGATTCTGTGGCTTAAACACACTAAAAAATGCTAATTCTTAAGCTCATTTCAGAAGCCTTATGTTCTTTATTGTTCACTAGTTGTGGAACCATTCCTAGGTCTTAAGACATTTATAGTATGTCATGCTTATTTTTTTTTTTTAGGGGCTCACATGTGGCATATATAAGTTCCCAAGCTAGGGGTCGAATCAGAGCTGCAACTGCTGGCCTACACCCACAGCCACACCAGATCCAAGCCACCTCTGTAACCCATACCACAGCTCATGGCAATGCCAGATCCTTAACCCACTGAGCGAGGCCAGGGATTGAACCTGCATCCTCATGGATACTGATTGGGTTTATTACCACTGAGCCACAACAGGAATTACAGCATGCCATACTTACATGAGAAGTCTTTACATCCACTTCTGACTTGTAAAAAAATAAATAAATAAATAAACAAACTTCAGGCTGCAAATACTTAGGAACTTTCTCAACTAAGAAAATATGTTGATATTAGTAAAAGGACAAGAAAATAGGAGATTCATCTAGTTTTCTTAGAATCTGTGCCCTATGGCTAGAAACAGAATCAAGTACATTACCATCAGAGGAATACCCAGTAAGGCCTCCAAAAATGACCAGCACATAGCTAACATCAAGCTCCCTCATGATCTCGTAGGCTTTTTCTTCTGTGGATGCCATTGCCTAGGAAAGCACATGCACATTTCTCAAATTCCAGGTCATGTGATCCCCTCATGGAGAAATAGTTCCCACTAGATGCTCTGTATCAAATACTCAAATGACCCCTTCACCTTACCTGTCCTACTCGAGAAATATGGGTATTATTCCATGTGTTGTTATCCACTAAAATTGTCCGATTCGCCATAGCTGTAATCTGGTAGCCATAATCCCACCATGACATGACCTTCGCATCCTGAAAGAAGAGCACGAAATGGAAGTAACAAGCTCCTCGCTTGCTTCCAAAAATCAAATACAAGAGTGTAAGGGCATCTGACAGGAAGTGAAACTGGCAAATAACTCAATTTCTTCATAAAATAATGCATGCCTAACAAGAAAATAAATCTCGGCACTTGATCCTACATTTACATACAACTATGATATCTTGATGCAAATTCAACAACCAAACAGTGTCATGTTTTCATCTTAGATAACCTTATAAAAATAAGCATAATGGGGTGGGAGGTGCAGGGAATACTTTCAAATAAATAGCCTGGCGTTACCAGATTTACTGTACTAAATAACTGACCTTAAGCAATATCAAAAATCAGTTACTATAAAGAGGGGGTGGGAGGAACAAATCCGAATATGATAAACAAGGATTAAGAAATCCTTATAAGAATCTAGCTGAGAAGTGCCATTACCATTAGCTACTGGAAAGGAAATCACTTCAGATTCTCAAAACCAAAATGTTAATAACAATTAGGTGATCCTTTATGAAAAATCTGTATCTTCTTTTTTTTTTTTTTTGCTTCTATTTTCTGATTTTTCTACAATAAACATGTATTATTTATTTTTAAACTTTTTTCTTTTTTTTAATTGGGAAGATCTACCTCATGATAAAATCACCATGCTGTCAATTTAAGTGCCCAGGCAGAGTGTAGATAATTACCAGTAAGGGTCACTACAAAAGAAATCCTGAAATGACTGGAAATTGACTTCTAAGTCTTATTCAACACCAGAATTTTATAGTTCCAATTTCTCTAAGCTCTCTGCCCATTTAAAAGCTATTTTATTCACCACAACATCAAATGTGCCCCCAACTCCTCCTACCCCACAATCCCAGTCCTCCCAAATCTTCACCTCTGGAGTATTGTGACGAAGCCAATAGTACGCTTCCCGGAAGTCATCAAAAATGATCCTACTGCCATCCCCACCACGAGCAGACAGCACAATGGAGGGAGAAGAATAGGCCTCACTGGTCACCCAAGTTGAATGAAAGGTGTAGGTGATGAGAAAGAAAGCCATGACCAGTATCATGCCACTTGCCACCTAAACAAGGAAGAATTGTGTTATAAACCAAATTAAACTACACTACACAGAACAGCTTCTTACACCGTCAATAATATGAGATGAACCAAAATAATTCAGAGGCTATATGATTTAATTATGACTATTTGTGACAGTGCTCTCTACTCTCCCTCAGTCAAAAATAAAACAAACAGGAGTTCCTGTTGTGGCTCAGTGGTTAACGAATCTGACTAGGAACCATGAGGTTTCGGGTTCGATCCCTGGCCTTACTCAGTGGGTTAAGGATCCAGCATTGCCAAGAGCTGTGATGCAGGTTGCAGACGCAGCTCGGATCTGGCATTGCTGTGGCTCTGGTGTGGGCCAGTGGCTACACCTCTGATTTGACCCCTAGCCTGGGAACCTCCATATGCTGCGGGAAGCGGCCCAAGAAATGGCAAAAAGACAAAAAAAAAAACAAAACAACAACAATAAAACAATGGAGTTCCTATTGTGGCTCAGCAGCAACCAACCAGACCAGTATCCATGAGGACACAGGTTTGATCCCCGGCCTCACTCAGTGGGTTAAAGATCCAGTGTTGCCATGAGCTGTAGTGTACGTCGCAGATGTGGCTCAGATCCTGCATCACTGTGACTGTGGCACAGGCTGGCAGCTACAGCTCTTATTTCACCCCTAGCCTGGGAAATTCCACATGCCACATATAAGGCCCTTAAAAAAAAGTCAAAAAACAAACCAAAAACCCCCATATGTGCAAGTGCGTGTGCACAGACAGACACACAGACACACAGTTCCCCAAGTCTGTTCTTGGCATTAATTCTCACTTCATTCTTAATGGGGTAGGTAGAATCCTGTTGTTTCTTGCTCTTCTTATCTGGTCGACTTATGTCCAAATTCTTCATGTAAGTGGACAGAACCTGGGAGACTCCAATGCCAGAAAGAATGCACATAACAGGCGCCAACACTAGCATCAGACGCACCTAACAAATAGGAAGCAAGATCACAATCAGTATCATACAAATTACAGATTTCAACCTATTAGTAGATGATGGTATCAACTTAGGGGTTTTCAACAAACATGATTTGTCAATGGAATAGAACAAAATACAAGAGAAAGTATATCACAGCTTTGGAAAGTATAGCCAAGAGAAAGTATATCCATATATCCATAGCAAAAGAATATATTTTTAAAAAAGTTTGTTTTTCAGTTATACTTGCCTGTATGTATTTACATCCTGAGTAATGACGTGATATAAAATATATTTCTTAAATGTGATTTGGGATCAAAAAATTGTGAGAAGCACTGTCTTAATAGCAATATATAAAAATCTCTCCTCTCTTTTAACAACCTATCACTCAGCACCCAGGCCTTTAAGAAAAAAATATCATTTCCCCTTTCAGACACCAGAAGGAGTGGGGAAGGAACCTGACTAGGGTCACTTTCTCCAACAAGTGTGAAAGCACTTCTCCCTGACACAAGGTTATGAATTCAAGAAAGTAGGGCTCTGCCATCACAAAGTATGAATGCTCCATATAGTCCTGGGGCCGGGGTGGGAGATCAACAACAGTGAGCAGCTTTAAGACTTGTCCCTGCAAATGCTCACAACAAAGCATCTGCACAATCATCAGTACTTTCTGAAACCTGCCATGTGGGACAAACTGGGGGGAGGAAAAAACCCTCAGAGTTAGGGGTGGAAAGGTTTACTAGGACTGAAGCATTCCTCACCATAACAGCTGAAAAGTACATGCTGGTCACACCATACATGATGATGAAAATCCGGGCATCAGACAGGTTGCTAAAGCAGTAATAGAGACCAACTACAAAAGTAAAAGTAAAAAGAAGTGGCTGAAAAAACAATCATAGATATGTGTAAAGATGTTACTATGGCACTCTTTAAAATACCAAAATATCTGAAACCACCTAAATGTCCAACTTTACAGAGGTAGTTAATTATAGAATATTTATAAAATAGAATAAAATACATCAATTACAATATTGCTGTAGAAGTTTATGGAACATACGCTTTCTTCTTTATACACCTCTCTACTTTAAAAAAATAGTAAATGATATATTTAAATATTATTTCTCTAAAAATAATAACAAATAACATAAATTATCATGATTAAGTTTTAAAAATCAGGATGAAAAACTGTATGACTTTTAAACAATATTAAATGGATGAATATACATCAAAATGTTAAGAGTAGCAACACATGTGAGGTGAGAAGTCCTGAATTTTACTTCTTAAAAAATCTGTCTATATTTTTACAATAGACAACTTACTTTCATAATAAGAAAAAAATAATGAAGTTATTTTATCAAAAGAAGAAAAAAAAAATCCCCCACCACAAGTAAATTCTAAGGCATATGTGAAATGGCCAGAAGGTAAGTTAGATGAAGAGACTTTTCAATCAGCCATGCCTATTCTCAAAATTCGATACTGCCAACAAGATAAATGGGGAAGAGTCAAGGATGGGGGGTTGGGGTACATTGGAAGTACTCAAAAGAAAAAAGAACCCAACCCTGAATACTAATTAGGGTTAATTTTAACCTATAATACAAATGAAGAGAAAACTGTGAGACTCTGGACTTGCCAGTATCTGCAACTGTTCAACTCCTGACTTCTACTCTGCTCCAAATACTACGAAAAATGTATGCTTAGCCATCCTCTGAACTACATAGGATAAACAGGCAAAAAACCAAAAACATCAACAAAAATACAAGGATGAGGGTGTTTTACTTATTTCTGAATCAAATGGTGATTCTAACAAAGAAGGCCTCTTCAGGACAAGGCATACACACCTGGAAACATGAAGACGAGAAGCTGTAAATCAAAATAGTATGAGGACCAGGTCGTAGGCTGATGCTCAGACACAGAAGCAATAATGGGGATGTTGTTCTTAGCATACGAAGGATCCAGCAGTGAGTAGAAACGCCCCGTCCAGGGAGATATTTTTCCTGGCAGCGAAGAGGCAACAAATTTCCCAATTACTTCTGAACCAAAAATAACATCTGATTCTAACTAATCACAACTTTCCATGTTAGTAACATTCTCTGAGACAGAGAAGAACTAGGCTTTTATTTGAATGCCACCAATACTTGAGAGTTTCACTCCTGCCTTTCTTCAAACTTGAGAGTACTTTTGTCAGCATAGTCAGCAGAACAAAATCAAGCTGTATAAAACTCAGAGAGGATGGAGGCAGAAATGCTTCCTGGAAGAATTTTTGGCCCAATCTGGTCAAACCAAAACTAAGTCATCCTATCCTTGAATGCTGCTGTGAATTAGATAATACAGAATCTAGAGCAAATATCAAGTCATTCTCTGAAAAGTATAAGTGAGGAAAATAGAGGAGGAAAATGTGGCATGCTAACCAAACTAAACAGCCATGGTATAGCGCATATGGGATTAGAGGAGGCCACGTTGTTGGGCAAGCAATGTTAGAACTTCTCCCAGACTACCAAGAGGAAAGAAAAGGACAAAAAGAGAAAGAGGAGGGAGTTCCCATCGTGGCTCAGTGGTTAAGGAACCCAATTAATATCCATGAGGACGAGGGGTCAATCCCTGGCCTTGCTCAGTGGGTTAAGGATCCAGCGTTGTGGTGAGCTGTGGCTGGCATAGGTCGCAGATATGGCTTGGATCCCGAGTTGTTGTGGCTGTGGTATAGACCAGCAGCTACAACTCCAATTCGATGCCAAGCCTGGGAACTTCCATATGCCTTGGGTGTGGCCCTAAAAGCCAAAAGACAACAACAAAAAAAAAAAAAGAGAGAGAGAAAGATGAGAAAGATTAGCATGGTAAGATACAGTCCTGTCACCAAGTGTGCTGCTTCTGAGATTAAGGACTAATTTAATAAGTACTCTTTGTTATGCTGAATCCAAACAGTGGCTAACAAGAGAACAGAACGTGCAGAAGTTGGACTTTAAATGCTTGAAATCAAGAGAAATAAGAGAAAAAAATAAATCTTTATGTGATCAGGAAATAACCCAAATTTTTGGAGTTTATTCTATGTTTGTCTTCCCTACCTGTCAGCATGAGGAGAGCTCCTATGGTGAGAAGGACAAAGCCTACCAGGGAGATGACACTTCGGAAAAGAACTTCAAATTGCTGTGGATTCAACTTGCTGCGCAGATAATCCACAAAGGCATGGATCTGGCATAGACCAAAGACTCCAAAGGCTGCCATGTGTTCTGATGAAAGCACAGGCTGTCAGAGAAAGCATATGTATGAGAACGTTAGGGAAAAAAAATGAGCCCGGCCTTGGCCCGAGTTATCCTGATCAAGTTCAGACCAAAGGGTCAAATGAGTTCTGAGGTCACCAAGGAACTAGGGCCAGACTAGGGCAGGGGCTAATTCATCTGCCACATTTTTCCAAAAAAATATGAGTTCCCCAAAGTGAACCATACTCTATCACATTTCTGGTCTTTGCTCGGGCTAATTCTTAAGCCTTGACTGCAATTACCTTGTTTTCCCAAAATCTACATTCACTGAACACTCATCATTCAAGACCCAATGCAAATACCATTTCCTCCAAATGTGTCAAACAGAAATCCATCACTCCCCTCTATAATCCACTCATTTTAGATCTCTTCCATCACTTAGACCAGTGGTTCTCAAACCCACTGGGCATCATAATCATGACAGGGGAGAGGAAGGACATTTAGATACAGGCTGCTGAGCCCCACGGCTAGAGTTTCTGATTCAGTAGTTCTATGGCACGTTCCCAGAATTTGCATTTCTAACAAATTCCCAGATGCTCTGATGCTGCTGATCCAGGAACTACATTTCTAGAACCACTATACCACAGACTATAGATGGCTGCATGTGTTTCTTTCCCTACCATGACTTAAGGACCAGACCATATCTTTACCTTTTACATTTCCCAGTTATTAGCAAACTGCATATAGCAGGTGACCAGTAAAGAAATACTTGCTGACCTGAATAAATGTTTCCCTTTCACAATTTTATAAGAGAGATTAAACACACTACATTGTTCTCTGATTTAAGTCGTCTCTTAATCCTGAGGTTATGTGGTTAAAAGGTTTGTGCTTTTACTTCCTTTCACATAGGTTCCACTAAGAAGTTCAGGGGTCATTACTATTAAATGGGATCATTCACATTAAAAAGGACTGAACAGATCACATTCACATCAACTAAGCTCAGCCAAAATATCCCTCCTCCCATAGACCTAAGCCAAATTTAAGAGTCATTAAACTCAGGAGTTCACTCTGGCCTCCTCCATCAGTAGGTTAAGGATCCAGCGTTGATGAAAGCTGTGGTGTAGGTCACAGACATGGCTCAGATCCAGCGTTGCTGTGGCTACGGCGTAGGCCAGCAGCTGCAGTTCCAATTCGATCCCTAACCTGGGAACTTCTGTATGCCACAGGTGTGGCAATTAAAAAGAAAAAAAAAAAAAAGTCATTAAACTCAAACTTCATGAACAAATATTAACACACTCCAGGAGGCAGATTCTAGTGACCAGGGATTCTGTTGTCCATAAGCAGTCCAAAGTCAGACCTATGAATAAATTTCACTATCCTCACCAAAATCCAAGACAAATCAATCTAAGTGGAGCTGCTAAGAGCAAGGGGAAGCAGCTAAAAACTCACTCAGTCTAGGGCTCACCTGGAAACCCACAAAGGAGATCTGCATGGAAAGAATTGTGCCCAGGCAGTAAACAGTACAGTAGGCCACATAGATCCGGTGGGAGAAACGTCCTGTGAGCATCAGCACCAGCACATGAAGAGGGATCAAGTTGATCAAGAACACATAACCTCCCCATGAAGAGACCTAGGGCAGGATAAAAAATAACAGTCCTCTGAGCACTTCTCCTTGGTTCATCACCATTATACCCTACAACCTTTTTAAAGAACATCTGTTGACAATAACCGAAAAATTCATTTATGCCAAATGCCTTAAAGAGTTTAAATAACAATTCTTTAAGTAGGAAAATCAAATTAACACCCATCAATGTAACTCCATCCCCTGGTCTCTATGGCTCCTGCCATTATGATCACAAAGCAAGAGCCTCCCCTTCCCCCAAGCCAAAGGGTTACTCTAGATGCTGTAAAGTTACACGGAGGATATGGGGATATCTGGGAAATATGATCAAGTGGAAGCAGTTAAGGGAAGAAGTTTCAGTGTTTACAAAAGATTGAACAGAAAAAAATATATATTAAAATTATTAGGAAAGGAAAAATTTAATGGGAATATACCAGAAAAGAGTTGACCAACCAATATATGCCCATAGAAAATATAGTATCTGGAGACCTTCAAAAGTTAAAAAAAAAATCACCTCTATCTTGCTATTACACAATGGATATCTCTGCCTGCCTTGGATGAGGCTTTGTGTGGATACAAAAGACAATAAAGACTTTTGGCCTCCAGTTTACGGTCTCAAAGCCCAAGCGCTGCTTCCAATTATAACGGATGAAAGGAATGAAAAGTTACCATGTAGAAATAAGCAAGGGCACACTTGGCTGCCCAATAGATGGAACCAGTCTTTACTGCTTTGATCCACATGTAGTAGGTGAGTAGCATGCAAAAGATGGCAATCCCTGCAGAAAGAACACAATACTCAATAAAAGGCCATGCTGGAGTACTGTTAAATACTGTTTCAGAAAAAACTGCCTGGATTCACACCTCAGATCTACCACCCATTAACAGTGTAATTACATTACCTCTCTCTCAGTTTCCTGTAAAAAAGAGTCCATGATAGCATCTACTTCATATAAGTGTTGTGAAGACAAACTGCAATAGCACATGAAGCACTTAGAACAGAACCTAGCATACAGCAAGCACTAAGTTAGTCATTATTACTGCTTTTCTTTCCAGGAACTAAATTCCCTGCTATTTCAGCCCTAAAGATACCCCGTGCTATCATGCTCCATTCTGCCTCTACATTTTACCACAAGCTGGTCCTTAGGCCCTGACTGCCGCTCTCCTTAATATTTGCCTAATGAAGTTCCAACTTCAGGGCCCATTTCACTTCCAAAAAGCTTTCCCTGATCCCCAAATCTGAATTAATCTCTCCTCTCACTACAGTCCCAAAGTACTCTCTTCATACTTCTCTCATGGCACATAATACTATCTGCCTGTTATAGGTTATTTTTATCATTAGGCATTAATCTTCATTAGTAAGTTATGGGCCAATACAATTTTATTCATTATCTATCTCTATAATCCCTTAATTATAAACCAAAATAATCTTACTCGTTATCTATCTTTATATAATACCTAACACTGTGTTTTACCAATAACATTCAATAAATATAGGCTGAAAATAAGTCAATAAGAATCATTATAGTTTTAATAATTTCCATTCCTCTTATCTAAGAAAATAAAGCAAATGATTACAAGGTTAAAATAATAGTACCATTTAACACTAAAACATCACTCTACTTTTAAGAGTACAGAGATGAGCCAAAGGCCTTATACAAGGAAAATTACCAGCTGCCTCTCTAGAGGAAGTGACAGAGAGAATATAAACTTACCTGAAGTCCCTTCCTGACTATTTATATCTTCTCAGTATGATTTTTTCCTATAGCTAAAGAACAGATTTGAGCCCAGATTCTAATGTACTTCATGAAGCTCCACTGGATAATGAGGTGAACAGATCCTCTTCAGCACTTTAACTCTTACCTTCATTATCATAGGAGCCAGCCACAGATCGAGAGATATATCCAGGAACTACAGCAATCATGGCAGCAGCAAGAAGACCAGCTCCTGCATCCTGTAAGAAAAGAGGGGTAATAGGAAGTCAACACCAATTCATCTATGAGAGAGGCTTACAATGGGCTTAGAACAGTCCAACATTTCCCAAGGCAGATGTGATGCTAGAAATGCTAGAAATGTTCACGGCACAAGATAGCTAAATACTTCACAACCAATTCCCTGTGATGATACCAAGTCTGAAACTGAGTACACACACACGCTAAGGACAGACAAATCACGTAAGCTGTCAGGCACCAGAGGCTGCCCCAGAAAGGTCTGTTTGGCAGAAGCATCCCCAGATTTATGCATCCCTATGCATAACAGAATCTGCACACCACAGAAATACCAATCACACCTCTAAAAGCTATGCAAGGACAATCAATCATTTGAGCTAAAAAGCCAACAAAGATAAGGCTATCTGGACTAAAGATGCCAGAGGCTTAGATAATAAAGTTGGAATACTCCTAGACAATCTGTGAACTCAGGAGAAAGGAACAACAAAATACAACCCACACTCTAAAAGAGGAAGGATTGTCTGCTAATAAGAGTCAAATCTGGAACAAGGACAGCAAGGAGAAGGATGAAAAAGTGTCCAAACTAAACTCAAGCCTGAGCCCTCATACTAGTTTATTACTTCTCAGGTATCTCCCCGACACCACAGCCACAAACTAATAATAGCATCCCAGAAACCAGGCTCAGCAATGCAGAAACCTAGAAAAGGAGAGTCAGTATCATGGAGTCTACTACAAAAGCCAAGTGATTTAAGAATTTTTAAATAAATGCTTTTTATAATTTTTTTAATCAACAAGTAATTGCCAAGTCTCCATTTCCAGAAGGAAAAACTAACCACTTTGGAACACTTTTTGTAGTTATTTTTCTTCTCCCTTAGATTGTGAGGACTTCAAAATCTAAACCTCATTTAAATTTTTTTTTTCCCACATGTAGTCATTTATATTCAACCTTCAAATGATCTTATAAGGACGAACAGCTGCTAATGCTAAGAAACCATACATTCTAGGAAGGGGCTGGAGTGAACCCAATTATTCAGCTCAGCAAAAGCTGTCTTTAGCCCCTGACTCCCTGCCCATCAAAGGCTCTCAGTCCCCCACCCTTTAGCATCTAGTAGAGAGGTTCAACAAAATTCATTCCCAAGCCTCCTGTCACCCCAAATCCTTCACCTTGAGCTCTTTGGTAAGGTGGTACGTGACGATGGTGGTGAAGGAAGAGAAGAGAGGGGCCAGGAACACACAGACATTCCGAATGTCGATGGTGATGTGGAAAAAATGGAGGACATGGTAGATTGCAGCAGAGGTGATCATTAAGCCTGTAACAGGAAGAAGAGAGGCCATTAGGTTATCCTAGTAAGACAAAGAATTTAAGGGAAAGAGGAAGAGAATATCCAAGTATCAATAAAGTGACAATATAGGTCCTGACAAACCACCAGAAACATTAACAAGCAATGGCAGGAGGCCTATAAATTTCTCTCCTAAAGATTCAATCAGAAGCCCATAATTTATGAAAAACTACCTATCCTCACTCTCCCATACATGTTCTCCCTTCAATATAAGATCTATTTTTAGGAATCTGTAATAAGAATGAAATTACAAGTGTCACAAAACAAAGATATTAGAAATAAAAGAAACTGTTCCATAATATACAAATACTTTACTTCTATGAAGGAAAAAAAAAATCCTGTTCCTCTCACCTGGATAAATTGTTCCTCCAATAATTCGTCCCAATGGGTACCAGGCCCGGTCATCAAACCAGTTATGGAATTTATAAAATCCCTCCTCAGCCAAGAACCGGGTAGTCCGATAATTAAAGTACCTATAGCAAGAAAGAAAAAATTACTTCTGCCTCTTCATACTAAAATACCTGTCCCAGTTTGCAGTGAAGTTTGCTCCTCAGGTTATAGCAGCACTGAGGAATTTAATTATTATTCCAATAAAAGTCAGTTTGGTACCAAAAAGTATGCCGAGCATGAAAGCATGAAAATCATTTTACACGCCTTAAAACAAAGCAAAAAAAATAAAAATCTAACTACCATGCAATACAGAAAAACAAAAAACAAAACAAAACAAAAAACTCATTTTACATTACAGTAAGTCTCAGTTCTAGCTCCATGCTTGTCTCAACTAAAGCACTGCGTCTCTCACAAGTTAGTGCAACTGCAGCCTAATCTTGTAAGAAAACTATCCAGCAGGATACTTCACCAGGCTGACACACAGTAGTTACTAGCCCAAGTCAGAAAATTCAAGCACCCAAAAGACAGGACAGCTGAGATGTGGGCACCAATAGATTTGACTCTTTTCAAGGGACAGGAACACACAAAAGAACATTTCCACACTACACATGGATAACTTCAAGTAATGAGCATCTCTAAAGATGTGGGTATAACACCATACGCGGGATGAAAATTTTTTTAGTCCACTCCATAGCAGGAACTGCTTAGTGAGTGTTTAAACTTGTAATCAGATCTACTCATGTTGTTATTTAAAATAGTTCTGAATGCCACCTACATAGTAGCATAAAAATATAGATTACATAAAAAATATCTGATATAAAATGCTTAGAGTTACACATGAAAAGACACAGTTCTTTAGGTCCAATTTATGTAACCCCTTCTCTTAAGTTTTTCATTCAAAAAGAAATTAAAAAGACAAAGATAAATATAAAAAATAAAAATATAAACAAGCAAATAAAAGGAATTATCTAATCACTAAATATAATCATGACTAACCATCTTTTCTGCCCACCCCTTTAGCCCTATTTCCTTCTTGGTCAGTCGAGTTTTGGCAGCTGAAGTAAGCAGAAGTAGCAGATGGCAGAAATCTCTATCCTTCTGCTGTTACTGATGAATGTTATTTTGGTAACTGTCAAGGAGACAGAAGGGATGAGGGTAGCAGGCAGTCAACATGTGTCAGAATCATGTCCTGAACAGTAGGAGATGCAGAGTGAGACAGAGGAAGTATGAGTTAGTGGGAAAAGGTCTGGACTGGGGTCACACCCTAGGCCTCAGTTTCCTGCTCTGCAAAAGGAAGTGTCAAGTCACACGATCTTTATAGTCCCTTCTAGCTCTACAACTACAGAGCAAACACTCCTGCTTTCCCTGACCATCTCAATCTCAGTGTTTGCTCATCTAGAGGGCCTGAGAAGAAACCCTAACAGACTGGTGATCAAGAAACAAAAATATAGTGTGAAGGACTGGGAGTTTGGGGTTAGTAGATGCAAACTAGTGCATCTGGAATGGATAAGCAACGAGATCCTGCTGTATAGCTTGGCAAACTCTATCTGATCACTTGTGATGGAACATGGTGGAGGATAATGTGAAAATAAGAATGTATATGGATGGATAGCTGGGTCACTTTGCTGTACAGCAAAAATTGACATAACGTTGCAAATCAACTATAATAAAAATTAATTAAAAAAAGAGAAAAGAAACAAAAGTATGTGGAGTTCCTGATGCAGCGCAACGGGATCGGCAATGTGTCTTGGGAGTGCTGGGACACAGGTTTGATCCCTGGCCCCAGCAAAGTGGGTTAAGGATCCGGCGTTGCCACAGCTGCAGCTGAGATGACAACTAAGGCTCAGATCTGATCCCTGGCCCAGGAACTTCATATGCCATGGGGATAGCCAAAGAAGAAAAGAAAGAAACAAAAGGATATGTTTCCTCATTCATAACAAAAAATATAAATTGATTTGGAAGGCCCCCAAAAAAGTATGTGTGTGCCTCCAAAGTGCTTTCAAATATTTACACAAAACAAATGTGCATATACATGCAAGTACTGAACTTGAATCATACGCTGAATATGCTGTTTTTTAGGTATCAACAATGCTTCAAGAACCTATGACTCCGGCTCTCCAAATTTAAATAAGCCACAACTTTAGGCAATATAACATAGTTACTCCAGTGTCTAGAGAAAGACAAAGTTAGATTCAAATCCTGGTTCCTTCACTTACTGTATGTGTAACCTTGAATGGCCTCTCCCAGCCTCAGCCACATAAGGAGATACTAGTATCTCCACCTCATAGGGTTATTTTAAGGATTTAGAAATAATCTGTAAAACAGTGCTTGGAACAAAACAAAACTCAGCATCAATGTCTTTCACCTATGCCCTTTTAAATCTAATAGTCAAAACCCTTAATCAAATTCACAGCTTTTAATTTTCCTCAGTGTCTTAGAACTAAACTACAGGCACAATTTCTACCATATAAATTGTTAGAAACAGCAAAAATTAACAAAAAAAACAAACAAACAAAAAAGTCATGGATCTCAAGTTCTCGACTTATGATTTTTCTTTCACATCTCAAACACATACCAGGCCCCAGCCCCTTGCCCTCAATGTGTACCACTAACTGTCGACCATGCTTAGAAGCTGGACATCTCCTAGGTGAGCCAGATCCTAAGTGATTGGCAGGAATACCCGCAATGCCTCGTTCATTTTTTATGAGTTTGAGAAACTCACTTGGTCCCAAAGGCCAATGGAAATGTTTCAAAAGGAGACAATTACCTCCTCCGGAAAACTTGAGAATTTTTCCCCCTAAATGTGTTGAAAGTTCATCCCCATCACTGAGATCTGACTGGAATGTGGCTTTTTTTTTTTTTCTGTCTTTTTGCCTTTTCTAGGGCTGCTCCTGCAGCATGTGGAGGTTCCCAGGCTAGGGGTCTCATCAGAGCTGTAGCCACCAGCCTACACCACAGCCACAGCAACGCCAGATCCTTAACCCACAGAGCAAGGCCAGGGATCGAACCTGCAACCTCATGGTTTCTAGTCGGATTCATTAACCACTGAGCCACGACGGGAACTCCCTGACTAGAATGTGAATCTGAAACCCATGAACCTGAATTCTTCTTGAAACACCAGACCAAGCAAGGTACTTACGGATCAAATTCATGGATGACACTTTCAAATCTCAGGACAGCAAAGAGACGAGTGGAGAATGCTGCAAAAACCAGAGAACCATTTTAATGTTTTACTATGAAAAACAATAAGAGATAGTAATATTATAGAGATACTAGTATTATCCAGCACAAAAGTCAGAGGAAATAGAAAATGATCCCTGAATAAAGCATTTATCCATCCTACCCACATATGAAAAAACAAAGACATTTATTTTCCCCTAATAACGACACTTACATTTTTCACTTACATAGGACACGTTTAACTATTTACTATCAAGGCCTATAACAATACACTCACCTACTAATATGGCACTAAAATTTACATGGTCGTCTTTTATGTATGTTGACCTCCCCTTCCCACAACCTTATCTTTGCAGCAAACATAGAGGTAAGGCAATCAAAACCATACTTATGATTCATGAAAGCTAGAAAATCTAAGAAAACAGATTGAGATCTGGACTTTCAGAAATATTAAGGCAAGCAACTACAGATGACAAATGTCTTTCACAAAATTCAGTATCCCAGGGTCTCCAGCATCTCTTTCAGCCCTATGAGATAACAGAATCAGCATAGCATGCTCCCTACTCTTTCTCAGATGATCACTAGTCCCAACTTTTATAATTCTTATATTTCTTTTATTTTGCTGTCATAAAAGTCTATTGAATAAGTACAGTAAGAACAGTAAAAAGAATATATTACAATCTGCTAGAAAAAACAAGTCATTTAAAAAAGCCATTGTTGGGGAGTTCCCAACATGTTGGGTAATGTCCCATCATGGCTCGGCAGAAACAAATCTGACTAGCTTCCATGAGTATGCAGGTTCAATCCTTGGCCTTGCTCAGTGGGTTAAAGACCTGGCATTGCCACGAGCTATGGTGTAGGCCAGCAGCTACAGCTCTGATTTGACCCCAAGCCTGGTAACTTCCATATGCCATGGGTGTAGCCCTAAAAAGACAAAAAAGTAAATAAATAAAAATAAAAAAATTAAAAAGCCATTGTTGAGGGAGTTCCCTGGTGGCCTAGTGGTTAAGGACATGGTGTTGTCACTGCTGTGGTACTGCTATAGCTCAGGTTCAACTCTGGCCTAGGAACTTCCGCATGCTACAGTTGTGGCTAAAACAAACAAACTAACAAAAAGAGCCACTGATTTTTTTTTTCAAGATTTTCTCCTTTCCATATCCAAAGAAAGAGGTCCACATGTACTCACATAACACAGCAGCCATTGACAGAATTAGAAGCTTCAGAAGTGTGTCCTGCTTCTCATAGGACAACCGTAAAAATCCCAGCTTAGTCATCTTGACATCAATAGGTGGCAACAGATAACATTCAAACAGCTAAAATGGAAAAATCAAAACCAAGAGATATTAAACACCTTCAATTTACCTAATTCACTTTCATACTGTATCATAGCAGAGAACCACAGAGACAGGGGGTAGTGAACACACCAGAGAGGGTCAGGGCTGATACTAATATCCAAGCCTTGCCTGAATTAGGATCAACTGGCAAGGAAGTAGGCATGTCAGCTCTGTGAGTCAAGAATGAAGATGAGGAGTTCCCGTCGTGGTGCAGTGGTTAACAAATCTGACTAGGAACCATGAGGTTGCTGGTTTGGTTCCTGCCCTTGCTCAGTGGGTTAACGATCTGGCGTTGCCGTAAGCTGTGGTGTAGATTGCAGACGCGGCTTGGATCCCACGTTGCTGTGGCTCTGGCGTAGGCCGGTGGCTACAGCTCCGATTCGACCCCTAGCCTGGGAACCTCCATATGCTGCGGGAGCAGCCCTAGAGAAAGCAAAAAAAGACAAAAAAAAGAATGAAGATGAGGAGTTCCCGTCGTGGTGTAGTGGTTAGCGAATCTGACTAGGAACCATGAGGTTGTGGGTTCAATCCCTGGCCTTGCTCAGTGGGTTGAGGATTTGGCGTTGCCGTAAGCTGTGGTGTTGGTCGCAAACTTGGCTTGGATCCGGCGTTGCTGTGGCTCTGGCGTAGGCTGGTGGCTACGGCTCCGATTCAACCCCTAGCCTGGGAACCTCCATATACCGAGGGAGCAGCCCTAGAAAAAGCAAAAAAAAAAAAATGAAGATGAGACTCTATCACCATTAATTCTGTTTCCCAGTCTTCACAGCTAACAAGTACATAAACACAACTGGCAAGAGCATGGTAGAAGAGCAATAAAGAAACGTGTATAGAAAAAAGGGGGAGTTCCTGTCATGGCGCAGTGGTTAACGAATCCGACTAGGAACCATGAGGTTGCGGGTTCGGTCCCTGCCCTTGCTCAGTGGGTTAACGATCCGGCGTTGCCGTGAGCTGTGGTGTAGGTTGCAGACTCGGCTCGGGTCCCGCGTTGCTGTGGCTCTGGCGTAGGCCGGTGGCTACAGCTCCAATTGGACCCCTAGTCTGGGAACCTCCATATGCCGTGGGAGCGGCCCCAAAGAAATAGCAAAAAGACCAAAAAAAAAAAAAAGAAAAAAGGGGGTTGGAGGAAGACAGGCAAAGAAAATAGGAAAGCCTGGAAAGAGAAAAGAATAATTAATGGAGAAAGAAAGCATTCAAGAAAAGGAAGGAAGGTATGAAAAAAAGCAGGAAATGAGTATAGAAGTGAAAGTTGAAAACAGAGAAACAGAAGTCATGACTATGGAGTTCCCACCATGGCTCAGTGGAAACAAATCTGACTAGTAACCATGAGGACGCAGGTTTGTTTCTTGGCCTTGCTCAGTGGGTTAAGGATCTGGCGTTGCCTGCCATGAGCTGTGGTGTAGATCGCAGACACAGCTCCGATCTGGCGTTGCTGTGGTGTAAGCCGGGGCTACAGCTCCGATTCAACCCCTAGCGTGGGAGCCTCCATATGCCTTGGGTGCAATCCTAAAAAAAAAAAAAAAAAAGTCATGACTGAATCAGCAGTTTACAGCCCTAACTTTCAGCTTCAACTGACTGGCTACAAGCTTCTTTCTGTTCCAAATCCCAGTGGTGTTAAAGGATCAACTAAGGAGCATGACTGATCACTAATACATATACAGACATGCACTCAAAGAGAGGGAAATAGACACAGATGGATCACTGCACTTCCAATCCCTTTTATCACACAAGTACTGCTCAGACTTACACCCACTTTCTATCAGCTGTCTCAAAGCATCTCTATAATTGACACTGCTGATTTAAGCCACTGATCCCAGAGACAGCTCATGAAACCAGATGACAAACCAGAGGGAAAAGAAGACAACATTTTCCTACTAAAGTAAAAAATGATCAGGCTGGCAGGGGGAAGAGGCGGGGCTAGATTAAAACTAAATGTTGAGGGAAACAGTCTGTAGATCATTCAGAATGGTGATCTCTTGATGGATAAGGTTTACTATTAGCAATAATTAGGAGGTTAGCTCTTTCTGTCGAAGAGGGCTGCCTTCTTAAACCACAAGCTGGTCAAAGGCTAAGTGACAAAGAATCTAATATTAAAGGATATGAAACACTGTACAAGACACCAGCGGGGACAAAAAGGAACCTGGACCCCTGCTGATCTTTTGCCCCACTATTACTAGAGAAGAGGAGGGAAAAAAAAAACACTGGACTAGGTGAAAGGCATGAAGAAGCAACATGCTCCAACAGTGAAAAGCCAAGCATCTTTTCCAAAGTTAACTGTCTCAGAGGAGCAGTTTTAACATAGTTTTAATTATAACCCCAAAGGAAAACCTTATCTTGCAACTAAATTAAATACCTAACTCAGGAAGTCAACAATCCAATCACATCCCTCAGGATAGTACTTGTCTTCTCCAACGCTTGAAATAGCAAAACTCACCACCACTGAGTAGATTTGAGCCATAGGCCTAAAAGAGTAAAGGAGTAAATGAGAGTACAAGAACCTCGACCTGAAAACTGAGTAAAAGGAGCCGGTAATTTAGGCCAGGACCCTAAGGGAGTTTCCATACTGTGCTCTCTGGTCTTGTTCGCACACCGCTAAAGCGATTAAGGGCAAAGACTTTTCTCAAAACACTTAGCATATGTTCTCCACCTCACCTGCGCCTGAAAGCGCTGGCCCCCTCGTCCCACCCTAGTTCTAGTTCCGAAGACTGCAACTTGCCCACCCCGTTTGCCTACACACTTTCTCACACTCCCCCCCCCCGCCCTCCTCTACTTCAGGTCCCTCCTCCCCCGGTCTCCCACCTTCAGAAAACTCAACACCTCTGACACCACCCACCGAGGGACACCCCACCACCTCAGCATCCTAAGCGCCATCCTTCCAGGGACTAGTCTCCGGGTGCGATCTTTCCCACGCCTTCCTAGCTTAAGCGCACGCCCCATCCCAGACCCTTACATCCTTCCATTTCAGGATGTCCCCACACCACGCCCCACGCCCCCTCCTCTGCAAGGTCCTAGATTCTGCTCCGCGCCCATACCCCCCGCCATTAGAGACCCATCCATGCACTTTGTTCTGCCCCACAAACACCTTGGACTGCACTTGCCGCTAATTCTTAAGTAATACCCTAGGGCCTTCTCACCTGTCCCGCGCTCCTCAGGAATCCGTTCGGTTCGCTCTGCCATCCGTTCACCGCGCACCCAACCTTGGTAGCACCAAGTCGGCCTCCCGGTCCGCTTCCCATTGGCTGGCTCAGGGCCAATATGACAATTGATGAGAGCGATAGGGTCACAGAACTGTCTATCAAACTCGGAAGCGTGGACAAAACCGCACTCCCACTTCTTAAGTGGTCTATGCAGAAATCACTTAGGATCGGGAAGGCGGGACCTCGTACAAGTGCCGAGCAGTGATAGGTCCGCTCATGCGAGCGTGGGCGCGGAAGAAACCGCTCAAAGCAGTTTGGTTGAGAGCCGAGCAGTGACGTGTCAGTCCGAGGACCGCAAAGGAGTCGCGGGAGGAAGGTGCGGACGGTTTAGCCCAAGTCATGTGACCAGAAACGGAAACTACGCCAAGGAATAAGCCAAAACTACAAATCCCAAAAAGCCGTGCTAAGGTCGCGCTCCTCCTTTTCTGAAAGTTTTGTTTTTTAAAGGTAGAAACTGTTACCTAATATAAGATTAAAGAAGAGGAAGGAAACACTTCCCACCTACTCTCAAAGAAACTCAAATGCTTCCCGGGCCAGACCGTTACATCTTGTACAGGATCTCTTGACTTACAGTTCTCTCAAGAGCTGTTTTTGAAGATGCTCCCGGAAAATGTGATGGACCAGAGCCCTGACAAATTTTACGAGGCATTTACCTCTCTTAAGCCCGACCTCGGAAGTAAGCACGCCAAGGCCAAAAGGATCGTCGAAGTTTGGTTGGAAGATTCTAAGCCACAGACTGAGTGCACCAACCCGCGGAGGCGGTCCTCCCATGCAGGCGACAGGCTTCCTGGAATCAGCCTGCAGACCTGCGGTATTTTGCCAGCTCACCCTTTGTAAGTTACGTGCTCGTGGAAGCTGCTAACTCGCCTCAGTTCTCCCTCTGTCCACTCACAAAGAAAAGCTGCTGAGGGCAGGGAAGGGGACGAAGTTCCAGCAGCCAGCTCCATCACCTCTCAGACACGCACTCCTACTTCCTTCACACCTCTGTGAGCAAGAGCTACACCAAACGAAATAGGAGCATCCGGCAACTGTTCAAATTTAGCGCCAGTGTCACTCATTTCTCTTCACAGTTACTCTGTGAATGCGGCCGACCAAATTTATTGAAAGCACATTAAATCACTGCTTCAAATTCGTGTATGTTTCAAAATTCACATGACCAGGTTCACCCCAGGATGTTATGATTCAGAAGATCTGCTTTTTCCTTTTGTATTTGTGTTAAATGTAATTTTACTAACAAAAGGAAACAAACTGAATGAATTGCAGAATTTCAAGTAAATGCTTCTTCAAAAGGAGTTTTTAAAAGAATTAAAATTAGATCTTTTAAATTAAAAAAAAAACGGCTTCAAGAACATTAAGATACTAACTTTCTCATTAATTTTTTTTTGAATTGTTTAACATGTTTCTTTCTTTCTAGGGGGCTGGGGGTGTCTTTTAGAGCCTCACTTGTGGCATATGTAAGTTCCCAGGCTAAGGGTCAAATCGGAGCTGTAGCTGTTGGCCTATGCCACAGCCACAGCAACTCAGGATCCAAGCCGCGTCTTCGACCTACACCACAGCTCACAGCAACGCCGAATCCTTAACCCACTGAGCAAGGCCAGGGATCGAACTTACATCCTCATGGATACTAGTCAGATTCGTTGCTGCTGAGCCACGACAGGAATACCTTGAGCATGTTTCTTAAATGTTTGTTTCTAAATGGTACAATTAAGTCAACTTTTTCAGAAGTCAAAATATACTGTTAAAGAACAAAGTTTAACATCTAAACCGCTTATGGAGTTCCCTGGTGGCTCAGAGGGTTAAGGATACGGTTGTCGCTGCTGTAGCTCTGATTACAGCTGTGGCATGGGTTGGATCTCTGTCCCCTGGGGCAGTTCACTTAAAAGAAAAATAAAATCCAAGCCTATTTTTAGGATGATCCTTTAATATCAGTTGATAGGGAAAGGCTTATCTGTAAGTAAAATCAGACTCAGGATGGCAAAGTCATAGGGAAAATAATTATAAATCCAGAGATTATATGTGAGTTCAGTGTGTCTCTTAATCCTTCTCCCTCCTAACTTATTGGATCAAAAGTTTTGGTTTGGTTGTTTCAGAAAAACTTTTTATTATTCCATCAGTCATTTAAAATAATGCTATTTTCAGCTTGCTTTGTAGGCATTCTGTCATTCCTAATGAGCTTTTAGTCTTCCCTGAAGTGTCTACTTACCTCTTTTATATCATCGATCAAAAGAAACACATCTCAGTCTCATCTGGAGCAGACCAGATTAACAATATGTTTTCTTCTTGGAGATGTTCTCCCCAGAACCCACCTTTCCAAGTGTGCTGCATAGCTGTATTACCAGGATTTCTTCTCATTGCACTTCTGATTCCACTGTTTCATGTTGTTTGGTTGGGTGTTTTAATTAGTCATCTATTTTTTTGTATTTTTCACTTCAATAGATTCTTCAAGTAACTTTTTCAGAAAAGCTGAATGGAAAGGAAACAATGATTTTATTTTGTCCTTAATAGCATAGCTAGATTTAGTTATAAGAACAAAATTGGGACCCTCCCATCCCATACACATAAGCACACATAAAAGCACTTTCAAGGCATTACAATTTTATCTTCTAATAAGAAGAGGTGTACTTGAGAAGTCTAATACCAATGTGAGTCATAGTCTCTTGTAAGTAACCTGTTCTTCTCATATTTTTCCTTAGAGATTTCATCTTTTGTTTTTTTCCCCCACATTGCTTTACACTTGGCAGGCCCTGTCTGAAAATTCCAATTTTCATCATCAGTGCAGGGAATTTTCTGATTTTATTCTTGCCTCCATGCTTCTGTTCTCGTTTTCTGAAACAAATGTAGGTATTTTGGATACCTACATGATTCTTAATTTTTTCCATGTCTTATTCTTTCTGCTCTTTGTCTGAGAAATTGCCTGTTTTATGTTGTTCCCTAATTTAGCCTCATCAACACTTTTATAAGCCACCTCATTTTATTTCCACATTGTTTTAATTTCCAAGAACTTTCCTATTCTGTCCTACTTTCACAACAATCTATACTTACTTTATGGTAGCTGACCAAGTTTCTATGAGAGAAGTTATTAGAATTACTTAAATTTCCCCCAGGGCCAAGTGATGTTACTGTGTATCTCAGGAAATCTCCTGAGATGATTCTGATTTTAACCCCTGGTAAAGAACTACTTATCTGAATGATGAAGTAGTCTTTTTTTGGGGGGGGGGGTCTTTTTAGGGCCACACCCTTGGCATACGGAGGTTCCCAGGCTAGGGGTCAAATCAGAGCTGTATCTGCTGGCCTACACCACAGCCACAGCAACACCAGATCTTAGCTTTGTCTGCCACCTATACCACAGCTCACGGCAAAGCAGGATCCTTAACCCACTGAGCAAGACCAGGGATCAAACCTGCGTCCTCATCAATGGTAGTCAGATTCGTTTCCCTGCACCACCGTGGTAACTCCCAAATGATCATTCTTTTCCACAAAGGTCTGAAAGTACAACAAAACATTTAAACATGGGGAGTTTCTGTTGTGGCTCAGCAGTAGCAAACCCGACTTGTATCCATGAGGACGTCAGTTTGATCCCTGGGCCTGCTCAGTGGGCTAAGGATCCGGCATTGCCATGAGCTGCAGTGTAGGTCAGACACACTCAGATCTGACATAGCTGTGGCTGTGGAATAGGCTGACAGTTGCAGCTCTGATTTGACCCCTGGCCTGGGAACTTCCATATGCTGCAAGGTGTGGCCCCAAGAAGAAAAAAAAAAAATTTAACATGAAATCAGAGAATGAATACAACGATGGGGGGCTGAACAAATGGCATAATCTCTTATCTCATGCAAAGATTCTGATTTCCAATGTTTTCCCCAACATTGAGACCTATGGAAAATAGTAGCTATTTGAACACAAAATTTTTAAGAATTTGATTACTTCTCAGGCTCCGTTTGGTCCCATCTTTCTGGTTCACCCTTGAATCCTCAGTGCCTTGCAGTGCCTGATAGGTGCTCAAATGATTGCTACATGACTGAGCCACCTGTTCCTCTCACTTGATCCTTTACTGGTTCTGTAGATTCACTTTAGGTCCATCCAAAACATTTCATTGGATGTATGGCTCTCATTGCTAGAAAGGCCTAACTTACTGACCTGAAGTCTGCTTCCTTTTATCCTGTGTCTGTGGCTTAGAATATAGCATAAGAAAGATGCTGGGGTGACTGGGGGGAGGGGGTGAGATGATACTAAACAGTCTTCCATCACTACTGGAGAACCAATAACTTTACCAGATCAGTCTCCACTGAGGTTAACACAGAGTACAGAAGCTGAACAAACGTACTACTTCTATAATCAGAAAATAAGTGGATGGAAAATGAACACAGTGAACAACTATAGTTGCCCTTTTATTACCACAGATGTTATCCTTTAAGGTGGTTTACAAACCCCTAAACATTAGTTGCCCTTTTCTGGGTTTATTCCAGTTTGTCATAATTTCTCTTAAACTTTTCCTTGGCCCTTACTAAGTACAGAGCATTTAATAAGACAGTGCATGACTCTGTCCACTTAAGTTTCCAGTAGACTTAACATACTTAAGTCTGAAGCACCTACTTTTTTGAATTGCTAAAATGGACAACTCAAGCTCTAGATAGGATAAAAGGGTAGTGGTTTGAACCACACAAACCTTTCCAAGCTGTGGTGTCTACCCCTGAAAAGAGCTTTTGTCAACACAATCTCTAGATCCTTCTGGCTGCATGACTGAAACTCAAGCTCTCATATTCTTCTGTAGTGAGTGATGTGTCCTCCTTTTTCAGTTACTATTAGTCTGCCTAAATTGCCACTCTGAACTTGACAAAAACAGAGCCTAATGTCCCTTTGACCCCAATGTCCTAATCATTGCCCTCGGGGCCCACAGCCTAGTGAAAAGGCAAGAGAAGTTTACACTTCTGCTGTGTACATCTCATGAGGGCAAGAATATCTACAATAGACATTTGGTAACCTAGACTCTGTACAGGCCTGGCCTCTCAGTTACACTAATAAAACTGTAGAGACTCCTCACTTAAACTTTAAGCATTTTCTATAGCCAGGCACAGTGCTGAACATCGTGCCTTCATCTACTCAACCTTCCCTCACCCTTCAAAACTAAGCCAAGACCAGCTTAGCTGGCACAGATCAAAATTTCAGGCAGCAAAGATATGGCCGTTTTAATATAATTTTTAAAACTACAACAACTAAATCTTAAATAAGGCAATCACTGATCAGTTGCAAGCTGATGAAATCCTGAGGTCTTCTTCAAACCATCCCCTCATCAACTGGAAGCAGTTCTCTGAAGTACTATTGTCAAACGACCAGAGATGTCAGAGGAATACTGGAGGAAAATCTTAAACTGCCTTTTAAAATTTTTTGTTCTCAAGCTGGAAACACCTATTTCCAAAATATCCACTATTTTAAAATCTTATTTGAAACGTGGTTTACACCTTCCAGCAACAATTTTTAAATCTTTATTTTGTCATGTACCGAGTAAAGGTTCTGTTAAATGTCCAATCTCTTCCCTAAAGGGGATGTTCAATTTGTTGAAGTCTAAAAGGGTCTCTCCCATCATGAACACACAGAAGAGATGTACATAGAGACTTTAAAACAACTCAATCCCAAATTCGCTCACAAGATGTTAACATGATTGTAATCACATAACCCAAACCTCCTCAGGGAACATTTTTCAGAACTAATCTTCCAAATTATCCAAGACAAAGTCTTGTGTTCAATGAATATGTTTCTTGAAGTGACGATTTGTAAATTCAACTATTACCCACTTGGGGGAAACCAGCTCATGTATGTGACATCTTTTTTTTTTTTTTTGTCTTTTTGCTATTTCTTGGGCCGCCCCTGCGGCATATGGAGGTTCCCAGGCTAGGGGTCGAATCGGAGCTGTAGCCACCGGCCTACGCCAGAGCCACAGCAACGCAGGATCCGAGCCGCGTCTGCAACCTACACCACAGCTCACGGCAACGCCGGATCCTTAACCCACTGAGCAAGGGCAGGGACCGAACCTGCAACCTCATGGTTCCTAGTCGGATTCGTTAACCACTGCGCCACGCCGGGAACTCCCAACATCTTAAAAACCATACAAGTATTTTGACATCTGCTCCTTGCCCCATAGTTAGTCTTTAAAATGACAGGAAGACACCAACCAATCACAGGTTTAATGGGTTTAATAAGTTTACCCCTTCAGTTCCTATTTGCAGCACCCAATATTCCTTTGAAATACCAGACAGACCCGGCAGTGGCCAAAAGGAAAGTTTAAAAGACCTCTGGAGTTTAAAAGTTCAGGTTCTCTGAGCATTCTGTGTTGCAGTGGCACTTGTCCAAAATTGGTACCTCCCTGTAGTTGGGGAACTTTTAAATGTACCAGTGAAAAAAGCTTTTTCCCCTTCAAGGGGAAGAAAGAAAATCCCTCCTCAAAACCCAGCAGATCTGGCTGTGGGATCTTTCCTCCTGTCCCATCTCTTCAGGCTTGTTTTTTGCAGTGGAGCAAGAGACCACAATCTAACCTGAGTTACAAGGAACAAGACAGTGATGGCTATAAAGGGAGTGACCAGGAGCAATGGATTCTCCTTTACCCCCACATCCAATATATGTGCTTCACAAGAAAACAAAAATAACAGGTCCACAAAATACAACAGCTAGAATTACAAAAACCCATTCATCCAAGGGTGGTGGGAGGCAGGAAGGGGAGGTGGGAGGGTAAATGGCACAGGGAGAAAAAGTATTCAAATCAGTCCAGGCACAGGGGCTGGCAAATGCTAGAAAAGAGCTGCAGAAAAACCTGTGGTCCTTTCAGACTCACCGGTGTTTAAAATCCATACTGGTGTCAGGAGGATTCTGCCTTACGTGCACCAGAGATAAAAGTCCCGATTCTTCAGAGAGAAGGGAATATGCACAGGGCCCTTGGCAGGGTGGGTCCTGCCTTCCCTGGTGGGGGAGGCAAACAAGGAAAAGAGCTGCCACAGCATCCTGTCCTTCCAACCCCTCCCATCCCCTCTGGATGACAGGCGACTCAGTGGCCTGCAGCAGCCTTCACTTTGGCAGGAGATGGGTGTGGTGAGGGGAACTTCTCGGCAGAAGTTGAGCTACTCAGGGCAGACTGCAGGTACACCGTCTTGTGGAAGAGTCTGTTGCTTAAGAAAACCACCAAAGAGAATAGGCGCAATTGGAAAAGGCTAAAAGGCAAAAGAGAAACAATTTGTTAGACCCCCACAATGGATCAAAATTGTTTTAACTATTTGACACTTTTTTTGAATACTTTCAATTTTAAATGATAAAGGAGAAAACAAGGCAACTGAAATTTGATCCAGCAAGTACAGATACTGGACACACAGATTAAATACGCAACTAAAGAATGCACTGGGTCCTGTCATTGTCTCGAGTGCAGTGGAATCACCATTTGCACTATTGGGGCTTAGAAGAAATAAAGTTCTATTTTAGATTATTTCTGATTTAAGGAGTACTTTTCAATTCATTAAGTAATTTTAAAAAAAAGTACTTTTCTGGGTACAAACTTCAAGCTATATAGGAAGATATCATATATCATGTGTTTTTCATTTTCCTTTTTTTTTTGGCTGCACTTCTGGCATATGAAAATTCCTAGGCCAGGAATTGAACTTGCACCATAGCAGTAGTAATGCTGGATACCTGAGCCACCACGAACTCTTATGTTTCACTTTCAAGAAGAAGACAGTTACACTAAGATACACATTGATTTCTTACTGGATAATAAGAGCAAGCAAGAACCCAAAGCAGATCTGAATTTTTTTTTTTTTTTTTTGGCATTTCTTTGGCCGCTCCCACGGCATATGGAGGTTCCCAGGCTAGGGGTCCAATCGGAGCTGTAGCCACCAGCCTAAGCCAGAGCCACAGCAACGCAGGATCCGAGCCACGTCTGCAACCTACACCACAGCTCACAGCAACGCCAGATCGTTAACCCACTGAGCAAGGGCAGGGACCGAACCCGCAACCTCATGGTTCCTAGTCAGATTCGTTAACCACTGCACCACAACGGGAACTCCTGAAATTTTTAATAATGTGTATCCTTACTTTGGTTAAGTAACCAAAACTGATCAAGACTGGGCATTTCTCTGAAGTGATAAAACATTAATATAATACAGACTGCTAGTATTGCTAAAGATAAACTTTAAAATACTCTGGCAGTTCCCATCATGGCTCAGCAATAATGAACCCAACTAGTATCCATGAGGATACAGGTTCAATCTCTGGCCTCGCTCAGTGGGTTAAGGATCTGGCATAGCCATGAGCTGTGGTACAAGCCTGCAGCTGCAGCTCCAATTCGATCCCTAGCCTGGGAACTTCCATATGTTGCATGTATGGACTTTAAAAAAAAAAAAAAAGACCAAAAAGAGAGTTCCCGTCGTGGTGCAGCGGAAACGAATCTGACTAGGAACCATGAGGTTATGGGTTTGATGCCTGGCCTTACTCAGTAGGTTAAGGATCCAGCATTGCCATGAGTTGTGGTGTAGATAGCAGACGAGCCTCTGGTGCTGCTGTGGCTGGTGTAGACCATTGACTATAGCTCCGATTGGACCCCTTGCCTGGGAACCTCCATATGCCACGGGTGCAGCCCTAAAAAGACAAAAAGACAAAAAAAAAAAGTAAAATAAAATACTTTGTTTTACTATCACTATTGATAAATTCAGGTAGCCAAATCACATGGCCTACTATTTTTATTTTTATTTATTTATTTATTTATTTTGGTCTTTTTGCCATTTCTTGGGCCACTCCCGCAGCATATGGAGGTTTCTAGGCTAGGGGTCGAATCGGAGCTGAAGCCACCAGCCTATGCCAGAGCCATAGCAACACAGGATCCAAACCGCGTCTGCGACCTACACCACAGCTCAAGGCAACGCTGGATCCTTAACCCGCTGAGCAAGGCCAAGGATCGAAACCGCAACCTCATGGTTCTTAGTCGGATTCATTAACCACTGAGCCACGACGGGAACTCCCACGGCCTACTATTTTTAAAAGGTTGGCCATTCTTACAAAAATGAGCTTAACTACAGGTATTACAAGTGCTTTATTCATTGAATTGTTACATTTTAAGAATATGTATAGGAGTTATGGTTAATGAACTCGACTAGCAACCATGAGGACATGGGTTCGATCCCAGGCCTTGCTAAGTGGGTTAAGGATCTGGCGTTGCCGTAAGCTGTGGTATAGATCACAGATGTGGTTTGGATCCTGCATTGCTGTGGCTGTGGTGAAGGCTGGTGGCTGCAGCTCTGATTCGACCCCTAGCCTGGGAAGCTTCATCATATACCATGGTTGCAGCCCTAAAAAGACAAAAGAGACAAAAAAAAAAAAAAGGAATAGTATCCATTTTTGAAAGATGCGCATGCATGTATCCATGAGGAAAATTTGGAGATATATCCAAATTTGGAGAAGTGTTTCTCTCGTTAAACTAATTAATGTTTTCCTACAGTGTTAGGTTATTAAAAAAAAGTCTCATTCACATAACTGCAGTGTTATCGCCCCAACATTTTAGACAGAAAAACATCCTACCCTTTAGCTAATACTGGCTAATACTTACTATGCCTTGCCAGGAGTCTTTGCTTCATTGGCGCTGATAATGAATAAAGGAAAGAGGATAGAGAAGAGGCAGCCACTGTTTCAAAAAAAGGGAAGGAATAATTAGTCACCTTTGAAACAGCCATGACTTCGAAGATATTAGAAGCTTTAAGTTCTTTACCTCCAGTGCTAAATATCATGGCTTGATAGACCCTTAATATATCAAACACATTTTTTAAAAGAAAGGATTTTTCTAAACACTGGCTGTTTAACATTGTTCCAAGAAGCAACATATAAGAAAGAATATGGCATATAGGATCATATAGACTATACTTTTTAATATTAGCTGACAAATGTCTATGACTATCTGTCAAAGAGAAAAAGCCTATGGACCTCCCAATGGCCAATAAGAATGTAGACTGCCTGCATAGCACAGAACCAGGCATGGAGAAGGTGCTCCCTACAGTGAGTACTTTCATTAGTCCCCTCAAGTCCCTAAATCAAATTACCTGACAATGTAGGAGGACTGCATTGCTGTGAGGAAAGCCAAGGGCAAACCAAATCCAAAGTAGTAAGGCCAGTTCCTTTCTATGTTTGACAACCGCTGGTGCATTTCAATTCCTAAAACAAGGAGCCAATACAATTAGGCCACATACTTTCTTTTAGTCAAATTATTAATATGGTAGAGAATTTGAGGTTTGAGTTTTAGGTAGAGATCTCTGCCATTCAGAATACAGCTGAAGCATATAAATTAGAAGTGTCCAAATCTGAGAAGGCGTCTATGCAACGTTTTTACAATTCAATAATCACAATTTCAAAGCTGGCAGGGTAAGTGAATTCTAAAATACAACACCAGCATCCTTGGTCATGTTAGTCTTGAACAAAAGCAAGATACTAAAAAAAGGCAGCCACCTTCTAGAAATCAATCTCTATCAACCATCCACACCCAAATATGCCAAGAATTTTCAAAACATCCCTCAAATAATCTATACACACCAAGGTCAAATTAATTTCTCTAATGCTGAGTAACCCATGCTCATTTATGACATATTATGGTTCTGTCAGAGCTTCGACACATTAAACACCATAAGGGTAATGCTGCATTGCTATATCCCTCAGCATTGAAGTTAAGGGTTAAACCCCCCTAGGCCAAATATAAATTCCCACTTGCCAAAAGGCTGCTTTATCCCAATGATGGTTTGCCAAAGGCCTAAGTATTGAAGAATTTAAGAAGTCTACTTAGCAACACCATTTCCAAACTTGGTCTCCAAGTTCCAAGTTTCTTTAGACAGGCTTACCTTTATTGAACCAACGATATTCGAAGCAGTATAGTGAGTAGAGAAGAGACATATGCAGGAGACTAACCAGCTGACCAACAAGATGGATGGGAAAGAGACTCACAAACATCCCCTGAAGAACAAGTATGACAATCTTAATTCCAAAGCTTCACAGATCTAAAGCTTTTCACCTGCCACTCTTAAGTCATCACTCTGCCTAGATAGCCTGATAGTTGCGTCTAGAGTTCCTAACTAGCAGGCAAGTGGAGAATGCTCAGGGTGGCAGAGAAGAGCAGACAAATTCATGTTTATCATTTTATGATTCTAAAAGTCTCTAGTTGTTTCTATGAAAAAATGACTTAAAAATCATTACCACCCATAAACATATCTGCTCAGTATAAATGCAATACCCTTCTCTGTGAAGCTCCCTCTAGTGAATCTTTTTTAAAATCTGCCCAGAAGGCCAGTCTCACCTGGAGGAGGAAAAGAGCCTGTAGCAAAAGGTTGAAGAGCATGTCAGCAATTATTTTGCTGACACTAGGGAATGGATGAGGCTTCCTCCCTGATACCTCAAATGCCAGATCAGCTATATCCTGTAAGAGAGAAAGGAACTCACCGAAACATGAATTAAATGGCCTCCACATCCATCCCCAAAGCTAAGATCACTGATCTGCCTTGAGACCTGCAGGTAAGAAAAGCCCCTGGACATCTGGCCATGAGATATTCCGGCCACCTTAGAAAATAATTCCATTTTACAAGAGGACCAAGATCACACACAGGATGCTTGACCAAGAAAAGTTAAGGCTGATATTCTCTTTGTGGTTTGGCTGTTAACGAACCTGACTAGGATCCATGAGGATCCGTGTTTGATCCCTGGCCTCGTTCAGTGTTTCCAGCATTTCCATGAGCTTTGGTGTAGGTCACAGAGGCAGCTCAGATCCCACCTTGGGTGGCTGTGGTGTAAGCCATCAGCTATAGTTCCAATTTGACCCCTAACCTGGGAATCTCCATATGCCATGGGTCCAGCCCTAAAAAACCAAAAAAAAAAAGAAAAAAGAAAAGTTAAGGCTGTGACATCACTCCCTACATAACACTAACTTCACAGACTGAAATCTGCCAAGTGGCGACCCCATCATGCCATAGTAGCCAGACTCCATTCTGCCCTGGACCTACCTGAAACCAAATTGCATTCACAACTTTGCTAAGCACAAACAGGGGGAGCACCCAAAGAGCACTGAAAATTGATGTGAGGAAGAATTCCAGCCAGGACCAAACATCCCCATGTAGTGACGGATCACCTAAGAAAGGGGGAAAGGGCTATTAGTTTAACTGGGTTTTAGCTTTCACCAGAAGACCAAAAATATGACCTCTAGGCTGTAACTATTTATTCTCACACACACACACACACACATCTTTGTTTCTTGCTAGCAGAAGATATTTCAGATAGTCTAATTCTTCACAGACAAACCAAATTTTGGCTATAGTGCCAATTCAGAGTAGCCATGGATATGTAATGCTTACCCTCGAGACCAACCTGCTTACCTGATGGTGACTGAGATATCAGTAACTAACAGTACAGTGTATTCAGGAAAACACCCAGGGTTTAAACCCCAGCTCTACCACTTACTAGTGGTTCAACCTTGCTATCTAATTTCAATTTCCTCATCAATAAAATGATACCTATGGAGTTCTCATTACAGCTCAGCAGTAAGGAACCCAACTAGTATCCATAAGGGTGTGGTTCAATCCCTGGCCTTGTTCAGTGGGTTAAGGATCCAGAGTTGCTGTGGCTGTGGTGTAGGCTGGCAGCTACAGCTCCAATTTGACCAGTACCCTGGGAACTTCCATATGCCGTGGGTGCAGCCCTAAAAAGACAAAAATAAATAAATAAAAATAAAATTATAACAATACCCATTCAAAGGGCTGTCGAGAGAGTTGAGTTAAAAATATCCACAGGAGTTCCCATCGTGGCCCAGTGGTTAACGAATCCAACTAGGAACCATGAGGTTGCGGTTCGATCCCTGGCCTTGCTCAGTAGGTTGACGACCCGGTGTTGCCATGAGCTGTGGTGTAGGTCGCAGACGCAGCTAGGATCCCGCATTGCTGTGGCTCTGGCGTAGGCCAGCGGCTACAGCTCTGATTCGACCCCTAGCCTGGGAACCTCCCTGTGCTGTGGGAGCGGCCCAAGAAATGGCAAAAAGACAAAAAAAAAAAAAAAAAATCCACCGCTCTCAGTACAGAGGAATTACACAGAGGAAACATCTCCCAACTCCACCCCAGGCAGACAGCACAGAGCAGTGTACATACTTACCAATAATTTGGGCTGTTACTGACTGAAGCACAGGAATAAACACTCGATAAAACAAGAGGAGGCTGAACTAAAGGAGAGAAGCAACAAGGAAAACATTAAAAGCCCTTCTTTAAAATAGGAGTTCTGGAGTTCCCGTCATGGCACAGCGGAAACACATCTACTAGGTATCATGAGGTTGCAGGTTCGATCCCTGGCCTCACTCAATAGGTTAAGGATCCGGCGTTGTCCTGAGCTGTGGTCTAGGTCATAGACACAGCTCAGATCTGATGTTGCTGTGGCTATAGCTGTGGCTGCCGGCTGTAGCTCCGATCAGACCCCTAGCCTGGAAAGCTTTATATGCCATGGGTGCAGCCCTAAAAAGCCAAAAAAAAAAAAAAAAAAGAGTTCATAGTTTCAGGGGAACTATTTCCAGATGGAACTATCTTTTGTAAATTTGGAAGTCAGAAGAAGCACCAAAATTGGACTCATCTCTATTTCCCAATTCTCCAGCTGAGAGGTAGAAACCTGACACTGCCTGTGAAAACAGTAAAACTTCTGGGGGCATAGAACATTTCAATTAGCATTCCAGCCAAAATTCAGGCATACACTAAGTACACAGTAATATTTTATTAATTAAAGCTAACACCTAAGAACATTTGTGAAGTGTTTAGATTAACAAGTTGAGGGAGTTTCCGCAGGTTAAGAATCGACTAGTATCCATGAGGATGCAGGTTCAATCCCTGTCCCCAATCAGTGAGTGGGTTAAGCATCCGGCATTGCTGTGGCTATGGTACAGGCCTATGGCTGCAGCTCTGATTCTACCCCTAACCTGACAACTTTCATATGCCGTGGGTGTAACCCTAAAAAGACAAGAAAAAAAAAAGTTGAATTATACTGAATTTCAAGTCAAAGAAAATATTTGACTAGCTGTTCTTCAAAGTGCTCAAATTTCACTTTAGCCTAGGTTGGTTCTCAGTTAATTGTAAGCAACCTTCTGGTATGAACTTCAATAGTAATTAATTCTAGTACATTGCTATGACCAGACAAAGGGAGAACCAGTATCCATCTGTCCTTCCCCTCTGAGCCCCCATAGTTGCTCTCAACCAAAATGTTCAACAACGTCAAGAGAAACTGTTACCTATAACATCAGAATTTGGGAATAAGTGATTTAAGAAAAAATGTACATCCAGGGCCATTCCTGACATTCACCTAAAAATATTCTCTGAGTGGGAATAAAATGACTGAAGGTGCACAGAATCCTGAGTTATGGCCTTAGGCGTGGATCAGCAGGTGAAAGCTACTTGTCTCAGTTTCAAGAAGACAGCTGAGAACCATTAACATCGCAACAAACTGAATGAACATACTTATAAAGCAGATGGAATCTGAGGAAAAAAGAACTTACCCAGAATACTCCGCCATTCCAAGCGCAGCACTGAAAAATTCTACTAACAATACGTGGTTCACTGGAAAAGACCATATGTATTTAACTTAAAAGGCATTTAGGTTATTTCCATATTGTCATTCAGTAGCTGTCCTCTTCATATCTTTTGTTGGAACCACCATTCTCTTCCCAGAACCTATTGTTCTCCCAGTGTTCTCTCAAGTCAATGAGAAAGGGCTAAAAATGTTTCAAAAGAAGCAGTTTCTCTTAAAAGGAAAAAACTACATTTTCTAAAATCCAGGACTGGAGAGGAGAAGAGGATGTCTAAGGCCCCTCTATCAAAATCCACATAGGTACTTCCAGAAGTACCTACCAATCCAAACAATTCCTTATGGAGTTCCTGTCCTGGCGCAGCGGAAATGAATCCCACTAGGAACCATAAGGTTGAGGGTTCAATCCCTGGCCTCGCTCAGTGCGTAAAGGATCTGGCATTGCTGTGGGCTGTGTTGTAGGTTGCAGACATGGCTCGGATCCTGCATTGCTATGGCTGTGCTGTAGGCTGGCAGCTGTAGCTCTGATTGGACCCCTAGCCAGGGAACCTCCATATGCCGCGGGTGCAGCCCTAAAAGGCAAAAAACGAACAACCACAATAACAAAAAAACAAATAATTCCTTATGGTTCTCTATTTACCATTCTGGTATTTTTTAAACACCATGACATTTTGAACTAGGCTTACTGCTAGACTCCAGCTTAATTCAATGTGAAGGGAGTGGGGGGAAATCACTTGTAACATTTTTAGGGGGAGAAATTACCAAAAAACAAATAATGGGGTATTAAAACTCCAGGTCACTACACAGTGTCTGAATTCTACACTAAAGATCTATCACTTCCTAAAGTGCCCCCAAGGGGGTTCATCAGATGTTGTCCAACACCAGCCTCCACTCCTTACCTCTCCTGCTTCCTCTCTATACTCTGGGCTCTCCTCTGAGCCAGAACACTGCTTGCCCTTCTTCGACGCTGCTCCTCTCTCTTTTGTTGAATTCGAGCATCTAGCTTTGAGATGGTACAAATTCCCCAGATGGAGTCTTTGATTCCCTGTAGACAAGAGTATTAAGAGTGAAAATTATGGATCAGAAGACTGTCCAAAGTTACGTAAAGTGAAATATCAGTGGAAATCCCTGTACTTGGTTTGGTACATAGCTTAAGGCAGCCTTGGTATTTTTGCTTTGAAATAATACCCAATTCACAGAAGAGCTGCAAGAAAAGAGAACTTTCTTTTTTTTTTTTTGGCTTTTTGCTATTTCTTTGGGCCGCTCCCACGGCATATGGAGGTTCCCAGGCTAGGGGTCTAATCGGAGCTGTAGCCACCAGCCTACGCCACAGCCACAGCAACGCGGGATCCGAGCCACGTCTGCAACCTACACCACAGCTCACGGCAACGCCGGATCGTTAACCCACTGAGCAAGGGCAGGGACCAAACCCGCAACCTCATGGTTCCTAGTCGGATTCGTTAACCACTGCGCCACGATGGGAACTCCAGAAAAGAGAACTTTCTAATACCCGTTTTTGTTGTGAGCCACACAGGAAGTCCCCTAATACCTTTTTTTGATATTTTGCCACATTATTAGTATTATTTACACATATGTTCATGTTATTTTTCTGGGTCATCTGTGTAAGTTGCTACTTTATCATGTCTTTACTTTTAATTCTTCAGTGTGTATTTCCTAAGAACAATTACATTCTTTTATATAATAATATAATTGTCTATACAAGAAATTAAATATTGAAAGTTTAATCTATAGTCCATATTCCAATATTCCCATTTGTCCCAGTAATACCCTCTACAGCATTTTTATCCCTCAAGTATCAGAAATCAGTTCAGAATCACATGTTACATTTAGCTCTCATATCTCTTTAGTCTCCTTTAATCAGGAACAGCTTCTTGGAGTTCCCGTTGTGGCTCAGTGGTTAACGTATCTGACTAGGAACCATAAGGTTGCAGGTTCGGTCCCTGGCCTTGCTCAGTGGGTTAAGGATCCGGCGTTGCCATGAGCTGTGGTGTAGGTTGCAGATGCAGCTCAGATCCCGCGTTGCTGTGGCTCTGGCGTAGGCCGGTGGCTACGGCTCCGATTGGACCCCTAGCCTGGGAACCTCCATATGCCACAGAAGCAGCCCAAGAAATGGCAAAAACAAACAAACAAACAAAAAAAGGAACAGCTTCTTAACCTATCTTCCTTTTTGAAATATTTATGGTCAGTTATTTTATGGTAAGCCCTCAATGTAGGTTTGTTTCCTCACAATTAGAGCCCATGTTACATATTTTTGGCAGAAATATCACATTAAGAGATGGTGTGCCCTTCTAGGTATTACTATTATATCCAGAGGCATTTGATATCTGTCTGTCCTTGCTGGTGATGTCAATTTTACATTTTCAGTCAAAGGGTTATCCAGCTCCATCGTAGGGCTGCAAATTTCTCCCCTTGTAATAGTAAGTAACCTGTAGGCAGAGATAGCTGAGACCAGGTAAATATTCTGCTCATTAAGTTCTCACTCCCAAATTTAACAACAATTTACAATTCTTGCCCAAACCAATCTTGAAAAACATGGTTGCAAAATAGTAGTTTTCTAATCCCTCCAACACTTACCAATACTATGGAGCTAAGCTATTGTCCTCCTCTATATTCTCCTAATAGCAAGTGAATGCCTGCAGTATGATCTATATCCTGTACTAAACTAGCAATATAAGAGTGAACTAAACATGGTCTCTAGAAAGGACCAGGGCTGGACCAGGGGTAAAAGAAGACACAAAGAAATAATCACTGTAAAAGTGTGAAAAGCTGTAGAGTAAGAGCATGCCACATAAGACATTCTGGAGGAGAACATCTTCAGTGTGTGGTGGAGGAAAGGATTATTAAGTTGATAAGTCACTACACTCATCAGTAACTGGAAAAGCCTCAACAGCAGAAAGGTTATTGGTATTACTACAACATCAGAACTGCCTATTACCCAGTTCAAAGAACTACACTCATTCATCCACCCACTCTCACATTGAGCAACTTCCATGAGCCAGACATCATGTGGAAACACTCAAGAAACTTATAACTCAGCAAGAAAAGTACACACACACACACACACACACAATTATAGTTTAGTAGGTTCCACAACAGATTTTGTAATTAAAAAAAAAAGTAGAGTGGAAAGGACTGCGGTATTCAACTTCATCAAGGAACAGAAAAAGGCATTCTGGAAGCAAAGTCCAGCCTGGATTTAAGAATGGCATTTTCACCTATTGTTATGAATAAAAAGAAATTATAGAGAAAACTGCTACGGGGAGTTCCCGTCGTGGCTCAGTGGTTAACGAATCCAACTAGGAACCATGAGGTTGCGGGTTCAACCCCTGGCCTTGCTCAGTGGGTTGAGGATCCGGCATTGCCGTGAGCTGTGGTGTAGGTTGCAGACACGGCTCGGATCCTACGTTGCTGTGGCTCTGGCATAGGCTGGCGGCTACAGCTCCGATTTGACCCCTAGCCTGAGAACCTCCATATGCCGCAGGAGCAGCCCTAGAAAAGGCAAAGAGACAAAAAAAAAAAAGAAAGAAAGAAAGAAAGAAAACTGCTGGGATACAGAGAAATGGACAAGTATATGAACTACCCACAGACAGGGACATAAATTGGCAGTGTGCACCTAATCTTTTATCTCTAAGTAAATTTAATCTTATTTTGCTTTTTAACTTATAATTATTCCACGAATAGTTTAAACATTTAAGATAGTTCAGTTTAGAGGGTCAGGGCCAGGAGTTCCCATTGTGGTGCATCAGAAACAAATCCAACTAGTATCCATGAGGATGCAGGTTCCATCCCTGCCCTGCTCAGTGGGTCGGGGATCCAACGTTGCCGTAAGCTGTGGTGAAGGTTGAAGACATGGCTCAGATCCCCTGCTGCTGTGGCTGAGGTGTAGGCTGGCAGCTACAGCTCCAATTTGACCCCTAGACTGGGAACTTCCATATGCCATGGGTATGGCCCTAAAAAGCAAAACAAAAGCAAAAACAAAACGAACAAAAACCTACCAAGTGGCTCAGGGCCTAGTATGTGCTAGAACGACAGGAGGACACCCACCTCTGAGATACTCATAGTCTAGTGGGGCAGACAAACACATCAAGTGTATGTTGTATAACTGATCCAGGGTTAAAGGTTAGTATACAAGAATGGCAAAGACAAGGACATAGGTATTAAAAACAGACCACACTGCATGAATTCCCATGGGCCCTTCTAAGATATTCCTTCCCTTCCCCCTCTTTCACTCAAAAGTAATAAACTTTTAAATAGTCCCATTGAGGAAGAGTCCCACTCCCCATTAGAACTGGCCACTCTCCCACTCCCAGGAATAAAGCTACAGGGACTACAACTAGGGCATTAGACCTCAGACATCCACCATAATGGAATTTTATGCTATTTATCATTTGGGTGAATAGGTCCTAAACAGATCTTTATGGAACATTTTCTTAAAGCATCATCATCTCCACCTTATAGAATGTGAGAAAAGATAGGTTTTATAATATAGATCCAAACAAAGTACCTTAGGTAATGGTATTGTATCAGTTCACTGCTTGATTTTAACCAATGTACTATGGTTACATAGATGTTAACATTAGAAGAAGCTGGAGAATTGATCCTGCAAATTTTCTGCAAGTGTAAAACGATTCCAGAATAAAGATTCCCATTGTGGCTCAGCAGTAATGAACCTGACTGGTATCCATGAGGTTGCAGGTTCACTCCCTGGCCTTGTTCAGTGGGTTAAGGATCCAGCATTGCTGTGAACTGTGGTGTAGGTCGCAGACACAACTCGGATCTGGTGTTGCTGTGGCAGAGGCCAGCAGCTGTAGCTCTAATCAACCCCTAGCCTGGGAACCTCTGTATGCCACAGGTGTGGCAATAAAAAAACAAAAAAAAAAACCCCAATAATAGAGACACTCACTAGACAAGCCTCCCAAGATTTTGCAAGATACAGGATAACACCTCTCTCGAGTAGTATGGATTAGAATGAAAATTTGTATGTAAAGAACCCAACAAATATAAGAAAAATTTCAAATATACTTAAAGCATTTCCTAGTCAGTTCCTGTAGCAAAAAGGTCAAGAAATGACTTGATGTACTTACCCTGGCAAGGTCCTGAAGAAAGGTTTTGACACTGTCAGCCATCTCTTCACAATCCAAACTACCAACTACACAAAGGAGAGAGAAGTGTCCCCAAATCTTTCATCATGAGGGACCTGGAAAGAGAGCATGATCAGGGAAAAATATTTATCTTCAGGTCACTCCCTGTACATGTGTACATGATGACATTTTCCACATATAGGAGTACAGTAGATTCCAGCACTTAGGTAGACAAAACCACAATGAATTAAAGGGAAATTATACCTATAACTGCTGAAAAACCTGAGATCACTACTTTTTTTTTTTTTTTTTGGTCTTTTTAGGGCTGCAGCCACAGCATAAGGAAGTTCCCAGGCTAGGGGTCGAACCAAAGCTGTAGCTGCTGGCCTACGCCACAGCAACACCAGATCCGAGGTGTATCTGCAACCTACACCACAGCTCATGGCAACATCAGATCCTTAACCCACTGAGTGAGGCCAGGAATCAAACCTGCATCCTCATGGATCCTAGTCAGATCTGTTTCCACTGAGCCACAACAGGAACTCCAAGATCAGTACTTTTTAAGTCACTTGCCATCCTTTCACGTTTACATGGGGTAAATATGTTGTTACATGGAGTAGTGTCTTCTCTGGACCTTGACATCCCTAACTATCCCTCCATGTCGCATGTATTTTGGAGATTTGAGATCTTGAGATGGGTGATAATTACACTTCAACATCCTCTTAAGCAATATTTGTTACTTGAATGCAAATGCAAGAACAAGATGAAAGTTCTAACAAAAATTACTAAATATGTACTTCACACACAGGCTTTTCATAATGCAAGTAAATTTAAAGTATGATATGAAATTTCTCCCAAAGACCCATAAATATGCCTTTCTTGTTTTCCAACTTTAAATATATACATACATGCACAATTTTAACAAGCAGGCAAAAAATAATTAATTTTAAACCAGACCAAAAAGTGAAGTTCACATGTATAAATATTCTTTAATTACAGCCTTCCCATTTTATTTATTTCTTAGGTGAGTGAGAAATCTAGCTTCATAAAATAACTTGAAAGTTCACATGTATATATATTCTGAAAACACTATTCTTAAAACACTATGTGTTTAAGGTGAATGGGAAAACCCATTATCAAAAATTTAATTAAGAACTTGGGATTCTAAAATTCTCAAACCTGACTAAACCAATCTAGGGTACCTTCAATTAAAAAAATAGACCCTAATGACAATTTCACAGGCAGCTTAAATAAACCTCAAATTTCAAAACATAAGCACAGTTTCCCTGATGACCACTTCACCAACTGTACTTTACTGACCCAACTGGACTACTGCCACCCAGAACAGGAAGATCAGGGGATATAGTAGTAAGAAGGCCATTTGCACAACACTGTACATATACCATCTACTCCTTGGGTCAAGTCCTACACAGATTCACTCACTCAGGCAGAGAGGTCTCTAAGGGTAAGAAACTTTTGTTAATGTTCCCACTTAAAAACAAAAAGGCCTGAGTGATAAAACTCACTGCCAGGTGAATAGCTAAGGCTCAATTATGACACATAAGACACTAGTTTCTAAAGATTATCAGGGATTCATTCTTTTCCAGCTGCTTCCTCATCTGTAAATTAAGGGTATTAAAAATTCTTCATAGGTTTTGAGTATAAAGCTCAATAACGTGAAAATAAAAACTTAACTTCTATAGAAACATAATCCCACTACAGAATGAGCTAGTTTGGGAGTTTAAGGAAACCAGTTACTTAGTCTGGATTTCTCACAGGGCACTGACAGTTTGAGAAACGATGGTCCTAATCCAAGGAGAATAGCTGTGTTATCTGAACCATGACCATTAACACCTGGCTTCTGCAAAGTACCAAGTGGAAGGTTACCTACTGACAACTGTGGCCTTTGAAGGACAAGTCACTTCGATTTTATGTGAAGATTCTAGCAGCCTTCCTACAGAATTTGGTCAATGATCCGGTTTGACAAAAAGCTGAGGCATGGAGAAAAGCAACCTGCCACAATTTGAGACCAGACACGGAGGGAACCATCCACCTACGGTGGAAGGAAACCAGATGCGCTTGGTCCACATCGTTTTACAGAGGGAGGAACCGAGTCTCTGAAGTTAAATGGCTTGCCCAAGATGACAACACGTCAAAGGCTACAGCGAACGTCAAACCCTCGGCGTTCTAACCCCTCAATCCGGTCATTTTACTCAAGCTCTGCAATGAGAATTTTTGTTTAACTCGAGCATCCCATGGACAAAAATGTCTCTTAAGCCTGTACATGAGGCTGGCCGCTAAATTCCTACAACAATCATGAGAACTTATTAAGCATCTACTGAGGAACAGCCCTGTACTTTCATTTCTAAGTCACTAAACCCAAGCGCGGAAAGCAAGAGGCTGTCAGATCCCTACTGCAGGTGCACTAAAGGTAAGCATCTTCACTTCCCACCAGGCTCCCGGGACTGCTAAGAGCCCAGGGGTCCCCTTGGTCCCTTCAGACCGGTCTTCCCCCGCAGCTACTTGGCAATTCCAACTGGAAGCTGGGCTCCCTCCGCAGCCACAGTCGTGCACGAGGCGCGGGGCACGCTCATCTCCCATCATACGGGAGCTAAAGATAGCCGCGCCGCACCTGGGAAGAGGCTTGCCTATGGCTGCGGGCTGTGTCCTGCGCTCCGGCCCTACCCAGACGCCGCAGCAAGGTTCCCTCCAAGGGTCTTCTCCCGAAGTCCCTGTCCGCACCTCTCGGCCCCATACCCGGGCCCTGCTGCCCTCACACGCCCTCACTACCCCCTGCCACCCCTACTACGCACAGAATGAGCGGCGCCAGGGCCTGGCTCCGCCGAGCTGCACTTACCCCGCAGCTTCGCCGCCGCGGCTCTGGCTCTGTCCCTCGCCCTCCGCAGGCCCACTCCGCTTCTCCGCGCCTCTCGGCGCCCAGCCGCCAGCTCCCGCCCGGGCGCTCCCAGGGCCGGGGCCGCTGTGCCCGCACTGGGCATGCCCGGGCCGCACGGGGCCGCTGGGAAGTCGGGAGGGAGCCGAGTCCGGCAGCCTGGGCGAAGGGGGCGGGGCCTCGAGGGCGACGGAGCCTGGGAAATGCAGTCCTTTCACCGTGCCCGCCAGATCCGCGCCGCTTCCTGGGAGGCAGTTCACCCGCCGAGGTGGGATGCCATCCTTTCTGATAGCATGTCTTGTGCTTTGCCCTCTCCCATATATTCCCCAGGGCTGCTTGTTCTTCTCTTTTGAAGTCTAACCACGGAACAATAAAATGCAGAATTCATCTTGGTCCTTTTTCTTGGAGATTTATTAAAGTAACCAAAGGGTAGTAAGCTATCAGGTGTTTAAATCAAGCTCACTGAATGAATAAGAATACAGTGATTAAGAATAGGTCAAGCTACATAAGGCATGTACTCTGACAGCAAAGTGTTGACTGAGTTAACAAGGATAAAGCAAAGAGAAATAAAACTGTTTTCATCTCTATTCCCACCAGCCCGTCTCTACCCCAGGAACAGCAATTTCTTGATACTGAACCACCAAGTCTCACATATAAACTTTTTCTCCCCTGTTCCCAGCTTTCTGTATCTCACTCCCCATTTCTTCTTTCCACTTCTATTTTCCTTCACCTCTAGCTGTGCTTAGACTTGCTACCCCTAGGGCCACTTAAAGAATCCGGTTTTTACAGCTATTTAGTATAGTCTTACATAATGTAAGCTCAGATGTGAACTAATTTACTCAAAGTCAGTGGCAGAACAAATACTCAGGCATCCTAACTCTCTTCTCCCTGGGAAAAGATCTACGAATATCCACTCAATTTTCCTTTTCTTATAAGTCTATTGCTTGATTTACACAATGACTAAAGTCATTACAAAGAGGAGACATTCCTAAACTTCTTTTTGGCCCCATATTGAGGCAGAATATTAACTCAGGTGTCGGTGTAGGAGGCTTCGATGCATTCTTTGATATGGCGACTGATTAACATTTGTGGCTTAAGGGCTCCAGGGAGTTAACATCTCCACACACCTTGTTTTATTATAAGAAATGCACATTCCCCACAGACTTTGCTATAGAAAATGTGAATCTCAGCCCACTCTTCAACTGATAAAAAAGGAATGAGGAATGGTGAAGGAAAAGGACAAAAAAAGCCCATGGAACTTTCTGGACTTTTCCAACCTCAAAAGCCCTATTGGGCAAAGATTGATATAGGTAATTGAACAAGGCCAATGGGAGAAAACCACATCTTTCTGGAGCCCACTTTGGTGCCCCTCCCCACCTTTAACAGATAAAATCCCTATAGGACAATAGAGAAAGAGGGCTCTTCTCCCCTCTCCCAGCTGTCCTGGAGGCTATTTGCTTTTCTTTTTTCTCTTTTTTGTTTTGCCTTTTTGCCATTTCTTGGGCCTCTCGCCCAGCTCATGGAGGTTCCCAGGCTAGGGGTTGAATCGGAGCTGTAGCCGTCAGCCTATGCCAGAGCCACAGCAACGCGGGATCCTAGCTGCGTCTGCAACCTATACCACAGCTCACGGCAATGTCGGATCCTTAACCCACTGAGCAAGGCCAGGGATCAAACCCACAACCTTGTAGTTCCTAGTTGGATTTGTTAACCACTGAGCCATGACGGGAACTCCTATTTGCTTTTCTTTAATAAAGACTTTGCTTGCTTGCTGCCTGTGTGTTCAGGAGTTCATTCTTCCACTGCTGTGAACAAGACCCCGGATTCTGATATCATCTTTCCAGTATCAATATGAGGAAATATATTCGACTATTTATTATAAGGAACTACATAGAAGAAATTTTTCCTTCTTCTTTTTTTTTTTTTGCTTTTTAGGGTCTCACCTGCAGCATATGGAGGTTCCCAGGCTAAGGGTTGAATCGGAGCTCTAGCTGCAGGCCTGCACCACAGCCACAGCAACACAGGATCCAAATTGCATCCAGCAATCTACACCACAGCTCATGGCAATGCCAGATCCTTCACCCACGGAGCGAGGCCAGTGATCGAACCCCCAACCTCATGGTTCCTAGTCAGATTCGTTTCCGCTCTGCCACAGCGCGAACTCCAACACGGTACAGCCCTAAAGAGAAAAAAGGAAAAAAAATCCACCCAGGTTTGCCAGATTCCCAGAACCATCCATGCCTTTTTCTTTTTTTTTTTTTTTTTGTCTTTTGTCTTTTTTGTTGTTGTTGTTGTTGCTATTTCTTGGGCCGCTCCCTCGGCATATGGAGGTTCCCAGGCTAGGGGTCCAATCGGAGCTGTAGCCACCGGCCTACGCCAGAGCCACAGCAACGCAGGATCCGAGCCTCGTCTGCAACCTACACCACAGCTCACGGCAACGCCGGATCGTTAACCCACTGAGCAAGGGCAAGGACCGAACCCACAACGTCATGGTTCCTAGTCGGATTCGTTAACCACTGCGCCACGACAGGAACTCCCATGCCTTTTTCTTTACCACTACCTTCCCTTATGGTTCAAAGCCTCCCATTGAAATTGAGGCTTTGAATTATCACCATTAAAGTAGCACTCCTGGGGGTTGCCGTTGTGGTGTAGCAGAAGGGAATCTGACTAGTATCCATGAGGATGCAGGTTTGATCCCTGGCCTTGGAGGCCTGCTCAGATCCTGTGTTGCTATGGCAGTGGTGTAGACCAGCAGCTGTAGCTTTGATTTGACCCCTAGCCTAGGAACTTCCGTATGCTGCGAGTGCAGCCCTAAAAACAAAAAAACAAAAACAAAAAAAAGTAGCACTCCTCCAAGTTTAAAGTGAAAGCCAATCCCCTGGAGACCTTGCTAAATACAATTCTCATTAGTCCATCTGGGGTGAGAGAGCCAAGATTCTGAATTGGCATTTTTTTTTTTTTTGGTCTATTTGTCTTTTCAGGGCTTCAACTGAGGCGTTTGGAGGTTCCCAGGCTAGGGGTCTAATCAGAGCTACAACTGCCGGCCTACACCACAGCCACAGCAACACAGGATCCGAGCCACATCTGTGACCTACACCACAGCTCACGGCAATGCCGGACCCTTAATCTCCCGCGTGAGGTCGGGGATCGAACCACAACTTTATGGTTCTTAATTGGGTTTGTTTCAGCTGCGCCACGATGGGAACTCCAAGATTCTGCATTTCTAACAAGCTCCTAGGTATTTATATAAACATTTACCTAATGCCTGTTCTCTATCTATCTTGGCTAGGTATTGGATATGTGATGCCCACAACTTGCTTCTCTCCAGTGGGAAAACAGACAAGATAATGCAATGTGATAAGAACAAGGTCTTGAAGGACAATGAGTTAGCAAGGGGAAGAAAGGGTGGGAAGGGAATTTTACTCAGGAAAAAGCACAGGCGAAGCTACCCAGCGTATTTAGAGCACTGTAATTGGTTCATTGTGGCTGGAATAGAATAGGAGGAGAAATGGCAAGAGATAAACTTTATATTTACTGAGTGCCCTTTATTTGCCACACTCTTTTCAAATAATAAGATTTAGTGGTAAGCAAGACAGACAAAATGTCTGCTTTAATGAAGTTTACATTCAAGTAAACTGATGGTTCAGGATAAAATAGAATAAAACAAGGTAATAGTGATAAGTGATTTAAAAAAAATAAAAAGTGAAAATGTCATAAAGAACAGCCAACAGAGTGGCTGCTATTGGCTATTTGAAAGGAAGGCATGTTTGAGGACGTGTGTTGAGATTTGAATGCAAAGAAGCCAGCCACGCAAAAGTCTGGAGTAAGCAGACAGAACCAAGAACATAGTCTTAAGGCAAAAACTTTCTTGGTGTGTTCCAGGAACAGAAGCAAGGACAATGTGGCTGCAGATACGATGAAGTCATATTTGACTATCTCTTCTTGTTTTTCTTTCCTTTTTTTTGGGGTCTTTTTAGGGGCACACACGAGGCATACGGAAGTTCCCAGGCTAGGGGTCAAATCGGAGCTGGAGTTGCTGGCCTATTCTACAGCTCACAGCAAGTTCGGATCCTTAACCCAATGAGTGAGGCCAGGGATGGAACCCTAGTCCTCATTGATACTACTCAGGTTAGTTACTGCTGAGCCACAATGGGAACTCCCTTGACTATCTCTACTTTACTTCCCACATTCAATTACCAAGTGGGGTTTTTTGTTTTGTTTTTTGTTTTTGGCCACACGGCATGTGGAAGTTCTTAGGCCAAGGATTGAAGCTGAGCCACTGCAGTGACAAAACCAGATCGGAGTTCCCATCATGACTCAAGGGTTAACGAATCGGACTAGGAACCATGAGGTTTCGGGTTCGATCCCTGGCCTCGCTCAGTGGGTTAAGGATCCGGCATTGCCGTGAGCTGTGGTGTAGGTTGCAGATGCAGCTCGGATCTGGCGTTGCTGTGGCGGTGGTGTAGGTCGGCAGCTGTAGCTTAATTAGACCCCTAGACTGGGAACATTTGTATGCTGTGGGTGCAGCCCTAAAAAGCCAAAAAAAAAAAAAAAAAACACCAGATCCTTAACCCAGTGGGCCAACAGAAAACACCAAATAGTTTGGTTTTTTGGTTTTTTGTTTGTTTGTTTTCTGCTTTTTAGGGTCATACCCGCTGCATATGGAGGTTCTCAGACTAGGGGTTGAATTGGAGCTACGGCTGCCGGCGTACACCACAGCCACAGCAACGCAGGATCTGAGCCATGTCTGGGAATTATACCAGAGCTCGCAGCAATACCAGATCCTTAACCCACTGAGTGAGGCCAAGGATCAAACCAGCATCCTTGTGGATACTAGCTGAATTCCTTTCCACTGAGCCACAACAGGAACTTATATTGGAGATTTACAACACATGTGGAAGTAAAATAAATGACAAACAATAGTATAAAGGTCAGGAAAAGAGAAATAAAAGGTATACTGTTTTAAGTTTCTTATAATATATGCAATTATAATATTAGTTGTAGATTGAACTGTGTTAAGTTAAAGATGTGATCTATAAACCCTAAAACAACTAGCACAATAACCAATCAAAGAGCTATAGTTAATAAGCCAGCAAGGGAAATAGATAGACTCATAAAAGATAATTAATCCAAAAAAAAAAAAAAAAGCTAGAGAGGAGTTCCCGTCGTGGCGCAGTGGTTAACGAATCCGACTAGGAACCATGAGGTTGCGGGTTCGGTCCCTGCCCTTGCTCAGTGGGTTAACGATCCGGCGTTGCCGTGAGCTGTGGTGTAGGTTGCAGACGCGGCTCGGATCCCGCGTTGCTGTGGCTCTGGCGTAGGCTGGTGGCTACAGCTCCGATTCGACCCCTAGCCTGGGTCCCTCCACATGCCGAGGGAGCGGCCCAAGAAATAGCAACAACAACAACAACAACAACAAAAAGACAAAAGACCAAAAAAAAAAAAAAAGCTAGAGAAAGCAATAAAGGAGAGAGAGACAGAAGGACAAATAGAAAGCAATAAGTTATTAGATTTAAGTCCAGTCATACCACTAATCACATTAAATTTAAAAGGTCTAAACACCCCCCAATTAAATGTATGCATTTAATGAGAAATTGTGTTGTAAATTGTACATCAGTACTGTTTTGCTAGCTGCCTCTTTCACCATTGCTGGAATCAGGTATTCATTCTAGGAGCCTTCACCACACTGTCTGTAGGTTGATAGTTAGAAGGAGCCCAAATTTTGTTGGCAAAAATCTTCTACACAAATAAAACAGTGAAAATATATTTCAGCCACTGAAAAGTGTTCTGAATAATAGATCTGTCCTATAAGGTAGTGATTTGCATCTGTGACCTACACCATAGCTGATGGCAATGCCGGATCCTTAACCCACTGAGCAATGCCAGGGATCAAACCTGCGTCCATCCATTCGTTAACCACTGAGCCATGATGCGAACTCCTGTATCACTTAATTTAAACCTCAAGGCAACTCATATAGAGTTATGCTATCAATCACTTCTTTCTCAACTAACAGATAAGGAACTGAGATTTATAGAGGTTAAGTAATTGCCCAAGGACATGCAGATAATAAGTGGCAGAACCTGTCCAAACACAGATCCAGGTCATTCCACAGGATGTTCTATACTGCCTCGTGAAATTGAAGAGAGAGACTTAACAGTACAAGATGTCACTGATTCCAAATTACTTATCAAACATCTGCCTCAGACCCAATCCTGAAACAAATTCTAAGGACATGCAAGTGACCAGTCCATGCTTTCAAGGAGTTCATACAATATTGCAGGGCATATTTATATATACATAATGAAAATTAGGTGAAAATGAAAAGCGAAGTTATAATAAGAGACAACTCAGAAGGAAACTCTGTAGCTTGACTGGAGATGTCAGGGAAGGTTTTCTGAAGAAAGAAACATTAGCGTTGAATCTGAAAGACTAGTGAAAACTCCCTAGGCCAAAAGGAGGAGTGACTCAGGATGGGAGGTGAATTCAGGAAACTGCAAGCACAGAATCCACTGGAGAGGGAACAGGAAGAAGCTGGTAAGATGAGTAAGGACAATCATGGAGGGTAATATATGACATGCTAAGAAGTTTTAACATATATGTATACACACACACATATCAGTACAATGTTCATGTGTATGTATGTATGCATATGTATCACAGTTATGTATACAGTTATATATACTATATATGTGTGTGTGTGTATACACACGCATACTTTTTTTTTTTCCTTTTTAGGGCTGCACCTGTGGCATATGGAGGTTCCCAGGCTAGGGGTCGTATTGGAGCTACAGCTGCCGGCCTATGCCACAACCACAGCAACACCAGATCTAAGCCTTGTCTGTGACCTATACAACAGCTCACAGCAATGCCAGATCCTTAACCCACTGAGCAAGGTCAGGGATTGAACCCGAATCCTCATGGTTCCTAGTAGGATTCATTTCCGCTGTGCCACGACAGGAACTTCCCCACACAAACTTTTTTTCATATCAGTTATAGCTGAATGAGTTCATTGAACTCAGTTTGTCTGTCATCATTGGTCTGGGCAAAGTCTTGCTTGTTCTGTTTGTTTTCATTTATACATCCTGCTTTATTACCAATAAAGGTGACAAAGGTGATTCTGCTCCTCCTTCCTCAATCCTTTCCTACACAAATCTTCCAAAACAATCCATATGTATCTCTTTATTTGAATTTGTTCCTGTAAAATGTGAATTGTATTGTATGTACATAATTTTAATTTCCATAAATGATGTGCTATGGCTCTCAGCCATTTCTTGTTTCCTTCTACTCAGCTCTGTTTGGAAATCACACCATCTTGATACTAATTGACAGCTAATCCTTTACCTCTCGTTGCTGCCCAAGGAGACGGTTTGTCTTGCCTTTTTCTTACAGCAGCAGGGTAGCCATTCAGACATGGCTTTTAAAGACTGTTGTCTGAAGGCCCAGTGACGCAGGCTGAGTAGGATGGACTGGGTGGAGGAGGCTATTTCTCATGTCCAGGTAGTTGCTGCCATTTGTCAACGCAGGAAATTATTCAAGATGATCAAATTTATCCTGACTTTTTAAATACTGGAAAAACTGAAGGCCAAAGGAAATACTTCTGCAGGGTGGATTCAACCAAAGACTGCGATAGCCTGACTTTTACACAAAACATTTGAATCAGGAGTTCCTGTTGTGGCTCAGCAATAGGTTCAATCCCTGGCCCAGCTCAGCAGGTTAAGGATCCAGCATTGTCCTGAGCTATGGTGTAGATTGTAGATGTGGCTCAGATCCTGTGTTGCTATGGTTGTGGCATAGGCAGGCAGCTGTAGCTCCAAATCAACCTCTAGCCTAGGAACTTGCATATGCTGCAGGTGTGGCCCTAAAAAGCAAACAAATAAATAATTAAATAAAAACTTTTGAGTCAGAGAAGGAATGAGGTCAGATTTGTGTTTCAGAAATTAAGAGGAGGATGAAATAGAGTAGAAGACAGGACACTGAAGATTATAAATTGAATTTTTTTGTTTGTTTTTGTTTTTTGTCTTTTCTGGAGCTGCATCCGCAGTCTATGGAGGTTCCCAGGCTAGAGGATTGAATGGGAGCTACAGCTGCCAGCCTATTCCACAGCCACAGCAACTCAAAATCTCAGAATCCAAGCCGAGTCTGTGACCTACACCACAGCTCAAGGCAATTCGAGATCCTTAACCCACTTAGCAAGGCCTGGGATCAAACCTGAGTCCTCATGCATCCACCTGCGTCAGATTCATTTCTGCTGAGCCACGATGGGAACTTTCCATAAATTGAGTTTTGAATGTCAATGAGCTGAAGGGCTTATGGAATGAAATTCTGACACCTACTCCATGAATGAACCTGAAAACATTGTGCTAAGTGAAAGAAGCCAAGCACAAAAGGACAAATATTGTATAATTCTACTTATGTGAGGTTCCTAGAATAGAGACAAGAAGTAGAAAAGTGGTTACCAGGGCCGGGGATGGGAGAATGGGGAGTTATTGTTTGATAGTTATGAATTTTAAGTTTGGGATGATGAAAATATTATAGAGATGGATGGTGGTGATGCTTCAATAGGAATGTGAATGTACTTAATGCCATTGAACTGTATACTTAAAAAAGGGTGAAAATGGTAAATTTTATGTTGTGTGTATTTTAATACACAGCCACACAAACACACTTACTCCCACACCAGCCTCTTTAGCCAAAAGGACAAGGCTGAGTTTATTGCTTACAGCAGTAAGGGAGAACTTCCACAGTGTCAAGAGAGTGAGGCTGGGTCAAAATTTATTAAGAATTTGAATTTTGATTCAAGGCAATTCTTTCAATATTTTTGCCAAAACTCGGCCTCTGTTCAGATTGAGGCAGAGTTTTGGGTGAAAGAGAAAAAGACAGCTTTATTGCTTTGCCAGGCAAAGGGGGCCACAGCAGGCTAATGCCTTAAAGACTGTGCCCCTGCCTTGGGTGGTTTTATAGTTTGGGGAGTGGAAAAATTGGGCCGCAGATAAGGATCAGGGTAGAGGTAAACTTGCATTGTCTTTCAAAGCTGGCTCCAGGACATGTTCTGGTGGTCCTTCTTTCAGGAATGAAGAATATTTCATCAAGCAGTTCTTCCATTTGTTGGGGGTTTTAGGTCTGCAGAAAGGCTCAAAGAAGATATTGTTATGTATATTCCTTGAGGAGGAATCGAGACCCTGTCCCAAGGCTGCACAATTGTTTTTGACTGCTCCTCCCAGGTCTCTGCATCCTCTCCCTTACCCGATTAGCAACTGCCCTTTGGAACTCAGGGAAGGTCCTGGAGGCTAAAGCTTATTCCCTAAAAACAAGAAATGGAGAACACAGAAAGACTTTTTTGCCCAGGACCCTCACTAGGGACTTGACTGGATAAGCTTGAGTAAGAATCATGATAAACAGTCTAGGAATGTTAGGAAAAGTAAGGTAAAATAATAGCAGAGGGATTTAAAGGATATTTTTTATTATTTTATTTTATTTTGGCCTGTTCCATGAGGAAGTTCCCGGACCAGGGATCGAACACTTACCACAGCAATTAACAGAGCCATAGCAGTGACAAGGCCAGATTAAAGATTTTTTTTAAAATAACAACTTTCAGTGGTTAAGGAATCCGACTAGGAACCATGAGGTTGCAGGTTCGACCCCTGGCCTTGCTCAGTGGGTTAAGGATCTGGCATTGCCGTGAGCTGTGGTATAGTTTGCAGATGCAGCTCAGATCTGGTATTGCTGTTGCTCTGGCATAGGCCAGCAGCTACAGCTCCGATTCGACCCCTAGCCTGGGAATCTCTATATGCTGCAAGAGCGGGCCAAGAAATGGCAAAAAGACAAAAATAAATAAATAAATAAAATAAAATAAAATAACAACTTTAGGGAGTTCCCTAGTGGCTCAGTGGGCTAAAGATTGGGCATTGTCACTGCAGTGGCTCTGGTTACTGCTGTGGCAAGTGTTCAATACCCACATGCCATGGGTGTGGCCAAAAAATAATAAAAAATAAAAAACAACTTTATCAAATTCATCCACTAAACATGTATAATACAGTGGTTTTTAGTAATTTTGCAGAGTTGTGCAATCGTCCTCATAATCAATTTTAGAACATTTTCACTAATCCCTGCCCAGTTCCCTAGCTGTTAGCAATCATTCCCTATTTCCCTCCCCACCCCCTCAGTTCGGAGGAAAAACTTTACCAATTTAGGTTTAATAATAGGGGCCTTTGAATTAACAATAGATTAACAGAAGACAAGAAAACAAGGTTTATTCACAAGCATTCAGGACAGTTCAGACAAGAGGCTCTCTAAACTGCTGGAGATAGGGGTTGATATATCAATTTAATGGGACTAAGAGAAAGGAGAGAAAGGGCTGCTATGGGAAGAACAAAAGGTTTGGTATTTTGGGGTTTGTTTTGTTTTCAGGAAAGACAAAAGGGCTTTAGGGACACAAATGCAAGTTTGACAGTTCTCGATAAAGTTGTTTATGCAATTTCTCTTCCTGGGTGAAGAGGTCAGTCTTCCTGGGAGTGAAACTCCCCCAGGGGATCACTGGCAGTTTTAATCTAGCAAGGCATTGTCTTTTGGTCAGATAGCAATGTTCTAGAAAGGCTTTTTTCTATATTTGTTGTATCTCAAACATCTTCAGTTTAAAACAACCTTTCTCTGAACTTGGGGTTGGGGAGGAACCAAGCAGGGCCCTGTGGGACTCTGGGGGCACACAGTCTTTCTGTGTCCCCCATTTCTTGTTTTTAGGAAATAAGCTTCAGCCTCCATGACCTTCCCTGAGTTCCAAAGGGCAAGTTCTAACAGTTGCTAATCAGGAAAGGGAGGGGATGCTGAGACAAGGATGGAGCAGTCAGGAAATGATAGTGCAGCCTTGGGGTAGGGTCCTGGTTCCTCTTCAAGGAATATACGTAAGAATATCTTTGAGCCTTTCTGCAGAACTAAAATCCCCAACAAATGGAAGATGTTAAGTACTTAATAGGGATCAAACCCAAGTCCTCATGGATAACTGCTGAGCCAAGATGGGAACTCCTACCCTTTCAATTTAACTAAGTTTTGCATTACACTGAAAAGAGCCCACAACTGGAAGAGCTTTCCCTCATTTTACCACAAACAGAAAAGTTAAAATGTGTTTTAAAAAGTGTCAAAAAGGTAAAACAAGACTCTCATACAGATTTTTTGAAAAAGAACACCTGATGGAGTTCCCATCGTGGTGCAGTGGAAATGAATCCCACTAGGAACTATGAGGTTGCGGGTTCAACCCCTGGCCTCGATCAGTGGGTTAAGGATCCAGTGTTGCTGTGAGCTGTGGTGTAGGTCAAAGTCGCGGCTCGGATGCTCTGTTGCTGTGGCTGTGGCATAGGCTGGTGGCTGCAGCTCCGATTAGACCCCTAGCCTGAGAACCTCCATATGCCACAGGTGTGGCCCTAAAAAGACAAAAAGACAAAAAAAAAATTGTTAATGAGGGAACCAGTAAAACAGTATAGCTTGTTCAAGGGAGAATCAAAAGAGACACAAATTTGCATGGAGTAAAGGAATTTCAAAATGAATTTACAAATGAATTGGTAATCTGACTTTTTCCAAAGTTCAGGAGAGGAAGAAGCCAAGGGAACTTCCACTTGACAGAATTTGTGTCTATAGCAAGAATTGTTATGCATATCTATTAGTTACCTACAATTTACAGAATAGCAAAGTAGCTCTAGGGCAATGAAGGGGCTCAGAACATGCCACTGCAAAACATGCTGCTTCGGCATATTGGTTATTTTCTTTTTTTTTTTTTGTCTTTTTTAGGGCCGCTCCTGCGGCGTATGGAGGTTCCCAGGCTAGGAGTCCAATCAGAGCTGCAGCCGCCAGCCTGCACCACAGCCACAGCAACGTGGGATCCTTAACCCACTGAGCAAGGCCGGGGATGGAACCCACACCTAGTCGGATTAGTTATCCACTGCTCCATGATGGGAATGCACTTGGTTATTTTCTTGTTTGTCTTGTTTTGCTTTTTTTTAGAGCCGCACCCATGGCATATGGAATTTCCCAGGCTAGGGGTTGAATTGGAGCTGCGGGCCAGAGCCACAGCCACAGCACAGATCTGAGCCACATCTGCAATTTACACCACAGCTTTCAGCAACACCGGATTCTTAACCCACTGAGCGAGGCCAGGGATTGCACCCATGGATACTAGTCTGATTCTTTTCCACTCAGTGACAATGGGAACTCTGGGCATGTTGGCTATTTTGAGCTGAAGCCATTTGAGAAACAGCAGATGCAGGAAAGGCTCTCTGCCCTCCCTGTCGCCTATAAACAGGTCATAAAATTTCCCACGGAAAAAGTGCCCTCCTTGAACCAGGAAAAGAACGCTCTTGTTGCCGGAGACAGTGCAGAAATGGACCTATACAAACAGGCCCGCTAAAATAACCCTGATCTCCTAGTTTCCCCCTTGTATTTTCCATTTCCCCACAATTTACTGCCCCAACTTCAACCCCCTTTATCACTTCTCCTTAAAATTACCATTTATTTATTTATTTATTTATTTTTATTTTTTTTTGTCTTTTTGCCATTTCTTGGGCCGCTCCCGAGGCATATGGAGGTTCCCAGGCTAGGGGTCCAATCGGAGCTGTAGCCACCAGCCTACGCCAGAGCCACAGCAATGCTGGATCCGAGCCGCCTCTGCAACCTACACCACAGCTCATGGCAACGCCGGATCGTTAACCCACTGAGCAAGGCCAGGGACTGAACCCGCAGTCTCATGGTTCCTAGTCGGATTCGTTAACCACTGCGGCAGGACAGGAACTCCTACCATTTATTTTTAAAAAGCACATAAACTTTTGGTTTTGATGGCTGCTTTGGGCCTTTTTTGTCTTTTCATCTTTTTAGGGCCGCACACGCGGCATATGGAGGTGCCCAGGCTAGGGGTCTAATCGGAGCTACAGTTGCTGCCTTATACCAGAGCCACAGCAATGCCAGATCTGAGCCTCATCGGCGACTTACACCACAGCTCATGGCAATGCTGGATCCTTAACCCACTGAGTGGGGCCAGGGATGGAACCTGAAACCTCATTGTTCCTAGTTGGATTCGTTTCTGTTGTGTCACAACAGGAACTCCTGCTTTGGGTCATGATTTTCCTACAAAGTCTCCCCTAGGAACCTAAAAATATTAAATAAAGTTTGTATGCTTTTCTCCTGTTAATTTATCTTATGTCAGTTTAATTGCCAGGCCTACCCACAGAACCTAAGAGGGTAGAAGAAAGTTTTTTCCCTCTACAGCAGTGAAAGTCTAGAAGCACCTAATCCATAAGGGCGTGCTCTAAACAATGGCTGGTTTTCAGGGCCACCCAGCAAATCTCTTTTTCTTACGCACACTAACAGGAATGCTATTATTGTTACCATTTTAGAGATGATGAAATTGAAGAGAAATAGAAATAAATTGCCTGGGACAACACAGTATGATGTTAGGGACTGCCCCTCAATGAATGTTTAGGAAAGTCAGTCTCCTTGATTTCCTTCACCCTGGCAACACCCAGGAATTAAAGAAGCAATACATTTATGGCTTCTGTTAAAATAAAAGTGTTAAAAATAAAGGTCCTGGATTGAATATGATGAACCCAGGAATTAGAAGAAACTTTAAAAAAAAAACCCACCTCCCTAGTTGACTAGAGATTCAGGCCAAGGTCTCTGCTTTGTTTGACTTTTCACATTAAGCTACTAGAGCTTTTAGGTTCAATAGTTGGGAGTTCCCTTTGTGACTCAGTGAAAACAATTCCGACTAGTAACTATGAGGTTTCGGGTTTGATCCCTGACCTTGCTCAGTGGGTTAAAGATCCTACATTGCTGTGGCTGTGGTGTAGCCTGGCTGCTACAGCTTCGATTCGACCCCCTAGGCTGGGAATCTCCATATGCCATGGGTGTGGCCCTAAAAAGAAAAAAAAAAAAAAAAGAATGTAACAGTTGGAGTTCCCTGGTGGCTCAGAGGGTTAAGGATCCAGTGTTGTCACTGCTGTGGCTCAGGTTCCCTGGCCTGGGAAATTCTGCATGCTGTGGGTACAGCCAAACAAACAAAGAACACAAAAACAAAAAACACCTCAACAATTTAAGACCTAAATACTTCTTTTTTACTTTTCAGTTTTTAAAAAAATGTTTATTTGAGGTATAATTCCTATATCATATATTTCACCCATTTAAAGCATGTAATTCTATGGTTCGTAGTATAGTATTGCATGTAGTAGATAGGCAACTGTCTCCATAATTCTCAAAAATAAACCATTCCCTTTGGCTGTCACTCCCAAACCCACCTCTTTCTCCCAACCCTGTTTCTGTAGATGCCCATTCTGGACATTTCATATCAATGAAATCATACAGTACATATCTTTTGTGGCTGGCTTCTTAGCACAATGTTTTCAGGTTCATTCATGTTTGTTTTTTGCTTTTTAGTGCCTCACTCGTGGCATATGGAAGTTCACAGACTAGGGTCGAATTGGAGCTATAGCCGCCAGACTATACCACAGCTCATGGCAGTGCCAGATCCCTAACCCACTGAGTGAAGCCAGGAATCAAACCCGCCTCCTCATGGATCCTGGAGGGGTTTGTTAACCACTGAGCCATGAAGGGAACTCCCCTTTCATGTTTAACATGTAGCAGCTCTTGATTTCTTCTATAGCTGAATAATATTCTGTTGTATAAATAGATCACATATTGAGGATACATCAGAAAACGGACTGTTGGCTTGTTTCCATTGTTTGACTATCAGGAAAAATGCTGCTGTGAACATTCCTGCGCAAGTTTTTATGTAGACAAATATGCAATTTTTATTTTCTTCCGGGTATGTACCTAGGAGTGGAATTGCTGGGTCATATGGTAAGTCTGTTTGCGGTTTTGAAATTGTGGTAAAACACACATAAATTTGTCCATCTTAACCACTTTTATGTGTACAGTTCAGTAGTGTTAAATATATTCACATTGCTGTGCAATACACCTTCAGAAATTTTTCGTAACGGAAACTTTACACTCATTAAACAAAAACTCCCTATTTCCTCTTCCCCCAGCTCCAGGCATCCACCATCCTACTTTCTGTTTCTATGAATTTATTCTAGATACCTCAGTATTTGTCTTTTTGTGATTCATTTATTCCACTTAACACAATGTCTTCAAGGATCATCTATGTTATAGCATATAGCATCGATGTCAGAATTTCCTTTTTTATTAAGACTCAATAATATTCCTATTCTACCGTATATTTATATTCACATTTACATTTTATTTATCTATTCGTCCATTATTGGACATCGTTTGTTGTTTACACCACTTGCCTGTTGTGAATAACACTTCTATGAGCATGTGTGTGTCAAAGAGGAAAACTTTTCCTCTACTCTTTTATGTTCAGTTTCTGAGGGCTGCAAATTAAACCGACAAAAGCCTGATTAACAGGAGAACAGGCACTTTATTTTTATTGATGTTCATGTGCATGGGAGGTCACAGAAAAGTGAAACTCAGATAAATGTTTAGACTTGGGAGCTTATTTACCCTTTTAACAAAGGGTTTGGACTTCAAGGGACAACAAGTTGTGTGGACGCAACTAGGAAATATAGGAGGAGCTAATGGAAGATAAGAGCTATTTTAGTAAGGTCTGTTTATGGAAAGTTATCATGGCGTCAACCCCCCATCTTTAGGGATGAATCTCTTTTCTCTCAAAGAGAAATTTCCCCTGCTTTCAGGCACAGAAGATAACAAAGAATGTTTTTCTGAGGAGTTGCCATTTTTTATTTAACAGCTGATAGAAAAATATAGCAAAATATAGCACTATAGCAAAATCTGAGTAAAGTAAATTGTATTTCAAAATTGATGTTCTACAACTACCTAAGACAGACCAGTAATAATAAAATGTGTATGTGTGTGTGTGTGTGTGTGTGTGTGTGTGTGTGTGTGTGTGTGTGAGATATATCTTTTTAGGGCCGCACCCGTGGCATATGGAGGTTCCCAGGCTAGGGGTCAAATCGGAACTGCAGCTGCCAGCCACAGCCACAGCCACAGCAACTTGGGATCTGAGTGGTGTGTGCAACCTACACCACAGCTCATGGCGATGCCAGATTCTTAACCCACTGATTGAGGCCAGAGATCAAAGCCATGTCCTCATGGATACTAGTCAGGTTAGTTACCACTGAGCCTCAGTGAGAACTCCAAAACCTGTATATTTTTAAAAGAAGAAATGAACATTTTGACTTTGGAACAGGGAATGTTTTTTTCTTACTTTCTTTATACTTGAATTTTAAATGAAAAGATCCTTCTTTATGTTTGGGAGAAAACAAATTTCATGAAAAACAGAAACTAAAAAAACCTAGTGTAGCCTAAGAGAGTCAATCCAGGGAGGAACGCCCTAAGGAGAAACCGATTCTCAGACAAGATAGTCAGCAGTGGAGACTGCAGCGCATGCTTTGCACTTAGCCGTTACCCTAGTTAGACAAAGAGCCCAGATGTATTAGTGTATTTACATATTAATGTGATTCCCACAATGTGGTGTCTATTTGGACCCCACACTAGGTAAAACAATGGACTTGAACTAGTGCCAGGCGCTTCTCTGTCAAGTTATGGAAGAGAAAATTTGAGTGGAGGCAGCAGGATTTGGTCCAAGGTCCAGCCTGAAGACATCAGAGATAAACAAATCTGTCCTCCAATATCCCCTGGACTGAGACTCCTTTGTCCTTGGTCCTTTTTTTTTTTTTTTTTTTTTCCGCCCAAGGGTAATACTGGTCACCCTTTCTCTTTTGTTAGGTAGGTACTGCCTATGGAAATGCAGCAGCTCCTCTTAGTAACCATGGGAACCTTATTGGCATGGCAACCTGGCAGCCACAGGGAAAGGCAGCAAGGGGAGGAGGGATGGAAGTAGTGGGAGGTGGTTCTGTGGAAGAAGGGAGGGGGTAAGCAGGCCACCCTTCCTGCTGAGGAGAGAAAAGGAGGAGGAGAGATGCCCAGCTCTCTGGTGGCCCCAAAGAAAGGCCCTGATGAGTTCAAACCTCACTGCATAATCCAGTTCAGGAGGGGCTTGGGACAGGGCTACAAGCCAAACTGAACCCCAGGCCCTAGATCTACTAATTTTTTTCTCTTCTATGGTGTGGCTCAGCAGCAGCAGGAGAAGCTGGGGTGGGGTGGGGAGGAGAGAGACAGAAAGAGGCATCTCACCACACATAAGCATATTCTGACATTAAGTTTTGATTTCAGGCAAAATACCACACAGAGTTTTTGTTGGGGAGACCCCAGTACCTTTTGTTAAAGATGTCTGGGGATGAGGAAATTTCTAAGCAACATCTAAAGCAAGAAACACATCTATCAATGAAGTTGAGGGAGGCTGAGAATGTAGTGGAAACAAAACCAAACAAGATCCACTAGGGAGAAAATACTTCTGCTGGAGAGGAAGGAGTGAGCAGCAGGGCAGCTGACAGTGTCCTGGCAGTCCTGTTTCTAGGCTTAGCCAGATTCTCTGTCATTCTGGGTTTCTCTGATGGACAGGTGTAAACTGGTTCTATCCTGGAGTCAGATGTTACCCTGCACCTTACTTACCTGTAGAAGTCTCAAACGAATCAGTTTCTCATAGTCCATTCCCTCTTTTCCTAAGACAGAGGATAATAATATTCTATGGGGCCATTGTGAAAATAAATGAGATTGAAAATATTAACAAACAAAAAAGGAAACAGAATACGCAATAAAAACCTTTAATAAACTGTAGGTTGCAGACGCAGCTCGGATCTGGTGTTGCTGTGGCTGTGGTGTAGGCTGGCAGCTATAGCTCCGATTAGACCCCTAGCCTGGGAACCTCCATATGCCACAGGTGAGGCCCTAAAAAGACAAAAGACAAAAAAAAAAAAGAAACAAACAAAAAAAATCCTTTAATAAACCGTAATATTAATCAAAATGATTAGGCACACAAATAATAGCTACCCTTGTTATTCTGTTGCTCTTTATATATTTTTTTAGGGCTGCACCCAGGGCATATGGAAGTTCTCAGGCTAGGGGTCTAATTGAATGCCACAGCTACAGCAACGTGGGATCCAAGCTGAGCCTACATCCTACACCACAGCTCAGGGCAACAATGGATCCTTAACCCACTGAGCGAGGCCAGGGATAGAACCTGTGTCTTAGTTGGGTTTGTTACCACTGAGCCACAGTGACAACTCCTCTGCTGGCTCTTTAGAAATGGCTCTGTTGGATTGGTTCTGTAGCATCACCTGAGATCTGAGCAATTTTTTTTCCAATGCATTGATTAAAAAAAAAAAAAAAAAAAAAAAAAAAGGGAGTTCCCGTTGTGGCGCAGTGGTTAACGAATCCGACTAGGAACCATGAGGTTGCGGGTTCGGTCCCTGCCCTTGCTCAGTGGGTTAACGATCCGGCGTTGCCGTGAGCTGTGGTGTAGGTTGCAGACGCGGCTCGGATCCCGCGTTGCTGTGGCTGTGGCGTAGGCCGTTGGCTACAGCTCCGATTCAACCCCTAGCCTGGGAACCTCCATATGCCGCGGGAGCGGCCCAAGAAATAGCAACAACAATAACAACAACAAAAGACAAAAAAAAAAAAAAAAAAGAGTTCCCGTCGTGGCGCGGTGGTTAACGAATCCGACTAGGAACCATGAGGTTGCGGGTTCGATCCCTGCCCTTGCTCAGTGGGTTAATGATCTGCGTTGCCATGAGCTGTGGTGTAGGTTGCAGACGCGGCTTGGATCCCGCGTTGCTGTGGCTCTGGTGTAGGCCGGTGGCTACAGCTCCGATTGGACCCCTAGCCTGGGAACCTCCATATGCCGCAGGAGCGGCCCAAGAAATAGCAAAAAAGACAAAAAAAAAAAGCTTTATTGAGATATAGTCATATACCATAAAATCACCCTTTTAAATTGCACAATTCAGTGGATTTTAGGATAGTCATAGAGTTGTACAATTTTTTTATAGAGTTGTATAATTATCACCATTATCTAATTTTAGTACATTTTCATCACTTCAAAAGAGACTAAAGAGGAGTTCCCACTGTGGCTCAGTGGGTTAAGAACCCGACATAGTGTCCATGAAGATGCAGGTTCAATCTCTGGCCTCATTCAGTGGGCTAAGGATCCAGTGTTGCTGCAAGATGCAGCATAGGTTGCAGATGTGACTGAGATCCTGTGTTGCTGTGGCTGTGACTTAGGCCTCACCTGCAGCTCTGATTCAACCTCTAGACTGGTAACTTCCATATTTCATAAGTGTAAAAAGAAAAAAAAAGATAAAGAAACTGCACACCCATTAGCAGTCACTCTGTATCCCTCCCACCTCCCACCCCCAAACACACAGCCCTGGAAACCATGGATTGACTTTCTTTCTCTATGGATTATCTATTCTGGACATTTGATATAAATGGAATCATGCAACTTGTGACTTCTTGGTTCTGACTTCTTTCACTAAAGTGAAATTTTTTTTTTTTTTTTTGCTTTTTAGGGCCGCACCCACGGCATATAAAAGTTCCCAGGCTAGGGGGTTCAATCAGAGCTATAGCTGCCGGCCTATGCCACAGCCACAGCAACATCAGATCCAAGCTGCATCTGCGACCTACACCACAGCTCAGGGCAATGCCAGATCCCTAACCCACTGAGCAAGGCCAGGGGTCGAACTTGTAACCTCATGGTTCCTAGTCAGATTCATTTCCGCTGCACCACCATGGGAACTCCTAAACTGAATATTTTCATGGTTCATTCAAGTTGTAGTATGTATCAGTACTCTCCCTTTTTATGACTGAATAATATTCCATTGGTGGTAGTTTATACATTCATCTATCAGTGAACATTTAGCTTGTTTCCGTTGTTTTGGCTATTAGGAATAAAGCTGGTAGAAACAGTCAGGTACCAGTTTTTGTGTGTATGTACTGATCAAGTTTTTTTTTTTTTTTTTTTGTCTTTTGTCTTTTTTAGGGCCCCATCCATGCTTATGGAGGTTCCCAGACTAGGGGTCCAATCGGAGCTACAGCTGCCAGCCTACGCCACAGCCACAGCAATGCCAGATCTGAGCTGTGTCTGCAACTCACAGCAACGCCAGATCCTTAACCCACTGAGCAAGGCCAGGGATCGAACCCACAACCTCATGGTTCCTAGTCGGACTTGTTTCCGTTGCACCACGACAGGAACTCCAAGATCAAGTTTTAATTTACAGTTTATCAAGCCCCACGGCCTACATATGATCAGATAAAGAAATATGGTGTTCCTGTTGTGGCTCAGAGGGTTAAGAAACTGACTAGTATCCAGGAGGATGTGGGTTTGATTCCTGGCCTCGTTCAATGGGTTAAAGATCCGGCACTGATGCAAGCTGTGGTGTAGGTGGCAGATGTGGCTCAGATCTAATGTTGCCACAGCTGTGGCATAAGCACCAGTTGCAGCTCTGATTTGACCCCTAGACAGTGAACTTCCATATGCCACATGTGTGGCAGTAAAAAGAATAAGAAAAACAAAACAAAACAAAAATAAATTATAAATATGAAAAAGAGGCTGACATGATTTCTTTTAAATTTCCCCCAGACTGTACTTTTTTTTAATTCTTACTCTCCTCCTTACTCTTTTTTTTTTTTTTTGGCCATACCCATGGCATATGGAGGTTCCCAGGCTAGAGGGTCCAATTGGAGCTACAGCTGCTTGCCTATGCCACAGCCACAGCAATGCAGGATCCAAGCTGCATCTGTGACCAACACCACAGCTCACAACACCCCAGATCAGACAGGTGAGCAAGGCCAAGGGTCGAACCCACAAACTTATGGCTCCTAGTCGGATTTGTTTCTGCTGCACCACGACGGGAACTCCTAAACCAAATATTTTCAGGGTTCATCCAAGTTGTGGTATGCATCAGTACTCTCCCTTTTTATGACTGAATAATATTCCATTGGTGGTAGCAAGGCCAGGGATCGAACCCCCATCCTCAAGGATACTAGTCAGATTTGTTTCCGATGTGCCATTATGGGAACTCCTTCCTTACTCTTACTTTCATTTCTCCCTGTAGAAAAATCTAGTCCATCTCATGCATATTTCCAGATAGGACATCTGAGATACTCACAAAAGATTGTTCCCCACCCACAAAAGATATTCTTGAAGTGTGGGAGGGGGAGAGGGAAAGAGGGATAATGTTATGTAGACCAAACTTCTAATTTAAGGGCAATTGAAATATCATTTAGAAACATTGTTTGAAACTTTATTGAGATAGGCTCTTAATTCTAAAAATTATTCAAGTCACACACACAGCACCTTTTAGGAATCACCTACCTTTACCAAAGTTAGGGTAGATGTAGTGTTGCCAGAAAAAGTAGAGTGCCCAATTAAATTTGAATTTCAAATAAACAATAGATTTTGAAAAAAATTATTGTCACTAATGTTGCATAAAATAGACACATTAAAAAATTAATTATTGTCATCTGAAATTCAAATTTAACTGGGAGCCCCATATCTTTACTTGGAAAATCTGGCAATGCTAGAAGAGGAAATAAAAGAACATCCAACAGTTGTTAACGAATCCGACTAGGAACTATGATGTTGTGGGTTTGATCCCTGGCCTTGCTCAGTAGTGTAGGTTGCAGACGCGGCTCGGATCCCGTGTTGCTGTGGCTCTGGTGTAGGTTGGCGGCTACAGCTCTGATTGGACCCCTAGCCTTGGAACCTCCATATGCCACGGGAGCAGCCCAAGAAATGGCGAAAAGACAAACAAAACAAAACCATCCAACAGATATAAATTATTTTTATGACTGAATAGTAACTGAGGTTTGGTTACAGGAAATCTCAGAATAAAATGGAATTTGGAGTTAATTTGTAGATTTAATTTACTTTTATCTCCCTAGGGTTTTGTACAACTAAGCCTCGTGTCATCTTTCTTTCTCACAATATCTCTGTGAAATACTTAGAAGTCCACTCATGGAGAAACAAAGGCAAAGCTATTAAAAGGACCCTTCAGTGAGTTTGGGGTCAATTTAAACAAGATATTTTGATTCCTTTTTGAAAGAAAATATGGATTTTAGATTCATTAAATTTAAGAGAAGGAAAGAATTTTAAGCTCTTTATATTATAAATTGGGAAACTGAGGTCCAGAAAACCTAAGTAATTTTCCCTAAGTCACAAAACTCACTAATGGTGAAGTTGACGCTGAAATCCCAAACTCTTGACTCCTGGTCAAGGAGCTTATCCTACTTTAACAGCATCACATACCCTTTCCTTTAGTTTTCCTCTGTTTTAATGTGGTCTAGTCTGATCAATCATAATCTCACAATTATGTGAAACACTAAACTTAGAATTATTCTTAGACCTTCCAAGTGGCAGAGAGCTAGATTACTTAACGTGGAGCAAATATTTCTCTGTTCCAAACAAGGTTTCCTAAAGGATTTGAATACTTTCTATTCATTTCTTTTGGCTGCAAAGAATTGCCATTATCAGATTTGGGAGTAATCTTTCTTTCTGAATAGGTAATGAGTGAGATTCATTTGATTTATGCATTTTGCGTTTCATCCGTGTTCAACCATTATACCCAACGAACACTCTGAAGAGATTTTGGAAAGAAGCTGGATTTTTTTGAATATGCAAATCTAAAAAAATCAGATTTTTGACTGATCACAGATTACCAAGCCTCTCAAAACTTCTGGTTTTACATTCATTCTATGTCAAACTGCTTTGTGTGTTTCTAGGACAACAGTTAGCATTTAGACTCATCAACTTCTTTTCACGTGTTCCAGGGATCTGCTCAGTATCCAACAATGAATTTTTCCCTTCATATCTCTCTAAAACTCAGTCCCAAAGCCATGCCATGTCAAGAATTTTGCAGGCTATCTTTTTGTCTGTATATTTTATTTTATTTTTTGCTTTTTTGGGGGGCCATAACCATGGCATGTGGAAGTCCCCAGGCTAGGAGTTGAATTGGAGCTGCAGCCACCGGCCTACACCACAGCCACAGCAAAGCTGTGGGATCCAAGCTGCATCTGTGACCTACACCACAGCTCATGGCAATGCAGAACCCTTAATCCACTGAGCAAGGCCAGGGTTGAACCCACATCCTCATGGATACTAGTCAGGTTCATTACCACTGAGCCGCAATGGGAACTCTTAAGAGGTGGGTTCTTAACACATCATTTTCATAGTGTTGAAAATGCTGTCATGATGCAGAGCCATGCCTTAGAGAGGACAGCTGTGGCCCGGGGCAGGATTTGCAGAATGTGCTGGGCTCTGCCGGTTTGCTGGTGAAGTGATTTTTATATGGCTAGACTGATGCAGTGAAATGGCAAGGTGTTTTGGTATTTTTATTCCCTCAGGTGTATTTCTGAATCTTCACATCTCTGAATTCCAAGACATACTGGGGATAGCAGAAAATAGAGAGGATGACCTGAAACTGAGGGGAGAGGGGGTCAATCTTTAGGGTTTCAGACAAATGTTGTCCCTGCTTGGACTAGGGAGGGTCCCATAAAGAACCAAAAGTTAACACAAGAGTGAGTTCATAGAGCTGAACCATGTCTTGAGTGGCCTCACTGCTTCTAGGCTCTGTGACCTATTGTGAATAGGTGGCAACTATAGACCTATTCTGTCCCCATTCACCGAGGATACATGCTGATCAGCTCTGAGGAGTCACTTGGTAGCCACTGAGAGGGAAGATAAAGACTTTCTTTTTAGACTACTGTAGATCTGAAAGCCTCCCCACACTGGGGACCTCATTTTCCCTTTCCTATTAAAATCTGTAGTTCTCCTTTTTTTTTTTTTTTTTTTTTTAAGGGCCCCACTCAAGGCATAGGGAGGTTCCCAGCCTAGGGGCTGAATCGGAGCTAAAGCTGCCATCCTACACCACAACCAGAGCAACGGCAGATCTGAGCCACATCTGCAGCCTACACGACAGCTCACAGCAATGCCAGATCCTTAACCCACTGAGTGAGGCCAGGGATCAAAACTGTGTCCTTGTGGATGCTTGTCAGATTTGTTTCCACTGAGCCACTACAGGAACTCCTTTTCCTTTCTTGAAACATCCAATTTTTTTCTTATATAGAAAAAAAATTGTCATCACATTTACACTTATAGGATTTCCAATGTCTTAAGGGATCTTCATTCTTTGTTTTCAAACTAGCTCATATATTTTGTCTTTTTTTCATCAGAAAACAGAGGTGACTTGGAGTTCCATGGTGGTGGCTCAGTGGGTTGAGGATCCAGTGTTGTCACTGCTGTGGTGAGGGTTTGATCACTGGCCTGGGAACTTCCATATAACCCATGGGCATGGCCAAAAAAGAGAAAGAAAGAGAGACATGACCATTTGGGAATCAATAATTGATCATTTTTCTTGGGGGTGGGTTATTGTCAATTTTTATAATACTGCTTGTTCTTTTTGAAAGTAATATGGTCTTGTTCTTGGTGCATGTGTTTTATAGTAGGGAGTAATTACCTGCTGACTAGATGACTATGAATATAATTTAAATCTTTGGGAATTATTTTATTCCCTTGTGGAAACAAGTTGGCGTTTAATCAACCCTGGAGTTTTAGGATGGAGATGAATACAGGCTTGAATTACATGTTGGTCATTCAAGAACTACCAGTAATAGAAAAATCAAGTAGTCTTAAAATATTAGCAGATATGAACTCATCTTTATTTGTTGGGCTATGAATGATGTAGCTTTTCAATAAAGATTCAGCAGCTCTTTCCAGCATGTCATAGAAAACTGCTTTTTTTTTTTTTAAAGAAGGGTCCTTCTAAGGAAGATCAAACAGGGTAAGCACAATACACATCATGCTATCACTGAGTTTCTAAACTTAAAATGCCATTTCGAGCCTTGAAAGCCATAAAAAAAATAGAATGGGCAGCCCCATGAGGTCAAGTTTCTCATCAAGAGATGTGTCTAAGTAAAATCTGTGTGTAACATAATCTAGGAAGGATATTGGCTTCTATATCAGGTGAATAGTTAGACTAGAGGACCTTTAAATGCTTTATATACTCTAAGATTCTTTGATTCTACCAACTAAATTCGGTACTAAAATAAGTTCAGTTCAGGAGCTGAAATAAATACCCTAGAACAGGTATTGATGTAGTTCCAGAAGCTATTTTCCTATATTGCCAACAACCAACAGTCTGTACCCCTAACTCAGTCTTAGTTTTTCTTAAAAAGCATGTGTGTCTTTTCATACTTCCCAGCTTTGGTCCTGCTAATTCCCTCTGTAGGAAATGCAGCCACATCCAAGCAGAATGTTCACTCACCCCTTAAGGATTTACAGTTGTTCTCAGATTGGGATGAGTTGGCAATTTTTTTCAGACTTACAGGTCATTTGAGATTTTTTTTTTTTTTTGGTTGATTGGGGGTTTGCTACTGGCATCTAGTGGCCACGGTTGCTGGTCAACATTCTACAACGCACAAGACAGCCCCAAGCAACAATCACCCAGCCCCAAATACTACAGTGTTGGGCTTGAAAACCCCTGTTCTCTTCCCGGCTATCACATAACAATTATAAGGCTTTGTTTAAAACTCTTTCTATTGTCTTTAAAGCACCTATACCTTTGTCCACGGAAAGTGACGTTTATTTAGAAAATTTTTAAAGCTCTAGGAACTCTTAGCAAGTATAAAATAAAATTGGACTGACTCTGACTGGAGAGGTGGGAACTTGGAATAGCTCTACTCTTAGCCCTAAGGAAGCTTCTTGAAACTCCTAATGACACACAAGCAACATTGATTGAACACTTTTTTTTCTTCTTTTTTTGCCTTTTCTAGGGTCACTCCCACGGCATATGGAGGTTCCCAGGCTAGGAGTCGCATCGGAGCTGTAGCCGCCGGTCTATGCCAGAGCCACAGCAACGTGGTATCCGAGCTGTGTCTGTGACCTACACCACAGCTCACGGCAACGCCGGATCCTTAACCCACTGAGCAAGGCCAGGGATCGAACCCGAAACCTCATGGTTCCTAGTCAGATTCGTTAACCACTGAGCCACCACGGGAACTCCTGATTGAGCACTTTTGTACACTAGGGTCTGTGCCAAAGTTTTACCTGATTGCACACAGGAAGTATTAGCATATATTTTTTCCTGGTGTTTTTCAGGTGTACAGCAAAGTAAATCAATTATACACACATATACATCTATCCCTTTTCAAATTCTTTTCCCATATAGGTTATTACACTATATTGAGTAGGTTACCCTGTGCTATACAGCAGGTCCTTGTTGCCTATCTATTTTTTATAGAGTATTGTGCATATATCAATCCTGACCCCCCAATTTATCTCCCATTCCCCATGTCTTCCCTTTGGTAACAATAAAATTGTTTTCAAAATCTTTGACTCTGTTTCTGTTTTGAAAGTTCTTTTGCATCATTTTTCATTAGATTCCACATATTAGTGATATCGCATGATATTTGTCTGACTTACTTCACTCAATGTGATAATCCTTAGGTCCATCCATATTGTTGCAAATGACATTATTTTATTCTTTTTCATGACTGAGAAATATCCCATGATTCAATTCTCATCAATATTCCATTCTCACCACATCTTCTTCTTCTTCTTTTTTTTTTGTCTTTTCGCCATTTCTTAGGCCGCTCCCGCAGCATAGGGAGGTTCCCAGGCTAGGGGTCGAATCAGAGCTACAGCTGCTGGCCTATGCCAGAGCCACGGCAATGAGGGATCTGAGCCATGTATTTGACCTACACCACAGCTCACCGAAACGCCGGATCCTCAACCCCCTGAGCAAGGCCAGGGATGGAACCCGAAACCTCACGGTTCCTAGTCGGATTCGTTAACCACTGAGCCACCACGGGAACTCCTCACCACATCTTCTTTACCCATTTCTCTATTGATGGGCATTAGCTTGCTTTCATGTCTTGGCTATTGTAAATAGTGCTGTGGTGAATATTGGGGTGCATGTATCTTTTTGAATTATGGTTTTCTCTGGATATATGCTCACGAGTGGCATTGATGAATCATATGGTAGTTCTATTTTTCTTTCTTTCTTCTTCTTCCTCTTTTTCGCTTTTCAGGGCCACACCTGTGGCATATGGAAATTCCCAGGCTAGGGATCAAATTGGAGCTAGGCTGCTGGGCTATGCCACAGCCACAGCAACGCCAGATCCAAGCCTCGTCTGTGAACTATACCACAGTTCTCAGCAATGCCAGATCCTTAACCAACTGAGTGAGGCCAGGAATTGAACCCACATCCTGGTGAATACTAGTCAGATTCATTACCCCTGAGCCATGATGGGAACTCCTCTATTTTTCAATTTTTAAGGAAACTCCATACTGTTCTCCATAGTGGTTGAACCAGCTTACATTCCCACCAACAGAGTGGGAGGGTTGCCTTTTCTCCAAACCCTCTCCTGCATTTATTGTTTGTAGACTGATGTGAAGTGATACCTCGTAGTTTTGACTTACATTTTTCTTTTTCTTTTTTTAACTTTTAAAATTTTATTTATTTATTTATTTATTTATTTATTTGTCTGTTTTTTTAGGGCTATACCCTCAGCTTTGGAGACTCCCAGGCTAGGGATTGAATTAGAGCTACAGCTGCCGGCCTAGGCCACAGCCACAGCAATGCAGGATCCAAGCCATGTCTGTGACCTACACCACAGCTCACGGCAATGCCGGATCCTTTAACCCACTGAGGAGATCGAACCTGCATCCTCATGAATCCTAGATGGGTTCGTCAACTGCTGAGCTACGAGGGGAACTCCCGACTTGCACTTTTTTTTTTTTGAGTGAAAATCTATATCTTAAATTGGGTCTTCTCTTTTTAAATTTATTTATTTTATTTTTTAGCATTGTTCTCATAATTAGTGATGTTGAGCATTTTTCATGTGCTTTTGGCCATCTGTCTTTCTTCTTTGGAGAAATGTCTGTTTAGATCTTCTGACCATTTTTTCAGTTGGGTTGTTTTTTTTTTTGGTATAAAGCTATATGAAATATTTGTATAATTTGGAGATTAATCCCTTGTCAGTCACTTTGTTTGCAAAGATTTTTCTCCCTTTCTGTAGGTTACCTTTTCATTTTGTTTATGATATCCTATGTTGTGTAAAAGGTTTTAGGCTTAATTGGTCTCATTTGTTTATTTTTGGTTTTATTTTCCTTATTTTAGGAGGTGGGTCAAAAAAGATATTACTGTGATTTATGTCAGAGTGTTCACATTATTAGTAGATGTGAATGTTGAATTATTTAATTCTTCTAGGGTTCTGTTTTGTTTTGCTTTTTTTCTTTCTTTCTTTCTTTCTTTTTTTTTTTTCTTGGTCTTTTTGCTATTTCTTGGGCCACTCCTGCGGCATATGGAGATTCCCAGGCTAGGGGTCCAATTGGAGCTGTAGCCGCCAGCCTACACCAGGGCCACAGCAACGCGGGATCCGAGCCTCGTCTGCAACCTACACCACAGCTCACGGCAGCACCGGATCGTTAACCCACTGAGCAAGGGCATGGATCGAACCCGCAACCTCATGGTTCCTAGTCGGAATTGTTAACCACTGCGCCACGACGGGAACTCCTCTTTCTTTCTTTTTATGGCTGAACCGGTGGCAAATGGAAGTTCCCAGGCTAGGGCTCTAATTGGAGCCCCAGCTGCAGGCCTACACCACAGCCACAGCAACACCAGATCTGAGCCTCAACTATGATTTATGCCATAGCTTGAGGCAATGCCAGATCCTTAATCTGCTGAGCAAGGCCAGGGATTGAACCCACATCCTTAGAGAGACAGCATCAGGTTCTTAACCAGCTGAGACACAAGGGGAATTCCCCCCCTTTTTTTGGTCATGCCTGTGGCTTATGGAAATTTCTGGAACAGAGATCAAACCCAAACCTCAGCATCCACCTGAGCAGCTATAGTGAGAATGCTGGATCCTTATCCTTAACCTGCTGCACCACAAGGGAACACTCTGGGTTCATTCCTTAAGACTACCTTGGCAATGAGACCAAATCATTGGATTTCAGGCCCACCTTAACCCAGTTATTATCTCATCTTAACTAACGGATTACACCTACAAAGACCCCATTTTCAAATAAGGTCACATTCTGAAGTTTTGGTTTGTTTTGTTCTGAATATTTGTGTTGTTCCCAAATTCATATGTTGAAAACATAATGCCCAATATGATGGTGGTACTATGAGGTGTGGCCTTTGGGAAACCTCATGAATGAGGTGGAACCCTCATGAATGGGATTATAAAAAGTAGCTCTAGGAGCTCCCATTGTGGCTTAGTGGTGATGAAACCAACTAATATCCATGAGGATGCAGTTTTGAATTCTGGCCCCACTCAGTAGGTTAAGGATCCAGTGTTGCCATGAGCTGTGGTGTAGGTCACAGATGCGGCTCAGATCCCGAGTTGCTGTGGCTATGGCGTAGACTGACAGCTGCAGCCCCAATTTGACCCCTAGCCTGGGAACTTCCATATGGCACGTGTGTGGTCCTAAAAAGAAAAAGAAAAAAAAAAAAAAAGCAGCTCTAGAGGGATCCCTAATCCCTTCCATTATGTGAGAACTCAGTGAGAAGTGGGCAGTCTTCAGCCTGGAAGAGGGCCTTTACCAGAAACCTACTATTCTAGCATTATGATCTGGGACTTTCAGCCTTTATAATTTAGAAATAAATGTCTGTTGTTTATAAGCCAGCCAGCCTATGGTGCTTTGTTATGGCAGCCAAAATGGACTAAGACATTGGTAGATACAAATTCTGGCAGACAAGGTCCAACCCACTAGAATCTACCCTTTGGCCCCCCAACATTCATGTCCACCCCTTGTGCAAAAATACATTCATTCCATCCTGACATCCCTGAGTCTTAATCCTTTCCAACATTGACTCTAAATCTCCAAATTGACTCAAGAATTTCCAAATCTCATCATCTAAACGAGATTTAGGTAAGACTTAGGGTACACACATCCTGAGCCAAAATTCCTCTCTATGTGTGGACCTGTGAAACTCATCTCCTTCCAACATACAATGGTGAAGAATTCCCTGGTGGCCTAGTGGTTAAGGACTCGGCATTGTCACTGTTGTGGCTCAGGTTCAATCCCTAGCCTGGGATCTTCTTCTTTTTTTTTTTTTTTTTTTTTTGTCTTTTTAGGGCCACACCCGAGGCATATGGAGGTTCCCAGGCTAGAAGTCAAATTGGAGCTACAGCTGCCGGCCTACACCACAGCCACAGCAACACCAGATCTGAGCTGCGTCTATGACCTACACCACAGCGCATGGCAACGCTGGATCCTTAACCCACTGAGGCTAGGGATGGAACCTCATGGATACTAGTCAGATTCGTTTCTGCTGAGCCACAATGGAAGTTCCATGGCCTGGGAACTTCCACATGTTGCAGGTGCCACCAAAAAAAAAAGCAAAAAAAAAAAGTAAGACAGACATAGGACAGATATTCCCACTTAAAAAGTGAGAAAATGGGAGTTCCCATTGTGGCTCAGTGGCTTAAGAACCTGACTAGTATCCATGAGGATCCCTGGTCCCACTCAGTGGGTTAAGGATCCAGCATTGCTGTGAGCTGTGGTGTATGTCACGGATGCAGCTCAGATCCATTGTTGCTGTGGCTGTGGCATAGCCTGGCAGCTTCAGCTCCAATTCCACCCCTAGCCTGGGAACTTCCAGATGCTGCAGACGCCGCCCTAAAAAGAAAAAAAGTGGCGGCGGCGGCAGGGGGTGGGGGGGAGAAAATGGAAGCAAAATAGAAATTACCCATCTAAAGCAAGCTCTAAACCCAGCAGGGCAAGTTACATGAGGTTCTAAGGACTGAGAATAATATTTCCTAGCTCAAAGCTTTTGTCTTGGGGCAGTGGCCTTGCCCTTTGAGTCATTCTCCCCACCCCCACCCCCGCTTTTTTTTTTCTTTTTAGGGCTGCACCTGAGGCACATGGAAGTTACTGGGCTAGGGGTTGAATCATAGCTGAAGCTTCTGTCCTATGCCACAGCCACAGCCACACCAGATCTGAGCTGAATCTTCAACCTATACCACAGCTCCTAGCAATGCTGGATCCTTTAACTCACTGAGAACCCGCTGAACAAGGCTAGGGATCGAACCTGAATCCTCATGGATACCAGTTGGATTGATTCTTAACCCTATGAGCCACAATGGGAACTCCCCATTCTTCCTTTTTATTGAAGGATGACTTCTGCAGCTGTTAACATTTTTTCTTGAAGAAAACCTCTATCACCTTGTTTCTTGCATATAAAATTCCACAGATCTACCAGGTTTCCTTTATTATGTCCTGTCTCTGTAGCTTTTGGTCCAGAGTATGTCTGTTGGTATAAAATTCTCAAAAATCTTTTAAATAAATAAATAAATAAATAAATTTATTAATTAATTATTTTTTTCCACTGCCCAGCATGGGGACCAAGTTACACATACATGTATATATACTTTTCCCTCCCATTGTTATGTTGTTATGTAAGTATCTAGACATAGTTCTCAATTCTCAGAAATCTTATGTGCAATTTGATACTTTAATAGTGAAGGGGGTCCAGACCATCATGCCTCACTGCATTTTACCATAAGCAGAAAGGAGAAACCAGGCCACATCTTCCACATGGCACAAGGATTCAGTGTTGTTACTATAGTGGCTTGGGTTGCTGCTATGGTGTGGGTTCTGTCCCTGGCCTGGGAACTTCCATAAGCGACAAACACAGCCAAAAAAAGAAAAAAATCCTCAGCTAAATATCTAAGTTCATTACTCAAAAATCTACTTGCCACCTAACAGCAGAACACACTTCAGCCAAGCTTCCCATCTCTTTGTAACCAGACTGCCTTTTGTCCAGTTTCTAATAACATGTTCCTCATTTCTGTCTGAAACTATAATTATGAGAAGTACCTTGAACATTCATATTTCTAGTATCATTCTGTTCATGACAATATGTGTACTCTCTATAGTGATAGAAGCTTTCTTTATGACTCTTCTCATTTTTTTCTGAGCCTTTTCCAGAATTGCCTTTAACTCATATTTCTAAAAACAATGACTACAAGATAATCTAGGCTTTTTTCTGTCATGTACCTCAAAATTCTTCCAGTCTGTCTATTTCCCAATTTCAAAGTCATTTTCACATTTAAAAATACTTGTTTCAGCAGCATCCCAGTAACAAAATCTGTGTTAGATTCCTAGGGTTGCTGTAATAAGTTGCCACAAACTGGATGGCTTAAAACAAGAGAAATTTATAGTCTCATGGTTCTGGAGGCTAGAAGTCCAAAATCAAGATGTCAGCAAGGCCAAGCTCCCTCTGAAGGCTCTAGGGAAGAAGCTTCCTTTCCTCTTCCTGGTTTTGGTGGTTCCTGGTTGCATCACTTCAGTTTCTGCCTCCATCATCTTGTAGTTTCTTTCTTGTTGCTCTATGTGTCCTCTCTTCTTACGAGGACCTGAGTCATTGGATTTAGGCCATCCTAATCCAGCATGGCCTCCTTTTAACTAACCACATCTACAAAGATCCTGTTTCCAAAAAAAGGTCATATTCTGAGGTTCTGGTGAATATAAATTTAGGAGAAGACACTAAGCAACCCCCTGTAGGTTCCAAGTAGCAGAGTTTGGAAATCAACACACTAAATTCTGCACCTCTTGAGGGCAAGCCTTCATTTTACCTCCCCAGCTTCTAGCACAGGTCATAGAATGCCTTTGTTTTTTTTTGTTGTTGTTGTTGTTGTTTTTGGTTGGTTGGTTGGCTGGTTGGTTTGGTGTTTTGATTTTGTTTTTTTAAAACTTGCCTCAATTTTTTACACCTGTGTTCACAGCAGCATCATTTACAACAGCCAAAAAGTAGATACAAACCAAATGTCCATAGACAGAAGAATGAGTAGACAAGGCATTATATAAGTATGTGTTACATAATACAATGGAATATCATTCAGCCTTAAAAAGGAAGGAAAGTCTGTCCCATGCTGCAGCATTGATGAACCTTAAGGACATTATGCTAAGTGAAATAAGCTAGACACAGAAGGACAGATACATGATTCCTCTCATAAGAAGTACTGGGAATAGGAGCACCTGTCGTGGATGAATCCGACTAGGAACCATGGGGTTTTGGGTTCGACCCCTGGCCTCGCTCAGTGAGTTAAGGATCTGGCGTTGCTGCCATGTCTGGTGTAGGTCTCAGACATGGTTCGGATCTGGTGTTGCTGTGGCTTTGGTGTAGGCTGGCGGCTACCGCTCCGATTAGACCCCTAGCCTGGGAACCTCCATATGCCACTGGTGCGGCCCTAGAAAAGACAACAAAAACAAAAACAAAAAAGAAGTACTGGGAATAGTCAAAATAATTGAAACAGGAATTAAAATGGTGGTTACCAGGGGCTGTAGAGAAGGACTGGGTAGTTGATGTTTAGTTGGTGCCACGTTTCAGTTTGGGACGAATGAAAGTTTGCAGATGCATAGTGATAAAATTTGCAGCTTTTGGAGTTCACATTGTGGTTTAGCGGTAATGAACCCGACTAGTATCTATGATGATGTAGGTTCCATCCCTGGCCTTGCTAAGTGGGTTAAGGGGCCAGCGTTGCCTTCCAGAGGAGGCTGGGATCCCACGTTGCTGTGGCTCTGGCAAAGGCCTGCAGCTGCAACTCTGATTGGACTCCTAGCCTGGCAACTTCGATTGGACTCCTATCCTGGGAACTTCTGTGCGGCCCTAAAAGGCAAAAAAAAAAAAAAAAAAGAAAGAAAGAAAAAAAAAAGAAAGCAGCTTTCTTGCCTGGATCCAGCCCCTAGCATTTTTTGGGTGATAAAAAGCATTTATTACTTTGGACATGAAGACTGAACCTGTTAGAGGTGGCAGGCATCTCTCAGCTTGCTCATGTCAGGCCCTGGAATAGTAGAATGGGGAGTCCGGAAAGTCCAGGGAGGCCTTTGAGAGTATCTGCTGGCATCCACCTGCCCATCCACTCAGCCTATGTTTTTATGGAGAAGATACATGTCAGGTCCTGTGAGAAATTCACACTGGGAGTTATTGCAAGCACACATCTTGAGCTTCTGAATATTCATGAGGGAAGCAGAAAGGCCAGTGTTAAAGGAGGGAGAAATAGTAATTCATAAATATTAATAAAGGCAGGCCACATGCACCAAGCAGTGCTATGAATGTTAACGAGAGGATGACGTCCAGGGCCTCCGCGTGCCCGGCACAAGCGCGTGCCCGGCCCAGGCGCGTCCCCCGAGCCGGGGCACGAGCGCAGGGGAGGGGTCGGAGGGGGCGGGGTGGAGGAGGGGAGCGGAGCCGGGCGCCGGCAGAGCTGCGGGGGGAGTCCTGGCTTCTCCGCTGCCGCTGCCGCTGTCGCTGCGCTGTGCTCTGGCCGCTCGCTGCGGCCCTTGGATGGGGGTGTCCAGCTGAGCCCCGCGATCCGCCTCCCTTCGCCAGGACCCGCACAGGTGCCATCGCGGGGGGCGACCTTAGTCCGGACCGACTCCCTGCCGTGGGTGGGGGTGGAACGGGGGTGGTGAAAGAGGCCCCGCTACTCGGGACTCCGGCCGACAGGTCTGGGGGCGCCGCAGCTCTGCACCCCATCCTGTCCCATCCTGGAATCGGAAAGGAAGATCCCGGAGGCCGTCGCTCTCCTGCCCAGCCCTTCAAGGGAGAGCAGCGGGGAAGCAGTGCCCGGGGGGCCGGGAGCTATGGGATGATAGGCACGTCAAACATCATCAGAGCCTCGGCCCCCCAGCCAGGCCTGGGTGTGTGTGTGTGTGTGTGTGTGTGGATGCGGCGGAGTTTGGGGGTTGGGGGTAGGCAGGGAATGCTGCCTGATGATGCTGGAGCAGTGGGTCGGTACCTCCTCCCAGGACCGTTATCTGGTCTGGCTCCCTTAAACGCCCCAGAATCGTCTATGCCTCTAAGAACCTGACCTCCCACCCTGCTTGTGCCCCTCCCTGGGGCGCCGAGCCTTTCCCCAGGACTGTGCATTCCTGCAGTGTCAGAACCGCTGGCAGCTGCAGCAGACGCCCGCGGAGCGATTGTTTTACGGTGGAACAGGTCGGAGAAAGGACAAGTGTGATGGTGGTGGGGACGCGCTGCCCTCCTGTTGGCCCAGGGCCTCTGGAGCTGGGAGCCCATCTCTTGACAGAGCCTCCTCTGTTTCTCTCTTGCCCCTTTCCCTCGCCTGCTCCCATGTCCCAGTCCTGTTTGACCAAAACGGCCGTGGAGTATGTGTGCGGCCTGAGCGGGATAAGCCTGGTTTTCTTGGCGCACCAGGCATTGTGCTCGCTGGCTTGGAGGAGCTTTTTCTTTACCCCATCAGCCTGGGGGAGGGGGTGTGTGAGATGAGGGTGAATGGAGCCGCAGGAGGAGGGGGAAGGGGGGAAGCCGAACCACAAAGGGGTTGCTGACTTACAGGCAGTGAAATACTCTCTTTCCATCAGAATGTGAAGCTGGCACAAACATGTACACTGGCTGGGTTTTACTGAGGAGCAGTGGGAAACCCAGGGTGAATCAGTGGAGGGCAGCTTTAGGGATGTATGGGGGAGGGCATAGAATCAATTGATCTATGGGGCAAGCAGTGAGAAGAAGGGGAGATGGAAAGGCCTGTGTGGCAGTGCAGGGGCCCAGCAGGGGGAGGCATGGTGAATTCTCTGCTGCTCAGCTCAGCAAAGCAGGCCCTGGGAAATGGTACTGCAGCCTCAAGCTGCAGCCAGTGCATCATTATGCTGCACGAGAGACTTATGTGTTTCCTACTTGGTCTCTGTTAAGCTCTGAGCCGTCTTTTCTTCTCCAACTTACACCATCTATTGGGAGTCAAAACAAATGGGATAGATTATAGGACATAAGCAAACTATAGCCCTGCAGTCTTGTTCTATGATAAAGAGAAAAAGACAAGACTTCCTCCTATGGTTCCTTCTTTCTGCCACTCTTCATGGTTTTTTTTTCCCCAAATTGATTTTGGAAGTATAGAGCAAGAGGATAAGCTCTCAGTTGAATTAACCCTAGCTTTTAAGGGGAGGAGGTCTCTGAAAGGAGCTGTGACTGAAGACAGGGGTAAGCCTGACAGGATGCAAGGGTAGGACATCTCAGCTGGGGGACAAAGGCACCCCACCAAGAGAGAAGAGCATAAGAAAGTGAAGTAAAGGAAGGAGAGAAGCGGCACTATTTAAGGACTGCCAGCTGAACCCAGAGCCCTTCCTTGAGGTTGCTGCGGTGGCTGGGCTCAGGTGCCTGGCTCTCAACTCCTCTGCCACAGCCAGGGGTCTTTCTACAAATGCTGGGCTCTATTTTGGTGTCCAGTGACTTCGGATTTCCAATGCAGGCTCTCAGTTTTAGCTTCATCCCCAGCTGGTGGTTCATGCAGAGCTTCTTGGCTCTGGGGTAGTAAGCTGATGAAAAGAAATCAGGCTTCATTGTAGACTGTTCACAGGGTTACATTTCTGAACTCTAGAGCTGTGATATCCATTTCTTCTTTCATAATCTTCTAGGTGAACCCATTTTTTTCTAGAACCTGCCTAGGCTGAGGATAGGTGCTTTCAGAATAATCGACCTTGTTGCCAACACTCAAAGCTCAATCATAGTCCTAGATTCTGGTTAGATCGCCCTCTTGTTGCTGGTTAATGGCATAGATTGTGCAGTTTCAAATCGGCTTCCTCCTTGGTATCACCTTCTAATTCCAGCTCTCTTGTCCCCTCCAGAGAAGAGTACAAATTTAAAGGAAGTGTAAAAATCTGGAGTACCAGCTGATTAGCTTTCATGTCTTTTTGAAATGGAATCAGTGATGTGAGAGGCTTTGACCAAATGAATTGAAAAAAGTGGGGGTGCCTTACTAAAAAAGACAATAAAATTCATTCAACAATAGTTCTCTCATTTGATAAATATTTGAAGCATCATACATAGAATATCATGACAAGGATAGTTTTTCCTTTATTTGAAGCACTCTCACATCACACTTCCATGTAACTAAGCTATCCTTTCTTTCCTAACATCTTTGACATTTACTGGATAGGCTGTATTCCACATGTTGTGCTTCGCACTTCAGAGACTGTCTCATTTATTCCACAAATTAACTTCCAATATAAGTACTATTTTAACCCCCATTTAATGGATGAGGAAACTGAGGCACGAAGAGGCTTATAATTTGCCTAAAGTCTTTCAGCTGGGAAGTGATAGGACCAGGATGGAAACCTGGGGTCCAGGCACTTAACTGTTAAGAGTCGTCCTTTCCTCTCATAACACAAATCCTGTTTTTCTGTAAAACCTTTCTTACCAACTATTGCACTCAGCAATCTTTTCTGAACTCTTTATTTATTTATTTTTTGGCACTCAGGGATTCCTAATCTTTTTTGTGTGTGCTGTGGATCACTTTGGCAATGTAGAAAAACCTTTAGGATCCTTCTCCAAATATGTTTTTGAATGCATAAAATAAAATATAGTTATAATCAAAGAGCCCTTAGTGGTCTGGAGACCACAGGTGAAGAACCCCTAGTGGGCAGTTAGTTGTGTATCGCTTAATAGTTGGGGTGTCCAGTATGGTAGCCACTGGCCACGTGTGGCTCTCGGGCACTTGAAATGTGGTTAGTCCATACGGAGCTGTACTGTAAATATAAAATAGACACTGGATTTCAAAGACTTACTTTGGAAAAAAAAGGTAAAATATCTCATTAATAGTTAAAAATATGGATTACATTTTGAAATGTAGTTACTTTGGATATATTGGATTAAATTAAAATATTAAAGTATATTATGACAATTAAAATAAGTTAGAAAGTTATTAAAATTAATTTCCAGAGGTGTTATCTCTGTACCAACACTTTCATTTTAATAAACGATTAAATCAGGACCCACAATGCTTATCATTGAAACAGCCATTGACAAGTCTGTCGGCTCTTGAGCTTGTGTTCTTTCCAAGCTTTCATGCTGCTCTTGTACCTTTTTGTATTCCGAGGTCCTATCTTGTTGCCTTTGCAAACTATAAATTCTCAGAATATGTTTTGATGTGATCTGGTGGTAATCGACTTAATCCTGGTAAAATCACAGTAAGAACTCTCTGGGTCCTCACCCAGCATACCTTTTGCCTTGCTTATTTAGAATTTTAGGTTTTTTAAAATTAATTTATTTCTTTTTATTTTATATCGGAGTATAGTTGATTTACAATGGTGTGTTAGTTTCAGGTGTACAGCAAAGTGATTCAGTTATACATATACATATATCCATTCATTTTCAGATTCTTTTCCCATATAGGTTACCACAGAATAGTGAATAGAGAGTTTTCGTTTTGTAGATAGAGGTTTTTGCTGTCTGTTTGGTTCTGCTCAGGTCGTGGTTCCAATGTAAGCATCTAGCTGGATCAGTCATCACACAGCCAGCAGAGAAAAGTTTGGTTGCCCTTCTGGGTTCCAGGGAAGGAAGCTGAGCAGGTAGAGAAGGGAATGAGAGACAATAATGCTAACGTTTGTGCTGCCTGAAATGGAAAACCAACACCGTACATGGGGGACAGAGGACCGTTTTTCAACGAGCATACATTGATTCATGGCCTCACCGCAGGCAGTGTGTGCCAGAAACGGTGAAGGGTGTCCAGAGGACGTCTGTGCCCTCGAGGAATTTAAATTAAAATTGGGGAAGGGCTTGGATATACACACAGATGGAGAACTCACTGTTGAAGGCAATGTGTAAAGAGGGCCCGGAGCTGTTGGGAAATGAAAGGAGGCCTGAGTGTACAGCCTTCCAGGGTGCAGTGCCCAAGGTGGGTTTGGGGTCTGGCTCTGGAAGTGGGGGGCTGGGTCTGTCTTTTAGAAGATAATAGGTCATTTAGTCCATTCTTCTCATCCCAGACATATGCTGTGTGACTGGGAAAAACTCAGGTGCTTCTTCAGCCATCTCTATTCGTGTTCAAACGAGTCCATCATTTATTAATGAGGGTAGTAATACCCAAGTCCACAAAAACCCTACCCTAAACCCTTGGGGCCAGGCGTGTTTTGGAATTTAGATTATCTCAAATAACAGATAGAGTGATAGAGTGCATAGTCTGCATATCATCCCCTGGGGGCTGGCGCAGCAATCGCTATCATTGAAAAAATTAAAATTCCTGCAGCAAAACACAGTAAATGGATAAATTAAAACCATAAACAGCTCTATACTCATGTATATCAGGTTTAGTTGCCAAATGAGTTTAGGGCAGATTTTTTCCCCTCAAATAAGTTAGGAAAAATTTTCAGTTTTGAGAGCACAAAGGATGTGGACCTTTGGTGGTGGTAATAATAATAATAACAACAACAACAGAGAACATAAATTGAACATCGATGTTTATTATCTGCCAGGCACCATTCTAAGTACTTACCTATTTTGACTCCTTTAACCCTTAGGAGAACCATTGAAGGTAGGTGCTGTTATTATTTGTCTTGAGAAGAATAAAAGGGAGTACAGAGAAATTAAGCAACCGCTAAGGTCACAACTGGCAAGGGGCAGAGCAGGATGCAAACCTAGGCAGTCTGGTCCAGGGGCTGTATACTTAACCACTTATGCTTTGGTTTTTGGAGCGGGGGATTGGAAGCAGGTGTGTTTCTAGAATTTACACTAGTTAGGTTAATATTATTCACACTTACAGTGATATTTGAACTCCTTAAGGGTATAATGGTGAGGACGTACAGAAGCAATGGATGCCAGTAAAGTAGCATCTTTGTTTTTAGAGGGATGAGAGTAATGGAATAAGTAATTATCTTTCCTCCGCAGAGCTGGCAGGAAAAGCCCAATCCTAGCTCACATTACTACATATTTATTTCTTCTAGCTAAACAAATCCTGAACGTTGCAGTTGTCTTATTGCTGTGCAAAAATGGAGGCCCCACTGGTGAGTTTGGATGAAGAATTTGAGGACCTTCGGCCCAGCTGCTCGGAGGAGCTGGAGGAGAAGCCCCAGTGTTTCTACGGCTCATCTCCCCACCACCTGGAGGACCCCTCCCTCTCTGAGCTTGAGAATTTTTCTTCTGAAATAATCAGCTTCAAGTCCATGGAGGACCTGGTGAATGAATTTGATGAGAAGCTCAATGTCTGCTTTCGGAACTACAATGCCAAGACTGAGAACCTAGCTCCCGTGAAGAACCAGTTCCAGATCCAAGAGGAGGAGGAGACCCTGCAGGATGAGGAGTAAGTCATCTATTTTCTTTTTCTTTTTAGGAGTACATCCATGGCATATGAAAGTTCCCAGGCTATTGAATTGGAGCTGCAGCTGCCGGCCTATGTCACAGCCACAGCAATGCAGGATTCGAGCTCCGCCTGCCACCTACACCACAGTTCATGGCAACATGAGATCCTTAACCCACTGGATGAGGCCAGGGATTGAACCCACAACCTCATGGTTGCTAGTTGGATTCGTTTCCACTGCACCACAATGGGAACTCCCAAGTAAGGCATCTTAATTGCTCTCTTGCTTCAGACATAAGCCCTGAGGGCTGGGGCTCCTGAACATAGAACATAGAACTATCCTTGGGTTCATGGCATATTACTTATATTTTTCCATTAGTGGGGCAGTGCCCTGGTAGCTGCTGCCATTTTTCTATTATGTCCCTTTAAGATTACCCATAAAGCTTTCTTAAGTTGAAACCACAAAGGAACAAAGGATTTTTAGGCAATAGATTTTCCTAGATACAAAATCAAATTTCATGGGCATGTAAATTTAGGGGTTTGTCTATCTTAAGCTTTCTTGATATCTGTAGTAATCCACCCAGATATTAAAGGACCGGGGGGAAAAATTAATTAACTGTGACGGAGGAATCTATGTCATTGGAACAATTTGCTTCATGAAACACCAGAATTATGAAAATCTCTAAACTGTTTACAATCCTCTCAAGACTGGAAAATTATCTACCAATGTTAAGATATGTCCAAATAAGAAAGCATACAAATTGAACTTAGAGTACAAGGAATTACCCTGGACAAAATAAAGAGTTCCCGTAGTGGCTCAGTGGTTAATGAATCTGACTAGGAACCATGAGGTTTCAGGTTCGATCCCTGGCCTTGCTCAGTGGGTTAAGGATCCGGCATTGCCGTGAGCTGTGGTGTAGGTTGCAGACACGGCTCGGATCCCGCGTTGCTGTGACTATGGTGTAGGCTGGTGGCTACAGCTCCGATTCGACCCCTAGCCTGGGAACCTCCATATGCCATGGGAGAGGCCCTAGAAATGGCAAAAAGACAAAATAAATAAATAAATAAAAATAAATAAAAAAGATGAAAGCAGGTGAAATGGCTTTTGAATATGCAGATCCCCTGTGTCACTTCCTAGCCACCTTTCAGGGTCTTAACAGAAGTCAAGGACAGGGATTTGAGAAAAGTACTGTTCAAAGAGGAACTGGAAAGAGAAGAAGGGGATGATTTGTTAAACAAATTCTAGAAAGGTGTTGGGGTATTTAGTAAAAATAGGCATCAATTCCCTCTAAGGATCAAATATCATCAGCTGTTCTTTAGGGCTCATACAAGAAATGTCAAACAGTTGGTAGTAGAAGTTTAGGGCAACTGTACTCTTGGTTTCTTTTTTTATGGACTTGGGTGGGAAAAGTTGCCCATAAGTAAATGGGGTAAGAGGTCTGTTCTGCAGGATTGAACCTGATTGTATTTGGCAGATAGTTGCTTATTTGATGACCACTAAACCTGTATCTTTGTGAACTCAGCAGCTGCATATGTGTCTGTCTTATTATTATATCCCCACTAACACAATGCATGGTGTATAGAAATGATCAAATGATATTTTTTGAATGAGATATTGAATATTGAGTGAATTGGATGAGCAATGATACAGAGCCTCAGAGGTGCATGTATTGCATTTCTAGGCCCACACCATTCTCTTCTATTCTTTTCAATTAATGCTCCTCTGAAGTCATGGTCACAGAGAACATTTCGTTCTGGTGACCAGTGCTGTAAGTGTGGGTTATTTGTTTCAGTTCAGAGTTTCAAACTGATTCTTTTAGATTCTGAGTGTTATAATTTGCTCAACTCCTTGAAGTCAAAAAAAAGAATGGCTCTGGGGCATTATTAGACTGAGTAATTTTTACTCCAGTTCATTGCACCAGGCAATGAACTAGAAACACTAAGACTATGAATGGTCATTTTCATACTCTCACTAACTCTCTGTGTGACCTTGGGCTCGTCTCTTAACTCTAGTTGCCTGCATGAGCTCTTATCTTTGAAACCTCTGGAGCTCGATCTTGATGAAGCGGGGCTGAGGACTAGCAAAGAACCTAATTTCTCACCTCACCCAGGCTGTGCTCTGAAAATCCCTTTTGCTTCTAACAAATCATTTCTCTCCTGTCTAAGCCACCCCTCTGCCTCATTAAGGATGGGGGCTCAGCATGCAGGTCCTCACTTTTTTCTAGCACATTAACAGAGGCCACTCAATGTTAATTACTGTCACACAAGAGATTATTGGTCTTTACATCCTGATTTTTCTGACTTGTCTGCCTCATTGACTGCCTCAGGTAAATGTCCAAAGGTTGAATAATTCCTTAAAGATAAAATATGATTTGGGGGTAGTATAGTGGGAGGAATCTGAAAAGAGAGATTTAAAAAATTTTTTCTTTTATGACTGCACCTGTGGCAAATGGCAGTTCCCTGGGCCAGGGATCAAATCTGAGCTGCAGTTGTGACCTATGCCACAGCTGTGGCAATGCCAGATCCTTAACCCACTGTGCCGGGCTGGAACCCTTGCCTCAGGGCTGACTTGAGCTACTGCAGTCAGAGTCTTAACCCACTGCACCATGGCGGGAACTCCAGGAAGAGAAATATTAATTGTGCTTTCTAGGCATTCTGTTTATTTAAACTTAAAATGAAAATTAGAATTAGGAGTTCCCGTTGTGGCGCAGTGGTTAACGAATCCGACTAGGAACCATGAGGTTGCGGGTTCGGTCCCTGCCCTTGCTCAGTGGGTTAACGATCCGGCGTTGCCGTGAGCTGTGGTGTAGGTTGCAGACGCGGCTCGGATCCCGTGTTGCTGTGGCTCTGGCGTAGGCTGGTGGCTACAGCTCCGATTCAACCCCTAGCCTGGGAACCTCCATATGCCGCAGGAGCGGCCCAAGAAATAGCAACAACAACAACAACAATAACAACAACAACAACAACAAAAAAAGACAAAAAAAAATTAGAATTAAATTACACACTGTGTTTTATAGACACCTCACCAGATATTACAACTGTAAAATTATGGCCAAGTAAAGGAAAAAGATAATTTAATGTCCAACCTAGTAATAACCTCCTGAGCCCAGCTTTGGTGTTCTAATAAACTTGTTTAGGTTTAGTAGTTAGAGATTTCAGCCTCCAATGAATTGAAAGAGTTTTGGGTGGGTTGGAACTACCTAACAGAAGCTTAAAACAAAAACAATGAAATTCTTTGTCAGACTAGCCTCCTTAAAAATAGCACAAATCATAAAGCAAATGCAATGATTCCCTTTTAAATTTTGATTTCTTTAAGTCTCCTTTGCAACTGCCAGCTGAGGTATCAACTTATCTTTGATTTGTCAGGACATGGAAGTGCTAAGCATTAAAACAGGGTCAGATTCGCATATACATTTCCTGTTGTTAAATTTAGAAAATGTTCCAGAACCTCTTCTTTGTATAGGTGGGATCCCCTTTCCTTTATTATAAAAGATTGGACCTGGAGGCTTCCAGAGTAGGAATGGACAGCCCTCACCCCACTTGCTGCCTCACTGGGGTCCCTGTGAGTCCTCCTACAAGGACCCTGGAGACAGAGAGGCCAAACATGTGAGAACCCTGACAGTTTCCTGTTCTTCAGCTAGAATTATTGGGATAAAAGTGATGTTAAAAGTCAAGTTCGCATGCAATAAATAAACAGGCTGTAGTCAGCTACGCTTTAAGTTGAAGATAGGCAAATACCAAATAATTAGAGAGGGAAAGTTGACAAACAGATAAATGTGACTTTTAGGAAAGTTAGTTCTTTTCTCAGAGGTTCTGTTTCCCCATATAAAAGGCAGAAATAGTATGACTTCTATGTAAGCATTTGAAAGAATCGAAAAAGTTGTTCAAAGTCATTAATGTGTTAATAATTCCTAATTCCTAAGTGTTAACAGCAGAAGGGTACTCATGTTAATACACATGGAAGTGTGGCTATTGGTCTGACTCAACCCAAGTAAAACACTTGGACAAGGGCAGTAGTCAGCCTAGAGGGGCTTAAGGGGAATGTTACCAAGTTATAAATCTAATCACCACTTTAAGCTGTCTACTGTATTTCCGGAAATTGGAATATAGGGGTGCGTGTGTGTATAGCAGGGTTAATGTAGCCTTGATGGCTATGTTGCCAGTTCCAGACCCAGACATTTTTATACATGTCTTGTCTAGCCCATTCTGTTCAGTTTCCTTATCCTTTTCCAAATCCCTAGCCCTCCACAGTGAAAGATCTTTACCCAGTTTCACAGGTATCTAAGCCCAAGATGTACAGTATGCACCTGAAAAGGCTTTTCTATTATGATAGGGACTGAGGGAGCAAATTAGATCTCCATGCCAGAGCAGCATAATAACAGGAATTGAGGGACCTGTTTAAACTTAGTTCTTTGATGAAAGATATAGTGAATGGCTTTCAAAGTCTCCTTTCTCCAAGATAAGGAGGTAGAATTTTACAGTCCACCCCGGGTACCTCTAATAGGGAATGTATCTCTTCGCAAGAACTGCTTAAGCGAGGATAGGTAAGCTCTCTGGGGAGAAATGTCAGTCCTGTTTCTCTTCCTCACAGAAGCTCTGGGTTCTCCCCTCCCACCGCCCACTCTTCATTCCCGGGGCTGCCTCCCTGCCCGTGTGCCTGCCTCTGTCTTCCATTTAACCTTCCCTGGGGCAGGAGATCTGGGCAGAAAGCAGGCATGTGTCCCACTGCTCTTGCCATTTCTCTTTCTGCAGACTGATGAAAGCACAATGTCCAGAATCATGTAGTTGTGGACTTTTCACATGGAGTCAGTTGCTGAACTGCTGTTCTGTGTTGGGATTTGGAACCTGGTATATTGTTCCGATGCCCATGCCAATGACAATCGTAAAATTCATGAAAAATTGAAAGAGTTGTGTGGGTAGGAATGTAGGCTCTGCAACTATGTTGCCTGGGTTCAAATCCTACCTCTGTCATTACTGGTTGTATGAATTTAGACAAGTTAATCAACCTTTCTATATTTCAGGTTTTCTTTTTTCTTTCCCTCAGTATCTGCCTTATAGAGTTGTTGTGAGGAATGAATGAATTCATCCACATAAAGAATTTAGGATAGTACCTGGTTTATATATAGTAAACCCTCAGTAAGTTTGGCTGCTACTTATATATGTAGTATATAATATAATGATATAGTATAAGTATGTATTTGTTTTTATATGTATATATATTATATATATTATAATACATAACATAATAGTATATATTCTAAATATATATAGTAAAGGTATATATTCTAAATATATACTGTAGTATGTCTACAATAATAAACTTTTTTTTTTGTCTTTTTGCCTTTTCTAAGGCTGCTCCCGCAGCATATGGAGGTTCCCAGGCCAGGGGTCTAATCAGAGCTGTAGCTGCTGGCCTACACCAGAGCCACAGCAACGCGGGATCTGAGCCATGTCTGCGACCTACACCACAGCTCACGGCAATGCCAGATCCTTAACCCACTGAGCAAGGCCAGGGATCGTACCTGCAACCTCATGGTTCCTAGTCGGAATCGTTAACCACTGTGCCACGATGGGAACTCCTATAGTAATAACTGTTATTGTTAAATGGTCACTAAATAAGTATAGGAAGGGTGTGCAAGGAGATGAGGGCGGCTGTATTTTAAAGGTTGTTTAAGAACCTCAAAGGATAAAAAGTGTGCTGGTCAGAAAGGAAGACGAAGACCTGAAAGAGAATGAGGATGGCTTAAAATCTCAAGGAGATAAAGGTTTACGGAATTGTCACTAAAATCTATAATTAGGAGTTCCCATTGTGGCTCAGCATAAACAAATGCAGCTGGTATCTATGAGGATGTGGGTTCGATCCCTGGCCTCACTCAGTGGGTCAGGGGTTCTTCGTTGTGGTGAGTTGTGGTGTAGGTCACAGATGCAGCTCGGATCCTGCATTGCTGAGGCTGTGGCGTGGGCTGGCAGCTCCAGCTCTGAGTTGACTCGTGGCTTGGGAACTTCCATATGCTGCAGGTATGGCCCTAAAAAGCAAAAAAAATTTAAAAAATTAAAATTAAAAAATAAAAATCTAGAATCAGAGATGAAATCCAGAGAATGTCAGAGAAGACTCAGGTGAGAAAACTTGCAGCCCTAAATTGTTTGAGAGTGTCACTTTAAGGATGTAAACAGTTTCAAGGTCATTAGAAAGTGCAGTCTGTTAAAGATCCTAGCTTCCGCCCTGTCTAAGAGAGGTTCAAAAGGCTCCTGCCTATTTGGGGCTTTGCTGAATTTCATTTTTCCAGGCACTTGCTGCAGGGACTGACCCAAAGGTCAGTGTCTGCATGCATGCTGTCCATTCTTCTAGCAGAGGGCATAATGCATGATGCAGAGAGGGCTTGTTGGCTGACCTTTCTAGTGTGAGTGTAGTGCTGGGAGTTTTGTTTTGGAGGCAGCAAATCATATTTGCCTCTTGGCTTTGGAATGCTAATGAGACTTGGATTTAAAATTAGGCTGGATTAATGAAGCTCTAATGGTGCTTGATGGAAACTGGATTATCAGCTATGTTTAAGGTGTAGACTCTGATATCCTGCTGAATAGATGTCTAATGAACACTTGATGAGCTCTCTCCAAGTGTTTTCTTGTAATTGTAGGAAAAAAAATAAGTGGATAACCAAAACAGTGCCATCAAATTGAGTTTTCTTGAGTTCCTTTTGTTTCATCACCAAGTTGTCTGCACTGTGCACCAGGAAAATCTCCTTGCTTACACCTGTGTATTGTATAGCATTCCTTCCTGATTTTATACATGTTAAGAACGCTTCCCTCCCCCACTTTATGTATCTGATTTCAAGTGGCTGTGCTCTTATATATATATATATATATATATATACACACACACATATTTTATATGCATCTTTTTATTTATATATATATATATATATATGAAATGTGTACTTATCTTTTCAGCATCTTTTTTTTTTTAGGGCCACGCCCATGGCACATGTAAGTTCCTGGGCTAGGGGTCGAATTGGAGCTGTAGCCACTGGCCTACACCACAGACACAGCAATGCCAGACCAATGTGTTTGTGACCTACACCGCAGCTCACGACAATGCAGGATCCTTAACCCACTGAGCGAGGCCAGGGATTGAACCTGCATCCTCATGGATACTAGTCAGCTTTGTTTCCACCGAGCCACAAGGGGGTCTCCCTCTTTTCAGCATCTTATGCCATAATTTGTCATGTTTTGAATTTGATCCATAGGTATACGTACTTGCTTCCTTTAAAACAGCTATTTCCGGGAGTTCCCGTCGTGGCGCAGTGGTTAACGAATCCAACTAGGAACCATGAAGTTGCGGGTTTGATCCCTGCCCTTGCTCAGTGGGTTAACGATCCGGCGTTGCCGTGAGCTGTGGTGTAGGTCGCAGATGCGGCTCGGATCCCGCGTTGCTGTGGCTCTGGCGTAGGCTGGCGGCTACAGCTCTGATTAGACCCCTAGCCTGGGAAACTCCCATATGCTGAGGGAGTGGCCCAAGAAATGGCAAAAAGACAAAAAAAACCAAAAACCAAAAAAACAAAACAGCTATTTCCTTATATTAGTGTATCTAAATAAAAAGTGCCTTCTTTACCTTGTTTCTCAGGTATCACTATTGTTTGAAAAGCACAAGTACCTGAAGGAGATTGCATCGAGCCCTCATTTATCATTATGTAGTATTAATTCATGTGCTGCTGGCTTCCAGGAATGGCATTATTTTGGGAGCTTGGTTTACTGATGTTGACTAATTTATTTATTTCACGTGTGAGTGTTTGTGCCTTAAGAGTTTCCCCCAATCCCCTCCCTGCTTTCCCCTCCCCAGGAAAATCTTTCTGAAATGAATTAAGCAAAAAGAATAGTAGACTATCCTTTCTTATAATGTACCTATTAGGACTTTAAGAATAAGGTTAATAAGGGAACCACATCTTCCTGCGCTAAAAACTAATTGTGGGAGTTCCCATTGTGGCAGAGCAGAAACAAATCTGACTAGTAACCATGAGGTTTCAGGTTTAATCCCTGGCCTCACTCAGTGGGTTAAGGATCTGGTGCTGCTGTGGGCTGTGGTGTAGGTCACTATGATCCTGTGTTGCTGTGGCTGTGGCACAGGCCAGCAGCTGTAGCTCCGATTCAGCCTCTATCCTGGGAACCTCCATATGCCACAGGTGAGGTCCTAAAAAGCAAAAAAACAAAAACAAAAAAAACCCCAAAACCCCACAAACCTAATTGTGTAGACAGTGGTATAGTCATTGGTTCCTTTCCTCACTTAGTCTCATGATGGGGACTTTACGGGTAGACTCCACATTGCTAGAGGACAGGATCGTGCCACTCTGGGTTCGCTAGAACATTAATAGCATCAATTGCATTGGCATCCTCCCCTTACTACATTAGATGTCAAAGAGTTAATTCTTAACCGTTTAGATTGCAGCCATCTGAAAGTGAAATACAGTGGACCCTTGAACAACATGGGGGGGAGGTGTTTCTGCCTCAAAAACAAAGGAATTGGTAAATGACAAGGAAGCTGAAACAGATTCAGTCAAATCAGGACTCAAACCCTAGTTCTTCTGAGTCCACGTATTGTGATCTCTAATCCAACACAGACTTTTCCCGCACTTAGCTAATTCAAAGATCTGTAAAATGAAAATACTGGTACTACAATATTGAGTGAAAAAAAAATCCGCATATAAATGGATGCTCATAGTTTAAACTCCTGTCATTCAAGGGTCAATTGTACTGTATAAAGGAGAGGATGACCCTGATCTTAATGAGATTCAGCCAGAAAATCTGCCCAGATCTCATTTGATCTCTCTCCCTCCCTCCCCCTCTCACTCTCCTCTGCCCACAAGAAAGGAAACAGGGACATTCCTTAGGTTCAAGAGACAAGAGCCATTTGGCTAACGGGCAGATTTAGTTTCAGGGGCAGTTTATCTATTGCCAGAGGTGTTTGTATGGCTACCATTTGTATCTCCTTGGTGAGAAATTCCTCTTCCCTTGAGGAAAAAAAACACCTTTCACACTGAAGCTCCTGGCCAGGGTCCATTCTCTTGGCTCTTTCTCTCCTGGTAGTGCCTGTAATTCACTTTTTAAGCTGCTTTGGTCCTGCAGGCTGGAAGGCAGATGATCTCAGCCTGGCACACACAGAAGCCTCTCTCCTCCCCTGGCCCAGCTCTTCCTTCCTCCAGGCGGGGCCAGGCCACAGATGTGCGCTAATGAGAGCCTCTCTTTGTTTACAGGGTCTGGGATGCTCTGACAGACAATTACATCCCTTCACTCTCAGAAGACTGGAGGGACCCAAACATGGAGGCTCTGAATGGCAATGGCTCTGACACTGAGGTACCTCTCTGGGGCCCCCAACTTAATAGGGCTTGAGAAGAGGTGGATTCCAGTTGGAAGAACACTCAGTAACTCAGCACTCTTCCCCATTATGTAATGAAGCTCAGCATCATTGCTGGGGGGGTAGGAGTTGTAGAGGAAGTGAAACATAAGATGAAGGGGGGCATCCAGGGTATATGAGGTGATTGGAGTGATGGTACAAAAGGTAAACCCAGGTAACTTCTGTTGTTCATCTGTGTACTACAACATGCAGAATAAGGTGATCTAAGTAAGAGAGGAGAGTGAATATCGTGGGCTTCTTTCGTGTTCAGATAATGATAGCTAAGGAGTTCCTTGGGGGCTTGGTGGGTCAAGGATCTGGCATGGTCCCTGTTATGGTGTGGGATCCATCCCAGGCCAGGGATCTTCTGCATGCTGTAGGCACAGCCAAAATAATAATAATAATAATAATGATGATGATGATGATGATTATGATGATGATGATGGTGGCAAAAAAAAAAAAATCAGGGTTTCCCATCCAAAATGAACCATTCAGTCCAATCCAAAACAGAATTGAGAGCAAGTGCTGACAGACTTGTGACAAGCTCAGGGCCAGGCTAATTGCCAGAGTTGGGGCCCAGGTAATAGTGAGGCGACCACACAATGAAGAGGAATTTTTTGTGAAACTCAACCAATGAGACACTTATGACTAGACCTGAGTTACAGTTGTTTTTTTTGTTTTTGTTTTTGTTTTTGGCCAATGATTGAAACTGCACCACAGCAATGACCTGAGCCACTGCAGTCACAATGCCAAGTCCTTAACCCACTGAGCGACAAGGGAACTCCCCTCTGGGTCAGTCTGATTACTGATGCCAAAGAAGAAAATAGCCTACAAGCTTCTGAAAAAAATTAAGAGAATACTTATTTTGAGTTGATTTGTGTATGATTAATTTTTTATGCATGATTTAACTTTTTTTAAAGTTATGGGGGTGACCCAAATTGCCCCTTATAGTTGAATAGATATATATAGAAAAGTAAATCATTTACAGGGTCTGTCCTTGCCAAAAGCCTTTTCCTGCCTTGCTTGGTTTTCTAGTTTCAGCTGTAAAGGAAATGTGACAATTTCTTATTAGGAAGGGCTGTCACAATCCTGTGGGCTCAGCAGATGGGGGTAGGGGATGGATCTGATTTTCCTAGGTGCTCCAGAATTGAGTCCAAGGAAAAGAGGAGGAACCGGATTTCCCTTACTGGGTAATATTTCTGCAAGTCATTGTTCAAACTAGCACAGCAAAGAGATCAGCAATCAGCTGCTTTGTTGAAAAGGTGGCTGTATATCCTTTTAAACGCTTCTAATAATCAGCTATCCAAAATAGTCCAAACTTCGCGGTTTCATTACTGGGGCAGAATAAACATTGAAACTAAGAGATTTGCTACCACACTACTTAGCATGGATGTGTGATATCTCGGGTCCTGTTTAAACTCACAACTGCTTTTTTTCTCTTGCAATACTTTTATGGAGAGCGGTTATTACGTACCCAAAATGCAAAGGGGAAGATAGGCAATAATGGAATAAATCTAATTACTAAAATTAAATCAGGCCCATCACAGTGCAAAGGCAGATTTTGCTTTATCTCCTTCGCCACCTTTCCACTCATTTTGTGGATCAAGCCAAAGGATGTATAAGATAGCTTGCCCTTCAGAAGGACTCCAGTTTATCCTCATTTGCAGATTTCGCTCAAGAGGGTTAATATTTCAGGGCAAATTGGATGACCCTGAGAAGGATGATCTTGAGCTCCGCTCCTTGTAGAATTTCTTCCATCTAACTTGCCGGAAAAGGACAGGGTGGCAAAAGTGGATGGATTAAGATTGTTTTAGTTTAGCCTCCTTTATGATCTGGATTCATTACAGTGGAAGCTCTTTAACTGACTTCATTTTAAAGGACTTGCTATATTAACCTGTGCTTTCTTTCTTTCTGTAAAATATGCCGGCCGAATGCCCTTGGCACGCGGGGTGCACACGGCTGGTTGGCTTCTCTCTAGCAAGACTGCTTATCTCTTCTACTTCTTAGTTCATTGCCAAGAATCAGTTGTGTTTGTTCCCAAACCTGCTCAAACCTTGTGACTGTAACTAAGTAGTTTAATGAAATACTATAGAAACTGTAGGGTTATGACTACAAAGAGTCATTTTTGCTTTTTATAAAATCAAAGTAACACTTGTACATAATTTTAAAATAATACTTTTAAACTAATATAAGACTTAGCAAAAAATACAAAGAGCAACCCCTACTCCATAGAGGCAACATTTCTACTTCTTTTAGCTGTTTCTTTTGGCAGATACCTACAGTTTTCTAAATAACACATTTATATTGCTATTTCTTTGATTATTTAAAATGAACAATTTTGGCTGTTATCTATTATGGAAGATAAGATTTAATTCTTTTGCATCACCTCAAATACTCACACTTGGCCTTCTCTCTTGTCACCAATTTATGGTTAGATCAGTGTTCATATACACACCAGTGAAACTATGTAAATACTATTTCTTGCTGAATCATGTAATGTTCTGTAAGAATAGCTTATTGTTCAACCTGGAGTGAAGAATTGCTTTGTTTTTTCATTAGCTTAATTTCCTATATATCTATCATTGGTTCAACCCCAAACTCTGAGTGAACTCTGAATCTCATAATATGTTTTTAAAAAAATCGGATAATCTTTCAATTCAATTAAAAAAAAACTAGTATCCTCCATCTTTCTACCATAAACTACCCTGGTTGTACTCTAGATCTGGTGCACACCTGCTGTCCTGGGAATTCTTCCTCCCTCTCTCATGTGTCCTCTGACTGCTATATTTTTATTTCTCTGGGTATATTCCCTTGTTTTGTGAAAAAAATTCAGTATGTTTTTGAGAAAGGGTACAGGGGAATACATTCATTAGAAAAGATGAGAGGGCCTTTATTCTCCTGCCATACACTTGATTGAGAGTTTGACTTGATAGCATTATTTCCGGTTGCTTAGAATTGCAAAGGCATCATTCTCTTATCTTCCAGCTTTCAGTTGCTGTTGAGAAGCACCAAATCCATTCTGATTCTCTGTCTTTTATATGTGACTCTCTTTTAGTTCTCTCTAGAAGCTTTTAGGATATCATTTTTTCCTTTCTCAGTTGAAGTTTTACAGTAATGTGCTTAAAGTGAGCTTTTTAATTTATTTGTTTATTTTTTCCATTCACTTCTGCATTATACTCTGTGGGCCCTTTTGACCTAGAAGCTCATGATTTTAAATTGTGGAATGTTTTCTTGTTATTTCTCTGAAGACTAATTTTTTTTCATTTTCTGCCTCTATTGAGATGATTATATAGTTTTCTCCCTTATTATGTCAATGTGATGAATTACATGAATTGATTTTCAAATGTGAAATTAACCTTGCTTTCTCGAGATTAAACTCAACTTGGTCATGGTGTATTACTCCTTTCTTTCATTCTTTGGTTTTCTTTTTTAAATCATAGCTTTACTGAAGGTTAATTGGCATACAATAAACAGCACATGTTAAAGTGTGCAATTTGATAGGTTTTGGCATTGTATATGTCTGTGAAACCATCACCACAATTAAGATTGCAAGCATGTCTGCATGTTCATCACTCTCCCCTTTCACCCCCCCATCTTCAGGCAACCTATTTCTGTCACCAGAGATTAGTTTGCATTTTCTAGAATTTTGTATAAATGGAATCATGCAGCATGTACTGTTTTTCTTGGGGGGGGTCTTGGTGTTTTAAACTCAGTTTAATTATCTAGATATTCATCTATTTTCTTGCATGTATCTACAATCATTCCCTTTTAGTGCTGAGTAGTGTTATATGGATATACCGTAATTTGCTTTTTCATTCATCTCTCAGTGGGCATTCAGGTTGTTTCCAGCTTTTCAATATTGCAAATAAAGCCACTATGAACACTCCTGTGTACGTCTTTTTGTGGACCTATGTCTCTTTATCTCTTGGGTAAAAACCTATGAGTGGAATATCTAGGTCATAGTATAAATGTATGTTTCACTTTTTGAGGAACTGCCTAACTGTTTTCCAGTTTGAGAACTGCAGTCCTTCTTCTTCTTTTTTTTTTTTTTTGCTTTTTGTCTTTTTAGGATTGCACCCACGGCATAGAGAAGTTCCCAGGCTAGGGGTCTAATCAGAGCTATAGCTGCCATCCTACGCTACAGCCACAACAATGCAGGATACGAGCCAGCTGTGTCTTGGATCTATATCATAGCTCATGGCAATGCTGGATCGAGGCCAGGGATTGAACCCGCAACCTCATGGTTCCTAGTTGGATTCGTTAACCACTGAGCCATGATAGGAACTCTGAGAGTTCCAGTTAATCTACATCCTTATCAAATCTTGCAATGGACAGACTTTTTTTTTTTGTCTTTTTAGGGCTGTACCCACAGCATATGGAGATTCCCAGACTAGGGGTCGAATATGAGCTGTAGCCTCTGACCTATACCACAGCCCCAGCAACGCCAGATCCAAGCCACCTCTACGACCCATACCACAGCTCATGGCAACACTGGAACCTTAACCCACTGAGCGAGGCCAGGGAACCTGTGTCCTCATGGGTGCTAGTCAGATTCATTTCCACTGAGCCATAACAGGAACTCCTGGACAGCCTTTTAGATTTTAGTCATTCAAGTGTGTTTGTAGTAGTATTTTATTTGGATTTTAATTTGCCTTTCCCTGGTAACGTATGACGTTGAACATCTTTTCATGTGCTTGTTCACCTCCTGTGTATCTTCTTTGGTGAAGTGCCTGTTCAAATCCTTTGCCCGTTTTCTTAGTGGGCTGTTTGTATTCCTATTATTCAGTCATCGGGGTTCTTCATGTTAAAAGATAAAATATGGCTTATTCCATTTTTGAGAGTTTATTTGAGCAAAAAAATCTATTTGAATCAGACAGCACCAAACCCAAAGGGCTAGGAGTGCTCCAGTAACAGGAGTTCGAAGAAAGTCTTTTACTGAGAAGAGGTGAAAGCAAGGGAAGGAAAATATCTGTTTGGCTCTAGCTTGAATGGTTGTATTATGTGGGAACGCTGGCTGTTTGTGATTGGTTGTCCTTTGGTTTGAGTTCTTAACCTTGAGGCATTAGAGGCTTTGGTTTGGGTTTGTTTGAGAAGCTTCTGAAGCATTAAAGCCACCTCAGTTTAATGCCTCTTTTTTAAAATTAATTCAACACATATATTCCCAATATAGGTCCTTTGTTTTATGTTTTATGAATATTTTCCTCTTGTCCATGGATTGCTTTTTAAATTTCTCAACATTATCTTTTGAAGAGCAAATGTTTTTTTCAATGTGATATAATCCAATTTATTCATTTTTAAAAGAATTATTTAAGACATTGCCGAGCCTGGGGTCACTAAGGTTTTTTTTCTTAAGTCTTCTAGAAGTTTTATAATTTTACCTTTTATATGTTTATGATCCATTTCTGTACACGGTGTGAGGTTAGGGTCAAGGTTCATTTTTTGTGTGTGCAGGTATATGGCTAATTGTTCCAATACAATTCATTGGAAATATTATCCTTTCCATATTAAATTGTCTTAGCACCTTTGTTGAAAATCAATTGACCTAAATGTGTGGATATATTTCTGAATTCTCTGTTCTGTTCCATTAATATATGTGTCTAGCTTAGTGCCAATTCTATGCTATATTCATTACTGTAGCTTTATAATAACGTCTTGGCATAAAGCGTAGGTGTTTCAACTTTTATGTTTTTTTCAAAGTTGATTTGGCTATTTTTGGTCCTTTGCATTTCCATATGATTTGGAATCACCTGATCAATTGTTAAAGAAACTTACCTGAAATTCAGCCATTATTGTGTTAAATCTATAGATAAATTTATGTATATACATTAATTTATTATGTTAATGTGATGAATTATACTAATTGATTTTCAAATATTAAACCAGCCTTTCATTTTTAAGATAAATCCCACTTAGTCCTGATATATATTCCTTTTACATAATGTGGGATTTTATTTGTTACTATTTTATTAAGGATTTTTATGTCTGTTCATGGAGAACCTTTCTTTTTAATTTTCTTGTCATGTTATAAAATGAATTGGGAATTTTTCTTCTATTTTCTGAAAGAGTTTGTGTTATATTGGTATTAATTCTCCTTGAATGTTTGATTGACAAATAAAACCATTTGGGCCAGGGAAACTTTTTGATTACAGATTCAATTTCTTTTTCCTTTTTTTGTCTTTTCTAGGGCCGCACCCGCAGCATATGGAGGTTGCCAGGCTAGGGGTCTAATTGGAGCTATAGCCGCCGGCCTATGCCACAGCCACAGCAGTGCAGGATCCAAGCCGTGTCTGCAACCTACACCACAGCTCATGGCAATGCCAGATCATTAACCCACTGAGTGAGGCTAGGGATGGAACCCACAGCGTCATGATTCCTAGTCGGATTCATTAATCACTGCACCAAAATGGGAACTCCTCAATTTCTTTAATACATATAGGGCTATCCAGATTTTCCATTCATTCCTGAGTTGATTTTGGAAAATTGTGTTTTTCAAGGAATTTGTTCATTTAACTTAAGTCATTGAATGTGTTGACCACAAAATTGTTTATGATATTCTCTTATTCTTTTAATGTTAGTAAAATCTATAGTGATATTCCCTTTTTTATTACCGATATTATTGATTTGTGCTTTCTTTCTCCTCTCCTTCTCCCTCACTCCCTCTCATTAGTCTATTTATGGCTTTATTGCTTATATTAATCTTTCCAGAGAATCACATTTTTTCTATTTTTTTTTCTAGTTTGTTGATTTCTTCCCTTAACTTTATTGCATCCTTACTTGTACTTAAACTAGGGTTTTACTTCACACTTCATTTGTTAAGCTTCTTAAATAGGAGCTTAGATCATAATTTAGACCTAAATAAAAACTGTCTTAGTCCATTCAGTCTTCTATAACGAAATACCACAGACTGGGTGTCTTATAAAAACAGAAATTTATTACTCACAGTTATGAAGCTGAGTATTCATGATCAAGGTCCAGTGTGTTTGGGTTCTGGTAAAGGGCCTCTTCCAGCTTGCAGACTGTCAACTTCTGGCTGTCTCCTCGGAGGACACATGGTGCAAGGGAGCTCTGTAGAGTCTCTTTTATAGGAACACAATCCCATTTATGGGGGGTTCACTCTCCCCAGCATCTCCCTAAGACTCCACCTCCTAATATTGTCACATTGAGGGTTAGGATTTCAACACGAATTTTGAGTGGACACAGGCATTCAGACCATAATGATAATATAAGCATCTTAAAACAATAAATTTTTTTCTAGGCATTGCCTTAACTGAATCCCACAGTTTTTTTTTTTGTTGATTTTTTTTTTGGGGGGGTTTGTATGTGTGTGTTTTTAGGGCCGCATTAGCGCATAAGGAAGTTCCCAGGCTAGGGGTCGAATCAGAGCTACAGCTGCTGGCCTACACCACAGCCACAGCAACGTGAGATCTGAGCCACATCTGCAACCTACACCGCAGCTCATGGCAGTGCTGGATCCTTAACCTACTAGGCGAGGTCAGGGATTGAACCTGAGTCCTCATGGATCCTAGTCAAGCTTGTTACCACTGAGCCACGACGGAAACTCCTGAATCCCATGATTTTGATATGGTGTGTTTTAGTTCTCATTCCTTTCAAAATATTTTCCAATTTTTTGTACTTTTTTCTTTCACCCATGGCTTATTTAGAAGAATATTGCCTAATTTCAAAGTGTTTGGAGATTTTATAGATACCATGTTGTCATTGATTTCTAATTTAATTTTGTCAAAGAACACAATCTGTACAAATTAAATCTTTTAAAATATATGGGGACTGATGTATGACCTAGTATCTGTTGTATCTTTGTGAATGTACTATGTGCCATTGAAAAGAATGTATATTCTGCAATTGTTGGTTAGTGATGGTCTCTAAAGGTCAACTAGATTAAGTTAGTTTATAGTATTGTTGGATTCTTCTATATCCTATTTTCTGTCTATTTATTTTTATCAATTATCAAGACAGGAGTATTAAAATATCCAGTTATTATTGTGGATTTGTCTAGTTCTTTCTTTAGTTCTGTTAGTTTTTTTTTTTGTCTTTTTAGGGGCACACCTGAGGCATATGGAGGTTCCCAGGCTAGGGGTTGAATCAGAGCTGTAGCCGCCAGTCTATGCCACAGCCACAGCAATGCCAGATCCGAGCTGCACCTGCGACCTGCACCATAGCTCACGGCAACGCCAGATCCTTAACCCACTGAGTAAGGCTAGGAATTGAACCCACAACCTCATGGTTCCTAGTTGGATTCTTTCCTCTGTGCCATGATAGGAATTCCCTGTTCATTTTTGTTCTATATATTTTGACACTCTGTTATTAATCGCACACACTTTTATTATTGTTGTCTTCCTGATTAATTGACCCTTTAATCATTATGAAATATCCTTCTTTATCTGAGGTCATATTCCTTGTTTTGAAATCTACTTTGTCTGATATGAATTTAACCACAATAGCTTTCTTGTGCTGTTTGGTATATATTTTTTCAATCCTTTTACTTTTCACCTATCTGTGTCTTTATTTTTAAAGTGTGTCTTTTATAGATTGCATGTGGTTGGTTGTGTGTTTTATATTTAGACTGACAATGATCATCTATGCTTTGGGGTTTATTGTGTCTAGTTCATTTGCCTAGTGTTTAGTTCATTAACATTTAACACACTATTAATAGCTTGTGTTAGGTATTTGTATTTCTATTTGTTCCTTCTATTTTATTTTTTGCTTTTTAGGGCGGCACTCGCGGCACATGGAGGTTCCCCAGCTAGGGGTTGAATCCGAGCTATAGCTGCCGGCCTATGCCACAGCCTCAGCAATGCAAGATCCGAGCTGTATCTGCGACCTACACCACAGCTTACAGCAATGCCAGATCCTTAACCCTCTGAGCGAGGCCAGGGATCGAACTTGCATCCACATGGATGCTATTCAGAATCGTTAACCGCTGAGCCACCACGGGAACTTCATGTTCCTTCCGTTTTATTCAGTTTTTTCTTTTTCTTTTTGCTCTTTTTCGGGCCGTACTCTTGGCATATGGAAGTTCCCAGGATAGGGGTCAAATCAGAGCTGTAACTGCTGCCCTACCCCACACCACAGCTGTAGCAGCCGACCTACACCACAGCTCACAGCAATGCCAGATCCTTAACCCACTGAGCAAGGCCAGGGATCAAACCCAACCCTCATGAATACTAGTCAGATTTGCTACCACTGAGCCACACGGGAACTCCCCTTCTGGATTTTTGTTGTTGTTATTCCTCTGTTTCATTTATCTGCTTTCTTTTGGGTTAATCAAGTACTTTTTGGTATTCCATTTTATTCCTACCATTGGATTTTTAATTATACCTCTTTATATAGTTATGCCTTTTTTTTTTTAGTGACTGCTTGAGGTTATTATGAAGTTATCATAGTCTATTTTTTTTTGTCTTTTTGCCTTTTTTTTTCTAGGGCCGCTCCTGCGGCATATGGAGTTCCTAGGCTAGGGGTCTAATCGGAGCTGTAGCCACCGGCCTACGCCAGAGCCACAGCAACGCGGGATCCGAGCCGCGTCTGCAACCTACACCACAGCTCACGGCAACACCGGATCCTTAACCCACTGAGCAAGGGCAGGGACCGAACCCGAAACCTCATGGTTTCTAGTCGGATTCGCTAACCACTGCGTCACGACGGGAACTCCAGATAGTCTATTAAGGATTAATGTTGTGCTATTATTTCACATAAGACGTAAAGTACTTTGAACATAATTCTATTCCCTCCATGCTTTGTGCTATTTTGTCATATATTTTGCTTCAGTCTACATTATATATCCACCAACACAAAGTTATTGTTTTTGCTTTAGGCAGTTAGTTGTCTTTTAAAGAAATTAAGAGAAGGAGAAAAAGATTTTTTGAAAAATATTTACCCACATAGTGTTTACTTCATTAGCATTTAACACAACATTTAACATACCATTTCCGGTTTTTCAGATCCTTCTTGTACATATGATTTTCCATCCTCTCCTTTCAGACCAAAAAACTTTCTATAGTGTTTCTTGCAAGGCAGATCCACAGGTGACAGGTTCTCTCAGCTTTCATTTATGTCATGTTTTCCCCTTCTTTCAAGGATCACAGTCTTACACTGACTGTGTCCAGTGTCTGAAAACAATTGGCTCATAGATTCTGTCCAGATTTACAGATAGTTGTACATGGCAGGAAGGGTAAGTCTGGTACTAGTTACTCTTTCATGGCTAAAAGAGGCCATCTCTTCTGGTTTTGTATCCTTTGATTCAAGTGTTGGACTTAAACTGATCTTTTGAATGTTTCCCCCTCCTATTTTAATTTTTTTTTTTCAGGGCTGCACCTGTGGCACATGGAGTCTCCTGGGCTAGGAGTTGAATTGGAGCTGCAGCTGTCGGCAGCTGTTGGCCTTCCCCACGGCCACAGCAATACCAGATCCGAGCCGCAACTGCAATCCACACTGCAGCTCAAGGCAACTCCAGATCCCGTAACCCAGTGAGTGAGGCCAGGGATTGAACCCACATCCTCATGGATACTAGTCAGATTCCTAACCCACTAAGCCACAATGGGAACTCTCCTCCTCCTATTTTCTATCTAATTATTTTGTTTTACTCTGTAGGCAATTTTCTCAACCTTTTTTTTCAATTCTTTCATTGAAAATCTAAAATTTGCTCTCATACATTAATTTCTAAGAGCTCTTTTTTGTTCTTTGATTAATTCTAATCGGTAGGTCATGTTTCAAGGAAACATTGTTATCTTCTGAGGGCAGTAATGATACAAAGGCATTTCTTCTGCTCTCTGTATTGCTTTTGGTTTCTCTTTTCTGTATATTTGTCTTAGTTTTCCTCTTTTATGTTGGGGATTGTTCTCAAAAGTCTGACAATCTTTGTGCATATTTTCATAGTTAAAAGTGAATTTAGGAATTCCCATCGTGGCCCAGTGGTTAAAAAATCTGACTAGGAACCATGACGTTGTGGGTTCGATCCTTGGCCTTGCTCAGTGGGTTAAGGATCTGGCATTGCCGTGAGCTGTGGTGTGGGTCACAGACGCAGCTCGGATCCTGCACTGCTGTGGCTCTGGCATAGGCCGGTGGCTACAGCTCCGATTAGACCCCTAGCCTGGGAACCTCCATATGCCACGGGAGCAGCTCAAGAAAAGGCAAAAAGACAAAAAAAAAAGGTGAATCTAGGAGTTCCCTGTTGGCCTAGTATTTAAGGCCGCATTGTCACAGCTATGGCTCTGGTCACTGGGGTGGCACGGGTTTGTTCTCTGGCCCAGGAACTTCTGCATACTGTGGGTGTGGCCAAAAATAAAATAAAAAAATAGAAATAAAAAAATTAAATATAGAATAAAAGTAAATAAAAGTGAAGCTAGAAGGCTGATCACTAAGAACCTGGCCATTTTGTTTGGAGCCTCCCAATATTGACATGTCTCTGTAGGTCTCTTTTCTTGGGTGTATCCCAGAAATCCATTGACCACCAAGTGGACTCTTCCAATATCTTGCTTGAGGAGAATAAGCTTAGCTGCCAGTGTCCTGTTTCCGTTGTGCCTCAGTGGTAATGAACCCAACTAGTACCCATGAGGATTCGAGTTTGATCCCTGGACTCAATCAGTGGGTTAAGGATCTGGCGTTACCATGAGCTGTGGTGTAGGTTGCAGACGCGGCTCGGATCCTGCATTGCTGTGGCTGTGGCATAGACTGGCAGATGTAGCTCCCATTCAACCCCTGGCCTGGGAACTTCCATATACCTCTGGTATGGCCCTAAAAAGACAAAATAATAATGATAGTAATAATAATATGCTTGAGATATGTATGTATGTATTACTATTATTCACTATTCTCCACTTTTATTGGGTCTTTCAATTCATTAACCTATTCTGTTAACCCTGATATAAAAGACAGTCTCTTTTATCCCGGTAACTTTAATTAGTAGCAGATGGTGTTTCTCTTAGATGGAAGGAAATGGAAGTCAAGGACAGTAAGTCCCATCATTCTGTTTTCCAGGTCAATAAACCATGAAGTTTTCTGTGGAGGTGGGATTGAATATAGGAGGCGACAGTATTACCGTTCAGTCCTTTCTTTTTCATTTCTTCATTAATCCTTTCAACATACATTTGTTACCATGTGCTATTGGCTGTGCTTGGTACAACTCCCCTACGGGGAGACAGAAGCATCGACTTGACTCGCACAGATGGGATAGAGTTGCTTTTCCTTGGGCTGGGTTCATATTGGTGATTATTTTTCTCTACTTTTTGACTGGAGTGAAAATGAAACTTTATTCTCTTAGCTTTGGTCAAGAAGGCGATCACCCAGATGAAACAGTCATGGTAAGAGGAGGGAAGTATCATGTGATAGAAATTCCCTCTCCTGCGAATGGACTTATCTGAAATGCTTTCACAAAAGACGCTGGTTAACAGCCCTTACTGGGCACAAGAACTCAGCGTAGCTTTAATTCTCTCTCGGAAGCCAAGATTTAGTCTCCAGAGAAGATACCCTGCATTTGCCTTCAAGTGACCAAGTTACAGCCCTACCCCCACCCCTTTTTTTGCTTTTTAGGGCCACACCTATGTGGCACATGGAAGTTCCCAGGCTAGGTGTGGTATCGGAGCTACAGCTGCCAGCCTATGCCACAGTCACAGCAACACAGCAACACCGGATCCAAGCCAGGGACTGAACCCGCATTCTCATGGAATCTAGTCAGATTCATTTCTGCTGCAACAAGACAGGAACTCCTAAAGGCATACCCTTTACCACAAGCTGGAGGAGGAAACAGCTCGCCACGTAGCATGGCCAGACTCGTGTCTGGATCTAGGTCTTCTTTTCTCAATTCGGGGAAGAAGTCACACAGAAGAATGATTTTTCTTGGAAGAGCCATAGTTCACTTCAGCAGTAGGGAGACCAGTTGAAGTTTTAGTCGAAAAAGAAATTCAAGGAGTTCCCGTTGTGGTGCAGTGGAAGTGAATCTGACTAGGAACCATGAGGTTGCAGGTTTGATCCCTGGTCTCACTTGGCCTCAGTCAGTGGGTTAAGGATCCAGCATTGCCATGAGCTGTGGTGTAGGTCACAGGCTCAGCTCGGATCCCGAGTTGCTGTGGTGTAGGCCAGCAGCCATAGCTCCAATTTGACCCCTAGCCTGGGAACCTCCACATGCCATGGGTGTGGCCCTGAAAGGCAAAAAAAAAAAAAAAAAAAAAAGTTCATTGAGGTGTTCCCACGTGGTGCAGTGGAAATGACTCTGACTAGGAACCATGAGGTTGCAGGTTCCATCCCTGGCCTGGCCCAGTGGATTAAGGATCCGATGTTGCCATGAGCTGTGGTGTAGGTTGCTTGGATCATGCATTGCTGTGGCTCTGGCGTAGGCCGGCAGCAACAGCTCAGATTAGACCCCTAGCCTGGGAACCTCTGTATGCTGCTGGTGCGGCCCTAAAAGGACAAAAGACAAAAAAAAAAAAAAAAATTCAGCCCCAATGTTACAGCCTTCGTGTTGCCACACAAGAGGCTAAAGAGCTCCCTGCAGCAATTTCTCTGTGTCATATGTTAGGAATAAGGGTATCCTTAACTCTCCCATATACATACGGCGTATGAATAAGTGATGAATAGTCTTATCAGAATATGTAAATGTGGAGTTCCCGATGTGGCTGAGTGGGTTAAGAACCTGGTGCTGTCCCTTGGGGTATTCAGGGTTGATCCCTGGCCTGGCTCAATGGGTTAAGTGTCCGGCGTTGCCACAAGCTGAAACTTAGGTCACAGTTGCAGCTTGGATCCCATGCTGCCGTGGCTGCAGCTCCAATTCCACCCTTACCCTGGACTTCTATATGCTGCAGGTGCCGCCCTGAAAAGAAAAGAAAAAATAAATGTTATTTTTCAAAAGTCCTCCTCTTTCTCACTGATAGCTCCCTTCCAGCTTTTTGTACTCGGTTCAAGACACTGCTGTCCCGGGAATGCAGGGAAGGCAGAGAGTCTGTAAATGGCATTGGAAGAAAAATGGGGTTGTTGAAAAGTTATGGAAGCTGTGGAGCTCCAGAGTCCACTAGGATTGAGACCAAATGTGGGACCAGGCTTAGAGCGGGTGAGGAAGACAAGAGAGTCAGAACGAAAGCTAGAGAGGGAGGACAAAGGATGAGGGACAGGGCAGGTGCGGTGAGGCATGGGAGTCATCCACCTGCAGAGGAGGGAAGGAACCAGGACTTCCTGGGGAGAATTTATGCCTTTGTCTTTTTAAATTTTATTTTATTTTTTAGTGGCACACTTCTGAGATCTGAGAAAATATGGGGTAGGTATAGCTCCTGTGATACTAGGAACTCACAGTAACTTTCAAAGACTTATTCATTTGCAAATCTCATTTTACCCACACCTGGTACATCTCCCCCAGAGAGGGGAGAGGAGAAAAGGCTTTACCTCAGGGTCACCCATGCCATTGCCCAGCTTCCCAAACTTCTGAACAGCAAGGAGATTCTATGCCTAAGCACTCCTTTCCTACCTTCACTAGGGGCTCAGAGGGTGGGTCTTGGGAAGGGGTGGTGGTGCTGTAGTTGAAAGATGCAGTATTCACAGCCAGGGCGATAAACTCACTAAGATTGGCCACATTTCAGAAAACGTAAACATTCTATTTTAAAAATACACTCTCCAAAAAAATGTCTGGCTATAGACTAACACTTGCTGTCAGATGCTTATAAAAAATAATGCAAACAGAAAATAAAACTTGGTTTCCCAGCATGAGCCTAACTTCTGCCTTGCGACTTTCTAGCCCTAAGAAAGTTCTGCCATGTGAGAGTAGTTGTGAACAAACCGTGGCTACAGGAGCTTCCTTCTGTGGAAAGCAGGCGGGTACCACAGGTGGTAGACTTGGCAGAGAAAGGAACATATGGGTTCGACAACAGAAATAGATGTTACCATCTGGCACAAAAGCCCCTCAAATGATCCTTTTACCTCTCTGTCCTACCCCTTATCCAGGTTGAGAGCAGATGGCCTTTGAAATATATTTGTTTTTTTTTTTTTTTTCATGACATAGTCCTGGTTTTAAGCAAATGTAGATAGAAGGTGATGTGTTTTGTCGCAGATGCCTGGCAAAGTGGAATTCAAGGAAGAGGGGAGAAGTTTCTGAGGCTAGACTCAGACATGATGGCTTGGATTAGAACTGGGGCGTTTCCTGCGGGTGTTAGAACAAGAAGAGTATAATCCCCAGGAAGGAGGCAGATCAGCAGGCCAACTGTTGGTGTGCAAGTGAAACTGATTCCTGGGTAAGAAGTGTCTGCAGAAAGATTTCCTGGAGGCCCTTCTTGCCAGGCCGTAGATGACTTTCAAACCAAATTTCTGGACACAGACATCTTGTTAGGTGGTGTATGTTGTGCAGGATTTGAACAACAGTGCAGGCTATGGCCATTGGGATGTGGTCAGTAAAGTCAGGTACTCTATGAAGACCTTGCTGGACTTTAACATCTAGAATCTTGGTGGTTGTGCACTTTCAGAGTCTCACCTGGGAGGATGGAATTTGGGGGACAAAGGGCAAACATTTCAATATTTGCTCTTGCTATTGAGTCTGGTTTTGGTTCCTGTGGGCAGGTTGTTCTGTGGAATGCCCCTGTCACCTCAGTACTTCTTTCATCAGCTATGACACCATGGCTAGATTCCAATGACACAACAGCTTCTCATCACATTTTAAAAGCACATCTAGCTGGAAGGTCCTGTTGTGGCTCAGTGGTGAACCTGACTAGTATCCATGAACATGTGATTTTGATCCCTGGCCTCGATCCGTGGGTTAAGGGTCCGGTGCAGCTGTGGTGTAGGTCACAGATGGAGCTCATGACTTGCAGCTGTGGCTCTGATTTGGTCTCTAGCCTGGGAATTTCTGTATCCCGAGGGTGTGGCCTGAAAATAAATAAGTAAATAAATAAATAAAAGCACAACCAGCTGGACTGGAAAAACCCACCCCTTAAAATGTCTAATAAAGTAAAATCTGAAACAAATCCTCAGATTGAAACTCTTATGTAAACAAGGGTGCCTTTGCTGCAGGCGTTGTTGCCATTATAACTCACCTTGAGGAGGTTCCCTGTTTACTTAAAGCTGAACTATCTGTGGGTTAAAGAACATGCTGCTCCATTTGGGTCAGAGTTGTGCTGGCCACACACACCTGTTGTCTTTTTCAGATTAGGCGGGACCCACTGATGCATGCTGTGTGGGTGGGGTATGTTTGGAATGGGGTGAAACTCCGGACACCTCTTCAGAGTCTCTCCTGACACAGTGGATGGCTGGAGAGGCCTCTGTCTGGCCTCTCATCTACTCTAGAGACTGGAGAGGGTCCTAGTTCTGTTGATGGTCAATCAGAATTCCACACACACCCCCCTTCCAGATCCATGAGAAGGAAGAGGAAGAGTTCAATGAGAAGAGTGAACATGATTCTGGTATCAACGAGGAGCCTCTACTCACAGCAGATCAGGTACAAATCTTTCTTGGTTCATGGAACTTTCTGTTCTTTTGACAGTGAGAAAGTCAGAGTACACACTTGCCCACATCCCATTCAGGTGATAGAAAAATGTATGGCCTAGTGGTGGCTGTGTCGATAACTTAAGGTGTCTTTGATAAGGGATTCATGTCTCTTTATGCCTCGCTTTACCCGCCTGCAGTAAATAGGAATATAATTCCTGACGTGTGTGTTTGATGGGTCTGTGTTTGGTATGAGCCAGAGACAGGCACAGGGCCTACCGCCCTCATTTCCTGCTAAGCCTCTTAATTGCAACTCATTGTGCTTGGAGTCAAGACTTTTATTCACCAAGGGTTCCAAATAAGTGTTCTCACAAGAATAGAAATGACAGATGAGGCTTTCAAGTGATGGATATTTTCTCATATTTCATAGAACACTGAAAATGTTGAGCCTTCCAAAGGGAATCTTAGAGACACTCATTTGTGTATATATTGCTTCACATTTAATTGTTACTTATGTTTTGAGTTTAATAATTTGTTACTTAGGGAGATTATTCCTGGGTCTCTGGATTCCTTAGCCTTTCAGTCAACAAAAAGTTATGAGAACTTGTCTTTTTATTTTATTTTATTTTTTTGCTATTTGTTGGGCTGCTCCCGTGGCATATGGAGGTTCCCAGGCTAGGGGTTGAATCGGAGCTGTAGCCACCGGCCTACGCCAGAGCCACAGCAACGCGGGATCCGAGCCGCGTCTGCAACCTACACCACAGCTCACGGCAACGCCGGATCGTTAACCCACTGAGCAAGGGCAGGGACCAAACCCGCAACCTCATGGTTCCTAGTCGGATTCGTTAACCACTGCGCCACGACGGGAACTCCGAGAGCTTGTCTTTTAAAAATTTTTTAATTTATTTATTTATTTGGCTTTCTAGACCTGCACCCACAGCATGTGGAAGTTCCCAGGCTAGGGGTCAAATTGGAGCTGCAGCTGCTGGACTATACCACAGCCACAGTAACACCAGATCCGAGCCGCTTCTTTGACCTACACCACAGCTCACAGCAATGCCGGATCCTTGACCCACTGATTGAGGCCAGGGATCGAACCCTCATCCTCATGGATACTAGTCAGATTTGTTTCCGCTGCACCACAATGGGAACTCCCTATGCGCACTTGTCTTGAACAAGCACCTTTCAAGTGTTTGCACAGAGTGGTTCAGAAAAAGCGCCAGCAGGAGCTTCTTTCATATCTGTGGTAAAAGGTGGGATGTAAACAGATAAGGATCAAGCGATTAAAGGGAACTGGATTAAAAGGCATAGGGGCTATAGCATTATTCTTGTGAATGTGGGGGAACATACAATCCAGTGATGCAAGTTTAATGGCGACTACGCTGAGAGAACTTCAGCCATAAAGTTCCGAAGGAGGTTGTGACATTTGCCTGCATTCCCTGAACGGCTTACAGTAGTCAGAAAGTTTCCCCTAAAATTGTGAGTGGGGATGGAAAAACCTTGGGGATAAAATAGAAATTATCCTAAAGGAGGGGACCTTACGTGCCTTTGTCTTTGGTCAGCCTAACATAAAGGAATCCACTTCAAAGACCAGTGGCCTTGGAGCCAGAGACCATCACGACATGGAGAACAGACAAATAAAACATAAATCAGGTGCACCGTTATGACCAGACTCGTGGATGGCTCCTTTTCAGAAGCGGTCTTTGCGTCCTCCATTTTCTTCATGTTTAAACAATTAATGTACAAAATCATTCGATCTTATTCCTTTTGGCTGTTCTCTAATTTTACTCTCTTTTCAAGGTGCTGTCCCCCCCATAGGAGTCTAGATTATTTCTCCTCTCCAGACTCTTCCTATCCTTTTATTTTCAGTTTTTGCTTTTTTTTTTTTTAAGGGCCACACCTGTGGCATATGGAAGTTTACCGGCTAGGGGCTGAATCCGAGCTGCATCTGCCAGCCTTCACCACAGCTACGTATACACGGGATCCGAGACACATCTGCGACTACACCATAGCTCGTAGCAATGCTTGATCCTTAATCCACTGAGGGAGACCAGGGGTCCAACCCGAGTCCTCATGGATACTAGTCGGGCTCCTTACGGCTGAGCCACGACAGGAACTCCTCCCCATCCTTTTATTATTTCCTTATCTTCATTTGCACTTGTTGTTGGGTAGCTTTAGTTCCTGTCTAGGTGAATTCTGGAGGAATAGCTGTTTTTCTCTCTGTAAAAAGCAACTCCCCATTTTGAGTTGTCCGAGGAACACTTTGTTTTTTCCCAGTCACAAGCAATTAATGATCTGGGTTTTGCGTTAGAGCTGGGTAGATAAAATATTTCCCCACTTAGAAAGAAAATACTCAGCAAATTGAAGTAAATGTTCCCTTCCAGGCAGCTCTGCATCGTTTCCTGAAAGAGCAGTTTATTTCCAATAAAGCACTCATCTAAATGGCGTTCTTGGAAGAGGTTTTCCATTAAAGGGTGCTGTACATAAAAGGGAGAGTATATGGAAGCCTTCAGTCAGATCTATTTTTATGATTATTCAATATTTATTAAGTAACAATATTGCTTTAGGAATTTTACAGACAGCAAATTAGGAACATCCTTAACTGATCAAAATTTAAGCTGGACCATCCCCACAGCAGAGAACAGCGAGCGCTCCTTTGTGTCCTTTCCACAGGTGATTGAGGAGATTGAGGAGATGATGCAGAACTCCCCGGACCCTGAAGAGGAAGAGGAGGTTCTGGAAGAGGAGGATGGGGGAGAGACCTCCTCCCAGGCAGACTCCGTCCTCCTGCAGGAGATGCAGGCCTTGACCCAGACCTTTGACAACAACTGGTCCTATGAAGGTGAGGCTTATGGGAGCAGGTCTGCCCATGGTGAACAGGGCTCTGCCAGGCAGGGCACCTGGCTCACACACAGCTAGTGGAGCCTTGAATCTAGGTAGTCGGCGATGCCTGTCTTTCTTTCTTTCTTCCTTCCTTCTTTTCTTTTTCTTTTTTTCATTTTTGGCCTCTCTGCAGCATAAGGAGCTCCCCGCCCAGGGATCAGATCAAAACGCAGTCTTGACCTAAGCCAAAGCTGTGGGAATGCTGGATTCTAAACCCACTATTCCAGGCTGGGGATCAAACCTGCCTCCCAGAGCTCTCAAAACACTGCCAATCCCATTGTGGCAAAGCAGGAGGCAATGCCTTTGTTAAATTAAGCAAAATTAAAATGGTAAAACTGGAGTTCCTGCTGTGGTGCAGCGGAAACAAATCCAACTAGGAACCATGAGGTTGAGGGTTCGATTCCTGGCCTCGTTCACTGGGTTAAGGATTCAATGTGGCCGTGAGCTGTGGTGTAGGTCGCAGATGCGGCTTGTATCCTGCATTGCCTATAGCTGTGGTATAGGCCGGCAGCTGTAGCTCTGATTCTGAACCCTCTCTTCAAAAGAATGCTGCCATAAAGTCAATGAAAAAAAAATACAGAGTTCCCATTGTGGCTCAGCATTAACAAACTCGACCAGTATCCATGAGAACATGGGTTCCATCCCTGGCCTTGCTCGGTGGGTTAAGGATCCAGCATTGCTGTGAGCTGGCCAACAACTACAGCAACTACATCAACTACGTCTCTAATTCAACCCTTAGCAGGAACTTCCATATGCCTCGGATGTGGCCCTAAAAAACAAACAAAACAAATGGGAATGATAATAATATCTCATATTTGTGTTTTATTTTTTAAATTAAATCAATTTTTTTTTTTGGTCTTTTTAGGGCCTCACCTGTGGCATATGGAGGTTCCCAGGCTAGGGTTCGAATCAGAGCTGTAGATGCTGGCCTATGCCACAGCCACAGCAATACAGGATCCTTAACCCACTGAGCGAGGCCAGGAATTGAACCTTCATCCTCATGGATACTAGTCAGGTTCATTTCCGCTGAGCCATGACGGGAAATCCTAAATTAATTTTTTTTAAAAAAATTTATGGCCACACCTGCAGGATTGAGCTGTTAGGATTGAGCTGAATCTTCTGAGAGGTTAAGCGACTTGTTGGAGGCCACCGTTGGGAGAGTATAATTAAAAAGTAAAATCCCTTCCCCATCCAGAAAACCTCTCCACGGAAGTAGAGGAGAAAGAAAACAATTTTATTATTGAATAACTTTAGGTCAGAATGTGTTGTACATCCCGGTCAGTTCGATAAAGGGCTTGCAAAACTGGAAAGAAATCGCACAGTTGTCACCACCAAGTGGACACAACTCCTTCATTGACTAAATTTTGCAATTTGGAGTCAGGTGGCAAGTTAGTTCCCTGTGATCTTTCTCAATGATGACTTTCAAAGCAGCAGCTCCCAGATGCTTGAGGAAACATGCCTGAGTCCTGAGACTGGCAAGAAGCCTGTTTAACCATTAAAATGATTGGTATACATTTGAAAAGGACAGAGAAAGAGATTCTGAAAGGAAAGGGAAGTGGTGGAGAGGGGAAGTCTCTTCCCTTATTTTCAATCGGGAGAATCAACACTCATTATTATTATTATTATTGTTGTTGTTGTATTTTCAAGCGTCTTAATTTAAAAAAAATTTTTGTATTATTTTATTATTTGTCTTTTGAGGGCTGCACCCATGGCAGATGAAACTTCCCAGGCTAGGGGTCAAATCGGAGCTACAGCTGCCGGCCTACACCACAGCCACAGCAATGCCAGATCTGAGCTGCGTCTGTGACCTACACCACAGCTCACGGCAATGCCAGATCCTCAACCCACTGAGCAAGGCCCGGGATGGAAACCACGTCCCCATGGATGCCAGTCAGATTTGCTAACCGCTGAGCCATGATGGGAACTCCTAAGCCTCTTATTTTTAATTTGTATTTTCCCCTACCCCACATTCAAGTTGTAAGGGGTGGAGCCCAAATTCGAAGGCAGGCAGTTTAACCGCAGAGTCCACATTCTTAATCTCCGTATCGAATTAACTCTCTGACAACAGGTTTGTAGTAATTATGATCCTGCAAAGAAAGAGGTGGATGAAGCGTGAAATTAAAAGGTGTGACAGCAGCGGCAGAACCTAGGATTAATTTCATCAATCTGTAGGGATAATGGCAACTGTACTGCGGGAGGGGCCTCACTCCCTGCGAGTAGATCCTGGGTGGGGATCAGGCGGCGGCGGGAGAGAAGGGATAGTCAGGGTATAAAAGTCCCAACATGGATTCAAAGAGTGGTGGTGAAAAGAGAGCCGTGATCTGAAGAACCGTGCCCTCTGGGGCCCTGAAGAGCAGAGGCGGGCGATGGCAAGCAGAAGGAATCTGTTGGGAGCCTTGAAGTGGATTTGGCGGTGGCGCTGCTTTCACAGCTGCCCCAGTCAGGCCATTCTCCACCACACAAAGGTCCCACACATAGAACTGTTCAGCCCAGACTCAGGAAAATAGCTGAAACGCAGAGTGAAATGGCAAAAACAGAAGGAGGAGGACAGCTCCCAAGAGTGAAAGAAAGGGGAAGGTCAAAGCAAGTCAGCAAATACTCCGGCAGGGCAGGAGCAAAAAGGAAGATGGGTCCTGATGTGGAAACAAAAGATGCCATTAGCTGAAAAAGAATGGATGTGTGTGTGTGTATAATTGAATCCCTTTACTGTACAGCAGAAATTAACACAATATTGTAAATCCACTCTACTTCAAAAGTGGTTTTTTGTTTTTGTTTTTGATTTTTGTCTTTTTGCCTTTTCTAAGGCTGCTCACGTGGCATATGGAGGTTCCCAGGCTAGGGGTCTAATCGGAGTTACAGCCTCCGGCCTATGCCAGAGCCACAGCAACGACAGATCCAAGCTGTGTCTTCAACCTACACCACAGCTCACGGCAATGCCGGATCCTTAACCCACTGAGCAAGGGCAGGGATCGAACCCGCAACCTCATGGTTCCTAGTCGGATTTGTTAAGCACTGAGCCACAATGGGAACTCCCAAAAGTGTTTTTAAATGAAGAAAAAAAAAAAAAAAGATGCCATTAAAAAGGGGCTCATTTGAAAAGATGTTCCCAAATCTACTTTATTTTTTCTTTTTTAGGGCCACGCCTGAAGCATATGAAAGTTCCCAGGCTAGGGGTCGAATGGGTGCTACAGTCGCTGGCCTACGCCACAGCCACAGCAACACCAGATCCAAACCAAATGTGCGAGCTACACTGCAGCTCACCACAACGCCGGATCCTTAACCCACTGAGTGGGCTAGGGATTAAACCTGCATCCTCGTGGGATACTAGTCGGGTTCATTACTGCTGAGTCACGATGGAAGCTCCTCTACTTCATTTTTAATAATTAAATTTAATTGCTAAATCCATAGGTTTTTTTTTTTTTTTTTCCTTCTGTACTCACTGCATGTGGAAGTTTCCGGGCCAGGGGTTGAACCCACACCTTAGCAATGACCTGAGATGCTGTAGTGATAATGTATAACAGAACTCCACCCCATCTACTTTTATTATTATTATTATTAAAATACTGTTGATTTACAGTATTTTGCCAATTTTTGCTGTACAGCGAAGTGACCCAGTCAGCCATAAGTATTCATTTCTTTTGTTATATTGTCTTCCATTGTGATTTATCCCAAGTGATTTGATATCGTTTCCTGTGCTATATAGTGGGACCTTTTTGCTTATCCACTCTTAATGTAATAGTTTGCATCTACTAACTTCAAACTCCCAGTCTAGACAAAAAAACAAAAGAAAACAAAACAAAAAAAAACCCTCCCAGTCCCTCCCACTCCCTCCTCCTCCCCCTTGACATCACAGTTCTGTTCTCTATGTGTATGAGTCTCTCTCTGTTTTGTCGATAGGTTCATTTGTGCCATATTTTAGATTCCACATTTAAGTGGTATCATATGGTATTTGTCTTTCTCTTCCTGACTCACTTCACTTAGTCTGAGAATCTCTAGTTGCATCCATGTTGCTGCAAATGGCATTATTTTGTTCTTTTTTATGGCTGAGTAGTATATATACATATTGATTAGGAAGATGTCGTATACATATATACCATATCTTCTTAATCAATTAATCTGTTGATGGACATTTAGGTTGTTTCCATGTCTTGGCTATTGTCGAATAGTGCTGCTATGAACATAGGGGTGCATTTATCTTTTTGAATTATAGTTTTGTCCAGATATATGCCCAGGAGTGGGATTGCTGGATCATATGGTCATTCTGTTTTTAGTTTCCTGAGGAAGCTCCATAATCTACTTTAGATGAAGAAGTCTTAGGGGACAAGAATTTAAAGTAAAGTGATCTGTGTCCCGTTATCCAAAGTTCCCTTTCCTTTTCTTTAACAGTAGTAGGGACTTGAGTACCAATGAGCCAGGCTTATTTTTCTATGCATGTTACCCATCTTTACATGTTTCACATATTTTTGGATACATGCCCTATGACACAGGACAGTAAGTATACAGAAAGTCTCAGATCACTCTGCCTATTTTGCTGCCCGCTGTGTCTTGATCAGGTTGGGGAATAAACACTACCTCTCTATAGCTCTTCAGCTCAGATGCCAAACCTCTTTTTCATGTTTTCCCCCCTCCAATTCTTGACCCACTTCACATGTGGAATATTATAGAGACAGAGGAAAAATAGGAGGATGAGGATCAAAAAGCCACACATCTGCCCAAACACATTTTTGTGGACAGAGTTCACAGGGCTCCTTGGAGGCTGTTTTTCCTTCTTCCTCTGTTTCCCCAAAATGATGTTCTCTTCCATAGTTGATAACAGGGCCTCTCCCTGGCACACCCCTAAATTGTGAAGGTCTTTCGTGGCCTTTTGGGGAGCCATAGGCTGAGGGTCTCCTCCAGACCCCTCAGGCAGCCTAGGCCCAGGGACCCTCTCCAGTGGCCTGGGCTGGATGTGGTGTCCCTGTGGGACGGTCTTCTTCCTGCAGGACTGAGGCACATGTCTGGGTCCGAGCTGACGGAGCTGCTGGACCAGGTGGAGGGTGCCATCCGAGACTTCTCGGAGGAGCTGGTACAGCAGCTGGCCCGCCGGGACGAGCTGGAGTTTGAGAAGGAAGTGAAGAACTCCTTCATCACGGTGCTCATCGAGGTGCAGAACAAGCAGAAGGAGCAGCGAGAAATGATGAAGAAGAGACGGAAAGAGAAAGGGCTGAGCCTGCAGAGCAGCCGGATAGAGAAGGGAAGCCAGATGCCTCTCAAGGTAAGAGGACAGCCCAGCTGGGGGACCAGGTTCCCACCGTCAGCCCCAGGACCAGTCCTGCCATGGCCTCAGATAGACCTGTCCTGAGCAGTGAGGCCATGAGATGGGGAAGAGCCCACCCCTCTCCTCTGCTTCCCGAGAGGATGCCTAGTCTAACCGGAGGAGACAGGAGGTAACACTAGAAAATAAGTTACTGCGGATATGCTCTCACAGGCAAGACTGCAGAAAGTGGGGTGAGGGCATTTAGGATTGAGGGGACTTGGGGTCTGAGTCCCTGCTACCAGCACAGCTCACAGTCCTGACTCATCTCTTTAGGATGTCAGCAGGGTGTTTCAGGATTTAAACATTAGATGCCTCACCTTATTGGTTTTGGGTTTTTTTTGTTTTTGTTTTTTGTTTTGTTTTGTTTTTGTTTTTTTTTTGGTCTTTTTAGGGCTGCACCTGTGGCATATGGAGGTTCCCAGGCTAGGGGTCCAATCGGAGCTGTAGCCACCAGCCTACACCACAGCCACAGCAATGAAAGATTGGAACTGTGTCCGCAACCTATACCACAGCTCACAGCAATGCTGGATCCTTAACCCACTGAGCAAGACCAGGGATCGAACCCACATCCTCATGGATACTAGTTGGGTTCATTAACTGCTGAGCCATGACGGGAACTCCTCACCTTATTGTTGACTGATTCTTCTAACCAGTGGTACTTAATCAGGGACACTCAGCAGAATCATTGAAGGAGCTTTCTCAAAATACCTTTTCCTGGGCCCTTTCCCAGATCTACTGAATTGGGCCAGGCATGTGCATTTGGAAAAATCTTTCCAGATGAGGATGCTTGCTGTATATCTGCCTTTCCTAATAGCTGGGCATTTGTTTTTTTTCCCTGAGATATTTGCATCATCATCTGCCCAAATTTCCCCATGCTGCTTTATGTTTCTATTTGCACAAAGGAGGCTGCAGTGGGGAAAGCCAGGCGTGCACAGTGAGGGGGAGGAGGGAGACTCATTGCAGAAGAGTCTTTGAGACTCTTCTCTTTCTTCCTGCAAAGCTCGGGCTGAAATCCTGTCTCTTAGCCCAGGTCCTTTACCCTCCAGGGGCAGAAGCTGGGGCTGCAATTGGGACACTGTGGAGACTGATGGGTCCAGGTAGCTTAGGAAGGACCCAAGAGTCCCGGGTGATGTGTACTGAGCAGGAAGCATTTGCCCTTCTGAGTTTCTCTATCCTTCCCCAGCGCTTCAGCATGGAAGGCATCTCCAACATCCTGCAGAGCGGCATCCGCCAGACTTTTGGCCCCTCAGGAACTGACAAGCAGGTACAACCCATCTCCCTGCTCCCAGCTTTCTTCTCAAACTCTCGTGACTTGGCTTCAACAATTGGGAGGGCAGGGAGATGGTGAAGTACTAGAATTATCTCAGTGCTTAGGTGAGGGGAAGGGGAGGGAGAGGGGATGTCCTAAGAATTTCTTCCACTTCAAGGAGGAACAGAAAGTGTCTTCTTAAAGGCAAATAGTTTTTTGAGCTCTGATATCATAGGGCATGGATAAAACTTAAAACTCAGCACTACTTGTAGACCTATGAGTTAAGTCGTTTTGAGAACAAACTGCAGGGAGTTCCCATTGTGTCTCAGCAGAAACAAACCTGACTAGGATCCATGAGGATCCATAAAGGCATGGGTTCAATCCCTGGCCTCTCTCAGTGGGTTGAGAATCCGGGGTTACTGTGAGCTGTGGTGTAGGTCACAGACGTGGTTTGGATCCTGAGTTGCTGTGGCTGTGGCTGTGGCCGGCAGCAGTAGCTCTGATTCGACCCCTCGCCTGGGAACCTCCATATACCTCGGGTGTGGCCCTAAAAAAAAAGACAGAAGAAAAAAAAAAAAAGAACAAACTGCATTAAAGGGGAATTTATTTCATGAAAGATCCCATCCAAGAGATTCACTAATTCCCCACACTGGGCCACCAGCTAAGCCCGTCCCTTCAAGACTGCCCTTTAGTTGCCCCGTTGACTGTAACCCACACTGCAGGTCTTTTGTTCGGCTCCATTTAGTCAATTACTTGCCTGAGGAGTGGCTTGCATTTCTGGCTGTTGGGAGCCTGCCCTCTGCTAAGCTCCGATGCTGGGCTCTCAGGCCATACAAAGATGAGCAGGTCCTGGTCCTGCCCTCATGGAATGCATCGTCTAACAGACGAGGCTGTGTGTCAACGAGATTGAGATTCTGCACAAGAACTGCATATGTTTTAGACATATTTGTAGCTGAAGCCTAAGTGTTAGAATTCTGGAACTATGATCTGAGAAGAGATTTTTGGAAGTTTAACCCAGTTCCCTCGTTTCACAGCGGTGAGAACTAAGGCCCAGAGAGATTAGGCATTTTCCCAAGGCCACACTGCTAGTAGCAGGGCCAGGAATAAAAAACAATACGGGCTAGGAATAAAACACAAGCCTCTTGGCTTTTAACTTAGTGCTCTTCTCGTTCACAACCCCAGGCTCCCTCAGAACCTTCCAGGTCTCTCTGGCCAGTGTTCTTTGCTATCCCCCTGGACCCTAAAATGACTCTGTTGTAGGAGCATCTCATCTCCAGCAGAGGGAGCAAACTCAACATCACAGACCCAGGGTGGGGTTGAGGTTTTCTCACCTGTCATTTTGACAAAAGAGAAACCATTCATTCTCAAATTACACTGCAGAGGATAAGAAAATATAATCCCTTTGCCCCCTTAGAATATTCTCTGCTCTCAGCCTGAAGGAGAAAAAGCTCACCAGGATTCCTAAATAATCAAAAATTCCCTTATGTCAGAAGAATATATTAGTTGGAGTGGAGAGACATTTTTCCTGGCTACTATGGGAAAGTCTTACTTTTTTTTGGGTATTTTTTTAAAGGACCGCACCCACAGTATTTGGAGGTTCCCAGGCAAGGAATCGAATCCGACCTGCAGCTGCCGGTCTGCACCACAGCAACAGCAATGCCAGATTCGAGCCAAGTGTGGTGCTACCCACACCACAGCTCATGGCCACACCACATCCTTAACCCACTGAGCAAGGCCAGGGAATGAACCTGCATCCTCATGGATCCTAGTCAGATTCTTTTCCACTGAGCCACAATGGGAACTCTGGGAAAGTCTTAAGTTTAAAGAGACATTTTCCAAAGACAGAAGTAAATTCCTGAGGCAATGGTGGATACGTTATATGGGTGTTGTCGAGGATGTCGAATTTGACAGATGGTGTTTCTTAGACAAAATCACGATCCCCATGCAAGTTGTCAGCCGTATCTCAGTCCCCTGGGAACCATGCTTCTGTCTCACGTGCCACGTGCCCCATGTGTTTCCTAGTATCTGAACACAGTCATCCCTTACGAGAAGAAGGCCTCGCCCCCGTCAGTGGAAGACCTCCAGATGCTGACCAACAGTGAGTTTCCCCCATCCTCGGCCAGACCACCTGCTCACCTCTTTCCCCCATGCCCTGTGGGCTGTACCCTTGGTGTCATTGAAACGGTACCTGAGGTACCGGAGCAGTTTCAATGGGTCAAAATGTGCTCCACACCATTGCATCATGTCCCTTGCATGGGGTAAAAGCAGAGGGCTCTGCAGTGGTACCCAGATCTGCCTTGTCTACTCCTGGTTCCTGTAAGGAAGAGGTTGGGGCGGTGGGGGGGCAGCAGTGGTGTGCAGGGGCTTTTTGTGGTTCACACACAGTTCCCAAGGCTGTGCACTCTCTGCCTTGTCTGTTCTTTCCTCTGCAGACTGAAGTTGTCTTGTCAGAACTTGTGTCTCTAAAGGCAGGCAGCCCGGTCTATGGGACTGGCTGTGTTTTTAATGAGAAGCAAGGTTCCTTGGGTGGGGTAAGGCTGAGTGGAGAGATTAGAGTCTGGGTTTCCTTCCAGGCAATGACTGTCTCCTCTCCTACACTTGGACTCTATTGTCAAGTAATATTAATACACATTGTGAGCTCTGGGAGAAAACAGCACATTATAAAGGGCCTTTGGTAGGCAAAATATACATCAAACACTACAACCCCCAAAGGGCCAGGGGCACATGGTGTTAGCCATCAGTGTCAGCTTAATTCTTTTAGGAAGAGAAAAATCCTAGGCTGAGATGTGGGGACAGGCTCAGTGAATCAGGAGAACATCCGTCTCCCTGGCAACCGTGGGCTGTGGACCGCGTTGAGTGACACACTAACCAGGCTGCCCAGCCCATTGCCATGCAGCCTCTGAGGGATGGGACTGCCGCGGGGCTGTTTAATGCTCTAGGGGATGGGAAGAAGAGCTTCATCGGTTTCACTGGGGGAGATAGGCCCAGTGCTAAAGGTGCCCAGTTTCATTTTTCGAATTTTGGAGAACTAAAGCAGGAGGTTCTGGTAAACAGAAATCTTGCCTACATCAGTGGATACTGCGACCTTGAGAATCTGGAATTTTAAATTCAAAGTACATCGGCTTCCTCTTAACTCATTTGAAGCTCCTTTATTTGCATAAATACGCACTAAGGTTGTTCTTTTTTTTTTAAAGGGAGCAGATAGAAATGAGCTGACATTTATCGGTGTTTATGTTGTCACAAGGAGTAAGCGTTTGGAAAATAATTTGGACAAATTATGAAGGTTGATATATTTCATGCTCTTTTTTTAAAAAAGGGAAGAGTTATAAATTTATTACAGATACCTGTTCAGGAATGCAATGTAAAATCCTTTCGTCTTAATTAGGAAACAGTGGGTTTGTTTATATTTTTCAAGTTCATTTAAAACATTCGAAGCTGGAGTATATCCATCATTTAGAATACTTTGGAAACATAGAAAAGTGAACAAAGGGAAACAAATAACTTCTGGTTCCCTGCACTGTGGTATTTTTCAGCCACAGTATTTTATGCCTTTTCCATATAGTTGGGATTACACTGGCTATAAAATTTCATATCATGATTTTAGTCACATCCGTTAACATTTGGTTAACATTCTTTTTATGGCTCTCTGTTCTGTCATGTGGACACACCACATTATAATACTTTATTCCTTTTCAAAGAAAAAGCTGCCAACTTTCCTGAATACCAATTCTCCTGCAGGTTATGAAAGCTCTCTTTTTGGGCATATCCTTGTGTGGGCTTGCTAACACTGTCTTCTTTTTGTCCCCCTCCTAAGTCAAGGATGTCGGCCAAAGACCAGCTCTGGGGACTGAACAGTTCATATACATTTTAGATTTTGGAGATCACCTTAGTCACATATTAACTGAGTGCATTTGTTGTATTTTTATGGCTCTGTCTTCTTGGTGGGCAGCATTTAGTCTTCCGTGCTCAGGTGTAAAGTATTTCCAGCCTGTTACATTGATATTAATTCATACCCAAAAATACAGAAGAAATGAGACAAAAGAAACCAATGCTTAGAGGGCCTCTGGTCCAGTTCTTTTTCTGGACCTGGCCACGGACTCCTGCCACCCGCAGGCTCTGTTCCTCACCCACTCCCGAGTTTTGGAGTCAAGCTTCATGACTCTGACTTGCAACTAGGCAGAGCAAGGACCTGGGAATGGACCGAGTGTCCCTCCATTGTTACGGCTGCCTCCTGATCCTAGCCATCGAGGCCAGCTGCTCTGTAGTGTTTTCACCACTTGAAAAAATACTACATGTTCATTGGAAAAAACCGGATACTGTAGAGATACAAGGCAGAAAGGAACATCCTCTGGGGCCTCACACTCAGAGGTAACCACTTATAACTGTTCCATGCACATGCTTCCAGATTTGTTCTGTGACTATTAGCATTTATTATTTATTCATCTAAAATTAATACACAAAGCTCTGCAGCCTTTCTCCTTTGATAAGTATGTCTTGTACATATTGATCGCTCTCATTTTTCATAAAGCTGTTTAAGACTGTATATATATATACCATAGTTTACTTAAGACATCTAGTGATAAAGTAATCTATCATTGGATAAACTCCCATTCTCATTTTTTGATATTATAAACAAAGTCCAGATACTTTTCTTAAAGGGTTTTCTACAAAGCTGACTTTCACAGCATAAATTATGAATATGAGAAAGTGCCACCTAGTTTAATAACAGAAAAAAGATCTGTTTTTAAAACTTTTTTCTTTCTCTCTTTTTTTTTTTTGGCTTTTTAGGGCTGCATATGTAGCATATGGAAGTTCCCTGGCTAGGGATTGAATCAGAGCTACAGCTGCCGGCCTACACCACAGCCACAGCAATGCAGGATCTGAGCTATGTCTGTGACCTACACCACAGTTCACAGCAATCCTAGATACTTAACCCACTGAATGAGGCCAGGGATCAAACCTGCAACCTCATGGTTACTAGTCGGGTTCTTACTAGTTGGGTTCGTTACTGCTGAGCCACAATGGGAACTCCTCTATTTTTAAAAACTTAAAAAAAGGAAGCCTTTAGGCTTTAGTAACTTTCTTCTTGTTTGCTTCATGGGTAGGTCATATCCCGTTTCAACAAGAATTCTGGAGTTCCCATCATGGCTCAGCAGTTAACGAACCCAACTAGCATCTACGAGGATGTAGGTTCGATCCCTGGCCTTGCTCAGTGGGTTAAGGATCCGGTGTTGCCATGAACTATGGTGTGGGTCCAAGATGAGGCTTGGATCCTGTGTTGCTGTGGCTGTGGTGTAGGCCGGCAGCTACAGCTCTGATTGGACACCTAGCCTGGGAACCTCCATATGCTGCAGGTGTGGCTCTAAAAAGACAAAACACGCACACACAAAACAAGAAGTCTGTAAGCTCCTTGAGGGTCATTAACACTTTTGCCTTTCTGCAAATTCTAGCGATGTGCTGGGCATTGAGTAATTAGGGCCATACCTGTGGCATATGGGAGTTCCCAGGCTAGGAGTCGAATCAGAGCTACAGCTGCCAGCCTACACCACAGCCACAGCAATGCCAGATCTGAGCTCATGGCAATGCTGGATCCTTTAACCCACTGAGCAAGGCCAGGGATAGAACCTGAATCCTTATGTTTGCTAATCAGGTTGGTTACTGCTGAGCCACAACAGGAACTCCCGAAAATAGATATTTGTTAAATTAAATTCCATTGCTATTAAAGAGCTGGAGGTGAGAACTTTTCTAATAATAATGTATGTTCATATGAATAGAATGTCTTCAAAGATAGATTTATAAGTAACTCAGTGATGTGACAGCTGTTATTAACATTTGGATTGCATCTGAAAGCTGATTCTTTTAAAACTTGCTTTATTTATTTATTTTTTATTTTTTTATTATTATTATTTTTTATTTTTTTATTTATTTATTGTCTTTTTTTTGCTATTTCTTGGGCCGCCCCTGCGGCATATGGAGGTTCCCAGGCTAGGGGTCCAATCGGAGCTGTAGCCACCGGCCTACACCAGAGCCACAGCAACGCAGGATCCGAGCCGCGTCTGCAACCTACACCACAGCTCACGGCAACGCCGGATCGTTAACCCACTGAGCAAGGACAGGGACTGAACCCGCAACCTCATGGTTCCTAGTCGGATTCGTTAACCACTGCGCCACGCCGGGAACTCCTGCTTTATTTATTTATTTTGCTTTTTAGGGCTGCTTCTGTGGCATATAGAAGTTCCCAGGCTAGGGGTCAAATCAGAGCTGCAGCTGCTGGCCTATACCACGGCCATAGCAATGCCACATCTGAGTCACATCTGTGACCTATACCACCACTCACGGCAATGCCAGATCCTTAACCCACTGAGCAAAGCCAGGGATTGAACCCATGTCCTCATGTATACTAGACAGGTTTGTAACCACTGACCCATGGTGGGAACTCTGCTTTATTTATTTTTATAATTATTAAAGGTACATAGTTAGGGAGATCCCTGGTGGTCTAGGGGTTAAGGATCCGGTGTTGTCATTGCTGTGGCTTGAGTCACTGGTGTGGCTCGGGTTCGATCCTTGGCCTGGGAACTTCTGCATGCTGTGGGCATGGCCAAAAAAAGGAGATACTTAGGAGATAGAGTGGACATTATAGATGACCAAGAAATAAAAATTTTAAAAAGTAAAGGACAAAAGACAAAGGGAAAAATCAAGTTATCAGTAAGCCACTCTGGCTCTCTTGGTGGATTCTCCTTCATCAGCAGGTGGAATGCTGACTCTTCTGAGAGTTTTCTAGACTTTGCTCAGTACTCGGCGAATGTCTGGTGTCCTTGTCACCTCTCTCACTCACTCGGGATAGGTGGGCTGTCTGGCCTTGGAAGAGCTCTGCGCCCTGATGCATCTTGGCTCCTCTCTCTCCCCCTCCCAGTTCTCTTTGCCATGAAGGAAGATAATGAGAAGGTGCCCACTTTGCTGACGGACTACATTTTAAAAGGTAAGAGAAGCCCTGGCTGTGGGAAGGAGAAGCTGCCTCTGGGGGCCCTCCCCCAGAACAGCTGCCCTCCCAGAGTGTCCAAGCCAGTCCAGACCGGGCATGGCCGGGAGACTCAGTGGACGATTGTGAGGAGGCTGTTGCCTTTGGATGTTGCTAGGAGGCCTGAGGAGAAGATTCCATCACCCCCAAGTCACCAGAGTGACTCCACGCGAAGAGCAGCCAAACCAACAAAAAACTTATTGTCCAAGTTCTGCAAAACTTGGTCTGCTCAGTTGGCAAAAACAAAACCTGGGAATATGTTAATAGTTTCAGCTACTTGAAAGGCAGCAAACTAGAGTCATGATTAGTTCCATCCTCTCATAAATATTTTTTGTTTCATCTTTTACTGTGAAAACTTCTAACATATTTAATAGTACAGGGAGTTCCCTTTATGGCTCAGTGGTTAATGAACCCGACTAGGAACCATGAGGAGGCAGGTTTGTCCCTGGCGCTGTTCAGTGGGTTAGGGATCCGATGTTGTGAACTGTGGTGTAGGTCACAGATGCGACTCCGACCCTGCATTGCTGTGGCTGTGGCGTGGGCTGGCAGTTGTAGCTCTGTTCCGACCCCCTAGCCTGGGAACTTCTATATGCCGAGGGTGTGGCCCTAAAAAGCAAATAAATAAATAAAATAAATAAATAAATAAATAAATAAATAAATAAATAAATAAATAAATAAAACTACAGTAAATGGTATAGTGAACTCTCATGAACTTAGCGTTCGGCTTTAATGATCACCAACTCATGGCCGATCTACTCTCATTTATATCCCTACCCAACTTCTCATCTCCATACTATTTTGAAGCATAGACCAAGCATTAGATATTTTTTCATCCATAAATATTTCAATGTACATTTCTTAAACATAAGGACTATTTCAAAAAACATAGTCACAATATCTTGATCACAACTATAAAAATTTAAATTTAAAAAATATCTTTAACTATTCAACCAGTGTTCAGATTTCCCTATAAAATTTTTTGTTGGTTTGTTTGAATTAGGATCCAAAGACGGTCCATGCATTGCAATTGCATAATATAGCTCTTAAGGCTCTTATTTATGTTTATTGAAGTATAGCTGATTTACAGTGTTGTGCGAGTTTCAGGTTATAGCAAAGTGGTTCAGTTTTATACATATTCTTTTCTGGATTCTTTTCCATTATAGAAATATTATAAGATATTGTCTCTTTTAATACATATTACATAGGTTCCCCTTTACTTCCTCTCTCTTTGAGTTTTATTTTTATGGAAACCAGGTTGTTTGCCCCATAGCATTTCCTCAATCTAGCTTTTGCCAGGTAGTTGCATCCTCATGGTTTAATTTAATATGTTCTTCCACCTTTGGTACTCCCTGTTGCCCATCAGTGCTAGAAGCTTGATCAGATTCAGAATGCCACACCAGACCAGAGCAGACGGGGCCAGAGAACTCAGTGGACAATCATTCACAAGTCTTTTGATAAGCATTGCATTATCAGGGATTGTCAGCTTCCATTAAGAGATACCCACCACCTAGTTGTCTTCCTCTGGGGATGCTAATATCTGTATTAGTCTGCTTAGGCTGCTAAAACAGACTCCTGGTTGGCTTAAACAACAGAAATATATGTCTCATAGCTCTGGAGGGTAGCAGTTCATGACCAAGGGGACAGTGAATTCAGTTTCTAGTGAGGGCTCTCTTCCTGGCTTGTAAACAGCCATCTCCTTGCTATGTCCTCACATGGCCTTTCTTCTGTGTGAGTGTAAGGCGAGAACACCAGAATGTCACAAGGACACGGCTCCTATCAGATGAGAGCCCCACCCATATGACCCCATTGAACCCCACTTTCGCAGAGGCTCCATCTCCAAATACAGCTGCACTAGGGGTTAGGGCTTCAACATGAATTCTGCAGGGTTGGGTGTGGAGAGGGACACAAACATTGACTCCATAACAGGGTCCACTGATGGTCATTCATTGTCAGATCCTTTTTTTCCCTTAGGTTTTTCTCCACATGCACAGACAACTTTGGTTACAGTTTCCAAAGGCTTGAGGACTTTGGTTTAGAACCTCCGAGTTGTATTTTTTTCTGTAAGAATCAGAGAGATTTATCTTAAATTTCTGCAGGATGGATTTAGGCCAAACATGGGGAAGAACTTCTGACTCGTATAGGTTTTTAAAGAGCATTGGACTTCTCCAAGGAGGTTTATAGAAGTGGGTTCTGGATGTCTGGGAGCCTGAGTGCTAGACTTTACCCCTCACGATCCACTGAAATGTCAGTGAGTTTATAAAACTAGTTAACATTACTGAGCACTTTCTATTTGCCTCTGAGCAGCCCTGTGAGGTAGGCAGAGGCACAGTCTACTGTATACATGGAGAAACAAACACAGGTAGGTAGTAGAATTAGTAACAGCCAGAACCAGGATTCGAACCCAAGCAGATGAGCGTCAGAGACCATGCACTTCATCAATACACTGAAAATAGTCTCTTAGTCTCTTCCTCCTTCTGAAAGGAAGACACATGATTGTCACCATTCCCTGGTTCTAAGGGGACAGTTCTCTGTGCCGAGGACACTGGCAAGAGGCTGGCGGGATGCCCCCGGGCATGGCCACCCTGGGCTGGCAGCTCTGGCCCCACACTAGCTTTGACCTATCTTCTCTCCTCTTCTCTTTCCAGTGCTCTGTCCTACTTAACCTTGCCCTTGGGAGCAGCCTTGCTGTGGAGGTCACTGAGCAAGAGCCATCCCACCCCAGGGACTGCATGACACCACGTAGCCTCCGACGTGTATTTAAACGTGTATAGCTTAATCCGGATTAAAATGAGCAAGCGCGCGGGGTCCTTTGCTGTTGGCTTCTAGTCCTAGTAACCCTTGGATGCATGACCGACGGGCAGGGCTGGTGTGGTCGCCTCCTCCCCTGCCTATGTCTGCGGAGGATGGCAGATGCTGTCACCCCTCATGATGTACTCCGGCTCTCGCCCTCAAAACCAGCTTATACCCGAAGACTAATTTTGAAATAAACCTTCGTTTAATTAATATTCTTCATGTGCTTTGGAGTGTGGTGTCCCATGGCCCTGTTGCACAAACCTCTAGAGAAAGGGTGTGGAGCTGCCTCTCTGCCGTTTGTGGCCTGCAGCAGCCAACGCTGTGTTTAGGGACCAGCGGGGTGGGGGTGGGGCACTTGCCCTGCCGTGGGTCATGGCAGCTGCTGTCTGAAGTCTTCTAAGAGCTTCCTGCCTGGCAGTTTTAAAGGCAGCTACAGAGTGTGTTAGAAGATTGTGCAGTAAGCGGATAGAAAGTGAAGCTCAGGGGGGAGCCAGATGGTCGTGGAGCCTCCTGTTTGGATGGCCAGGGTGCTTCCTGGAGGCTGGAGGGCATCAGATCTATTGGGCTCTCCCAGCCTGGGGGCTTGCGCCTGCTTTCCCCACTGCCACCATCGACCCCTGGTACCCTCTGACCCTGGGTGCCCTCCCTACCGCCTCTGCAGCCCTTGGCTCCTCCCTGCAGGCTGCAGCATCAGTGGCAGGCAGCTGCCAGCCTTGATGGACCAACAGGTGAAAGCTGTCCTCGTATCCAGAGGGGACTCAACTTTACCACCACCTGAAACCTCCTGGCTTCCATCTTCTGGCTTGAATGTTATAAACTCTGCAGAATCTTACAGTCCTGTCTTGAAACAAAACCTTTTTTTTTTTTTTCTTTCTTTCTAAGGCCACACCTGGGGCATATGGAAGTTCCTGGGCTGAGGGTCAAATCAGAGCTGCAATTATGTAGCTGCAATTATGTAGGCCACAGCTATGTAAACACCAGATCCGAGCCACATCTTTGACCTATGCCTCAGCTTATGGCAACGCTAGCTCCTTAACCTACTGAGAGAGGCCAGGGATTGACCCCACATCCTCATCGATACTAGTTGGGTTTTTAACCCGCTGAGCCACAATGGGAATCCCTTGAAACAAAACCTTTTATCAGGTATTTGCTATGTGCCTGCCACAGGCTTTATCACCCCTACAGATTCTCTCATGTCCCAGCAACCTAGGTAGTGGCATTACCCCTACAGATTCTCTCATGTCCCAGCAACCTAGGTAGTGGCATTACCCTGAGAGACAGCCAAGATCAAGAAGCACAGAGTGGTGGAGTCAGACTGGCTCTTGACCTTTGCTCCAGCTATATCTCCACTCCTCCTAGGAGTCTGGTGTTTGTACACCACATGGAAAGCCATGCCTTGTCACACGGGCAACTCTGCAGCAGACTGCAGATGGGTGCAGGTGCCAATAGAAGGCATTCTTGGTGCCCTGCCTCTCTTTCCCTGGGCCTCTGTTTTTCTAGCAGTACCATCTTCCCTGGAGGTGAGGGGGGACTGACCCCAACAGGGAAACCACACCAGTGCCTGCAGCTCTGGTCAGGCATCCATACAGAGTAGGACTTGTGCGTAGACAGAGCTCTGGCTGCTATAGGAAGATGAAAGGAAGCACCCCAAGGTCCCCATGCAAGTCCTCAGAGGTCAGAAAAGGGACCTAAATACCAGAGCTTTGACAAAGGGAAAAACTGCAGCCCAGTGTTCATTGGTGCTACAGCCATGGGGCAATGGGCCGCTATCGGGGTGAGTGGCCCTCAGCACAATGTACACTTAGCCAATTACAGGGAAGCTGTGACTCCCCAAGAGCTTTCCTTCCTGCCTTGGGTTTGAGAGATCTGGGTCAGCTGCTCCTTTCCCCCAATTTACCCTGCCAGCAGGTGTCTGAAGCAGCAGAGACAAGCTAATCAAAGCTGCTGGCAGTTACAAATAAATTTCAAGTGTCAAGGAGACGCTCCATATTGGAGGTGAGTCTAGGAGGAGGGAGGGTGGCAGCAACGGCTGCTGTTTCTCTCCTTTTGTCCACATCAGGGATTGAGGGGAGATCTTAAATCAGTTTCTCCTGGTTTTGCATAGTTTTTTCCTCTGCTCCTACTACTTAACACTTGGGGCTCAGGCAAGCAGCCGAGACAATACCTAGGAGCTTCTTAGAAATAACAAAACTTGGAGTTCCTGTCGTGGCACAGTGGTTAACGAATCCGCCTAGGAACCATGAGGTTGCGGGTTCGATCCCTGCCCTTGCTCAGTGGGTTAACGATCCGGCGTTGCCGTGAGCTGTGGTGTAGGTTGCGGATGTGGCTTGGATCCCGTGTTGCTGTGGCTCTGGCGTAGGCCAGCGGCTACAGCTTCGATTAGACCCCCAGCCTGGGAACCTCCATATGCCTCGGAAGCGGCCCAAAGAAATGGATAAAAGACAAAAAAAAAAGAAAAAAAAAGAAAGAAAGAAATAACAAAACTCAGAGCCCCACCCTCACCCGAAGCTGAATCTTTTTTTTTAAGGGCCACACCCATGGCATATGGAAGTTCCCAGGCTAGGGGTCCAATTGGAGCTATAGCTGCTGGTCCACACCACAGCCACAGCAATGCCAGATCCAAGCCACACCACAGTTCAAAGAAATGTCAGATCCTTAACCCACTGAGTGAAGCCAGGGATTGAACCCTCATCCTCATGGAAACTAGTCGGGTTTGTTATTGCTGAGCCATGACGGGAACTCCCTGAAGCTGCATTTTAATGAGTTTCCTGGCATTGGGTGAATTGGTCTTTGCATTAAGTTTAGAGATGTGTTACTAAGTTTTCAGAGTTGCTGGAGGTCTGACCCTTGGGGTCTGTCCTGGGAAACATGGATGGTGTGGTTACCGTCTCCCCCCACCTCTCCTCTCCAAATCCTTCAGGACCATCCTCATAAGGTCCAGGAAGAATTCCAGGGAGGAGGATACTTCAGACTCCAGTCAGTCCCAATGGCAAAGTTCAAGTTCATCTAGGATGTCCACACTCAGCCAGGGGCATTAGGGAGCCAAGACCTGTGGGGGCCCCCTCCTGGGCAGGTGGGGCTTGGTCTGGCCAGCAGGTTCCTTTACTGAGGTGTGTCCCCATCAGTTAAAGGCCTCCATGTGGGTTTTCTAAGCCTGATGTGGTCTAGTCTTGGTAAGGAAATGGCCACTGTAGGGACCAACAGCAGCCTTAGTGCAGAGCTGAAACAAAGGCTCCTGTAGGGACAAGCTCTTGCCCAAATGGAACGTCCCCGCATTCTCTATCCTTGTCTCTCTATTTCAGGATGGAAGGCATAGGTGGTGTCTCAGAAAGAAAACCCAAAGGGAAGGGTGTTGGTTCACGAAGTTTTCTAGGATACATTGGATTTTTTTTTCTTTTCTTTTTTTTTGTCTTTTTAGGGCTGCACCTGCGGCACATGGAAGTTCCCAGACCGGGGGTCAAATCGGAGCTGCCACTACCAGCTTACACCACAGCCACAGCCATGCCAGATCTGAGCTGTGTCTTCGAACTACAACACAGCTCATGGCAACGCTGGATCCTTAGCCCATTAAGTTAGGCCAGGGATTGAACCCTTGTTCAGGGATCGAACCTGATACTAGTCAGATTCATCACTGCTGAGCCATGATGGGAACCCCAGACACACTGGATTTTTAGGATGAAATAAACCTTTTGCATGCTCATTGGAATGATAGCTACAGTGTAACTATCTTCAGCTACTGGTCAGGGAGGAGATGGCCATGGTTGTTGTCCTCCAGGTATCTTAGGATGAATGATGAACCAGGTCCTAAAGGATGTGGATGAGTCCGCTTCACAGTTGTGTTTTGAGCACCACAGTGTCCTAGGGACTCCCCACACAGTCCAGTCACAGAGAACACTTGGGGTCTCAGCAAAGGCTGAGAGCAGGGTGTACCCGAGGGGCCCAGCCCTCCACAAGCATAAGCATGAACTGGGAGGGGCAGCCTTGTTTCTGAGGAAGCTGGGAGCATCGACTCCCACCCGGGCCAGCCTCCATGATTAGTATGCGTGGAGGGGAGAGTAATTAGATGCTGCTCTTGGAGACGAGATGCTCCCATTCTTGATGGTACCTGATTATTTATTTCCTTGGGAGGATGAAAGAAGGGTCCTTAGGATTTCTGTCTGAGCCTGAGCTTGGCTCTCCTCTTCCCTTTATGAGAGGGGACACAGGCCACTCTGCTGATCAGGAAGGTGCTTGGCTTCATATTAATGGCTTTCTTTTAAAAGAACAATGAGCCACCTTAACCCATAGCCCAGCAGTTCCACACCCCGCCCAAGCCCTCATGCATATTCATCCTGCTTCAAAGAGCACAGCATGGAATATGCAAATTGGCCAGGCAGGCGCTGGTTGGCATTTTGATAATAGCTTTGTCTGAAAAACCCCAGAGACATGCACACATACATTTAGTTCCCTCTCTCTCTCCCTCCCTCTCTTTCTTTCCTTCCTCTATCCTCTGTCTGCCTTCATTCTCTCTTCCACTCCCCACCTGCCCAAGAACAGGAAAATGAATCACACAACCAGAGAAGCCAGTGAGTGAAAGGCCAGGTGTCTGCATTCAATCCCAGTGTATTTATACTTCTCTCTTCTCTCCTCCTTGAACAGAATCTTTTTGTTTTTCCCATCAAAGGTCCAGATCTGACGATGCCCCAGGCCTGCCTTCTGCTCTCAGTGGCCTCCCCGCTTTGTCTGGGGCCCATTCTGGGCTCTCTCTCCCAGAGATAAGCTTCCTTTTCCTTCTTCCTTCGTTCAACCTGGTTTTACTCTCAGTGGTCAAGACTAAAAAAAAAAATCCAAGAACCTGGCCTTGCCCTCTGAACAGGAGGAAAGGAGGCACCTACAGGGCCGAGAGTGCGGGAGGCTTAGATGTCAGCTGTCATCTCTGACAGATCTCAGGACTCAGCCGTTCCTGACCTCACGCATCCATCCCCACGACACTTCTGAGCAATCATCAGCAAGGGCACAATGGACCTTGCTGGTGCCCATTTCTTTGTCCCAGTCCATTGACAGTTCACAGTGTCTTCTCCGCCAGGACTAGCTTCCCCAGGCCCCTTCTGCAGCCCCAGCCCCCCTCCTAGAAAGGTATGGAGAGCAAGGTCTTAAGGACCTAGGTCCTGCCACCTCCTGCTCCCCCAAGTGTAAATGGTTCCAGTGGGAGCAGGTGGGCTCCTGTGGGAGAAACAGGCTAAAGCATGGGTCCCATATCTTTGAAACTGTTTCATCTGGGAGACTTAGAGGAGGAAAACCCTCAAGGATTTCAGGGAAGATGGGAGCTTCTGCCTTTGACCCTGAAGGCCAGGCCTGGTCAAGCCAAAGCTCAGAAGGCAAAGTACCTCATAGGCAGAGCATGGGTTTGGGGCTTAGGTGAAAAAAATCCCAGGTCTACTACACATTCACTAAATAATTTTGAGAAAAGTTAATTTCTCTGAGCCTGTCTCTTTATTTTAGAAATAGGAATATTAACATTAATAATAATGCCAGTAACTCAGTTGTTTTGAATCATTTACAGTATCTAGTATATATGCTAAATGCTCAATAAATTCTGATTTGTTTATTTGGCTGAAATCATGCATATGGAAGTTCTTAGTCTAGGGATCGAACCCCAGACACAGGAGTGAACCAAGCCACTGCCTTGGCAACTCTGGACCCTTAACCTGCTGTGCCACAAGGGAATTCCACTTATGACTTATTTTTGCTGGTAAACGTCAAGGAATATAGAGAAAGGGCCAGGCCCACTGACTTCTTGAGCCTCATTATTTTTTCAATCCAATAGATGCAGAAGACCTGAAAGCCAAACCAAAACAAGATAGGATGTGGGAGTTCCCGTCATGGCACAGTGGTTAACAAATCCGACTAGGAACCATGAGGTTGCGGGTTCGATCCCTGCCCTTGCTCAGTGGGTTAAGGATCAAGTGTTGCCGTGAGCTGTGGTGTAGGTCGCAGACGCGGCTTGGATCCCGCGTTGCTGTGGCTCTGGCATAGGCTGGCAGCTACAGCTCTGATTAGACCCCTAGCCTGGGAACCTCCATATGCCCCGGGAGCAGCCCAAGAAATGACAAAACAAACAAACAAAAAAGATAGGATGTGGCCTGTTCCCCTAGATTCAGCCTCACCCCACCCTTCCTCCTCTCTAAATCCTGCTTAGTGTTGGCCCATCTGATTCTAGAACCAGTGACTTCTGGGCTCTCCTGGACAAGGAGACAGGCAGAGCTGGACCATATTCTGGTTTCTCAGCAGGCCTATTGGTGGGGGAGTGGGGGAGTGGGGGGGGTGGGGGGTGGAGAGCAAAAAGTCATATTTATTTTCATTGTCAGGGATACAGGTAGAGTGACAGAAGAGGAAGCACACAGACCACCCCAGACACACACACAGAAGCCTCACACACTTTATGATCAGGCCGCACAGGTGGAGACATGAGGATTAATTCAAGAGGTGTGAGGAATTCCCATTGTGGCACAGCAGTTAAGAATCTGGCATTGCTGCAGCTATGGTATAGGTCACAGCTATGGCTTGGATTTGTCTCTGGCCCAGGAACTTCTATATGCCATGGGTGCCCCCCCCAAATAATAATAAATAGAGTTTCGAGACTGGGATTGCAGATCTCCTTATATGAAAGAAGCCTGGAAGAAAGCTTTTTGAGGGTTTCTTCTTCCATCTGCCCCCAGAGGGCAGCTCTCAGCTCTTGGCCTTGAAGCTGGAGGGGTCAGGGGAGTCTGTGCAACACTTTGGCCTTTCTGCCCTGGGAGGCGCCAGGCTTCCGAGGCTGCAGGTGGATGGTAAGTAAAGGGAGGAAGACAATTTTCTTTTTTTTCTTTTTTTTTGTGGCGAGCGGAAACAATGAGGAGCGATGAGGTTGCAGTTTTGATCCCTGGCCTCGCTCAGTGGGTTAAGGATCTGGTGTTGCTGTGGCGTAGGCTGGCAGCTGCAGCTCCAATTCACCCCCTAGCCTGGGAACTTCTATATGCTGCAGGAGTGGCCCTGAAAAGACAAAACAAAACAAAAAACAAAATGCCCCTACAGCTGCACCCTTGGATGGTCTGGTCTAGCAGATCAAGAAGGAGCTGCACCTCCGAAGCTGCTGGGTGATTTTACTTTATATTTTATCTTAATTTTTTTTTTTTTCTTTTTAGGGCCACACCTGCGGCATATGGAGGTTCCCAGCTTAGGGCTTGAATCAGAGCTATAGCCATCAGCCTACACCACAGCCATAGCAACATGGAATCTGAGCCGAGTCTGCGAACTACACCACAGTTCACAGCAACGCTGGATCCCTAACCCACTGAGTGAGGCCAGGGATCAAACCCGAAACCTATTGGTTACTAGTCGTTTCCCCTGAGCCGCAACGGGAACTCCTGCTGGATGATTTTAAAGTGCCACCAGCTGAGAAGTCCCTGGGGGTCGGGGCTGGGGGAGAGACGAAGCTGCCACTGGGCCGGAGGTGCTGGGGGATTTCATCAGTAGGGAGCTAGGTTATCACCTCCTTCCAAAACGTGAGCCTGCGTGGATACACAGTGCCATATGGTCAAAAAGGCATCAGCAAGTGTGGAGCAGACTGGCTGCGGGGAACCTGGACTGATATGTCAGTCTCAGCTTCTTCAGCAGAGGTGGGATTGTCCTGAGGAGCTGAGGACCCACTGCTCTGTCATCCACAGGACTCGAGTTTCACAGAAACTCAGCTGAAAGGGGACATGGGAACATAGCGACCATCCTTTCTCACCCCAGGCTGTGCAGGTAAGGATGTTAATTTAGATGGTCCCTGTGTGTGAGGGGACATATTGGCAGAATCTGGGCCAAATCCAGGGAACCTAGAGATCTTTTCCTGCCAAGGAGTCAGGAGAGGCCCACAGACAGGCAGGGCTGGCCTGAAATGAGTTTGCTGTAATAAAAATGTTGCAAGACCACAGGGGGAACAACCACCCAGAAATTCATGAAAGAACAGGTGGATGTGAGGGCTGCACATCCGAACTGAGTTCTCTGGATAATGCTTGGGTGTAATAAGATGGAAAAAAAAAATCTGAAAATGAAAAGGTATAATGAGATATACACAACTGAAGGGAATTGTCTTAAATGGCTGATTGTAATGAGATGTACATAAATTGTAAGGCTTGTAATGAAATGAAAAAAAAATTTTTGCCTGATAATACTGGGTGTAATGTCTACACCTGAAATAAGTCGTCTCAGTGCACTGAGTGTAATGAGATGCACATAATTTTAAAGAGTGTAATGAGATGAAAAATAAATCAAACCCTTGTCTTAAAATGAAAGAGGTGCTAAGATGCACACACCTGAAGGGCATTGGCCTAAATGGGTTTGGTTTAATGAGATGCGTTTAATTTGCAAAGGGGCTAAATGAGATTGGCCCAGGGAGAGGCTGAGAAATGTAAAAGTGTAAGGTACACTTGAAAGGGATATAATCAAACCTGCCTGGTCTGTGGGATGGAAATAAGAGGCCACTGTAGAAATTCGTGGAGTCGAAGCCATCGGCGCACTCTCTGCCAGGCCTCTCTGACCCTTGGCTGGGACGCTTGGCAAAGTTGAATTATCCTCTGTCCGCCATACGATGCCAGGCATACAGTAGGCATATGTGGATGCTCCCTGAATGTGTAACTGGCTCAGGGGGTTGTAGTGTATTTAACAAAAGGAAGTTAAAGGGAGGTTAAAACGCGGAACTTCTAAAAGGTAACTGAAAGCTGTTTTCTGAGAGCAGTGTTTCTCAAAGTCTTCAGGCATCTTGTCTTGGAATCTGGGAAAAAGTTGGTTGTGAGGCCTAAACTGCATATGTAAGAAGAAACCCTTAGAGTTCCCGCTGTGGGTTAAGAATCCAACTGCAGTGCTGTGGGTTAAGAATCCAACTGCAGTGGCTAAAGTTGCTGCGGAGGGAGGTGAGGGTTCCATTCCTGGCCTGGTGCAGTAGGTAAAAGGTTCAGGCATTGCTGCAGCTGTGGCGTAGGTGGCAGCTGCAGTTCATATTTAATCCCTGGCCTGGGAACTTTTGTGATGCCATAAAAAACAAAGCGAGGGGAGTTTCCCTCATGGCTCAGGGGAAACGAATTTGACTAGCATCCAAGGGGACGCAGGTTCGATCCCTGGCGTCACTCAATGGGTTAAGGATCCAGCATTGCCATGAGCTGTGGTGTGGGTCACAGACAAGGCTCGGATCTGGTGTTGCTGTGGCTGTGGTTGGAAGCTGTAGCTCCAATTCGACCCCTAGCCTGGGAACCCTCATGTGCCAAGGGTGTGGCCCTAAAAAGACCAAAAAAAAAAAAAAAAAAAGCAAGAGAGTTATTGTTGTGGCTCAGCAGGTTACAAACCCAACTAGTATCCATGAGAATGGGGGTTCAGTCCCTGGCCCTGCTCAGTGGATTAAGGATCTGGCATTCCTGTGAGCTGTGGTGTAGGTTGAAGATATGGCTGCAAGTGCTGCTCTAAAAAGCAAAAAACCAAATCAAACCAAAAAGAAAAAAACAAAAAAACCCCAAAACCAGCCACCCTAGTGGTTTTCATGCCCCAAGGCTCACAATTGCCTCTGGAGCCCGGGTAGGCAGGTAACATATGAATGAAGTTTTCTGGATGTAAAACACAGGTACCTTTGCAATTAAAGGTGGGATATTCTTCACTTCCACAAATATATTTCCTCCATTTTTTTTCCCAAGCAGAGCTCTCTTGGACTATCTTGTTTTCTTCTTGATGGAGCAATGAGTATAGAGATATATTTTCTTTTTAAAAACAACCACTCAAATATTGGAGGGAAAGGCAAAACAAGGAAAAGAAAAAAAGGAAAGAGGAAGCATAACCAGACAAAGAACCAACCAAAGAGTGACATCCCAGTAATAAATGGCAGCTGGCCCTCAGCCTCCACGTTGGGAGACCATGCGAGTGGCCAATGTCCCAACAACCTGGAGATCATGTCGTCAGGGGAAGCAATGACTCAACGACACCCTACTTGTGACTTTGTGAAAATATAGGTCCCAAGTTGCCCGGCCACCCAATTCTTCAAGGGAAACCAGGAATCTGAATTTTGTTTTGTCTTGTTTTTTTAGGGCCACACCTGCAGCATTTGGAAGTTCAAATCAGAGCTGAAACTGCCAGCCTACACCACAGCCACAGCAAGGCAGGATCTGAGCCATGTCTGAACCTACAGCAAAACTCACAGCAACACCGGATCCTTAACCCACTGAGCAGGGCCAGGGATTGAACCTATATCCTCATGGATAGTAGTCGGGTTTGTTACTGCTGAGCCACAACAGGAACTCCCTGATTTTTTTTTTCTTTTTTTTTTGGTAGTGCCTTGGGCATGTGGAAATTCCCTGCCCAGGGTGCTTTGAACCTGATTCACGGCAGCAACTCAAGCCACGGCAGTGACAACGCTGGATCCTTAACACACTGGGACCTCCAGGAATCTGAATTTTTATGTGCAACCTTCTAACTTGAATGCTGGCTTCTAAATTTTACAAAAAATATATGGTCCAAACAAAACACATCTGTGAACTGACTTTGACCTGAGCACCTCCTGTTTGCAACTCTGAATGACCAAGTTTGAGGTCATTGTCCTAGGATGCCATCAACCATTACAGGGATATTCCAAGCTGGCTTTCGGTCTCAATCTTCTCCTCGAATGTGAATTCCCTGAAGGCAAGAGCTGTGTCTTTGTTGATCACAGTGTCTAAAACTCCCTGGGACAGAGTCACTGCCCATTTAATACATGAATGAATGAGTCCGTGCTGGCTGCAGAGGTGACAGTCACTGCTCTCATCTGGTCACATCCAAGGCAGCAGAGAGGTCCTTTGGTCCAGGAAGTTGAGCCCTGGTCATGAACTTCCCTGAGCAGGAATCTTCCAACAAGAAAGGTCTTCCTTGATGGGCTCAGGGTTGGGGCCAGAAGTCAGTCTAAACATTTCCCAGGGCCCTGATATCACAGCTCCATCTGGGGTAAAGTAAACCTCCCCATCCCCACCCCATCATCCCATCTCTCATTTCCACGAGGCTGTGGCTCATCTTCTTCATGGGCTGGATGGAATTGGGGTTGCGCACAGACAAAGGTTTCCACCTTCTCAAAACACAACCACCCATGTCTCAAATGATTTGAGAAGACCCTTTTTAGTTGGCAGTGTGGCTTAAAAGATGGCAGAACTTGAGAGAAAAAGTTAGGGGTGGGAGAGGCTGGGCCAGAATACCCTGTAATTTCTTAGTCATGTTTCCTAAGATGTATTTTGTGCAATACTAATTAATATCATTGGATAGATATTACCTGGGGGGAAAAAGATAAAATACATTTGGGGAATGTGTTAAAGAGGAAAACAGGTTCTTTCCTGCAGGACTTTTCAGAGCCTTTACTATACTAATGCGCATTGTGAACTCCTCTACCAAAATGTAATACGCAGCTCATCCTAGGCTAATTTGGCCATGGATTTTTTTTTTTTTTTTTTTAGATAACTTATCAATAGTGTGTTCCTTGGAAAACACTGCTTTGAAAGCTGTCTTCCTGGCTCTGGGAGGTGAGGTTCCAGATATCATCTTCCTGTTGCTCTTGAGAGATTTTTTTCACTGCCAGAGGCAGGGTCCTGTTTGCAGAACTCTCCAGATATGATGAGCTTGGCCTCTGGGAGGGCGGTGACACTGTGCGGAGGCCAGCTTTGCCCCTGCAACTGCTCCCTGTCCCCTCTTCAGCCTGGCCAGAGGGCGTCCGCTGCTAAGTGTAACTCTCCAAGCTCAGTGAATTGGAACAAGGAACTCCACCTCCCCCACGCTAGACATCTCAGCACAGGGCCTAGATAAGGAAACCTCAGGAGTACCTCCTGTGGCTCGGCAGTAAAGAACTCCACTAGTATCCATGAGGATGTGGGTTTAATCCCTGGCCTCGCTCAGTGGGTTAAGGATCTGGCGTTGCTGTGACCTGTGGTGTAGGTTGTAGACGTAGCTGGGGTCCTGCGTTGCTGTGGCTGTGGCTGGCAGCTGCAGCTCCGATTCAACCCTTAGCCCAGGAACTTCCATACACTGCACATGCAGCCCTAAAAAAAAAAAAAAAAAAAAAAAAAAGAAAAGAAAAAGAAGAGAAAAGAAAACCTCCAGGCTGAAAGTAACAAGAAAGCTTGCCTCTCATTTAACCGGAGAGATTAGCTGCCTCTAAATTTCTTCCCACCCTAGAGAATGCAGTGCTGAACTCTGGGGTTCAAAGGGCAGGCTCCCCTCTGGACACAGCTCCTAGATTCAGCGTGGCAGTCGAAACTGCCTCTCCTTCCCGATTCCTGGGACTTTTCACCTGAGTGCAGGTGTGCCGGGGCTGGGGAGAGGCAGTGTTGGCTCCAACTCAGGAGAGAGGAGCAGGTTCTGAGTTCCCCTGCTGTGGGGACAGACTGCCAGGAGAGGGCACTGCAGAGCCTCCTGTCTTCCCTCCTTATCTCTGTCTCCGGGGGGACATGTGCTGTGAGTGTGCCCAACTTGGCTGTCTTCCTCCCCAGGCAGGTAAACTGAGGACACCCACAAACCCCTCTTCCTTGGTCCTTTCATAGGAGTCAGGCCAACAAGGAATATGCTGAGGCCTCCAAATTTTTTCTGGTCCAGGGTCCCCCTAACGCTTAGCCACAGAGAAAGATAATTGCGCACCAGAATTATGGTAGGTAATAAGGTTTACTGAAAACTCGGCCACATTCAGTACTGGTTTGGTGGATACATCAGAAGAGGTTGCATAACATTAGGCAGGTGGAGGGGACTGGGAGGAGGACGTGTGGGCACGTGTGTGCAGGTGTGCCTGTGCTGGGGTGGGATGCCTGTCCAAAGTGATAAGTGGAAGTGGGTGTGTATGTGAGTGTGCAAGAAAAATGAACCAGAACAGGAAATGTATTTTATCCCACTGCACATTGCAAAAGTCTCACGCCAAAAAAGCTAGACTTTCCTCTACTTATGGCATCAAAAGGGAGTAAAAAATGATTGGATCACCCAGATTATAAATAAGGTTATTTGTTTCTCAAAAATCCCTATTAAAACATTAAATATCAGCTCTTTTGGGGAAGAAATACATTCATTTCAGGGAGACCTTGGGCAAGCCACCATCCTTTTGCTCCACCTTGGAGGGCCCTGGTGGGGGGCCCTCAAGTTGAGCCAGGCAGCAGCTAACATCCTGCCACTGATGGACATGGTCAACGCACAGCTGACAAATGAGGCTGCAAGTCCATTCAATTCGACTCAATGGAAAACACGTGTGATCAGTCCCGTCATTCACAGCCATGGGGTTGGGGGGGACAGGAGGACGGGGTGCCAATCCTGGGGGCCCAGTTGGGGTGGGAGGGTGTGTGTGAGGGCAGATGGTGGCAAGGCTCCTCCTCCTCGTGGAGCCCCAGTTCCTCCAGTGCTGTGAAAATGATGGTGTGTAGAACAGTGAGGCGGGGGTGGGGGCGGGGCACCACTTGGCTTCTGGGTGCCCTTTTTCTGGGCCCTCCCCCACACTTTGGATATTGATGGGAAGAGGGATGTAGCACCTTCTCCAACCCCTGGCTTCCCACTGGGCTGGATGCTTCTTTCCAAAGTTTCTTCTGTCCTCTCTGAGGGAGAGTGTGAAGACGAGAGGATGAAGGCTGGTGGAGCCAGCCTGGGAGCAGGGGGACAGCAGTGAGGGACAGAAGGGGTGGGCAGATTCCAGGCTAACTTGGCTCCACCCTCTCTGATGGCCTGTGGAGGGGGCGGAACGTCTGAGGAGCTCCATCCGAGGGCTGGAACTTCTGGGATGAGACACCGTTGTTCTGTTGGTATAGGAGCTGAGTTCTGTGACCACCTAGGGATGGCTGTGATCCCCAAAGTCACTTTGACATGGCTCCTAGCCCAGGTTCTGCCATCTCCTTGGGTCCTGGAGCCAACCCAGGTGAAGGGATTCCTCTTAGCCTCTATAATTTGAGCCATCAGCTTACCATTGGTTTCCAGGAGAGAGAAAGAAGATGGCACTGGGGGCTCCCATCCCTCTCTCCCAAGTCCACAGTTGCTTGTGCCCATAGACAGGGTCTTGGAGGACCCACCCTGATCTGCAAGGTGTGATGCCTCATGTCCTCCCCCTTCTCTAGCCACGGGTCATGTGCTCAGGCTCCCTCCTGCCCTTGAATGTCTCTCAAAGGATCTGAGAACCCTCTGGAGGTGGAACCCAGACCCCCTTTGTCTCTCCCTTTCCTCCTACTCTGCCCCCTGGCAAAGGCTCACTCTGAGCAGCACTGATCCACTTCACAGTGCAGGGCTTGTAAACAACTCAAGTCCTTCAGTGGGGGGCGGGGACCATGGTGCCATCTGTCCTCAGTGATTCGGTGAGTCCAGGTCTCACTCCTGCCTCTCAGTTCAGGTTGCCTGATCGGCCCCACCAAACAGAGTCCTCTGCAGTTCCAGGGAAGTGGGGCTGGGGTACTCGCTGAAGCTTGATGGTTGGGAAGGAGCAGGTGTTTCCTCTGCATTTCTTCCAGCTACTGATTTTGGGAAGCTAGGGCCCAACTTCCTCGGTGCTGCCTGCCCGTGTCCCCTTCCCCCCAACCCTGAAGCCCTCCTGACGACACTCCTCTCCTGCTCGGTGATCAATGCCATCTGGGCTGCCTGACTACTCCAGGGAGTCACTGTGTTCCAAGCCCAGGTCACTGACATTCGTCGTCTGCAGCTCGTCAGCCTCCTCCTCCAATTCCTCTTCCTCCTCCTCCTCCATCTCATCCTCATCTTCTTCTTCTGTCCCGTCCAATGAGTCATCATGTGCAGCCATCATAGCCTGCTGCATGGCCATGGTGGCATTGTCTGAGGACAGGGACTGCAGGTTGTCCAAGTTGAGGGAACCTACGTGAGAGAGGAAGGCATGGGTCAGGCCCAGGAAACCCAGTGCTGGGCCGAGTTCGAGGGGTGGTGAGGTCTTAAGCTGGACAGTTCCCTGCTGTGAAGTCTCACGGTCAGCTACTCCCTGCCCCATCCCAAGCAGTGGCACTCCTGGGTACCGTATCCTGAGCATCTTCTATGTAGGTATGTCAAACGCTGTAGACTTTCGAAGAATTCAGTAAGTAGATTTTTATCATCCCCATTCTAAAGAGGAGGAAACAGACTCAGTTGAGTCATTAGCTCAAGGTGATACAGCCAGGCCTGATATGCGGGGATTCTGTCCTCTGGCTGGTTGAGCTCACAATCTGTTGATTTCTACTATGCCTCTGAAGACTACTGCCCACCACACAGGAGCTGGTACACGGCCATATGCACGCACGTGGACATGAAGGTATGTTCGCACACGTGGACACCTCCACTCCACTTCCCACACAGAGCCAGCTGCACACACCAAGCTGTAAAATGTCGCGCTCATTGAATTATTCATTGTGCACCAGGAGACCAGCAATTAGAAAAGTGTATATGGAGGGTGTGATGGAGAAGCTGGGAAAACAAAGCTCTTCCTGGCCTCCGTTCACAAGCCAGCTGCCTGCCTGGTATTTATAGATGGCCCTGGCTCTTGGGGAGCTGCGCAAGCACGGATGGCTCTTAGGGTGGGTGTGGGAGTGAGGAGGGGGTTCTGCTGAGCAGCCATTGACTCAGATGACCACCGGCTGACTCCCACACATCGCTGGGAGATTGCCTTTGGCTTGCTAAAGTATGTGCAAACCCCCTTCATTCAGGCTTGCGTCCATCCTGTGATGGGATGGGGTGGGGATAACTCCCCTACTGACTGAGCCGACAAGCAGGTGAGGAGATGTTCAGCCCTTGCTCTGTGTCCAGCCTAACCTGCAGGAGCTCCAGGGCCCCCTCCCATCCAGCCCCCGTCCAGAGTGCATTCAGCTCCAGTCCTTACCATCAGGGTTTGTCCCTGGGGCCCCACCCTGCTGCTGCAGCACCCCTGCAGCGATGGAGTTAGGCCAGAATCTTTGGGTGGGCCGGTGCTGCGACTTGATTTTCTTGGCTTTAGGGGCAGGGTCAGGGTTGCTGGCATCAAGCATGGGCTGTAGGATGCGCCTCCGGGCATTGATGAACCTGCTCAGGAATAAGATGGGGACCGTTAGTCACCACCAGGAGGAGGGGGCGAGTGCGTGTGTGTGCACACACCTGTGTGTGCGTGTGTGCACGTGTGTGTACAGAGAGTGCTGAGCTGCTTCCAGACTCTCGGCAGCTGGTCCTTGTATGGAACAGACTGGGGGCTGGTCTAGGGTATGAAAGCACAGCTGTGAAGAGCCCTGGGTACTGAGGAGCTCGTGAAGTCATCAGGGGCTTGGTGACCACAAACCGGTGTGGGATGAATGCATGAGGAGGCTCAGGTATCTCTGCTCTGGACCCGTCAGGATTGAACAGAGGAAGGAAGAGCCCTCTTAATCGAAGGCACTAATATCTGACCTCTCTCCAGAGGGCCAAGGGTCTGCTCCCATCCAGCCAGAACTTGCCCTCTGAGATATCCATGACAGTTCAGCCAGCCAGAGGCAGGGAAGGGGGTTGGGGGTGGGTGTCTCTGTGGGGTCAGAACCGCAAACTCCTCCCCTTCTTTCACACTCTTCGGCTCTGCAGGAGGCTTCAGTTTGAGCCCCGTTCACATGGGGTGGTGAGTAGACCAGATGACCCTGGCGGCCCCTAGGATGCAGGCTTTCCTGTGTGTCTGTAGTGCAGGTGGGGCTGGTTTTTCTATTGGGCAAGAAGCTTCCAGTGGTTCCCAACACAGGTTCCCAGCAGAGGGCGCTGGGAAGCTGCAGATGAAGCTACAGGCACTGGATTCTGGCTTTCTGCTTCTAGCCCAGATGTGAGGGTGGGCCTGGTGTCTGCGCTGAGCCTGAGGCAGGGCTGCACACTCTAGCCTCTTTCCCCTGCTATACATTCCCTGCCCAGCAAGCAGCCCCTGGGGTCTGAGAGCCTCTGGGCATGTGATGCTAACTCACCAGTTATTCACTTGCAGAAGGGTGAGATTTGTCTGGGCCGCAATCTGTCTCTTTTCATCCTCCGTGGGGTAGGGGTGCTGAAACGAGAGGTGGAGGGCTAGTGAGGGGTGGGTGGTTATCTGGTCCCCCTAGAGACCATGCCCACCAGACATGGCCACCATCCTAGACCAGGTAGCCCCAGTGGCTTGAAAGCCATGCCCACCAGACATGGCCACCATCCTGGACCAGGTAGCCCCAGTGGTTTGAAAGCCTAAACAGTGGAAAGTGCACTGTTTGTTCCCCAGAAAGAATAGGCCCAAGGCTTGGAGTGGGGCTGCTCGGAGCCTGTGAAGGGCCACCGGCCCTCTGCCCAGCTCCCTTATGATGAGGGACCAAGTGGTTTCCCAAGAGTCGGTACAGTTCAATAGTGATCACTTCCAAGGTACTTTCACAGCCTCACTTGGCCCTCACAACCACCCCCAGGCAGGCAGCTCAGGCCTCATCTATATTAGGATTTACAATGGGCTTAAAAGCTCATGGGACTCTCAGAAGGTGGTAATGGTGGTGAATGAATCCATTTAATTTGAACTGACATTTACTGATTATCTACTCTGTGTCCAGATTTACACAGGCATCCTAGGAGACAGAAGATAAATATAATGATAACTACGACTTGTATGACACTTTATAGCCTATGAAATGCTCTCATGCACTTAATTTCACTTAATAAAGCATATCACTACAACTCTGCAAGAGGCAGCTTAGATATTGTTATTCCCACTTTACAGATGAAGAAACAATGTCTCTTTCCCCCATATGGTGGTGTCAGCTAGAAACAGTTCTTCTGAGTTTGGTCCAGTCTCCCCACCATCACTTCATGAGATGGAGTCGGTGTCTTTGTGGGGGTGAGTGAAGATGTGGGGCACGTGCACTGATTACCTGTTTGCCTCTCTCTCTTAGATTGTGCTCCATGAGGGCATAGACCAGGTATTATTAATGTATCTCCACTGTCCTCCACGTGTAGATGACACATAAATGACTGCCCAGCGAAAGAAAGTGGAAAAGAGGCAGTAGGTGTTGCGGTGTGGGTAACAAGCATCGGAGAAACTTAGAAGGAGAGAAGTGTTGGCCAGAGTGTTGGGGAGGCTAACAGGTCACATTAAAGATTGGGAAAGTTTGGGTGGCAGTGAGTTAGGGGACCTTCCGGGATCCCACTGGGTGGCAAGCCCCATAATGACTGGGCCTGTGCATCTCTGCGTCTTCTCCAGGCTTTTGCACAACACCTGGCACCCGGAAGGCTTGCAGTCAGTATAGGTGCCCCAACTGTCTGAATGGGTCAGAGCCTTGCCCTGGCAGCCAGAGGATGTGCAGGCATTCTCAGGGTAGAGGCCCGAGGTGTTCGCAGGTCAGAATCCTCCCTTATGATTGAGGTGGTAAGAGACAGTGGTGCTTGGCCTTTCCAAAGTCCCAAAGACTGGGACTCAGACTCTGGCTCTATCATGACTGTGAAATCTTAGGCCCCTCATTTAACACATCACGAAGTCCTCTGATGACTAAACAAAATTATATTGTAAAGTGCTCCAGAAGAGGTGGCTCTTCATAATATTATTGGATGATGTTGGTAAGATGCTTAAAGCTCTCCAAGGAATGAGCTTGAGATCAACAGCCTCAGTAGAACTCTCATTATCGGGGACAAAGAAAGCAACCTCTTCAGTGGCCTCGGCATCCCCTGACGGAAGCAATCAGGATCATGTGCTGTTTTAATCCACACCTCTGACCCTGACCACCACACCAAGGTAGCCAGGACTTGGGATCCATATAATATTAAGATTCTAACAAGAAGGCAAGCATATCAGTGTCACAGGAGCCAATTTCATCCTAACTGGGAAGGAACAGAGGGAGGTAGGGAGGAGAGACTGCAGGCCTCAGGGGCAGAAGAAGAGGGGCTCGGTGTGTTCTGGCACATTCAGGGGAGGGTGGTGGCCAAGCACTACCCCCTCAAGCCCCGTGCTCCACGGACTCGCAATCTCCTTGGGCTTCTCTTCATGATGAGCTGGTCTGAGAACACAGTAAAAAATATGGCCACTTGTTGGCCTTCCCGGGCCCTCCTAAGGCTCTTTGTGCCTTTGTGCCTCATCCCTTTGCACATGCGGTTCCCTCCTCTGGAATGCTCTTTCTCCCACTTTTTCACTGCTTGTGTTTCTGAGCTTCTGCAAAGATCTATCAGAGATCAAGTCCTCTGTGAGGCCTTTCCCCACTCCCAGGGCAAAGCTGGTCACTGGGGCATTTGAATAATTACCTTTAGCCCTCTCTATAGTTATCCATGTCTCCCACTATCCTGGGAGTTGCTCTCAGTCAGGGACCCCGTCTTAGTAGGCCTTGTATCTCCAGTGTCTCAATTAGTAAGAGGCAGAGTAGTATTCTGCATTCGTGAATGAAACAGATGAGTGGAGCAGCACGAGAAGGAGCTGGCTGACTTGTCTCCCGTGAGAGCGAGGCCGGCCTTGCCAAACGTGCCCGTCATCACCCACAGATGTCGGGAAGCTGCTACATCCTTCGGGCCGGCAAGTGAAAGACCTGCCCTTAGGAGCTCACGGCTTAGAGGGAAAGGCTGCAGGCAAAAAGCCAAAAGCACTAGTAAAACATAATGTGTGAGTGCCCATGGGGTGGCGAGGGAGGTCAGGGGAGACTTCCCTAGGGAGGTGGGACATCAGCTGGACTTTGAAGAATGAGTCAAGCCATCTTAGTAGAGGAGGGCCTGGGCCTGCCTGGCAGGAGCCTTGCACTAGGACTTATGTTCAAGCCAGTCAGATGCAAATCTCTCCCACCACTGGATGTCATAAATCCATAGGTTAATGTGCTCCCATTTAATGGAGAGGGATGACGGACAGTGTCCCTGAAATGGGCTGGTCTCTTATGAATAAGGACACAGACCACTATCCTCCTGTGGTGCAAGTCCCACCACCTGCCCCTCCTGGGACCAGCCTCTCAGGAGGCACGTGGTGGGGTGAGTGGCAGCCTTTGGGGACAGGTGCGGTGGCCAGAACGTTCCTGGCACCACATCTGAGTGCTCATGGGAGCAGTCCAGCTTGTACACGGCTCAGACCAGATGATTCCTGAGGACAGAGTCAAAATAGTCCTGGCTGCTGGATGGCTGTTGGTTCGGTCAGCGCTACTTTTAGCACAATTGGAAAGGCTTGGGGCCAAGGGCGGGGAGGGGAATCCAGTGAGACAGTGGAAAGCCATCAAGCCCTGATGCCTGCTCTCTGATCACTATTTGGAGGAACTCCTCTAGAATTGGGAGGGAAGGGCATAGCGAGCAGCCCTCTAGGACAGATACAGAATAGACCAGAACGCGGCAGATCCCTCTCAGGGCCAGTGTGGGGCCTCATTGGACCAGGCAGTGCTGCTTGTGGTTAAGAGCACGGCCTTAGGGGAGGTCAAGTCCTGCACCCACCACTTCACCCGCTGTATGACTTTGGCAATTCATTGTTTTAGGTCTGCCATCCTTCGCTTCCTTGGCCTAACACGGAAATAACAAGATGGTGCCTACTCCTTGGCTTCAGGGACGATTGAATGAGATGACACAGGCAAAGCACATGTGCTGTACCAACTCTGCACGCGTAGCCTCCCAGACACCACGACATTGACACTTCAGTCTCCAGGGAAGGGAAGTGTTTATTCTGAGTAGGTGTTTCATGGTACCACAGCTGTCCTCAGGAAGCTCCTCTGACATCTAACTTCTTTCCCTGACACCCCCCTTTGGCCCCATGACTCAACTTTCATCTGGGTTAAAGTGAAGCTGAAGGCATCTTTCCATCTGAAGAGTGGGTTCCTTGCAGGGTCCCGGGTTTGAAAGCAGCTTAAACCGGCTGGTTCATGGGCCCTGGCCACTTCTTTCATGCAAAGCCCACCCTGAGATGGTCCACCCACCTTCTAGCCCATGCAGCAACAAGCAGGAGGCAGCAGCCTGCAGGTATGAGTTGGAGCTGCCTGTGGAGCAGGGCTCGGAGCTGGCTTTCTTTTCTCACTTTTGCACTGTGACCAGCACTGCACCGGGGTCAGCACAGCCTCCTGACCAATGGTGGTCATGTGGTCTGCTGCAGCCATGGCTGGCTTCTTAGCATGGGGCTACCTGGGGGGTGGGGGCATAGACCAGCCAGAGGAAGGCAACCTGGATGGCGAGAGGCCCTGAAACAGTCACATCTCATCACATCTAAGATGCCCTCAGTGGCAGGGCACACCTGACTTTGGAGATGCTAAAGAGGAAGAAAGGAGTGGTTTAGGATAGAGAGGGGCACAGAAATCACCCCAGGAACCCCTGTCTCCTGCTGTAGCTGCCCTTGCTCTTCCATTCCTCTCTTTTCCATTACCCTCCCCCACTTAAAATTGTGCATACAGAGAAAAGCACAAAGAACTAAAATGCACGGCTTTGTGTATTATCACAGACACCCACATGACCACCACCCATGTCAAAAATATAGAATTCTACTAGTAGCCCAGAGGCCCCTTTTCTGACCCCTTCCAATTACTACCCCCAAAAGTACCCTTCCCAAAGATAACCTGATGTTTATGGTCATTGCTGTTTTGCTCTTCTTTACAGTTTTACTATCTATGTTACATCCTTAACAGTTTTGGTTTAGTGTTGCCTGGTTTGGGGACTTGTTAATAGAATCATAGAGCATGTAGAATTTCGCTCCATAGTATAGTTGTGAGATCCACCTGTGGTTGTTCTGTGTAACAGTCATACTCATTTTCATTGCTGTATAGTTTTCCATGGTATTAATCTACTCTCTTCCTGCTCTTCAGCCTCCTGCAGTTACAAAATAACCTGCTCTCCCTCTGGCTTCTATTTCAATTCACCCTTCACATGGCAGCAAGGCTGGTCCTCTGTAACCTGCCCACAACCCCTTAAGTCCACTGGGACGCCTCTCCAATGAGCTGTGTGCAACCGCCTCCCAGAATTCCACACACTGCAAGGATCATCCGTTGTTTGTCACCGCCATCCAACATGCTGCAAGTTTCTGAGAAAAGGGTAACACCTTTCTTTTCACCCACCCCCCCACTAAATTGGGGCCAAGGAAAACACCTGACCCTTGCCTAGAGTTCAATGTCTTTGTTGAATGATCCTGGGGCCCCAGGAGGTGACTGTATTTGGTGTATGTTTGTGGGTGTGAAGGCAGGTGCATCAGTGACTCAGACTCCCCAGGAACTCTAGCTAGAATCGGGCCACCTACTTATTAACACTGCTGTTTTGGCAACTGGTTGTTTCAAGAGTATTTGTGGGGGCAGGGGGAGCAAAAGGGGGAGCTCAGGCGTCCATCAAGCACACCAGCCACTTTGCCAGAGGGGTCTCCAGGGGCAGCTTTGTGAGAAGCAGGTAAGCATGGGGCCTCCAGAATCAGACAGCCTGGCTTTGAATCCTGGTCTCTCACCAGCTCAAGACCCTGCGCTCCTAGTCGGTTTCCTCTTCTATAAAACGGGAATAATTCCATCTAGCTCAAGGCCATTTAAAAAGGACTGAATGAGTTAATATTTGAAAAGCGCTTAGAACAGTGCCTGGCAGATTTCAGGAGTATTTGTTAAATAGATCAATAACCTGAAATAAACCTGCCGCTTGGCACACATGGCTCCCTCTCTGTAAAAGCTACTAGTTGGTTTCCTGATGTCAAGACACCTAGCAGCCCCTTGTGCCCACGTACAAATGTGCTTCTTTTTTCAAATATTTTACTTCTGGGACCCGGACAGTGCCAGCCCCTGTGAGCACATGATGGGGCCATTTCCTCCTAACCTGGCCTCGGTTCAGGGGAGGGGTGGTGTGGTTGTAAATCTCCCCTGGCTGTTTTTCAGGTGGCATCTTTGAGAGCTGTAGGCTCCTGTGGAGTATCTTGGGGCTCAGCACAAGGCAGGGGTCTCCCCAATCTCCTCTCCTCTTGTCTCAGCTCCCTCCAACCCGTGGCTCACTAGCCTTCTGTCTGCAAGGCCTGATCTTTGACAGAGACCTTTGTTTTGTTTTGTTTTGTTTTGTTTTAGGGCCACACCCTTGGCTTATGGAGGTTCCCAGGCTAGGAGTCCAATTGCAGCTGCAGTTGCCGCCCTACGCCACAGCCACAGCAATGCCAGATCTGAGTCTCGTCTGTGACCTATACCACAGCCCTCGGCAATGCTGGATCCTTAAATCACTGAGCGAGGCCAGGTATAGAACCGGAGTCCTCATGGACACTAGTCAGGTTCATTACCACTGAGCCATGATGGGAACTCTTGGAGACCCGATCTTGCTTCCTGCCCTGGGACTTCCTGCTTCTGGAAGTGGCCCATGGGGCATACACCTGGGCCTGTGGCTGCCTCAAGGCTCACCTCCAACAGGGGGAGTCAGAGGGCAGCTCTGGGGGTCTGTCTCCCTCCATCCCTAAGGAGAAGAGCAGGTGGAAGAAAACACTCTCACGTCATGGGCAGGAACCTTCTGTTTCTCTGGCACAGAAAGATGAATACATCTGAGAACCTAGCTGGCCTGACTTCTGGCTTCCTGGTGGGCCTTGCACCAAAGCTCTTCAGGTCCAGAGCCTGAGCCGCATGGGAGAGGAAACAGCTGTGGCCGTGAAAAGGGGCCATATGGTTCCCCAGGCGAGGAGAGGACTCCATGTTCACGGGAAGGAGGGTCAGTCCCTTAGGTCAGCAAGGATTGCAGGCCAGACAGGACCATTGATGATGAGTCCAGAGACCACCCTCACCCGAGCGGCTCTTCCTTCTCTTCTGCCCAATTCTAGATCCCAACTATCCTTCCAGGCATGGCCCACGTCTCAGCTCCTCCACCTAACCCTGCTCCCAACATCAGAATGCCCTTGAGGTCCCCGAAGGCAGAAGTCTTTACACCAGTGCTTTCAGGATGGCACCTAATGTAAAAGTTAAAGGTGTGCAGAGACAGGGCCGACTTTGGCCCCAGGGTCATTGGGAGGCAGCGGCGGGCAGCCTGATTGGTTTACTCTCATCTTCCATGTGTGCCATCCTGAAAAGGGTTGGGAAGCTGGTTCTGTGGTGCCATATCCCTCGGTGAGGCAGCCCTTTGCTCTGATGGCTGGGAAGCTCAGCAGTTGAACTCAAGTCTGCCTCCCTGTGGTCCAGATAGGGAGCAGGGCCTGACTTCTGAAGATGCCCAAGAGGATGCAGCACTGCCCCGCAGCTCTTGATGGGAGTCACCGCCCCTTCTCAGATGCTGACAGCTTTCTGGCTAACTGAATATTCTCACTGTGGAGAGCGTGTTTGATGTGGATTCTGACTGAATTCTCAAGGCACCTATGAAGTAGGTGTCATTATTCCCATTTTACACATTGGAACACTGAGCCCAGAGGAGTTAAAACTGGTCTAGGTTACACAAGGAGTAAGTGGCAGCGCCAGGACCCGCACCCCCGGTATCTTTAACCACATCCACTCCCTCTCTCTCAGGCACCGAGCTTTTTAACATGGTATTGATCGCCACGAGATAATACTTTCATAAAGTGGAAAGTATTATCTCCACTTTATGAAGAGGAAATTGACATCAGAGAAGTTCATTGAACTGCTCAAGTGAAAAATGGAGCAGGGCTTGATCTCAGGTCTGTCTGCCTTCAAAGCCTTATTCCTAATACTGTACCAGGCTGCTTTAAAGGGATTAATCTTTTCTGCAGACCAAACATCCTCAGCCTTAACCATTCATAATGTGACATGTTTCCTGTTGGAGTCATTTGAGCAGACATTTCCCCATCTTGGCTGCCCTTCTCTGGATACGACTTGTCAAAAGGACCTTTTGAAACCTGATGCTCAGACCTAAGCACACTATGCTGGATGCATCTGACCAGCAAGACGGTCAATCCCCTCTCACCGATATCCATCCTCCACTCTCCAAGCACTTGCATGTGCATTGGTGTGACAGCACTCGATCACATCATGGGTTGATCGCTCATAGTATGTATATGATTTATTCCCCCAGTTAAATCATCAGCCCTTTGAGTGCTGAAATCTCATCTCATACCTAAAGCTTAGGTGTTAGTGGAAAGATGTGTTATTTGGAACTTAGATCGCATTTTCCCTTAGAAACAAGTCTTTTTTTTTTTTTTTTTTTTTTTTTAACAAGTAGTTTTCTGCACCAGCCTCAAAGGCCAATTTAGTGAAAGAAGCCCCCAGGATTCAGGAAGAACAAACAAGGGATCTGCCTCTACTTCCAGGGGACGGAATGAGACCGGATAAACTCCAAGTCTGTTCAGCACAGGCTTTGTCAGCTTCTCCCTTTTCTGCGTCCTGAGGACTCTTCCTGGCCCCTCCTCTCACAAATCCCAGGGTCCTCATATTACCCCACATTCAGCTTCCTGAGTCTGAGACCTCTGGCCTCTAGGACTTCATGGTCAAATCTCCTGCAACTGTGTTGATGATGATGTAGATAAAGCTTTGGTCAAGGGTTTAGAAGAGGCTGAAAACAATTGCTAGGAACCTTTCCTTGGGCAGCCTGTTCTGGCTTACCTCCTCCGAAGGCTGCATTAAAAAAATGTTCTAACCTTCATCTTCTACCACTAACAAGCACTGGCACTTTTCCCATGGAGCTGATCTTAGCTGAGTGTGTATAAAAACCAAGCTTTTGAACTCATTCATACCTAAATGGTGAATGAGTGATGGCCCCATGGCCTCGCCACAGGCAATGTGACAGGGATTGGATAATTTTAAATGGGTCTCTGATGAGTGAGGTTTCAGTTAAGGTGGTAAAGGAAAAAGGAGCAGACAAGATGTTCCGGAACGAGAATGGTTCAGTCTCCTCAAACCATTCTTGTTCAGTCTCCTCAAGCCATTTTCTTGCTTTTCGAGGTGCTTACTTTTCTCCCCAGGTTCCCCAGAAGGGTCAAGATTTCTCTCAGCATTTTCCAAGCAAGAGCAGATGATGGGGCTCCCAGAGTGAGACTGGAGGCATCTGTAGCAGCAGTTGTGTCTGTATCAGGACAAAGCACTTCCACGTCTAACACCCTAGTCTAGCCTCACAACAGTACTGAGCTGGATATTAATTTCCATTTTACAGCAGAGGAAACTGAGCCTTAATGAGGTCATGCAATTCACTGGAATCTCCTGGCTAGGTAGAGGGGGCAGTGACACTCAAATCCAGATCTTGCCTCCTGAGTACTATGCCCTCTCCATAGACGGCACTCTTTCTGTTTGTAAGAGGCACCCCTGCTCTAGTTCAGGCTCTGTAGATGGAGCCTGTGGGTGGGTCTCTGACAGGGACAGATGCATGCCCCCTTTAGAGCTTAATGCAATGTTAGGCACAGGGAAGGTGGCAAGAATGTTTGCTGAGTGACTGAACACAACACCAAAGCAAGGACACAACCAACAGGATTTTACCTCCACATGTGCTCCTGGAGGAGAGCCTGTGGGCAGGGCACACACTGTAGCCAGGTATGCAGCAGCCCTGTTTCTTCCAGCAGAGATGAACCCAGCATGTGAGGCTTAAGCCCTCAAGGATAGCTGGGAGTCTGACAAAGAGCCTCTAATATAAGCAAGGGCTCAGAGTCATGCAGTATACACAAATGCTCATGCAGCTTTACTCAAAGCCAAACAGCTGAAATAACCCAAATGTCTATTAACTGATGAATGGACAGACAAAACGTGGTCTATCCATTCAGTGGGATATTGTTCAGTCACACACAGGAATGAAGCATTGATGTGTATTACGACATGGGTGAACCACGAAAAACTTATGCTAAATGAAAGGCCAGTCACAAAGATCCCCTATCATACTATTCCATTTGTGTGAAATATCCAAAATAGGCAAACCCATTGAGACAGAAAGTAGATAACCAGTTTCTAGGGGCAGTGGGGATGGTGACAGCTAATGGGTACAGCTTTCTTTCTGGGTGATGAAACATTCTGGAGTTAGACAGTGGTGATGACTGCACAACTCTGTAAACATACTGAAAGCATGATGATGCAGGAAGATGCTTGATTGGCACCTGGTGCATGGCACTGGCTGATAGAGGATGGGCTCTTTGGATGGGTGGCAGGGCCTCTGGGGCTCAGTTTCCTCTCTAGGAACCCTCCCCTCACGCCCCCAACCCCCTACCCCCGCAAGGAGAAAATACTCTGCAAAGTTGCTCATGTGCTCAGGTGGCAGCACCAGGGAGGACAGTTGTATTTTTGATAGAAATGAGCAGAATCACCCAGGCAGGACAGGGGGAGGCTGGGATGTGGAGCAGAGGGGATGCCAGCAGAAGCTGGGAGATGGGAGCGGGGAGCAGCACCCCTCCCTCCCACCTCCATGGAGAAGACCCTCTGCCAGGGTTTTTCACCCCTCCTGCATTTGCCATGGAATGACTGCTTCCAGCAGGAGTTTGGCTATTATCAGCCAAAATGCCATAGCAAGAAAATCTCACTGGATTCTTCAGGGATCCAGAAGCAAGGAGCTAATGGATGAAACCATCCTCATCTCACTGCAGCCTAACAGCAAAAGCCCTGGGATTTAGGCTCCATCTCAGGAGCACGCTATCATCTGAATACATTTCTGTAGCTGCTAGTGCCATAGAACTGTAGAAATGACAATAAGCCTTGGACTTGGGACAAAAGGAACCAAAGAATACTAACTTCTGCCAGGGGGAAAGAGGACAACAGGAAAAAATAAGCATTTACAACAGAAGTTCTAATAACCAATCTCTATTAAACAAGTCTGCAGGTTACACAACACTCTTGCTTTCTTCTGTCAACCATTAGAACCGGGGTTCACACTGTCCTGAAGGCATAGGTTGCTTTGTAGAATGTTCATTAACCAATTTATCTGCTTCTCAGGAAGTCAGCAGTGTTTATATTGACTAGTTTATGCTACTTATGCATGTTACTGTCATTATGTAACTTAACTATTCTGTAAACCAGTGAAATATGAATGCAAAAAGAAAGAGTTATTGTTGCTAAGAAAAAAACTTTAAAGCATTTTATTTATTTATTTATTTAGTCTTTTTAGGGCTGCACCAGCAGCATATGGAGGTTCCCAGGCTAGGAGTTGAATTGGAGCTGTAGCTGCTGGCCAGCTATGCGGGATCCAAGCTGTGTCTGTGACCTACACTGCAGCTCACAGCAACTCAGGATCCTTTACCTACTGAGGATGGAACCTGTGTCCTCATGGATGCTATGGATGCTAGTCAGATTTGTTTCCATTGAGCCACAATGGGAACTCCGTGTTGCTAAGAAAATTAAGGGGAGTGCTTTGGGAAGACCCCAGACTCAAATTGGCTTAAAAGTGAGAATGCATGAGACAAATGGAGAGGCTGGGATACAGAATAAAAATCTGAAAGATCCTACAGCCAGATTACTTCCCCAATGCCAAAGTTCTTATTTCATTTTAAAGATGAAATTTATGGATGTTAAGTTATAAGGAGGGGTTTGTGAAAGTAAAATGACTAACTTTAATCAGAAAATGACCTTGGCCCTCTATCAAAACAGTAGCAAATAAATATATTATGCATGACTTTTTTTTTTTTTTTTTTTTTTTTGCTTTTTAGGGCCACACCTGCAGCATATGGGAGTTCCCAGGCTAGGGGTCAAATTAGAGCTGCAGCTGCTGGCCTACACCATAACCAAAGCAATGCCAGATCTGAGCTGGCAATGCCAGCTCCACAACCCACTGAGTGAGGCCAGGGATCGAACCTGTGTCCTCATAGATACTAGTTGGGTTTGTTACTGCTAAGCCACAATGGGAACTCCTACCTATGACTTTTAAATCAAAATAAAATGTATCTTTTTAATGGCTGTTCCTTTCTTCAATCAACTTTCCAATTAACCAATCAACAAATTAGTTGCCCCCACTGTGCTGGATACAAAAACATTTACTGATACTGAGATCCGCCCTTTTTCATACCTTTTCTATCCTTCTTTCTTAAAACTGAACAGCAACTTTATGTCTAATACAATATTATCAGAGTCGTATTCCCCAAGAACTACAGACTCAGAGTTGTCCTTCAAAGCAACAATGAAAACTAGGGTGACTCAGAACGATCAAATGTTTGGGAAAAGCTTCAAGCCATACTTCCTCTTGCAAGTTCGCAATGCCCCTTAGTACACTAAGGATAAAGAAATAAGCTAAACTTTGTATAACCCAGACTTCCCAAAACTTATTTCATCATGGTACCCTTTCTTGGGAGCAACACCTATAACAGCCAATAAAGATACACACTTTAGGAAGCAATGCTTTAGGGCTCTTGGGGAGGTTTTAAGTGTGATCCCTATTCTTGAACAATTTACACTTGAGTCAGAGTTACAGAACATGTAGATTTGACACACACACATATATATACACACAGAAGAGGTTAGTATTAGTCAAAATATTCTTAGGGTCAAATGATGGTAAATTCAGGAGGTGTTACAGATCAGGACAACAGGTCAGCCATCCACCTCTAAACAACTTTGGCAAATGTTGGGCCTTAGCCTCACAAACTTGCTCTTGGCTGTAGAAAGTTCAAAGGCAACTCACATTTCTTAAGTGCGATCATGTATTGGGCATGGCTCTTGACATGTTATCTTATTTCATCTTCGCAACCATGGGAAGTGGGTACTATTTCCTTTTTCAAAGAAAAGAGTGATGGCCCAGCTAGTGGGACAGCCTCAATGTATACCCCTATCTGGCTTCAAGGTCTGTTTTCTGTCCACTGTGCCCTGTCGCCAAGGGGGTCCCTAGAGCCTGGCCTTCTCCACATCCTCTTCCTCCTCGTCATCCCAGAGCTCCAAGTTCTGACTTTAAAGACTCAAAGCTCACTCCCTTGTCCTCTCTCCATGGTGCTGTGAGGGAGGGCTTGCCACTCTTAAGGGTTTTATCAACAGTATCAATGCTGAGCGCTCTGAGCTGGAGGGTGCGGGCAGGAGGCCTCACTCACACTGTCCAGAGGTCCCCAGCATCGTTCCAGGCCCCTGCTGTAGTTCTAACCGGGTGCCTCTCTCCCATCTGCTTTGTGCTCAGCTGCTGTCTTCTCTTCCTCCCTTTCTCTGCCTTCCCAAGTGCACAGGAAGTGGGGTGGAGGGCAAAGTCCTGAGCTATAGAGGGGCTCAGTGGGAAGGTGGGGAGAGGCAGGGTGGGAACTAAGGTCCAAAGTTCGAGGGCAGGCACAGCAGGAGGGTTGGAGAGTGTGACCTTCCACCTCAGGCTGAAGACTTAACTCAGGAGGGCATGGGAGGCAGCTGAGGTGACAGGTCTCAGTGAGGGGCACAGGCCCAGCCCCTGGGTTCCCCTCCCTTCTACACTTGCTTTTTCTTCCCTAAGAAGTGAGGTTGTAGGTGAGTTCACATCTGTCTTCAAAAATGCATAGAGGTGGGAGTGGGGCGTGGGGAACTCACATTTATTTAGGCCCAGTGTGCCAGGCTCTTGGCACTTATTTCATTGCTTTGTCATAATCTCCACAAGAGGTGAGTGTGGCCAGATCACAGAGTAAGAGGGAAAGCCTAAATGTGAAGCCAGTTGGCTGTCTCAAAAGGCCGAGAGATTTCTACCACACCTGCAGCCCTACAGTTACACATTATCACGGCCTAACGCGTGGGGCCCCCTCTAGGTCCACGGCTGGGGTAGCGGGGAGCCTGGGTGCCCCCACTTGGACTGTGACAGGTCAGTGCTCAGAGCCAGAACCCCCTTAGAGAGGCCCCCTTCCTGGGGCTGGGCTGGGAGCTTAGCACTGACTCCGGGCTCTCAGGGCCCCAGGTCCACCTGAGCCTCTGGCTCTCTGACAACATGGAAGGGAGAACAGGCCAGAGCCCTGGGCATCCCCACCTTAAGCTCCAGATCCGAGGTCAGGGTTAGAGACCAAGGCTGGGTCTGGCTGCCAGGCTTCATCCCTGGGCTTTAGAGTCGGTGTTCCTCAACCGAACCCTCAGCCTTCCTGCTGCTTCCTGCACCTTGTCTGTTTGTTCCCAAGGTGGTGCTTCCTCAGCGAAGTTCTGGGGTGGCCCCAAGTCCTCAAGTCCCCAGAGATGATGGGTGGGGGTGGACAGCAGTGGGGGATGCAGAGCTTCAGCCCCCAACTAGCACCACAGAGCAATTCCAGCCCTTTGCCAGGTGGGCAGACCCCCTGTTTCCTGGGCAGAGATCATAGGATTCCCCAAATCCAAGGACTGCCTAGTGTGGGCTCCATGTTTTGGGGACACTCCCATTTCAAATAAAGGGCTGATGACTGACTGATTGATTAATCAGTTCCCACGATCCACTGAATTTCTCTTCTCTCTGAAGAAAGAGTTCCCTGAACTCCTGGACCATCCCTACACTGTGCAGGCCAATGTGTCTACAGCCCCAAGCTTGGTATTTGTCTTCTGACTGTGCATCTCTGACAGACCAAGAGTTTGCAGACCACTGGGAGCCCGCTTGCACTTGTTCAATCTACCTTCCCACCCCAGACACACCCACACACCCACACACATACTTGGCCGCTCAGCCCACACAGCGTCACTGGCTTTCTTTATTGCTCCAGCCCTTGAATGGTGCTAGGAAGTTACAGTTTTGAAGTCATTTCTGATAGTCAACCCAAGGCCTGTCTGTTGAAACTAACACGGCACACAAACACAACTACCATCACGTAGGCGAAAATAGCAGGTGCCGTATAAACATGACAATTAAACCCAAGGCTGTGTTGTTATTTTATGAAAGCAACTGCTCTGGGTCTCTGAGCTGAGCTGGTTACGTGAGGCTGGAATTTCAGCCTGGTCCACTCCTCCAGGGTGGCTGGGCTCGACTACAGCTCCCCAGTCTGTGCCTCCTTTGGCTGCTCAGATCAGAGGAAAAGGGCCACACATTCTCTGCTTCTCGCAATGCTGAGGACTTGGGAAATATGAGTCCTAGTGGAGAAACCACTTTCTTCCCCAGGAGAGGGCAGGGGTGGGCATGGCTGCCTGTGGGGAGGAGGGTTCTGGGCCAGTAACCGCAGCACCGACCCCTTGGGAACCTCATCCTGTTCGTGAAAAAACAATGTACGCTTGCCCCGTATTTAACTCTGTTCAGAATGTGTCTGTCCCCAGTCCCTCACCAATGTCACACTTTTCTGAAGCAGTGGCAGCAAGCCCTAGGGTCTCCCAGCTTTAGGTCCCACTTAAACCTCCCTCTGACCTGGCCTCTGGAAGATGGTATCCCTCCCAGAGGGCCTCTCTTGGAGGCCATGCCCTCTGCAGATCTGGGGGTGACAACAGAGTCTGGTGCCCAAGGGGTTACTTGTACCCCACGCTGCAACTCCACACCCCCAACACACACACACTCACCATGAGATGCTGGAAGAGCCAAGAACGCATTATATTGGTGGCATGCTTGGGCAAGACTCCTCGTTTGTTCTTGGACTTCTTATCCTCATTGTCCAGGAGGGAGGTGAGGTCAAGGTTAACCTTCAGGGCACGTGGAGAAAAAATCAGCATCAGCAGCCTTGCTGGCCAGCAGCTAGGGACCTGTTGCCATAGTAACGGCAGGCTCTCACTGCCAATCCCCTTTCCCAGCTCATTCTGAGGGCCCTGGGGAGGTCACCTTTCCAGTTGCCTGGCACCAGCCCCTCAGAGAATGGGAGAAGAGATGAAGGTGGTGAAGAGGGGGAGGAAAGAAGAGGGGAAAGGGGGGTGAGGGAGAACAGAGGAAACAGGGTCATGGAGAGGGCATAGTAGAGAGAGATTTGCTATAAACCATCCAATAGTTAGTAGTATTTTTGGGGTGCTTTATGGTTTGCAGAGTTTTCCTATCCATCACCATGGCCAGCCCTCACAACAGCCCTGTAGGCTGGTGAGGAGTATGCAATTGGTGTTCACCCCTCTTCTATGGATAGGAACGCTGAATCTCAGAGGGGTGAGGTGCCTTATCCAAGATGGCAGAGGTAATGTCAGATCTCAGGCCTCTAACTTCAGGTCTTCTTACTCCCTCCTCTCCCCGCCCTATGTACACTCTATCCCCCTGAGCTAGAGTGGATCGGAGTATGGACCAGGACCAGGAAGGGCGGGGTTCCTCCATGTAACCCCGAGAGGCAGCAAAATCCCCGGAGTTAACAAAACTTTCCCATCTTCTTATCTGTAAAGTGGGAGTAATGATACCTCTTAGAGGAGTGATGAGGATGTAGGGAGTTCCTTTAAAGAGCCTAACAGAGAGTAAAACATCACGGTTGCCCTCCCCCAGACCCAGGCACCTGTGCACACGCCTATACTGTACACACACACTCACCTGTGTGTTCTGGATCTGGATGGCTCCCTGGGGGATTGCCTGGGTAACCACCTGACCCTGGGAGGTTACCATGGTAACCGGCTGGTATAAGGCTCCACCTGAGGAGACAACCAGTTTTGGGGTCCCCTGCCATAGGGGTGGGTAGGAGTGAGGGCAAGCGGGGTTCCTGATTCACTTGGCATTCAGGTGTAAACACCCTCTACTCTGAAGGCATTCAGCCCCTGTGGGGGAGGGGGGAGGGAGGATGGGTCTAGAGAGTAGAGTCTCCCTGTGTGTTTGGGGGAAGGGCTGACAGCCTTACTTGGTTGGTCTTTGAGGGGGTTCATGAGACTTTGACCCAAATTTGCTCCAAATTTGTCCCAAGCCATCATAATCAGGTCTTGGAGCTAATCATCTATAAGCTTACAGAACACTTCAGTAGAGAAACTCAGGTGGGAACCCCTCCCTTGGCAGGGGGCACCCCATCCCATTTCCTAGGACATCTTGTTCAGTGCCCTGCCCCCCACCCCTGGAATTCCCTCAGGCCACCCATTCTCCTCCCAGGGGTGTTCCCCACAATCCCCTGCACAGACCTGACACCACTTGTGAGTTGACGGTTGTCATGGCGATGTTGCCCTGCTGGAGCGCTGAGGCTGGGACCACAATCCCCTGGGGGTTATTGGAGACTCCAGACATGGAATTGGGGGAATTCTGCAGGAGGTCCTGGCAGTAAGGGAGGTGCGTGGTTTGTGACAATGTCACTAAGAGCTTAGATGTCACTGCCCCAAATCCCTCCTCTCCCCTCCCCCTTCCTGCCTTCCCTCCTCCCTCTTCCTACTCCTCCCAGACCCAGATCCAAAAGGTGTTTCCCATGGCACCCTGGCAAGTGCAAATAAGAAGGGTGCATATTAAAAACAACCAACCAACAATAGTCATCCATTCAGCTACTCCATTCCCCTGCAAACCTGAGACATAAATTATCCTACAAACCAGTGGTCCTCACCTTGGCTTCACTTTGGAAGTTCCAATGATGATGCCCAGAGATTCTAATTTAATTGGTCAAGGGTGTAGCTGGGGCTTTGGGGGGTGGGGGAGGGGGATAGCTCCCCAGGTGATTCCAGTGTGAGGCCAGGGCTGAAAACCAGGCTTTAGCTGCTTGGCACCCAGTCATGCTTCACACTCAATTGTCTCCAGATGCCTCCCTGCCCCCAGGGCCTCACTTCCCTGTACTTATGTCACAGCATTTATTACACCGAGCTTCACACACAAAGCAGCTTCAAATGTTTTGTCTCTGTGTCCTTAGCACCTAGCTCAGTGCCTGGGAAGTCAAAATATTTGATACAAAATAATAAAAAATGGCCGCCTGGCCTCTTCATAACCTGTCTTCTAGGGAATCTCATATGAGGCTCCCCTCGGCCAGCCTTGGGCACATTTCACCCCTTCTTTCCTCTTCCTCAGGCTCCCAGTAGAGCCCTCCCCAGTCTCACTTGGCCCCGCACTGTCACCTGCCAGCCTGTTTCCTGTGGACAATCCAAAGCCACTAAGAAGACCATTTTTCTGGCACCCTCATCATTGCCATTTAAGAGCTGGGCAGTGGGTGACTGGACTTGAGGCGGAGGGGCTCAGGCACACACAGGGGGCAGGAGGCTCACATGGGCCTCCAGGAAGGGCAGCGAGGCCTCCGTGCAGCTGGGGAGGGTCTGTGAGGAAGCACCTGGGTGTGCGAGGTCGGGGTCTCTGATAGAATGAAGAGTAGTAGAGGGACCCTCAAGGGGTCCCACCGGGTGGCTTAGCGCCTCCGACCACGGCTCCTCCTGTGAAAACAGGGCTTGCACCAGGTAATCTGCCCAATGGCCGGACGTGCAGGGCTGGTCTTCGAAGGCCCAAAGTCTGGAATCACAGGTACGAGCCATGAGGGCTTAGACAGGAAAAAGGTCAAGAAAATAGTGGGGAAAGAGGGCCCCTGGCTTCCTTGCTTTGGTTTTAGAGCTGGGAGTAGCCTGGACCTTCAGGCTGCGTGAAGGTTAGAGTGTGGAGTGAAGGGAAGCAGACCAAGGAGAAGAATCAGAGGCCCAGGGCACAGCCGGGCACTGCCCCTCCCAGACCCTGGCATCCAGGAAGTCAACACTCCCTCAATACAGCTGCTTAACGCCCCCACCCCTACAGCTGCATATCCTCAGAGCTGCCTTTTTTACTCTCCTGGACTGCCCAGGGCTGGAGGAGCATGGGCTATAAATAAGCAACTAAGCAGCACCGGGGCTGGAGTCTGGCTCCCCCGCCTCCAGGGCCCGGGCTTCTGGGGTGGGGGTGGGGGTGGGGGTGGCAGGGAGGAGGCCTTGCTTCTATGCTTGGCTTGGCTTGGCTTGCTTCTGCTGTGACCTTGGGGAAGGGAGAGGGCAGCTTCTGGCCCGCCTTTTCCTTTCTGGACCCTGTGAGGGCCTTGCCACCAGTGAGGTTTATTCTTTGAAGAGAACTCTTGGCCTTGCAGCACAGACAGCTCAAGTACAAAGCTGAGTCTGACCTGCAGAAGCCTAGAAATTGGGAGGGCCCTTACAAGCTGAGTATTCCAACTCCCTCAGGTGCAAATAAAGGAACTGAAGCTCAGAAATCCAAGCGACTTGCCCAAGGGCCCCCAGCTGGGTAGCAGCAATGGGACTAGAATGCAGCCTTCCTTCATCCACAAATACTGGTTCCTGGCCTTGTGCCAAGAACGGGCCTACAGTGTGCTCCTGGAGTCACAGGGGTTCAAAAAGTAGTTATTGAAGGCAAGGTGAGCAGGTCAAGACAACCAGAACCCAGAAGCAGCATGGACACCAGAGGAAAGATGGGGGATTTGGGAATCAGCAGCTTGTGGTCCTCCGGTGGCCTCAGTCTTCTCATTTATAAGGGGTCTCTGGTCCAGTGCTGACACCAGGAGCCCTCAACCCCTGACTTTCCAGCCGTGAGTCAGCTCCAAGGTTGAGCTCCCCTCGTCCCAACCTCCTAGCCAACCATTCTCACAGAGTAAACCAGTACTGAGATTAGGTGAAGCTGAGGCAAGCTTGGAGGGTAAATTTAATGGCAGGGTGAGAGTGAGGAATTGACTCTATGCCACGCACCCTAAAACTAATGACTATGACTTTTCAATAATCTCTTGTTTGGAACCAGTGCTTAGCATTGGGGAAGGATATCTGGGAATTCCAAACACAAAAACTGGTCCCAGGCTTTCTTACTCCCGAAAAAAAAAAAAAAAAATATATATATATGTGTGTGTGTGTGTATATACATATATATCCATAAGGTTAGGGAAACACAAGCAAAGAGGGTAAAATAAGTACAAGATGGTAAAATAAATACAAGATGTATGCCTGGGGATTCAACCAGCACATTTTTATCAGCCAGAGGCAATAGGGTGAGCTATCACCTGGATATGTCATGGGCTTATTCAAACTCTGGCTCTTTCCCGGCATTGCGGCTTGGCTACTACTATTTGTAAACATGAGCTGTTTCACAAACCTGTCTGAGCACTGTGATGTTTTTAAAGACACAGTTTCTCAGAGCCATTGACATAGCATCAGTAATCTGTGTTTTTTATTACTTAATTTTATTTTTTATCTTTTTAGGGCTGTACTCGCAGCATATGGAGGTTCCCAGGCTAGGGGTCAAATCGGAGCTGCAGCCGCTAGCCTACACCAAAGCCATAGCAACTGGGGATCTGAGCTGTGTCTGTGACCTACACCACAGCTCACAGCAATGTGGGATCCTTAACCCACTGAGCGAGGCCAGGGATGGAACTTGTGTCCTCGTGGATACTAGTTAGATTCATCTCCACTGAGCCATGATGGGAACTCCTAATCTGTGTTTTTTAAAAACCTCCCTCAGAGAGTCCCAAAGATCAGGTGGGGGTCTGAAAAATATTTATTTGTTCTAAACACTAACTATTAGAGTGTATTCATTCACATGCTATTTCAGTTTAATCTCACCGCTACCTATGGGGCCAGCAAAAGAGAGATTCTATTTTCCTGAGAAGGAATTGAGGCCCAGAGAACAGAAGTGACCTCCTTGAGCTGCATAGCTTGGCCTTGAAACCAGGTCTTCCAGCTCAGAGTGCAGCACTGATGCTTTCAGAGAGAGAGAGATGAGTTTTGGAGTCAGACAGCCAGTCTTTGAGATAAGCACAGTGCCTGGCACATTTAGGCACCCAATAAATCATTTCCCACTTCCTTTGGTTAAAGTCACTCCATGAAGGAATGGCACAGCCAGGGTTTAAGGCCTGTCCTGGAAGTCATAGAACAGAGTGGGTTCCTCATTTAGCAACAACAGAGTTCCATTTGGGGCACACATCTAGCTGTGGTGGTCTGTCCTTGCCACATGCCCCTTGTTCCTGGACCAAGACCAACCCCCAGAAGTTGAAACTGCAATCTTCATCCCAGACTAGCCCCATGACTTGACATTGGAGCTATTTCTGGGCACGCCTTAGTCTCCAGCCATCTAGAGGCTTTGTCTCTATGGAGACAGTGGCGCTGGGTCTCTGGGGAGAGTTGACAGGTCTTTTCTGAGGAAGGGGCTGCTATGGCAGCAGTGGGAGCCCCCTGGGGAGAAAATGTTGGCTAAGCATGAAGCTAAGCATGCTTCTCAACAGCCTCCTCCTGGGGCTCATCAGACACCAAACCAGGTGGATGCAACTCTGTCTAGACCCAGACAGAGCTGTTTCCTGCCAGGTTCCTTGGCCCATAAAGAGACGAGAAGCTCATTTGGTAGTTTCAGTGACATTTTCAACTCCCTGCTAGAGTTGTCCAGGAACTAGGGGCTGAAGGCTAGTTATCCAGCCCAGGAATGCTTTGCCTTGTTCTACCAGGAACATGGCAGTGGTGTCCCCAAGCCTCTGGAAACTGCCAGAAGCCTGGGAATCATAGGACTTCCTTGGCTTCTCTGGTGGAGCCTTTCCTTCAGGTTGGGGGGCATGTGGTCTCTTACTTTCTAGTAGTAAGATTTACATTCTAGTAGGAAATAGGCCAAAAAGCTGAAACCTTGATGGAGTTTCCCAGGAATGATGTCTCTTAGGGCATGGACCAGGTGGCCAAGAAGTCAGATGGAAACCCACCGGTTGGTCTCCCTGGAAGCCATCCCACTCCTGCTCCTTGTGAGCTGTTTCCCAGAGACACAGAAAGGCAGAGAGTGCCCTCCCCCCTCCCCCGCCCCAGGAGGAGGCAGGACGAGGTAGGGGAGCAGCTTTAGGATGGCTGAGAACTTGCCTCTCCTGGATGTCAACCGTGGATCAGCTGCCAGGCCATTAGTCATTCTTTCTGAACCACGGAGGTCACTGGGTACATTTTAAAAAGAGGTGACTTGTTCAAAAGGAAGCCCTTACTATAAAAAAGTGAAAGGTTCTGTGATTACTTTTGGAGGTAAAGGGCAGGTGGCAGTGGGGAGCACAAATGAACTGCCAGTGACTGTGAACTCTGATCCTGTGGTCTGACATCAGTCCAGGAGGAGCTGTGTCAGCCCCGCCAGGCATCTTTCTTCACTGTTAACAGGGAAAGGGCTTATGTGGCTGGGAAGACTGAATTTCCACTAAAGGAAGAAATTCCTGGAATAAACCGTGACAGGAGGAAGAAACGAAGGAGTGAAGGAAGGGGCTGATTAGAAAAGATTTAAGTTAATTTTGAAATGGCTAGAATTTTTATCATACTAGGATGCCTGTGGAAACAGGCGAGTGAACTGGATGACCTTGCAAAAGGCCCTTCCTGTTGGGCATTTTAGGAAAACCAACACCATTCCCTAAGATTTATTGTGTGTATTTGGGGATGACGAGGGTGTTGGGGGCAGCCGGGAACAGAAGGGCCCAGCTGTCTGCCATCCACCCCCAGGCCACTAGGGGTCTCTGCTGATCCACCAGCCCAGATCGTGTGCCCCAAAGCCTCCCAAGCCTCCTAGGAGGATGGGTTTGTCACTAACTTCCTGGGGCTGAGGGGTAGCAAGCTGGTTCTGAGCACCTGGCTTCTGCTGGAGAGCCTGTCTTGACCCACCCTGGGCATGCCCTTGGCCCATCCTCTTGACTCTTTCAACTCTTCCTGTCGGCCTGGTGTACCTGGCACCTAGCACACGGGTTCTTTCCTGTGCATGTGTCTTCCCTCCCTCCCTGCTTGGCTGCAGGGTTTCTGAGAGAAAGAGGGGTCTTTCTTTGAACTCCCCCAACCTGCCTAGCACAGTGTTGGGCCTGACCGGGCTTTGGCCTGGAAAGGGGTGAGTGTGTGCCTTAGTAGGGTCAGGAGGTTACTGTTGTCCCCAGATACCCCGTTCTTGGCAGCCTCCCTCTAGCTCTGGCAGAACCAGTGTCCTGTCTTGGACTGGGAAAAGCCGGGTTCCCAAACCCGGGAAGCCAATCACATGTAAACAAGCCACCTAATCCTGTTCTTGTCCCACTCTGCTGGGAGCTTTCGTCTCAACGGAAAGGCACTTCTGGCCTGTGGAGACAAGTAGCAGCTGCTGCTCTTAAGGAACATTCTTCTCAGAAGGAGGAGGCCGCTCAGGTTTCCTAGCCTGGAAGAGCCACCGTCTCGTTGTCCTGCCCCCTGAATTGGAGGGCAGGGGGCTAGGCACTGAAAAGGGACTGCCTCAATGCCTAGGGCAGGAGGAAGGCAACATAGCTCCCGGAATTCAACTTCCTATCACTTGGTCTGGGGGTGTCCCCTTTCCATCTCAGGGGTGACCTTTCTGGGTATGTCACTCCCCCTTCCTGTGCCCACCTTAAAACTCACTGGTCAAACCCTCAGCCTCCTGGGCCACAGGGCAGAACTTCCAGGGTCTGGGAGCAGATGATCGCCCCCACCCCTTGGCCTCCTGCTAATCTTGAAAATGTAAACTCCTTGCAGGTCCATAGGCAAGTCCCCCTTCCCCACATTGGGGTGCACTGGCTAGTCCCCTTCCTCTTTTTGGAGAGGAACACACCTGGGGAGTTGTATCTGCTTGGCCAGGCCCTGAATCTCGGAGCTGTGCTTCCTTTGTACCTCTCCCCTCCCTGCTTTCAATCTATTGATTGAAATCCAAATTTTTGCTTCCTAGTGATTGGTTTCTTCCTCTCTAGTCTCAAAATCCCTACTCTACAAGCCAGGTGGTGTCACGTCTCCCCACCCAGGCCCAGGATCCCTGGTTCTCCTTTTTCTATGTCATAGAAACATTAAAAAGGAGCCAGTAAATGAAAGTAGACTCTGGAGGAACCTCTCCCTAACTCTGCCACTTAGTAGGTGTGTGACCTTGAGCCAGCGCCTTAGCTTCTCTGAACTTCCATTTCCTGGGATGTACAATGGAGAAACTAGAGTGTACCTTGCAGGCTTGTTGTGAGGAATAAGCAAGATGATCTAGGTAAAGCACCTGCTACATACAGTGTTTGAGACCAGGATGCTCAATAAACACAGACATTCTTCCCTTTCTCTGCTCGTTCTTCTTTGAGCATTTTGAGAGGTGGCAACTCAGTTAATTTGTCTCCAAGTCTTACCCCATTGCCTACGTTCCCCACTACCTTTAAAGTCTTTGGCAATTGGCTGTGATTATCAGCATAACCCCCCCATATCTGGCTGCAAGATACTCCATCAGTACATTTGCAGGTTAAAGACTGTGTCCTTGGAACCCAGTGGGCACAGTAGGTGCGCAAGTAGAAGCACCAAGCATGAGGGGGTGTTGTTTCACACTCTACCACGCCTCCTTCTCTCCAGCGATTATGAAAGGCTGTCTCTGTTCCTTACCTGCTCCAGTTCTCTCTGCACTGGGAACACTCACACCGAGAGGTCTACTAATTGCCCCCCCCACTCCTCCAGACCTCCCTGAAATGCTCCTCCCCATCCCCCACCCTGGGAAGTCTTCCCAAGGAATCTCCCAGTGAAGCTGCAGCTTCTCTAATCATAATAGGCTTTGAAAATCCTCCTGCTGGCCTATCTGATCCCTACTGAGGTTTGCTCATCCTGTTTCTGGGCAGGAACAGACCTCAGCCATGAGGATGTGCAGGATGAGACCAAGACCTGGGCTTTCCCCTGAGGTTTGGGGGTGGGAGGAGACAGATGCTGAGTGGTGACCAGGCAACCTAGGCCACACACACGATTGGCTCAGTCCAAACCCCTTCCCTCAGCTGCCTTCCTGCCCCTCCTCAGTGCCCCCTGCCCCTGAGCCCTCTGTGCTCACATAACTAATCCAGATCCTCAGGTATGACTCAAGCTCCCTTCCGTTGAGACAGGGCACTCATCCTGGACACTTCATCATGTTCTCCCAGGACCTGGCACAGTGCATACAGTAAGCGTCCTCCAAATGCTTAGCAACTGAAGGAGAGCCTTGGCACAGCCTGATCTGCCCTGAAACAGGACCAAGGTTTCGTCTCCACAGAGAAGGACGGATGGGCTTCAGGTCAAATTAATGCTTGAAAGTGGCGGGATGTAGGGTCCCACCAGTGGAGTGGTTTAGCTTGTGCCGTCGAGGAAGACTTCTTTACTGAGGTCTGCCCTCCCAAGGAGCCTGGGTATCACTGGTTGCAAGCAGAACAGGATGGCCTCCTGGGGAGGGGCAAGAACAGGCTGTGGACCAAGTCCTTGGAAACTGGTTCAGCTATCCTGCTTGGAGACTGGTTCAGTCTCCCGCATTCCACCCCCAAAGAGAAAACTTCCACAAAGAAATGGGAGGTTGAGGGAGAATATGCCCAAACCCTACAAAGCTGGATGGGGACACAGTGGGGCACCCGAGGGTGGGGTGGTTTAAATAAAAAAGTATCTCCCACTTTACAACATGAGGCTGAATGATTAGCACACAGGCAAAACCATGAGCCAGCAGTTTGCAACAAAGCTGGCAGGGTGTCTGGAATGTTGATCCTGAGGATCGTGTTCCAGAGGGGAGACACCCCTCCCCAGGCCAGGCTGGCGCTCAGTGAGGCTATTTCAGGCTGGGGGGATTAAGGACGAACCATGACAAATGTGTGTGCAGACACACACACACACACACACACACACACACTCACTCACACACACACAAGCCCCTACACTCCTCCTCTCTCTCCTCTCCCAAGCTGGCTCCTGTGCCTAGATCCCAGACCTGCCTCCTGCGCCGAGTCTCAGTGAGTGGCCCCTTCCTGGGAAGTCCCTGCGTAGCCCCCATGCACTTCAGTGAGGCAGGGATGGGAACCTGGCCTGGGGATGTGGATGGGACAGTACATGGCATGTCCTGCTCACCTCCTCCTTCCCAGCACCTGGGACGCCGTGCTGAACCCACACCTGTCCTTCCTGCCCACCCCCTGGCCACTACTGCTGCCATCTCTCCTTCCATCTCTTTTCTGCCTCTGTCTGTCTTCAGCCTCGCTTCCCTCTTCCTCTGTCTGTGTCTTTTTCTCTTCGTTGCTCTTTTCCTCCAGTTCATCAGCCTCTTCTTACCTCCCTCGGGAATGCGACCCTTGCTACTTGTCTTTCTTTCCCTCTGTCTTTCTCCCTCTTTCCCTTCCCTCCTTTGCCTTCCTCTTGCCTCTCTTGATCTCTCTCTCTCCATCTTTCCACAGATATTTACTGGTTGCCTACCATGTACCAGACCCTGTGTGGCTCCCATCAGGTGTGGGTTCTAAAAAGATCTAAAATACTGTCTCTAAAAAAAATTCTTATCTAGGAGAGAAATTGAGGCTTACACAAGGGACGAAAACGTGATGTCACATGCAATATTTACCACGTAAAGGGCCCACGGTACCCAGGAATTGGTTGAGAGAAAGAAAAGTCCATTATGGGTGGGGTGTCAGGGAGGCCTCCATGGGGAGAGCAGCCTTGTTACCGCCCTTGGGAAAGATGCTGGATTTGGCCCTGCAGAGATGTGGGGGCATCCCCCAGACACACGGGCACGGAAGAAACATACAGGAGGGCCTTGAATTTCAGGTGAAAGGATATAAAAATTCTGGGGGGGGGGGCGGCAATCAGAGGTTTCAAGCAGAAGAATGATGTGACTGAGCTTTAGAAGGCAGAGCCAGCAGCAGAAGCCTAATAGGCATGTGTATGTGAATTGTTGTGTGTATGCATGTTTCGGTAGTGAATTTGTGTGTGCATGTGCACGTGCATGTGTACGAGAGCTGTGAGGTCACCAGAAAAGGCAGAAGAACAGGTTAAGAAGCTCTGGCAGTAGCTCATGTGTAATGACCTTATTTACTCGCTGAAGCCTGAACCAAATGGGTGGTGACAGGGCGGGGGCATGAAGGGACAAGTTTGAGAAACAGCAAATATGACCACCTCGCTAAGTGTCTTCTCTCTTTCTTGGTGTCTTTGTTTTTGTCTGGTTGTCTGAGTTCCTCTCTCTAAGCATATCAGAGGCCTTTCTACAATAGTGAACCCAGGGCCAGCTTCCCTGGCAGGCAGAGATCTGAGGCCGACCCCACAGGAACCTGAACCCTGATAGGAATCAGGGTTCCTGCCTCTTTCCTCAGAGTGCAGAGGCACTGAATGCTGGGGTTTCCCAGGAGGACTGATTTTTTCAGACAGCATCTCTGAGGCCTGGCTCACCCCAGAGCACGTGTGCTCCTTCTCTGCTAACCTGCATCTCCAGGGCCTCTGCTTCCTGCAGATGAACTTGTTAGTCCTGGGACTCCAGCCCTGAAGGGGCCGCCGTGGCTGCTAGGCCCTCTGGCCGTCTTCCCCCACCCCCGGCTCCAGCTACCCTGGTGCCCCCCCAATGCCAGAGCTCAAGGTGGGGCTGGGCGGCCCAGGAGGGGAAACCCACTGCCTCTCCAAGGACCTGATTATTTCCAAAGACTTGTGCTAATTTTCTGATATGATCCTCACATCTCTGTGAGGCACTAAATCCTCATTACTTTTCCTGACCGATGCATTCTAATTAGATCAACACTTAAAACAAATTCACAATAGCCACAGGATGGCTTTCCATCTCATTAACTCCTCACTTATTATTTTCATGAAAATTACTGATAAAAATGTGCATCTCCATTTGGTGAGGCCTCACAGCCTCCTCAGCTCCTATCTTGCATCTCTCCCGTCACCGGGGCTGCGCAGCGTCGCCATGGTAACCCACAATAATAGAAACTAATAAATTACAAACGAGATGCTCGTTGAGCAATTATTGTCCTCTTTTATGCAAGTTTCTTGCTAATTTTGATCATAAGGGAAAGTACAATAAGACTCTGAAGGAATGAGTCTATTTCGAGAGAATATTAGCAAGCAGAAGCCTGGGCGGCTGAGTTTAGATCTGTAATAAAGTGATTTGGTGATTTCAAGCAATGGGAAGTGGAAATAAACTTCCTTCCTTGTGTCCCATGCAGTACTCACTATAGAGTCCTGCAGAGATCCCACTGGGGTGGGTTTGATGTGATACTTGTCAAAATGTACAAGGTGTGGCTGGCCTTCTAGAGGGCACTCTTCCCCTCCCCCTGCCTCTGACAACCTAGAGAGATAGATTATACATGTTGGTCCTTAAGCTTTTTTTTCCCTTGCACCTGCAGCACGTGGAAGTTCCAGGGCCAGGGATCAAACATGAGCCACAGCAGTGACAAAGCTATATCCTCAATCCGCTGCACTACCAAGGGAACTCTCATCCTTAAGATTTAAGGATAAAAATGGCACCACCTTTCTTAGGCGCTCTTTCTAGCACCTCTCACCAAGCATTCTTAGAAAGTTTACCCATAACCCCAAGCCTGGCTGTCTCATGGGAAGAGGCCACTGCAAACCTCCTGGGGGACCCTCCATGTGTTTGTCCTAGACTCTGGAGCTCAGCAGGAGAAGAAGAAAGTGGTGAGCCTATGGCTTATGTAGACACCAGTGAGTCTGATGGAAAGGTAGCACCAGAAGCTTTCTAAGTTTATAAGTTTTGGGACAATATTCTGTCCAAGAGAGAGCTGCCATTCTCCCCTAGAGCACGTAGCCACCATTTCCACAGTCCTCAGTTCCCAGGATGAAAGTGGCAGGTGACTCTCAAGAGAGGTGACTTTAGGTGACTTACACAGTGACCTTGAACCACTGCAGGGTAGTGTGTGCAACTAGCAAATGATCGGGGAGAAGCTGTCCCGGGAAGGCTGTCTTAGGCTATTCATGGGCAGGATTCAAGGGAGAACCAAATCCCCTTCCCAGAACAGAGAGAGTGCATCAAGCCACAGCCCCCTCGAGAAGCCATGGGGCTGGAATGTGTCGGTCTGTTCCCAGCTCCATCCCCAGCTCATCCTCCAACAAAGTGCTCCATCTCCTTAACACCTGTGCTCATTGCTTGGGACATCTTGGACCAGGAAGCCAGGAATCACTTGGTACACGGTCCCTCTTGGATCTGGTCATCCTCCAGGGAGGGCCGACACTCTGGCATGGTGAGCTCTGGGTGGAAAGGGGACTGTGCTGTCTGACAAAGATCAGAGGATGGACCTTCTGGAGAAAGGATCTAGTGAGTCTGGACCACTTTCCCAGGTTTCCACGAGACCTTCAGACATTCTGACACCTGGCTTAAGAGCCTGGATAGGAGATGAGACCCAGTCCTGTGTGTTACCTGTGAGTGAAGGTTTATGGAGGGCTGGTTGGGGGAGTAGGGCCCCCCGAGGTCATTCCTGAGCAGGTTATCACTGTGCATCTTGGTTTTGAGGCAGGTGATGTAGCGGTTACAAAAGTCCTTGCAGAGTTCATTGACTTTCTCCAGCTCCAGCAGGTGGATTCTCAGGACCTGGATTGCCTTCACCATCTGTGGAAAGGGAGGAGTGGTGAGCTCAGGTGTCTGGATTGCAGTCCCCTCGATGCCTTGCCACCCCAGGCCCCAGGCACCCCAGGAGAGGAGTCTCTCCTTGCCCTAGGCATACTCATATCTAGCCGCAGGATTTAAATTCTCCTTGTGGGTATCTGCTGATCGTTTGCCTGCTTAGACCCCACTGTTATCACAGCTGCTCTCAAAGCAACTTTGGCATGCTGAGAATGGCACTGGTCTTAGTGGTGGAGGGCCAGGAGTCAAGCCCCAGGCCTGCCATGTATGTCTGTGTGGCCTTGGTCAAGGGCTTAAGCTCTCTGCGCCTTGTTGTCTGACAAACGGGGACAATGGTGCCCTCCCTGACCACGGTATGGGTTTGTGGCAAGGACCATCTGAGGGAAAGTACAAGCTTCAAAGACTGAGCTCAGAACCTCTTGGAAGCACCCTGAAAGGTCAGGGACTGTCCATTCCTACACAGATTCTGAGTGGCTTGTGCTGTGCCAGTCACTTTGCAGACACCCTACTGATACTTGCTGACTGACCGTTTCATCCAGCATGACTTAGCTGGGCCTTGGGACACTCAACTGTCTGGTGCCTCTTCCGTGCCCTTTGGATGTTGTATATGTGCCTGCTGCCTCTTCAGATGGACATTCCTAACCTTTTCCTGGTAAGAAGCTATTTCTCAATTGAACTTTTCTCCTTAGCATTGTTATTATTGGAGAAAGAAAGTGCTATGGGATGTATGGAAAATAGAGGCTGGAAAAAAACTGCAATGATCCAGTCACCCATAAAGAATGATGATTTTTTCAGTCTTTTTCACATGCGTATGTTTCAACATAGTTTTAGTCATCACGTACGCACAGGATTTTGGTTCTTGTTTTTCTACTCAGTTTGCCGAATGTATTTTTCTAAGTGTCAGAATTGTCTTTTTTTTTTTTTTTTTTTTCCAGTCTCCCTTCTAGGCTGCAAGCTTCTGGAAGAGAGGGTGGTGTCTAATTTGCTTGCCCTGTTATCCCTGTCACTAACACGTGGATACTGAGTAAATATTTGTTGAGTGGGTGAAAATTATTGAGAAAATACATTTTAAATTGTTAAATATTGTCCCACATGTACTGATTCCTTATTATTGGATATTTAGATTAATTCCAATTTTTCAATTTTATAAAAAATGTTACAGTGACTATTTTTCCAGCTTTATAGCTTATTCATGTTTCTGCATTATTCTCTTAGGACAAAGCCCCAAAAGTGACAGACAAAAAGCTATAGACACACAGGGAACTGTACCCAATATTCTGTGATAATCTATATGGGAAAAGAATCTGAAAAAGAATGGATTATGTATATGTATAACTGAATCACTTTGCTGTTACAGCAGATATTATCACAACCTTGTAAATCAACTATACTTCAATAAAACTTAAAAAATATAATGGAAAATAATATGAAAAAAAACATATGTATAACAATCACTTTGCTGTACCACAGAAGTTAAACACAACATTGTAAATCAAAATATACTCAGTAAATTTTTTTACAAAGCTAAGAACATTCTTATATTCTCATGATAAATACTTGTTATTTATCATTATTATATTCTCATGATAAATACTGCCAAACTGATTTTTTAAAAAGATGTTGGAGCAATTGGTCATCCACAAGCAAAACAGTGAATCTTGATTTAAATCTCACATCTTGTACAAAAACTAACTCAAATGGATCAAAGACCAAAATGTAAAGCATGAAACTATAAAATTTTTAGAAAAGAAAACACAGGAGAATATCAATAGGACCTAGGGCTAGGCAAAGAGGTCTTAGACTCGATGCCAAAAACATGACCCAGAAAAGGAAAACTTGATGAATTGGACCTCATCAAAATTCAAAATGTTTGCTCCTCAAAAGATGCTATGAAGAAGATGAAAAGACAAACTACAGACTGGGAAAAAATACATGCAAATTACATATCTGACAAAGGACTTATATCTGGACTATTTAAAGAGCTCTCAAAACTAAACAGCAAAATAACAAGCAATCCAATTAGAACATGGGCAAGAGATAACATCAGACGTTTCACTGAAGAGGATATATAGATGGCAAATGAGCACATGAAAAGATGTTTAATGTCATTAGCCATCAGGGAAATGCAAATTAAAACCACAATGAGATTATCACTACATATCTATCAGAATGGTTAAAATTAAAAATAGAGATAACACCAAATGCTGGCAGGGAATTAGAAACAAGATTACTCATATGTTGCTATTGGGTATGAAAAATGGCACAGCCACTCTGGAAAACTGCAAAACAGTTTCTTACAAAACTAGATACACCATCTAGCTCAGTAATTGCACTCTTGGGCATTTATTCCAGAGGGGGAAAAAATGTTCACCCAAAAACCTGTATGTGAATACATAATGCAACCTTATTTTTAATAGCCAAAACCTAGAAACAACCAAACTATACTTCAGCAGGTGAATGGATACAGAAACTATGATACATCTGTATCACTAAAGAGTACTCAGCAATAAAAAGGAACAAACTAACAATACCCTCAACAACAAGGATGGATTTAAAGTGAATTATGCTGAGAAAGAAAAGCTAGTCTCAAGAAGTTCCCATCTTGGTGCAGCAGAAACGAATCCAACTTGAAAACATGAGGTTGCGGGTTTGATCCCTGACCACGCTCAGTGAGTGAAGGATCCGGCGTTGCTGTGAGCTGTGTGGTGTAGGTCGAAGACGTGGCTCAGATCTGGTGTTGCTGTGGCTCTGGCGTAGGCAGGCAGTAACAGCTCCAACTAGACCCCTGGCCTGGGAACCTTCATATGCCGTGGGTGCAGCCCAAAAAAGACCAAAAAAAAAAAAAAAAAGAAAGAAAGAAAGAAAGAAAAGAAAAGCTAGTCTTGAAAGGTTATATACTGTATGATGCCATTTTTATAACTTCTTTTTTTTTGGCTGAACCTGTGGCATATGAAAGTTCCCAGGCTAGGGGTCACATTGGAGCTGCAGCTGCCAGCCTACGACACAGTTGCAATAATGTCAGATCTGAGCTGATTCTGCAAACTACACCACAACTCATGGCAACGACTGATCCTTAACCCACTGAGTGAGGCCAGGGATGGAACCCATGTCCTCATGGATGCTAGTCGGGTTTGTTATCACTGAGCCACAATGGGTAATCCCATTTTTTTTTTTTTTGGTCTTTTCCGTGGCATATGGAGGTTCCCAGGCTAGGGGTCTAATTGGAGCTGTAGCCACCGGCCTATGCCAGAGCCACAGCAATGCCTGATCCGAGCCGTGTGGGCGACCTACACCACAGCTCACAGCAACACTGGATCCTTAACCCACTGAAGGAGACCAGGGATCAAACCCGCAACCTCATGGTTGGACTCATTAACCACTGAGCCACGATGGGAACTCTGGTAGTCCCATTTATATAACATTCTTGAAATGACTAAATTATAGAGATGGAGACAAATTAGTGGTTGCCAGGAGGTTCGGGGAGAGGGAGAGAGGAAGGAACTCTTCTGTATCTTGACTATCACAGTTTTTTCATGAATGCACACGTGATAAAATAGCACAGAACTAAGCACACACACACACACACACACGTGCATGTAAAACTGGTGGAATCTGAATAAGGTCGATAGATCATATCATTGTCATTTCCTGGTTGTGAAATAGTACCCTAGTTATGCAAGAAGGGAATCGGACTGCTCTGTATTAATTCTTACAACTGCATGTGAATCTAGTTACAGCCAAATAAAAAGTGATAAAAAGGGTGGGGACTTGCCTGCCGAGACTATTTATGTTGACATAAGCAATGTATAGTCATCCGTCTTTAGTCTTACCCTACCAGCTCTGGACCAGCATCCTGGTGCCCAGGAAGACAAAAAAGAGCATCTCTCCCAGAGAACCCCAACCATCGGGCTGTGGAGCTGTGGCTAGAAGCCAGGGCCACACACCTCTCTGAGCTTCATTTGCATTTCAAGTCCAGAGCAACCAAGGAGCTTCCATGTTGGCCTTTGGATTGTCTGATGGGCGGGGACTGTGCTCTACTAATTAAAGGCTCTTGGACGGCTGAATTAGACTAAGTGTCACTCAAAGACAGAAAGCAGCAATTTTCAGGTGGGGATCAATCACAGGGTCTTGTCCTCAGGAAATGCCCCCTCCATGGGGCTGAGACTAAAGGAGACTGTGTTGTCCCCAGCACAGAGCAGAAGAGGGACTTTTGTTTGGATTATTTGGACCAAAAAATGGAGTCAGGTAATGAACAAGTTATTTACTCTTGCCTAAATTCTCAACTTGACTTTAGCCCTAGAGATCTGGGTTTATGTCTCTAAGATTAATTAGCACAAACATAAGGTGTTTAATAAACACTCACTGATTGATTGATAGTACTACCCAAATATTTCTCATTTGTAATATATCTCAGGTACTATGTTCAATCCATCACATGCCTTTATTTATTCCACATAACCACCTCTGCAAGTAGATATCATTGTTGCCCATGTTTTACAGTTGAAGGAAATGAAGGCAAGAAATATAAATTTTACTTGCTTAAAGTCACCCAGTTGGTAAGTGACAGAGCTGGGACACGAAGCCAGGTTGCCTGTGTTGCTTCACCAGCCATGCGGGCTCTCAGAATTTATACAGAAAAAAAAAACGGCGATTAAAAGGGTGCATGCTTTAGGAAAAACCAAACAGCTTTGGGGAAGATAAAGGTTAGGATTTCCAGAACCTTCCCTGGCAAGGTTTCACCCTTTAGCTGCTCTGCCCTAACCCCCAGGAGTCAGGATACCTCACCAATGAGGGTGTCTGCTTCCCCAGGTGTAAAAAGAGAGGATTGGACCATCTGGTGTCTTCTGTTTTCCGATTCTCTGAACAGTACAAGGACTTCCACCCTCGGTTCACTGATGGTGCTAAGAGAGGCCATGTGAGATGATCTAGGCCAGCCTCTAGGTAAGCAAATGGCCCAGACTCTCCCAGACACATGGCTGCATCTTCTCCTTGGAGGCTCCCCAGTCAGAGCAGTCTCTATGTTCTCTCAATCTGCTGAGCATTTCCTAACACTTACTGACATCTCTCCAGCCCAAATATAAAGTGCTTACTCAGCCTTCTGCAGGCATCAGGGACATCCAGTGCTCCATCAATATAATCTCCCTAAACTTAATATTATCCATTCAACAAATATTGTCCCATGATATGCCAAACACTGGACAAGGCCTATGACTTGAGTAAGCTGCCCTATTAGCTTTGTCTTCTCCAGATGAAATAATCCTAATTCCTTAAACCTTTCTTCTTTTTTCCTTCCTTCTTCCCTCCCTCTCTCCCTTCCCTCCTTTCATTTCTTATTTCCTTCTTTATCTGAGCGTCCCTTTACCGGACCCTTCATTTTCAACCAATGTTTTATTTATTCATTTTCAAATATTTTCATGAGTACATACACATACATATCCACACACACAGAAAAGTGTGCATATCTATCCATTTATTTTAAAAACATAGCCAATAAATACTTATTGTATAAAAAGAATCAGAAAATATAACTAAGTAAAATAAAATAAAAAGTAAAGTCTAAGGAGCCCCCATTGTGGCTCAAAAGTAATGAACCCAACTAGTATCCATGAGGTTTTGGGATTCCTGTCCCCACTCAGTGGATTAAGAATCTGGCATAGCCATGAGCTGTGATGTAGGTCGCAGATGCGGCTTGGATCCCATGTTGCTGTGGCTGTGGTATAGGCCAGCAGCTGCAGCTCCAATTCTACCCCTAGCCTTGTAACTTCCATATGGACCCTGAAAATCCAAACAAACAAACAAACAAACAAACAAAAAAGTAAAGTCTACCCTAAAAAGCTCTGCTCAAATGAAATACACATGCAATGTGTTTAAATTAGATCTGGTGCATAGTGGCCAAGAGTGGACCTATTTTTTGGTCTCATAAAGCACAGTTGAAGGATTACTTTTTTATGAGAGAACAGACTTGGTTTAAAGATTTAAGAGTGTAGAGTAAATCATAATGGTATTCCAGGGCAATGAATATGTAGGACCTATTCGATATTAGAGAAAAAAAAAAAAAGGGCAATGCCATTAATATGGGGCAGCTGCCTGGCACAGCAGAAAGCCTGTGGGATTTACTGTCAGAGAGTTTGGATTTGAGTATAGGCCTACTGTTTACAAATTGGGTGAAATTGGGCTAATTCCATCACTTCCCTGAGCCTCAGTTTTCCTCATCTCTAAGTCACATGATCTGATAAGGGCTAAAGGAGATAATGTGAAAGTACATTATAAACTGCAGGGAACCAAATGCATATAAATTTTTGTGAACTCTTTTAATGATTTTGAATATCCTGTTGACTTTTCTATTGCCATTCCATTTTCAGATAGTGGAAAAATAATCATTCCCAGTTTTTTCTTTTATATTTATGTTTAGCAAATCATTCACTATCTTTTTTATTTTGCAATTTTGAGTTTTTGCCTCTAAATCAGAATAAAACTGTAATTTATTAAACCATTTTCCTAAGTGATCCATGCCATGTAAAAAGTTATTCCAAATCTTCTAGTGCAATAACAATTCTATTTAATTTAAGATTTTCACAGAATGTGATGAATGGATCCTTCATTTCTTTTCTCCAAGTTTTGCTTCATCTTTCAACTTCTCTCCCTCCCTTCTCTTTCAGAATAAAGCAGCAGCCCTCTTCTTCTAAGAAACACCCTTCACAAAAGCAAACTTCCACTTTAGTCTCATATCACAGTGCACAAGCCCCACCAGCCTCAGAAAAGTCCACAGGACTAGGGGCCTCTCATCATCTGGGAAGTCCCATGGTGTGATGTCCCAAATCTATTATTTCCTGCCTGGGTATTCTGGACAAGTCGTTTAACTATCTGTGAAATGTAAGCTGATAAAAAATACTTACACGGTAGAGTTGTGGTGAAAATTGAGAAAAGGTAATGTACACATATGTCCTGGGCACAGAGCAGCTATTTTTTTTTTTTTTACTTTTTTATTTTTAGGGCTGCATCTACAGCATAGGGAAGTTCCCAGGCTAGGGGTTGAATCAGAGCTGCAGCCACCAACCTACACCATAGCTCATGGCAACACTAGATCCTTAACCTGCTGATCAAGGCCAGGGATCGAACCTGCATCCTCATGGATCCTAGGCGGGATCATTAACTGCTGAGCAATGAAGGGAACTCCTAGAGTAGCTGTTTTTTATATGTCAATTCTCAAGGCTAACTCGCCTCTCCTCCCACCATTGAGCACTTTTCTGGAAAGTGGCCTGTCTTGTAGGATTGTAGCCCCTTCATTTGATGGTAATAAATCTTTGCCTTTCAAAACATTTCTACACATAGCACTTTAAAATTTGCAAAATGCTTCTCTCTTATTACCTCATTTGAGTCTCATAAACATGGGGCCACAAAAGCAATGGTATCACTCTCCCAGAGATGAGGAGATCGAGGATCTGAGACTAGGAACCCACTAAATTCCCTGTAGCAATTAGAGAGGAAGCTTTGCCCTGGAGGGCAGATTCCTTCCATTTCTTCTTCTGCACTGGGGGAGCTGGAATATTCTTCCTCCTTTAGAGATGAAGTGCTCTGACGTTTCTTGTGGGTCACTAGGGCAGCCAAAGCTAAAATTAAATGGAGAATTTTTCCAGATCAGACCAGCCCAGTCCAGCCTGAGCAGTTGGAAGGGTGGGATCATGGGAACAAGGCCTGGAACATGGAAGGAAGGTGAAAGCCAGGGACTGGAGACCACCAGGGGACTGGGGAAAGAATAAACACTCATGGAAGCCACCATGTAGGATGTTACATAAGCTCAAGTCATAATGTGGCGCTTCCCCTCCCATGTCCTCAGAGTTCAGAGGAGCACTGTGGTTCAGGGGAAAAAGGTGAGCTTCAGCAGTTAGAACTACCCTGTGCAAATCCCAGCTCTGAACCGTATTGGCCATAAGGCTCTCAGTCTTTGATTCCCCCCTCTGTGAAATGGGTATAACGATAACCTCCTCAGAGAGCTATTGTGAGAATTGAACAGCAGAGATGGGTGCCAGAGAACAGTGGGGTTTGGAGGCTGAGTCTTGGGCCTTCCACCTACTGGGACACTCTGGACAATTCACACAATCTCTGCACTTCAGTGTCATTTGCAAAACAGGACAGGAACACAACTCCCCCAGAGCCATACTGAGGATGAAATGAGATTTGGCCAGAAGATAACTAAAGGCAAGTGCCTAGGAAGCACTAAGAAAGTCTTGCTCTTGGGCAGTGTAACTGCTGTGCATAGGCCCAGGCTCCGTGCCTGTATTTGACTCACGGACCAGCTGTGTGGTCCGGAGCAGGCGATTCCTCCTTGCATCTCAATCTCCTCATCTTAAAATGGGAATAATAATAATATGTACCTTGTGGGTTTGAAAAGAGGATTAAATAAGATAATACATGTGAAGTATTTGGAATGGCACCTGACACCCTGTAAGTCCACTGTAAATGTTAATTGTCACTGGCTTTGATTATTTCCTTTCCGTGGCCTATGGTGTCTTATGGGATCTTCAGCTTCCATCTAGGCGAAGAGGGTCTGGAAGGAAGGCTGAAGGGAATGACCCTCTGAAGGCAGCTGGCCTGTGGTCTCTGTGGGCCCACGGCTCCTGCCGGGCTCCTTCCCATGCCTCCTTATTCACAGCCTCTGGCCTCTGGCCCTGCCTCATCTGCGTGGGCCCAGGGGCCTGGGGGCCCCATTTTGGAGCTGGCTTTGCGGTCAGGCAGCTATAATCTGTCCCTGGAGCCACACCAGAGTCTCATTAAAACGTGCCCCATAAATGTTAAAAAATTTACACATAAAAAAATTCCATGCATGAAACTGAAACCGTACGTTTTACAGCCTCGGTTTGAAATCTTGCATAATATATAAAACCTCGGCCCTGCACTGGGGGCCCGTAAATCAAATTTTATAAAACAAAAAGCTTTTACCTTTCAAAGGGGTTTGGGGAACTTGCAAATTTTACAAACTGCACCAACTGCCAGTCAGAGGCTGCTGGGCCTAAGCAGGGGATCAGTCGGCCAGGTGACAGAGGCCTGGTGAGCATTGGGTGGTGGGGAGGGGGGAGTGTGGGAATTGGAGTGAGGGTATCCCGGGGGTGCTAACCAAGGAGCATTCCAGTTTAGCCACCATGGGAGGGAAATGGGGACAGGGAGAGGGCCAGAGAGCGTGGGCACAGTGGAGAGCTGAGGGTGGTACTCTTATACACAAGGGCTTTATTAGTGGGTGATGCAGAGCAAAGAGCCCACAGATCTGGATGCTGACAAGTCATTTCCCTTCTCCAGACTTCAGTGTCCCCATCTATGAAACAGACATGCTGTTCCTCTACAACTGTAGTTCCCCTACCAGCGTTTTGTGATTCTGCATTTCTCTTCCAGCAGGGGTGCTGTGGGAGCAGCTGGCTAACCAGGAAGGGAAGTTCCCTCAGAAACGTAGGAGTGGGAGCTGCTCGGGAGAGCTTAGTCAGCCACTCCCCTGGGAACTTGTCTGGGAGGCTATTGGAGGAAGGGAAGATAGACACAACTTTGATTTGCTTGGAGGGGAGGAGGGGGACCAGCTGGAGGGGGAGGGACCACATCCAGTCCCAGTCATGGGCCTGGTGGGGCTGGGGAGGAGGCAGGACTAGAGTGCTGCTCCAGGGCCAGGATGGGACAAAGTTTGGGGGGACCCTAGTGTCCTCCTGAAAATCCCGTCTGTGAAAGTCAATATTCAAGGGCAAAGGAAAGCCGCCTTGACACACACATATATATAAAATAAATCTCTCAATTATCTCAGCTCATTTGCTTGGGGTCTCATTTTATGTCCCTGCTCCGCTGCGCAGTATATCTGTCCGGATAAAGAGTTACAGTCCGTTGGGCTACGTGTGCGGGGTTGTAAAAAATACAGATGCCAAATTAACTGGCTGTGGCACTCGGCAGCTGATTGAGCTGATAATGACGCGATCTGACCTTTTTCTAATTTCTAATTATGTGCATCTCGGCTGTGCTGGTTGCATGATTCTTGTTCTAATGATGGCTCCTGTGGCTGGCCTCTTCATCTCCCCCCTCCTGACACAGGATGAAAAATGCAGTGGCAAAGGGCACTGCCTGACCCCCTGGTAAAGTTTCACACTCCCCGCCACACAGTCTATTTGATGACCTGGAGGTGAGGTGAGGTGGCTGGGATGCCTTGCCTTAGAGACACTGCATTTGACTTTAACCTTCTGGATGCCACGCATTTTTAAACGCCATTTAGTTCTATAAGCCATCTCATTAAATTTTTATGACAGTCACAGGAGATCGGCATATTGGCTCTACAGACAAGGAAACCGAGCTTCAAAGGAGTCATCAAAGTCACCCAGAGGGTAAGGCGTGGAGCCAGGCTCGGGTCCTCCACTCCTTCCACTGCCTCCATTTAGACAATCAATCAATCAGTCATTAACTGGCCAACTCCTCTGGGTGAATCAGGTCCACACAAGGGGTAGGCTACGCAAGGCTTACTCCGCCAGTGGACCACTCCAAGCCCAGTCACCTGAGACAGAAGACCAGCCGCCAGGGGCCTGGGGCAGCTCCTACAACACCCACGTCCCCAGGTCAAGCATGACATGTAGCAGATGTTAATGGAGTCTTGTTGGATTGAATGAAGGAATCAGAGTCTCTGAGTGAGCAGAACCCCAGGAGATGCAGGTGGCCTTGTCTGGGAAAACAGGGAGGTAGCCACTATTTGGTCTTTTCCAGGCTGGACTAGACTAGAAGCTGTCCTGGGTGGCTCTTCCTTTGTTCACCTGGCAGGTGGTGGTGGGCAAGGACTGCGAGGTTTGTTTCCCCAGGACTCCTACCTTGGAAGAAGGTTCAAATTCTTTCGTATTATGCAGCCTATTTTAGGTATTTCCTACCAATTTAGGTTCTTTTGGGGCCCAGTGAGGGAGGTGCCCATTCCAGCTCTTGAAGAAATGGCTACCTCACCTCCTGGCTGCATGGCTGCTGCAGGATTAGCTTCTAGAGACCTGCCACAACTGCGATCCTGAGATGCCAACCAGCTGAACAGCAGGGCCTGGCCAGGCCAGCCTGCACTTATCATTCTACTCATTGGAGAGCCTGCACTGGGTCAGCTCTCCCAGGGGACCTGGGAGACCACGGTCTGGGCTCCCGGGAAGTACGGCAGCTCAGGTCCACCAGGGGAGGGGGAGGGCCAGGGCTGAGCAGAGGCACATCTATCTCTCAGAAACCTGCATGAGGAGTTCCTGTTGTGGCTCAGCAGAAATGAATCCGACTAGTATCCATGAGGATGTGGGTTCAATCCCTGGCCTCACTCAGTGGATTAAAGATCTGGCGTTGTCATGAGATGTAGTGTAGGTCGCAGATGCAGCTCAGATCCTGCGTTGCTGTGGTTGTGGTGCAGGCCAGCAGCTGTGGCTCCGATTCGACCCCTAGCCTGGGAATCTTCATATGCTGTGGATGCAGCCCTAAAAAAGCAAAAGAGCAAAGAAAGAAAGAAAGAAACCTGCGTTAAAGCTCCTGACCATGGCAAGTGCTTATCCTCTAAACGCTTCATAACACTTCACAAATTTCCAGGCCAGGGTGGACTCTCCTGGTAGCTCTTCTGGACTCTGTAAAGAACCATATTCAACTCTCAAGAGAAGCAGTGGGGTGGATAATTCACAACACAGAATAATAGTCAAGTCATTTAAATCTGTTCTGCAGGTGTGCTCTGTGTGTGTGTGTGAGTGTGTGTGTTCTTCCTTCCTTTCCAAAGTTACATGTGCTTTTCTAATTCTGTTTCCCTTCAGGCAGTAGGTACTGGCTAAACTCTGGATGCAAGAGGTCAGTGCTAAAAATCAATTTATGGAGGAGAGTTTTTCAGATCTTCCAAATTCACTGTGGATAATCTGGGTAATCCAGTCACAGAAAAATCAGGAATTGTGGTTAATAATCCCAGGGTGACCGTTCGTCATGATGAACGAACGTAGCCTCTCTACCACTCTCTTTCTCAGCAGAATTCCCAGGGCTAGATGAGAATTTCAGATATCATCCCATCGAGGGGTTACCAAGCCTGATTGAAGATTGCAATCGCCTGGGAAACCCTTAAAGATGTACATTCGTGGGCCCCAAACTTACTGAATCACAGTTTCCAGGTGGTGGGGCCCAGGAATATGTACTTTTTAAAGCTGTAGTGATGATCTGGATGACAAGCTAGATTTGGGAGCCTGACTTACTGTTTCCCCCTAAATGGGCAGGACATCTGCTGGTCTTCTCAACATGACTGTGTCTCCAGGCCTTCCTGGCCAATGATGTGCTTGAATATGCCTGTCGTCCTCCTCCTCCACACCCTAGCACAGAGGCCACCAGCTCCTCTCTGGGCAGCCTAAGACAGAGTTTCCAGTGTGCCAAGACTCTAGTCTTCAGAACAGCTACCCCCAGAATGCAGGATGCTATGACCCTCCTTTGTTCCCGTCTGCACTGCAAGGGTGGGGCAGTAGATGCTGGTGCCGCAGGGGCAGAGTAGGAGAGAGCCTTGGTGGCAGCACTGAGCATGCAATGCTTGGTTTAAGGGACTTAGAAACAGTCCTCGGCTGCCGGAAGGGGGCATGCAAATTTCCTTGTTGAATGAATAAAAGGATTGTTTCTAGGGCATTTGGAGGGGATCAGAGGGTAGGAAGACCCTAGCAAGGGTGGGGGTCAGTGGGTCTTTACCAGATTGTCCAGTTCTGGGTCATCGCTGAAGAAGGGTTTGTGCTCCTGCTCCTGCTGGTGGACAAAATTCTCGATGTCCACATCAAAGCTGGCGGAGGTGATGCACTCAGAGCCCTGGGTGGCCTGTTCACATTTCTCAAACAGCAGCGTCAGGAGCGGGAAAAGAGGGTGCCTGCGGGGACATCAAGAGCTCACACATGCGCACTCAGAGACCTGCCGCCTTCGGGGCTCAGGAGCCGCCGGGTCCCATCCCACATTCCCGCCGCTTCTTCTCCCACTCCCTGAGAAAGCACCCCATCCCCACAGTCAGCCTAGGTGACAGCATTTCATGCCCTGGCACAGAGAATTCTGGGGCCTCGGCGGCTTCTGTTCCTCCCCACTGGGAGCCTAACTTTGCTCTTTGTCCAGATAAACTGCAGGGCTATTTGGTGAGGGATGTTGGGTATCACGCAAAGAATTAGGTGTCCACTTCTGGCTCAAGGTCAGTCTGGGAAGGAAACATGGGAAGTGTCCAGAAAAGTCCTAGACATGAACATTTGTGACTGGGCACAGACCCTCTCTTGGTTGCGTGGAGCCAGCTGAGGGCAGCACCCGTGTGTTTGCATATATATGCAAGGGGAGGGGCTGTGTGAACCTGAGTGCTGGGCACATCTGGTGGGCAGGTATTTCCACCTGCCCTGCATCTTTTGGCTACACAGTTTATGTCAGACACCCCAGTTACACGGGTAACACCTCCCTATCATCACGCACTTAGCACAACTGTAATTTAAATAACTATTCGCATCATTATGTGTCCACTATTTTCCTCCAAGGCTGTCCCTGTCTAATGATCATTGTACCTTTAGGGTCAAAAGATACAATGATGTTCATGACCTGGCACTTCATAAATATTCGGTGACTGACAATGAACTAGTGAATGAAGCATATGTGAGTGTGAGGTGTGAGGGTGTGAGTGTGGGTCTGTGATGATGCAAGTAAGCTGAAGTGCTTACCTGGCTGCTCTACGGTCTTGGCTTCGACATCACCATCTCTGGGAAGCGTCCCTGACTGCCCCTTCCCCCAAGCAATGCTGAAATGTCCCTGATTTGACTGCTTTACCATCTGCCTTCCTCACTAGACTGTGAGCTACCCAAGGGTGGGAAGCAAGCTCCCCCTAGTCCTCACTGCCTGTCCAGAGTCTAGCAGGGGCAGTGAAACCCAATACATATTTATTGAATATATACATGTGTGTGTGTTATGTGTATGCACCTATCTGCTCATGTAAGTGCATCGAATCCCCACCTCTCCATGGCATGAGTGAAAAGCTATGTCTACTCCTCCAGCACATGCACATGTATTTACATGGGTATTGACACTGGACTCTGGAGCCCTTCTTTCCCACTGCAATTTCCCCAAAACATTAGCATGTCCCTCTCTGCTTGCTCACCTCAGTCCCCTGGGACCGCGACACCTAGCTCCTTTCTTTTTGATTAAGTTCGCTTGCTGGGAGAGAAGAAAGTATGTGTGTTGGGCCTGGCCCACAGGCTTCTGCCAATGGCAATGTTCTAGCCAGCATTGCCCAACAGAACTTTGCTGCCATGGTGGAAATATTCTACAATCTCTGCTGTCCAATATGGTAGCCACTAACCACATGAGGCCAAAGGACATTTAAAATATGACTGTTGTGGAGTTCCTGCTGTGGCAAAACAGGTTTGGTAGGCTCTTGGGAGTGCTGGGACTCAGGTTCGATCCCTGACCCCGGCATAGCGGGTTAAGGATCCTCAGCTGTGGCTTAGGTCACAACTACCGCTCAGATCTGATCCTTGGCCTGGGAACTCCATATGCCAAGGGGTGGCCAAAAAAAAAAAAAAAGAAAAGAAAAGAAAAAAAATATGGCTGTTGTGTCTGGGACAGTGAATTTTTAATTTTGTCTAACTGTAACAAATTTTAATTTAAATAGCAACATGTAGCTAGTGGCTACTGAATTGGAAAGTAGAGTAAGTCTTGAAAACAGATCATGCTTCTTCCCTCCAGTAGATTGTGACTAAACGTGGCAAGGAGGACTGAACATCCTCCCATGTTTGTAGGCAGATGGGGAACCCCTACCAGCCTGTCCCATCCTCAGATTCTAGTAATGCTTGGCAAACAGGCAGAATGTGCTTAGCTGGCTCTGTCCACACTCAAACCCATACCTACTGGGATCTACTCAGGCTCAGAGGCAGTGGGGCAGGAGGGGGGTTAAATGCCTGCTTCAGGTGAGCTGCTTGGCTTGGAAGAGCAGCCCCTGGACCCTGTCTTCCCAACTCTTGTTTGGGGAGCTGATGCATAAACAGCTGGGCCCTAAGGCTGCCGGCTGGGTTAGAGAATGGAGGAAAAAAAGGGTCAATATCCGAGGATAGGCCCCCTACTGCCCCAAATTGCTAGAAAATCTATCCAGTCCCCACAGGAAGCTGGTGGGAAAACAATGGGTTCCCTTAGCCATCCACCGAAGACAAAGAGAAAACCAGGTGAAGGGGTTAAACTCCAGTCTAAGTCTTCATTTGCAGCCACTAATACCGCAGCATATTATAGTCTAATCTAACCTGATCCCAGTTTAATGCAAGATTCTCCTGGCCCTGAGTGGAATACCAAAGAAAGCCTCCGTAGCTGTGATTTAAGCAGAGCCCTGCAGTGGTTTAGCTGAGGGACATGAAAGGCAAATTCCAGACGGTGTTATGAATTATTGCGCCTTATGAACCTTCCTACTCTCAACAGATGCCTGCTGCCATTTAAACAGCCACTAGATCAATTAGGAATGAAAGGCACAAATCGACTCTGTACAAGGGCACTAAATTACCAGGAACTAATAATCCGCAGCATCGTGCCAGGTGGTGGGGGTGCAGCCCCCCTCCCCATCCCCACGGCCGCTGGTCACTGCGCGTTCCTTTCTCACGGGTTGGAGGGAGGCTGGGCTGTACAAAGCTGTTGAACGGAGAAAGGATGCTGTGGGGTGTGTGTGTGTGTGTGTGTGTGTGTTTGCACATGTGCACACATGTGTACCTGGGTTGAATGGAGGCTGTCAATGGGAGTGAGGGTGAATGTTGTGTAAGTAGGCTGTCCTAGGTGTTTTTATTCAGTGTGCACTCACGGTGTTGTGTCTCTTCAGCACGTATGGGTTGTACATATGGAACTGGGGTGCAGAGTTTGTATGCTGTGAATACAGTGCACATAAGCCCTGTATTGCATGTAGGGTGTGTGCATGTGCTATGTGTTGTCTGTATGCAAGGATTGTACATTGCATATACACAGTATGAGTGGCATATGGGATGGCAGAGGAGGGAGCCGCTGGTGATAGCGTCTCCCAGCTACTAGTTCTGGAGGTGGGGTGGGGAGAGGAGGGTGGTTCCCTCTGCCACTATCCTTGTCCATTCTGGGAGAAAAGTGGTCAGGGAGGGCCACTCTGAGGAGGTGCCATTTGAGTAAAGCCTTGAATGATGAGGAGGCAGTCATGCAAAGATCTAAGGGGCATTCCAAACAGGAGAGAAAGCAAAGCATATGAGATAAAAATGAGTTTGAATTTTTCTGGAACAAAATCCAGATGCATGTGGCTGAAGCAAGGTGGGCAGGGGGAGAAAGTAGGGAGATGAAGTTGAAGAGATGAGCAGTAATCAGATCCTAGATCTCACACAGAGCAGAGCTTTTAGGGATTGGGGTAGGATGGAGGCATTGTCATCACCACTGGGGGACAGCGTGCATCTTCTATACATCTCTACCATCCGTCTGTTTTATAAACCTCTCACTGTGTCAGATCTCCCTGGAGTGTATATGTGTATGTGTATGTGAGGGGTGGGTGGGGAGGCATATCTGGGGGTGTTTTCTACGGCTTCTGCAATCTCTCAGAAGAAGAAAACGTGCTTTCCATCCTCCCCCCCCCCAGGTCAAGCAAGGACCCTTGGAGCACAGAGTAGCACCTCTCTTCAGCTGCTCCCTGCTGCACTCTCGGATCCCCAACCCCCCCTTCTTATACCTGCTCTCCCTAGACTCTTGCCTCTGGTTCCACCCACCTGAACCCTGGATCCCTGAGTCCAGGAGCCCAGATGACATCTGTGCTTACCCACAACTTTTCACACAAACTCTAGCCAGGGTCATCGGGGCTGCCTGTGGCCCCCTGCTCTATCCATTTGGGTCTCTCCACCAACCCAGATGGCTACCTGCTTTCTGCTACCTCGAGTGTGGGAAACACCGAGATGCTCTATACCACCCCTGAGAAACAGGCTCCATTCCCCAAGGGTTCAGCTGGGTTCTGTGGCTGTAGTTACACCATGGATTTCCGTAAGGCTGTTCCCAGTCCAGCTTCCAGCCCCTTCCCCAGTTGCCCATCCCACACCTGCCTAAGCGTTGACTTATGTTTCTAAGCTACCCTCCAACATCCCCCCATAAGGCTGGGGAGGAGGCTGGAAGCCACCCACAAGGAGTCCTTTTCCAGCAGTGCTGGGGTAGGGAGGGGAGGGGTGGGGTGGAAGCAGGGACCATGAGAGCCGGGCGCCTTAGCCACATGGGACATGAATGGCCTTGTCTGAGCCAGGTGTGGGATGGAAAGAAAGATTTCAGGAGTTCCTATTCCCACTGTCCAGACCTCTCCCTGTGGATCGGTACCCTTCAGAGGCTGCAAGCAGAAATGTGGGAACTCAGACCCCAGGGCCCAAACGGTGATGAACAAGATATGAAAGATGGCCATTAGACTTTCTTTCCAAAGGGCCGAGGACATTTGACCTCCAGAAGAGCTCACCTTCTCCCTCCCTGATCTCTCTCCACTCCTCTCCCCGTGTCGCCTCCCCCTGGCCGCCCCCACCACCCCAATCTCTCTTAAGCCGTTCAAAATTTGGAGGAAATAAATCTCACTGCACTAATTCAGGGAGAGCTTGAGCCTCGTCAGTGCAGAACAAATAAAAGGAGTGAACCGGCATGACATTTTACTGCAGAAGAGAGGTCGTTTCCAGCCACTAATAAAAAGGATTTGACACAGACTAATAAAGAGAAATGAATTTCTCTAATGGCCTAATTTAGCACATTCAGCACTGTGCCTCTGCCTGGTGCCGGGAGGGCGGGCCACCCTGAGCGCGGACAGAGCCGGGAGCCGGGGACAAGAGATGATCTCAAATACCATTTTATTATTTCTTTTTTCTTTTCTGAGTCCCCACCCCCACCTTCATCACCTCTCCCCAGGAGCATCTGAACCCAAATCATGCTCAAGATACGCAGTTCTTGTTAACGATCCAAAGATATAAAGAACCCCTCTCCATAGAATTGCAGTCTTGTGCTAGCTTAAGAAGGTGATTAAACCGGATGTGTTGATTTCTACAGGGGTTTAAGCCATCGTTTGGTTTAATTACTTCTGACATTTCTGCCTTCATGTTTTCTTACATCACCCAAATTTGCTGGCCTAAAATGTCCAGTTTGGGGCAGGAATGTGTGGGGCTAACCCAGGAGCACCCCACACATCCTGGCCCTACATGAGGCAGGATTTGGGCTGAAGCCCTTTGCAGAATTGAAAGTCACCTTCTCTCCAGCTGCAGAGAGGGGGAGACCCATTGCCAAAGCCCCAGTTTTTTTTTCCAGGGCTCTACCCCCACCTCTCCTACTTCACATTTCTGGTGAGGCTTTGAAAGCCTCCTGGGGCAGGCGAGCTTCAACACCTTGCATTTTATTCCTCCTTATCTCAAGACAGATTTTCTTTTTTTCTTTTTATGGCTGCATCTGCAGCATATGGAAGTTCCCAGGCTAAGGGTTGAATCAGAACCACACCTGTGACCTATACCGCAGCTTGTGGCAACACAGGATCCTTAACCCACTGAGTGAGGCCAGGGATTGAACCCGCATCCTCACGAACACTATGTCAGGTGCTTGACCCACTGAGCCACAGTGGGAACTCCAAAACAGATTTTTAATGTGCACTGGCCCAATAGTTTTTCCCTAACACTTTCAAAGACCTCCTGGGATAAAGACCACAACCTCCTTGGTAATTTTTACTCTCATTTCTAACTTAATGTTCCCCTATAAGGCCAAAGCTCATTTCTTTTTGTCAAAAGGACGCAAGAAAAGACAAGCAGACTTTTTTTCTGCTTCCCTTCCTCCCTTGTTGGACAACCTGGGTTTAAAAAAAAATTTTAACTTTTTTTTTTCTGCTCGGAAGACCATATACAGAGAAGCAGAGATAGGAAAAAGAAAGAAAGCAAAAATAAGGAGCTTCAGAGAGACCAAGATGCGAAGAACACAAGAACAGAGCACAGATAGGTGAAGAGAAACAGAACACCACTGACTGGTGGGGGGGTCGATGTCACACACAGGAGGGGACATTCATTTTGAGTTCCCTTTCTGGGCGATAAACCTTGTGATTCACAGTCATGCCACTCCGTCACTTCTGAGCCTCTCAGCCACCCCTCCCCTTGTGACCTTGGCCAGAACTGTAGACCTCAATTATGGGTCTAGCCAAGTGTGTGGCAGCCTGTTTGGCTGTCCACTGCCTCTCCCTGTGACTGACCTTGGAGCCCCTAGGCCTGTCCTGCAGCTCCCCTCACAGCTGAGACTCACCCAGCTGTGGGGAGGTGGGCAGAGGAGGCCCAGTGTCTGCACTCACCCTCCTGGGCCTTTTCTACTGGGGACGGTGGTCGGGTGTCAGAGCCTCTAGGCCCTTCCCAGCTGGGATGAGAACAGATGATTCAGAGGAGGGACTGTATAGTAAGAGAAAATTTTCTGGGTGGAGATTTTCAGTGATAAGGCAGAGGGACCAGAGCCCAGTCAGCGTCAGACCTCTGCAGGGGACATTAGTCACTGATCAGTGAGGGGGTGCAGTGCGGCAAGCAGTGACCAGGCTGTCTCTCCAGCAACCTAGTCTCCACTGACACACTCAGAGGAGCTCAAGTTGTCAAAGGTCCACCACCCTGGAAACTCTACCCAACGGCTGGCATTGTAACCCTTTATTTCTAGGGCCCCAGGTCAGAGGCCACTGGGATCACAGAATCAGAGACATACCCTGGAGCCCCTTTGCAGGATGGCTTCTGCCCCCTTTCCTGGGCATCTCTTCATGGCCAGAAGGCCCGTTAAAGGCGGTCATTCTGAGAACTCTGGGGAAAACTCCCGGATACTGATGAAATAGTCAACATCATCAGATAAATGCCCAAAGCAATCACAGTATGGCCTCAGCTCTCTTTCAATCTTTCTCCTAGGAAGATTTCGTGGAGAATGTGGCGGTGGGACAGAGAGCAGGTGGCCCCTGGCCTCTTGGATCTCCACTACCCCTCACTAGCTCAGCTTCTTGTGCTTCTGCTGCTCCTTCCACCGGAAATGCCTGTTCCTGTGTCTCTACCTGCCCCTTCTAGTAACCTTCAGAATCAAGCTCAAAATACCATCCCTTCTGCCGAGGCCCCCTGACTGGTCTCTCCAGCAGGAGAGAGCATGGCCTCCTCTGGGCCACCCCAGGAAACGCATGGGGGTTTCTGCCTCGGCCTCATTTACAGTTTGGGGTGAGAAGCATGGTAGTCTGAAACAAGCATAGACTTTGGAGACAAAGAATTAATCGTGTGACTCTGGGTCATGTTACCAAATTTCTGAGCCTCAGTTTCCTCCTTTATAACACAGGATAACACCACCTACCACAGAGGTTATTGTAAGGATTAGACGAAGGAATTAATATACAGAGAATTAATGAAGGATTAAATACAGAGTGTTTGACATTTGGTAAATTGTTGGTGAATGCTTGTTCCGTTTCCCTGGAATGGTGTGGGGCACTGTTTTTAAACTGAGAGATACATCAACACCATCCGCGCCGATAAATGTATAATCCCATCTCCACAGATTCATACAGCAGGGGAAATAAACCCTCAGGCCAATTCAGAGGTGCAGAAAGAGGAGGAGGGGAGAAGCAAGATACAACTTATCAGAACTCAGAACCTCTTTTCTCAAACCAAAACAGTGCTGCCAAGAAGACCTTATTTTTATTCCCTTAGGACAACTAGGAAGTGGTTTGTGCACAGATCAGCTTTCTCATGACAGGGAGCACATCTGGTCCATGAACTGGTTTTATCTCTTTGAATTCCCAAGGATCAAACACAGTGCCTGGCACACAGCGGAAGCTCAACAAACATTGGGTGAGTCAATGAATGGGGACAAGTGAATGACTGGAGTGAGCACCGACTGATAGCGAGGGGAGGTTCCGAGGCATAAGCCTCAAGTTCTTTCAGGCTCAGAATCCTCTTTCCTGCGGTCCCCAGATCAGCTGCAGCAATCTGGCAGCTTCTAACCACAGTTGCTACAAGAGGACCTCCTCTGGGCTCTGCTGGGGTGTGTGTGGAGTGGGGGCTGGCAGGGTCTTCCAGGGAGAAGGGTGAGTGTGAAGGAAGCTCTGCTGGTCCCGATCCTCTCCTCCCCTCGAAGGCACCAGATGGAGAGAGCGGAGTGGGGTGGGGGGGACCAAGCCCGCAGCTCCCGGTTGGATGTATTTTTACTTCAGGTGTGACGTTGGAGCCATGCGGGTGTATTTTTAGTCCTGCCCAGTGGGCGGTGTGTTCGCCTGGGTTGCCTTGGAGAGGACGACTTCTTGTTGCTAAATTAGAACTGCATCTGCCAGGCTTACTGGCTCCAGCCAGCTCTCCCTGCCCAGGTGGGCGGCCGGGTCCATCCCTGGCAAGTGTGGGCCCACCCAGGGCAGGCCATGGTCTGCTCTGTCCCCATCCCTTCACACACACACACACACACACACACACACACACACACACACACACACTCCTCCCTCCTGGCACATTAAAAAAAAAAAAAGAAATCTCATCAAATTGGTCGTTAAGGCTAGTTGACAAGGTCAAGGATACAAAGAACATAAAGCCTGGTAGGATCTCATGTCCAGCCCCTTCATTTCTCCCCTCAGTTTTATTGAGAAATAACTGACATGCATCACTGTATAAGTGTAAGGCATCGAGCATGGTTTGATTTACATCTATTGTGAAATGATGACCACAATAGCTTCAGCCAACATCCCTCTTCCCATAGAGATAAAATAAAATGCAAAAAAGGAAAGCTATTTCTCCTTGTGGTAAGAACTCTGCGTATTTACTCCTTAATGTTCCCATATACATAATACAGCAGTGTTAGTCATCATGTTGTACATGACGTCCCCAGCACTTACTTCTTTTGTAACTGGATATTTGGACCTTATGACTACCCTCCCCCATGACTCCCTCCCTCTACCCTTCACCTCTGATAACCACAAATATGATCACTTTTTCTTAAGATTTTTTAAGATCCACATATAAGTGAGATCATACAGAATTTGCCTTCTTCTGTGATGTGTTTTAGTTAGCATAATGCCTTTAAGGTCCCTCCATGTTGTCATAAATGGCAGGATTTCCTTGTTTTTTAATGTCTGAGTGATACTCCATTGTGTGTGTGTGTGTGTGTGTGTGTGTGTGTGTGTGTCTACCCCACAACATCTTTATGCAGTCATCCACCAATGAACACTTTTTCTGTGCCTTGGCTATTATAAATAATGATGCTATGAACATCAGGGTGCAAATATCTTTTTGAATTAGTGTTTTCATTTCCTTTGGATTCCAAAAGTGGGACTGCTGGATCATATGGTAGTTCTATCTTTAATTTTTTTGGAGGATCCTCATACTGTTCTCCATAGTGGCTGCACCAGTTTACAATCCCAGCAACAGTGCACAAGGGTTGCTAGTCTCCACATCTTTACTATCACTTATTATCTCTTGTCTTTTTCATGATCCGCCCCTTCATTTAAGGGGAGGTAACTCAGGAAGAGAAAAATAGAAGGGTCTTTCCTGCAGATAGCCAGCTAGTGAGAGGCAGTCAAAGTTTTTATCCAAGTCACCAGAAATTCAGCCAGTACCCAGTGAAAAGAGCTTTGGGGGAAGGGATGATGTGGGAAGGGGAGCACTACCCACTTTGCCTTGGTCACTGGCAGTGACATACCCACACACATTTAGTAGCATTTTGTAAGTTACAAAGTGCTTTTTCATGTGTTTATTGTGTTTAAACACCCAAGATTGTGCATGCGTGCGTGTGTGTGTGTGTTTGTGTGTGTGTGTACGTGTGTGTCTTTCTAGGGCTACACCAGCAGCATATGTAAATTCCCAGGCTAAGGGTGGAATTGGAGCTACAGCTGCCAGCCTACACTATAGCCACAGCAACTCATGATCTGAGCCAAGTTTGTGACCTACACCACAGCTCATGGCAATGCTGGATCCCTGACCCATTGAGCAAGGCCAGGGATCGAACACACATCCTCTTGGATCTTAGTTGGGTTTATTACCTCTGAGTCACAACGGGAACTCCAAAATAACCAAGATTTTTTTTGTATTTAAACATGCCAAGGCCACACCTGTGACATGCAGGAGTTCCCAGACCAGGGATTAAACCTGTACCACAGCAGTGACCCACACCACAGCAGTGACAATGCTAGATCCTTAACCCCTAGATCACCAGGGAACTTCCTAAACACCCAAGATTTTTATTATTCCTATTTTACTAATAAGCAAACCGAGGTGCCATGTGGTTAAATAATTACATCAGGCTAATAAGTGATTGGGTTGAGATTTAAATCTGGGTATCCAAGCTCCAAATTTCATGCTCTTCCCCCTCTCATGTACTATTTTTGAACCATTGTTAAAATCACTTCATCTTCCTCCCCCTTTTTTCTCTACTGTCTTTGAGTCATATGTGTCCTGGAGTCACAGCACTGAGCTGCCAGGTTTCCCCTTGGAGCATTTTAGGATCCTTGCAGCACAAGAGAGTCTTTACTTTTTCAATGAGTTTCCAAAAGAACCTTCTCTCACAATAATACTTCTGGTGTTGGAGAAGGCTTTGAAGTTTTCTTTTATCTTTCATTTCCTCACTTGATGCGGACCCAGTGGGGTAGGAAAGTTTATCTAAAGAGGTTAAATGAGCTGCTTGATGGTAGAAGCAGAACTCAGGAGGAAGTCTTCGTCTTATGTTCTTTCCACTTGACCACAAAATGGACCAATGCTTTGGAAAATCAGAGAGTAGGGCTCAGTTAAAAAGGGGGCTAGACTGGGAGTTCTCATTGTGGCGCAGTGGAAACAAATCTGACTAGTAACCATGAATTTGTGGGTTCAATCCCTGGTCTTGCTCGGTGGGTTAAGGATTCAGCGTTGCCGTGAGCTGTGGTGTAGGTTGCAGATGCGGCTCGGATCCTGTGTTGCTGTGGCTGTGGCGTAGGTCATTAGCTATAGCTCCCAATCGACCCCTAGCCTGGGAACCTCCATATGCTGCAGCTGCAGCCCTCAAACGACAAAACAAAGGGGGGGGGGGGCGTTGACTGGCTTAGTCTAGCCCTGGCGAGAAGCCATCGGCCATATGAGCCTTCAAAGCCCCAGCTTGCCAACTCCTCCCAGCTCACCCCACCCTACTCATACTAGAGGGAGGCCATTGGGCTGGTAGTCTTTCCTCTAGTAAGAGGACAGATCTAGTCTAGTATTAGTCACGGTAACTGCTCACAAACGTGGCCACTATTCACTTGTCTGTGACAAGCACTGTCAGCTGTTCGCATTGGTTGATTTCTTTAATCCCAACATAACCTTGTGAGCATAAAAGTCATTGGATTCTGGGCTCCTGGATCTCTTATCAGTGTACCTGGTCTTGGCGGGGTACCTGGATTCCCAGCTCTGTCTAGGCCGGGTGGCTAGCTGCAGAAGCAGCAGGACCTGCTGCCTCTGAACACACCTGCTCCCTGGGCCCGGCAGCTGCAGCCTCTGTGCCTGCCAGCAGCCTGGGCGGAGGCTGGGCTTGGGGTGGGGGCCTTCAGGATGCCCGCAGGAAGGGCGGGGAACAGGCTCTGCCTGGTGCCGAGGGAGACCTGAGCACGGGTTTACTTTCAGATTACAGCTCCAGCAGGATGGCTCCCCTGACTCGAGTCAACAGCTGAGATGTTTTCTCTGATGCCAGTGAATCCAACTGCTTCCAAAAGCAAGGAGTGTCTGCTTGAGCCTTGGCTCACAAAGCCGAGCCCAGAATGTAGCCTGGAACATCTGCTCCCAGTGCCTCGTCCAGAAGCATCTGGTCCTGACCCTTCCGCTTGGAATGGCTCAACTTCTCCCACACCATCCTCAGGCCACCTCACCCGGCACGTTCCAGGAATGACCAAGCACTCTGCCAGGGGAGACACAGGGTTAAGCCTCGGGGTCAACTCCCTGGAGACTGCACACCCTTTGGTCACAAGGTGGAAGAGTTCCCTCAAAGACACTTCATTAGGAAGTGCCAGTTCCCAGGGTCCTGGCCATACAGCTGCTAAAGAGGACAGTCACACAGAGGCCAGCCCCTCTGCCCAGCCCCAAACCCAGGGGGCTCCTCCACCCCATCCCCCAGCTCTACCCCAGGAAAGACTGCTTTGCTATCATTTCTCTTGGGCTTCAACTCCCTTGGGAAGAGCAGTGCAACTCTCCCACATGGTGCTGTGGGCCAGAAGCCTTGTAGCCAATTCCACAAATACTTCCATGAGCCCATACTATGTGCCAAGTTTATATTATAGCTACTTCCTAGGCCTATCTTTCTCCCACTCCCTGGACTGATTCTTTTTAATTCAGAACCCCTCTTGGAACTTGACACAGTGCTTACACATAGAAGAGCTCAATAAATGAACTGAATTGCAGCGCAAAGAACCCTCAACTAGGAACACTTTCCAGTCATGTCTCTTGCTCTGTCACCTCTCAGCATTTACTTTCCAGCCCCACCAAGCCCTATGTCCATTTTCCCAAACATCTAATAGCAGCTAAGCCTGCAGAGTACTCTCCACATGCCAGATTTTTTATATAGTGCTTTGTGGTATTATCTCATTTAATCCTCATGACAAATCTGATAAAAAAAAAAAAAAAACAGCATTATTTTTGGAGTTCCCATTGTGGCACAGCGGAAATGAATCTGACTAGGAACCATGAGGTTGTGGGTTCAATCCCTGGCCTTGCTCAGTGGGTTAAGGATCCAGCGTTGCTGTGGCTGTGGTGTAGGCCGGTGGCTACAGCTCCAATTAGACCCCTAGCCTGGGAACCTCCATATGCCTCAGGTGCGGCCCTAAAAAGCAAAAAAGCAAAAAAAAAAAAAAACAAAAAAACAAAAAACAAAAGAAGTAGCATTATTTTTAGTTCTATTTTATAAATGAGGAAACTGAGGCCCAGAAAGGTTTAGTGTCCAGTGCTAGAGCCAGAATGTAAACCCAGGCAATCTAGGTTCACAGGCCATGTCCCCAAGCCTGAATTTCACCTCTGGGAATGCTCTAGACGCTTCATATGCTGAACAGGCCAAGAGGACACCTGCTAACCCCTGCTGTTTAAAACACCTCCACCCACCTCAGCTCACACAGCAAACACTGATCTGTGTTGGGTATTATCATATACCATCTCTTTTTAGTTTAGCTATGACTATTTCCTTTTTTATAGTTGGGAAAACAGGCTCAGAGAGATTAACTTGCCCAAGGTGACCAAGCTAAGTAGCACCATGTCTATTTCTAGAACCCATTCTATTGCCCACACAGCTGTTCTACAGTCTCTGTGCCTCTAGTTAGAGGTCTATTAGGACCAAGCCTGAACTTCAGTGACCTTTAGAAGGATGGTTTCAAGAGAGCCATCTGAACACTGCCTGCTGCCCTGTTCTGATTTTCCCTAAACAAGTGTGGATTGTAGAAGGATCCAGTCTGCATGTGACAGGGACAAACGTATTATCCACAGAGCTTTAGAAACGCGGGCTGCTTTAAACTAGAAGTGAGCTGTCTCAGGCTACGTCCCACATGCACAGAAGCTCTGAGCGTGGTCTACAGAGATGAGACTGACGGAAAGAACTACAAATGCTACATGGAAAGGCCGAGACTCTGACAGCCTGGAAACTACAGAGGAGTCAGAAGCCTGGTTTGATGCAGGGTTTCTGGAGCTGCCAGCAAGGAGCCCATTAATGGTTCAACCAGGAAAGCCTTGGAATCTACTTGAAGAAGGTGAAGTTGGGGCTTTGCTTGAGCAGATGGTAAGAGTTGGACAAAACTAGGTAGAATCCAGGAAGAAGAAAATTCATTACCTTGGGGTTCAGGTAAAAAACTACAACTTCAAACACTTATAAAGTGCTTATTCCGGGCCAGGCACTGTTCTAGGCATTAATTCATCAAGACAGAATATTTCAAATTTAGAACCCAGGAGTCAGCCAGACAGCCACAGGACCAAGGAGTGCAGGACGGTGGCTCATGCCTTGAGTTAAACCATTTGGTAGAGTTGATTATAACGGTGCTGTTAGGACAAACCTGCCTGAGGTTTGTACTTGAGGCTGGCAAGAGCCAATTGTATGCACCTCCTCCCAGTTCTGTTCAGCATCATCACAGTGGTAGCTTGAATCAGGCCATGGTGGGTGCCATTACACCATGAAATCGGCAGATGCTACAGTGAGGGCCAGTGTGCCAGCACACCTGCCTAGGACTAGGGTATATGTACGGGTCCTGCCTCGTCTATTTAAGGAATCCATTCAATAAGTCTTGATTTAGCACATATTCATCCAAACAAGGTGTTGTGTGAGGTGCTGCGGATAAATCCATGAAAGCGCATAGATCCTGCCCTCATGGAGGCAACGATCTGGTGGGAGAAACGGGACAAATATTAACAGCATTCACTCAAATGTGAATAATGCCACAAAGGAGAAATCCAGGGTCTGCAGCCACCTCCCCCTTTCCATCTGATTTGAAGCTCGGTGCCCTAGCATTTTTCATGAAGAAGCAAAGCACGACTGCCCCCACTCTTCTCTCACTGCTCTTGCCTCCAGCCCAGCACTTTCTGTCACTAAGAGGTAACTTCTGCAGCACCAGGCAGGCCATTTCCTGGGTTCTCAGACAGGTTTTCAGCCTAAGGGGCGGGAACCAAGCCTTAGCAGTGCAGTCTCAGCAAAGCCAACCTCCTCCCCCACAGCACCTGGCCAGGCCTAGCTCCTGCCACTCTTCTGCTCCCCAGGACATCATGGTTTCCATGGGAACCCACTCACTTCAAAGGGGAATGAAGGAGAGTGGAGGGGAGGAGGGAGAGGGAAAGCTGGATTAACCTCACTCTCTTGCTGCTGGCAACCTCACCCCCAAGTTCCAGGCAGCACCTAACACAGTCCAGCCTAGCATCGTGGAGGGGTGGGGAGGTGTGGTCCAAGCTAAATTTCAACTTCTTGGGAGAAAGCCCCAGAGGTGAGGTGGGCCTGGGAAAGGAGAGATCTGAGCTGGGTCCAAAACTGAGGTCCCCACTCCACGGGGGTCTCCCCTCCGCAGACCCCTCTCAGCATTGCTCCTGGGCCACAAACACAATTACCTGCGATGTGCACCCAATCATGGGATCTGCTCAGATTAGACGGCAATCATTAATCTGAGCGGAAGCTCCCGGTTGCCTTGCTGATTAGCCCAGATGATGCTCTGGTATGATCCAATTAAAGACAGACCCTGCCTCCCCTCTTCCCCACCACACACACACACACACACACACACAGTTTCCACATCAGAAAGAACCAATACATTTCATTAACACATCCTCATATACAAATAAAACCTCAGGGGCACTGGCAGGCTCCCTCCCTCTTGTCACACTGTCCTTGCATGCCTACAGCTCAGCTAGGGAGGGCCCCCTCCTCCATTATTCGGTAGTTCTGGGAGGGGCCATGCGGGGGCTCCCAAAAGTCAGTGCTGGGCACTAATCTCCGTGGAAAGGGTCTGGTTACATTTATTGACATGAAATGCCGACTCCCTGATGTGCTTTGGAGCAGCCAGGCTGCCCCAGGCAGGCAAATCTAATTAGAATTACCCGACCCTACAGGAGGCGGGGCTCCTTCCCTCCCCTGGCAGGGGCTGCAGAGGGTGAGGGTGGAGGGCGGCTGGCACTAATGGGAGAGGTGTGGCCTCATGAGGACGCCCTGGGGCCCCCCCGCGGCAGGAAGGGCTTTGGAGGAAGGAACCAAGCAAGGGTCAGCTTGGTTGTCCTGAGATGCTGGGTGACCACATTTGGTGGCCTCCGGCCGGGGATTTCTTCTTCATGGTCAGACAGCTGCAGGAATAATTTGTGCAAAGGCCATGGGCTGTGAGGTGACCAGCCCCATGGGAGAGGGTAAAACTCAGGTGTGAAGGTGAGACAAGCTGGTTGAAGGGAGATTTGGGCCTCCATGCTCAGGTAACATCATGATGGCAGCTTCCTTGGGGAGGTGACCCCCTCCTGGCTGGGCCTGGCATCCAGGGAAGAACTGTGGAGCACATGGATCCCATTGGTGGGAACCAGGGAACTGCCTGCTTTGTGCCAGACACGGTGCCAGGTGCTACACAGGCTATCTCCCAATTCTTGCCAGACTGCTGACTGGTTCTATCATGATACCAACCCGACAGAGACATGAGTATGAGAAGGAGGTGGGACTCAAGTCTAGGTTTCACCACTAATTTGGGGTTCTTTCTAGACTAAGAGCTGTGCTCTCTACAGGCCCCTGCCCCTTGGGGTCTGGGAAGGTGTCAGAGTCACCTGGGATCTTGTCGAAGCACAGATCAGAAATCCAGCCTGAGGTTCTGCATCTCCAGTCAGCTCCCAGGTGATGTGAGGCTGCTTGTCCATGGACCACACTTTGAACAGCAAGGATCGAAATGGGTGTGATGACTGTACGCCCAAGTCATCAGACTACCGGACAGTTTTCCGAGGCCATGTCACTCTCCTCTTCCTTTTTATGTTCCCACAAGGCACAAGCCCACCACACAGGTGAGGTGACCAGTGGCTGCGCAGCCTCATCTTCCAGCTGCTCTGGTCACCGACCCTCAGGGAGCACCCCAGGCTCTACTCTGCCTGGAAGTGCCTGCCCTCCCCCCATTTCTCCTCTGGCTGAACTCTCTTACTCAGCCTTTTAAGATCAAACTTGAATATTGCCTCCTCTGTGAAGCCCTCTCTGTCAAAGCTCTGACACTTGGTCTTAGTTTCTTGTTTATGTATCTGTTTCTGGAGATGCTACCTTTGTAATTTTTCCTCTTACCCTGAAGCCCAGCACAGTAATAACAAGGGTTCAGTGAAAGCATGAAGGAAGTAGGGAAGGGAGGACAGGAGTGCCCGGGGCCAGGCTGGGGGCGGGGAGCTAGTTTCCTCCTTAGGGCCTGCCAACAGATTCTGTGACCACATCCCAGTGCTCTTCAGGGCCAGAGCTCTATCCGCAGGAGCTGGGCCGGGCCTGGGCGCTGGGTGGCATGCGGCCCTGGCACTGTGTTTTATCCTCCACCAGGTGAGGGACCCCAGGTCAGGATCTGTGGATCAGGGCCCACTGCTCTGGACTCCCAATTGTTGGTATTAAGAGGCATTCAGCTCATTTGAGTAACTAAAAATAATGCCAGCGATAACAATAACAACGGCAGTAATTACCGCCATTACCATAAAGCCACTGTCACTGGGGGGAGGGAGGAAGGCATCCATCCTCCTATTCACCTTGGTGGGCCATTCCAAGTGCAAGTGGCACCAGTGCCTGCTGCCCTGTGCGCTCAGCCAGGGGTCAGCCCCACTGCTGACACCTGTGAACATACACGTCCACACGAGTGAAAGTGAGCAAGGGCCTGATCTCAATGCTGAGGCTGACGTGGGCATCTTTTCCTAGTGGTGTGGGTCCCCCACCAAAAAATGATGATCGAAATCCCTACAGTGGCCTCATCCAGCTCTGCCCTCAGAGGACTGTGTCTTTTCCACAGCCTCCAAGGCCCCTGAGCCCCTCCCACCCTCTGCAACATTCAGGGCCTGGCCCTGGGTGCCTGGAGCTGATACTGAGCTAAACAGGAAGAGCCTCTTGCTCTTAGCAAACTGCCCATCTCGGGGCACCAGAACCCACAGTCACGTACAACCCCCATTGCCCCAAAACCGAAGACGGCCATGAATCAATGTATGGCCCAAGCACCAGCTGCATTAGATTCACCTGGAATGCTTTTTAAAAATTCATATTCCTCTTCCTTACAACTTGACCTACTGATTCAGCATTTCTGAGCACGGAGTCCAGATATATGTGTTCTAACAAGCACTCCCAGTGATTTTCAGACATGCTCAAGTTTGCTCACAACCAAGTTCTAGGTGGTGCAATCAGAGGCCCAGTGCCCTGGGGGCGAGGAGGGTGGGGCAGGGACAATGCCGAGGCAGCTGCCTGCTTGCTGAGGGGAGGGTCTGCTGCTTGTTAGGAGGGCCCATCTCCACAGCTGGGATGAGGAAGGGGTCCTCCTGGAAGACATTTCCCTCACTGGACAATCCCAAGAAGCTGAAGCCAACCCACCAGGGCTGGCTGAGCGCTCTCGGGAGCGCTGCCACCCACTGGTCTGCATTCATATCTCTCAGGTCTGAGCTGGCCCTGAGGCTGGGTGGGGGCTTCTGCGAACAGCTGAAGTGTCTCCTACCTGTACACAGCTCGCTTGTCGGCCTCCAGCTGGGCCTGGGGGTCAATGGGAGCGCTGGGCACAGGCGTGCTGGCAGCAGCTGAGGGTGCAGAGATGTGGACAGCCTGGGCCTTGGAGGGGGCCTGAGCAGTTGCGGTCATCTGCAGAGGAAGAGAGAGGAAGCAGTGGGTGAGTATGGCCAGGACCGCTGGCTCCCCAGCTGGAACTGTGAGGAAGAGGATGTGTATGAGAGGATCATGAATGTGTAATGAGCGTCCATTTGTATATGTGCTACAGTGGGAAGAAAGCAGACATTTCTTTGAAAAAGAAAGTTCTGGAGAACAACTTAGGACCATCCAAAACCAGGTAGTGCTGAAGTGAGCTCAATTTAAAAGTGGCAGTTCTTAATGCTAATTAAGGTGGTGACCTCTGCTCAGAAGAAGAAAAAAACCCAGAGTGACGAACACTTTAAATGATGCTTATGTGTCACATGGGCTGTACTGGGCAGTGTTACGTTTGATTTGATGACTTTGAAGAGCAGGGAAAGAAAACAGCCGAGTCAGTTCTCAATGGGGCAGAGGTTTATTTCACTGAACGCAAGCCAGAGGTAACTGTTTCAATGGTTTTGATTGATAACTGAATGTTCTCCAAATTTGGTTTACATGGGCACTTGAAGATAAGCAGGTTTGGGTTGAAAATGAACAGATTTCTGCTCTTAACCATAACAAATATTTAGGGTGGTAGTTTTCTTCCTATGTTACATGTTTTTGAAGGTCCCCTAGGGCCCCAAGTTTGCGCCAAACAGAGCACCTTTTAAAAAAAAATATTATATACTGGACTTTCCAATAGTATGAGATTTCATTTAAAGAAATGGTTAAATGGGCAAATGTTTTGGTAACCATCATTATGGAATTTAACACTTTTCTATTTTATTTTCCGTAGTTAAATGGATCCCTGAAATGTCACGTGTGGCAATATGCCTCAACTCTTCCCCTCCTCCAACTGTCCACAGCGCCTGATGGCCTTCACCCCTGTGCCCTTGGACTTGCCGTCTTCGTCTGCCTCCCGAGCTAATGCCTTGTTTGCACCTTCAGCCACAGCACCCAGCTGACACAGTGGATGATTAGTATTTGTGGAGAAAATGAATGAGTGAATGTACCTTGAAAGAATCGGATATTTTACAGCTGGAAAGGTCATCATATGATCTAGGTCCCTGCTTTCTGGAAGAAAGAGTACTGTATTTCCATGAACATGAGCAGATTATTGATTGTGCCCAATGGCCCCAAAACACTTGCTGTCCCATTTTCTTCCTGAGGTCTCTGTTCAGATGCCACATTTTCAGAGTAAAATACAGCCACCTCTGCCCCTTGCTATCCCCTTATTCTACCTTATTTCCTAGCCCTTATTCTGACCATATTCTATATACCTACTTGCTAAGTTATGTTTTCTCCCATCTCCAGCTCAAATTTAAACTCAAAAAAAAAAAAAATGCTGGTTACATTTGTGTTCCTAGGGCTAGAGTAGCCTGGCACAGGACAATACTCAACAAACATTTGTTAAATCAATGAATTAATGAGACTATAAAGGAGATATATCTGCTTTACTGTACTGTGTCCCCATCATTTTTTTGTTAGGAAGAAATATCCTTGTCACTGTTGGCTGAGCTGGGGAAACTTTCCCAAACTCAGTGCCTCAGAGGCTAGACAGAGCATCATGGGACCCCGAAGCCAGCAAGGTACCATGCTTGCCTCCTACTGTCCCCTCTAACAGCGTTTGGACTTTGAGCATATCCCTCAACTTTCCAAAGCTCCTACTTGCTTATCAGTAAGCAGACTGTTGTCCTTTTAGGATTCATGAGTATTAAAAAGGTGTTATAAAGGAAAAAAGTAGAAAATTTTCTGTTCTAATTTTCAAAGTACAGAAAGAGGTAGAATTGGAAAAACCAAATACTTCTATTGTTCACATTGACTTGGGCCAGTTTCTTTCACTCACTAATGCAACCAATTATTTTTCCCAATACTTCTTGAGTCCCTGCCACGAACTGGGCACTGGGGTGACAAGGATGGATCCTGCTACAGTGGAGCTCACTTCTGGATTTAATATGATTACTGAACTGGCAGAGCAGGGAAATGTGGTCAGTAAGGATGGTGGAAATGACCTCAACAAGGTCCTCTCATTATATCCCTTGTGGAAAATATGGAGAGATGTGCGCTGATGGACAATTGTGTGGATCAGGATGCCTCCCCCCAGGATGACAATTAAAGGATAGACATCAGAGGAAGGAGAGCTTCAAGGAGATGCCACATGCTTTCTCCTCAGCTCTCTTCTTCAATATTTTTATCAGTGGCTTATAGGAGGTCTGAAGAAATGCTCAACAAATTTATGGGTGGGAGGAAACTGAGATCCAAAAGATCTTTACAGGAGTTCCCATCGTGGTGCAGCGGAAACGAATCCGACTAGGAACCATGAAGTTGCGGGTTCAATCCCTGGTCTTGCTCGGTGGGTTAAGGATCCGGCATTGCCGTAAGCTGTGGTGTAGGTCGCAGATGTGGCTCAGATCCTGACTTGCTGTGGCTCTGGTGTAGGCTGGCAGCAACAGCTCCGATTTGATCCCTAGCCTGGGAACCTCCATATGCCGCGGGTGTGGCCCTAAAAAAAAAAAAAAAAAAAAAAAAAAAAAAAAAAAAAAGAAGGAAAAAACAAACAAACGAAAACAAAAGATCTTTACAGATTCTGGCAGCATGCTAAATCTAATAAAATAATTGCACCTAATAAGTTGGAATTTAACACTTCTAACACTTTGCCCCCCTGTCCCCAAATTGATAACACAAGTGTAGAACAGGGGAGATGTGGTTTAGCAGCAGTGTTCTAGTTGACAGCAGGCTCAATACATCCAAAGTGCAATGTGTCTGTCAAACAAACAAACAAAAAACCTAAACAGATGCTCTGTGAGGACATATTAGCAGAGGCATAGCTCATGCAAAACTTCTAGTCTACCTACTAAGCTGAAACAGGTACAGGAAATTACACTCAGAGGCGAGCTGACCAGGTTGCTGAAGGGATTCTGAGTACTATTTGCAGGAACTGGGAATATTAAGAAAGATTTGGGGTGGGGGAGGAAATGGACATAAGAGCCCCCTTTGAATATCTGAATGAGGAATTTGTATCAGTTCTCTTCTATGTGACCCAGAGGGTCAAACCACAACAGGTGAATTAAGTCTGTATAACACAAAGGCAGATTTGGCCTCAACCCAAATAAGTTTCCAAGCCTCTGAGCTCTAGAGGTTAGACCGGGCTGCCTCCCGGAAGTGGTGAATTTTCAGCAGTGCCAAGGCCAAGCAGAGGCTCCTGTGGAGGTGGTGGAAGCTCTAGCTGGGTGGATTGGCTTAGGTGACTTCCAGTGTCTTCCACCAGTGACAGCTCAGAGGCCGAGAGGGTGCTTTCATGATCTACCCACTGCATCGGGTTGGCGTGGGGCTCAGGTTAGATGATGCCTAGTGTGTAAAAGTGCTTTGGAAACTCTATAAAGTTCTTCTCAGATGGAAGGGTGGTGGTGTTATCAAACATGAGATTTCCAGAAATTGCATCTTCTATAGGGCAATGCACAGCTAAGTGCGTGGCTTGTTTAAGGGTAAAGTATAAAGGAGGCTGGTATGCTCTGCTCTGCTCTACTCTGCGCATGAAGGGGCTTTTCCTCGTGTCCTTGAAGGAATCCACCAGGGGCTTCTATGAGGATAAGCTTCTAGGAGAGAGGGGGCTGAGTGGAGGGGCTCCTATTCCTCTCATGTCCCTCTATCTAAGCAGGACTTTGGGGAAAGGTGGGGTGGAAAGCCCTGCTGGGTTCTAGAGAAAAGCATCAGTCAGAAGCAGTCACTTGCCAGCATCCCAAGAGGTCCCAGGTGAGAGGTGGTTTCTGGGGCTCAGAGCAGGGGATGGGGGAGAAGAGAGCAGAGAGGGTCTGAGGAGGACGATGATTCAAATTTATTTAGCTCTTGGGGGCCAATTCAGCAAACTCTGCATTTCCTCCAGGTTTGGAGAATGAGTGCTTATCTCCAAATAGATTTCTTTTTCTAGCGAGAGCCATCCATTTCTCAAGAACTGGAGCTCAAAGAAAGAGGCTTGCAGCTGTCCCAGGGCTGGGGGCGGTGGGGGGTGGGGGTGGGTGTGTGTGTGGTGAGGTTTTGGGGGGTAGGTTCTGGGTAGCACACCTGAAGAGCAGAAGCCAGGGAGAGGCTGGATGGACAGAGGGCAGAGATCCTTTGTTCTAGCCTACGAAAGCCAACTGATACATCTTCAGGAGTTTTGCAAGTTGGTTGAAACTGGCCATGGTGGAAGCAATCATACCACGGGAATTGGCAAATGCTACAGATCAAGGCCTTTCCCAACCCTCACCCAGGGAGCTGGTTGTTAAATTATTTATCAGCACACCACTAATGTCAGGGTTTCCTTCCACGTAACTCTCTCCCATTCTCTTCGATCTGGCATGTGAAGAGACTACACTGCACAAGGCCACTTGGCATGTCCCCAAACCAGCCACTCCAGGACTTTAGCCTTCCTCCAAAGAGAGCCCTGGACAGGCTGCGAGGATTAAGAGAACAGGATGACAACGGATGCGTGGGGAAGGGTGGTGGCATCCCCGGGGGTGGGGGTGGGGGCTGCCTGCCTGGAGCTATGGTGCTGTGTCCAGAACCTACACAGGGTTCTACAGTTCCAGTCGCCTCTCTTAGCCCAGGGTCCTTTCCGTCCTGCCTCCCACAGATGCCCTGACCACTGGGATTCTCTTGATCATCTAGCTAGAACCAGCCCTAGATTAAGCTTAGAGCTAAAGAGCCCTGCCCAGATTCTCTGATTGAAACACCCGGAGATGAACATTCCTGACGCCCCGTTCTCAATCCTGAACTGCAACAGGAAGGGTTGGAGGTTGTAAGCTGTGTGTGTAGGAATGCAGAAGTTGGAGAGGCTGAGAGATCCAGCTACTCCGACAGTCTAGTCTGACCAGGAAAATGAACGGGAGAGGCTGCATGGTGCACAGCTTGCCTGCCCGCCTCAGTCGCCCTCACTGACATTGGAATACTTTCCTTTTTGCTAAGCATCGCCCTTTCCCAATTATGGGCAGGCTGTGTTCCGACGACAATCTCATGCCATGGGATGGTGTCACTCCCACTTTACATAGGAGGAAACAGAAGCCCACAGCAGTGAAGAAACTGCTGGAGATCATAGCTTCTGCTGTGGCTGGGACAGGAACCAAGGGCTTTCTGACAAGACGGCACCATGGGAATGGTTGTATTTAATTACTTTTCTTTGAAGGGGAGAATAGGAAGATTCTTGCCCTGAGTGGAAAGGGGCAGAAGAGAAAGGGAGCTGGCGTCAAGTGGAGCTCTACATCCCAGCGCAGACCCTGGCTCTCCCCCTAGTTCTCCCGTATTCACTGTCGGCCCTCTTCTCCCCAGGACCCCACCAGATCTCGAAGATCAATCCCCAAACACTGGTTCTTCCAGGGAAAGGGCCTGGGTGGCTCCTTAATCAAAAGAGGCTCAGAGCTACTGCATTCAAGGCTCAGGGTGTGCGGACCTGAGGAGCAGTCAGCCACGCAGAGCTCCTCCCATCTGGTCCTGGGAGGTGGGAGTAGGTGACTCAGATGAGGGACAACACCAGAGTCTTTCTAGCACCCCATGGAGGAAGTCTGCACAAGACACTGGCATCCAAGGGGATGGAATCCCGCCTTGGCCATTCGCTGCTGAGTGACCTCGGACATGTAACCTTTTGGGGCGTCAGTTTGCTTATCTGTGAAATGGCACTAATGTCCCCTTCCTCCCCCACTGTCATGAGGAGTGCTGTCCCCTTAGGTGTATGGGGCTGAGCAGCCATCACGGATCAGGCTTCCAGGCCCTGAGTACACCATCTGGCCACATCCGCTCATCTGCCTCTCCCCCCACTAGATTGTAGGATCCTGGAGGGCAGGGGCCATGTCTGTTCTGTTTACTGCTGTAGCCCCAGTGTCTGAGAGTGTTCACAGCATCTGTGGGACACAGGGATGACTGGCATGGGTTGGGTGGGCCTTCCCACCAAACGATACTTTTTGGCTGCAGATCTACTTTTCTGATCCTGAATGTGAGAAGTCACAGTCCCTGACCATACATTTATGGGGAGTGGTGGGCATCCAGCCTAGAGCTAGGGACACTGATGTGATTTGGGCCACTTATTCAACCTTTCTGATCCAGGGTCCTCATTTATACATTGGAAGCCATACTTAAGGTACAGGGTGGTCAGAGTTAAACAAGATAATGTATGCAAAGTGGGGGCCTTCATAGATACTCTGCATTTGGTTGCTATCCTTAACATAATCCATACAACCTGCATCCCACACTCAAATTGACCACTTTTGCCTCTGTTACATGTGCTGTCTTGGGGATCCTGGCCCTGCTGGAGGAACCCCCTCTCCCATAAGCACCCAAGGTAGTGGGTGAGGCATGGGCTCAGGCATGGGGAGAGGGGCCGTGGTGTCATGGAAGGGGACCACTAGAGATGTCACCTTGGGCAAATGGCATAGTTCCTCTGAGCCTCAGTCTTATCAGCTAAAAATGGCACTAATAATACTTCTTTTGGGGTCTACTATGAGACTGCATGTGAGACTGCATTGCTGCACACTATGGGGGTTCAGTAAATCATGGTTTCTAGGCATTTTTTTCCCTTTTTACGGCCACACCTGCGGCATACGGAAGTTCCCAGGTTAGGGGTCCAATCGGAGCCACAGCTGCTGGCCTATGCCATAGCACAGCAACACTGGATCTGAGCTGCACCTGTGACCTACGTCACAGCTCACAGAAATGCCAGATCCTTAAACCACCGAGAGAGGCCAGGGATCAAACTTGAGTCCTCATGGACACTATGTCAGGTTTTTAACCCATTGAGCCACAACAGGAACTCCTCTAAAGAATTTTTACTGCTTCTTTTTGTTAGTCTTCTCTGAATCCAAACCCTACTGCTTGTCCACGCCCTGCCCCAGACACCCCAGCACCTACACCTCCCATGACCCCCTACATACACCCTTTTTCCCACACAGCCCTGTTCTTTGTGACATTTACAGGCATGTACCTCCCAAAGGGTCTCTTCTGCAAAACCTGGGCACCCTAGCCTGCGCCTTCCCAGCATGACTCAGCACAGACACCCCTCCTACAGGGACACACTCTCTTCTGATCTGTCAGGGTGGGGCTGCCCATCTCCAGGGCCTGCCCACCAGGCCAGGGAAGCTTTGTGTTCTGAGAACCTGGGGACTGCACAGGCCTGGCCCACTAGGGGCCGCTGAGGCTTCAGCAGCACTGGGCTGGGCTGGCAGGGAGCTGGCCCTCCCAGCAGGGCCAGATCTGGTTTCCTTGCAACCAGGAGAGAGTCCAAGGACCTGGGAGGAGGTCAGGGCTTGAAGCCACTTAGTAAATATCAGGTTTGGCCTCAACAGGTGGGAGGCAGAAGACGCACAACTGATGGTTTGTAGAGGAGGGCGCAGGCCGCAGGGCGCCCCAGGCTTGTACCTGCTCACGGACCAGGTCTGTCTCCAGGTAGAGCAGCCCCTCTTCCCCTGCACCCTGGCAGATCCTCCTGCATGGGGTTGCCTGAACACGCCAATGATTTACATCTCCACGCCTTTGCTCCCACGGCTGCCTCAGCAGGATGTGTCCACGCTTCCACACCCTGCCTCCCTCCTAACCACGTGTAAACTTACCCATCTTTCAGGACTCAGTTAGAGGGAACATCACCTCTCCAAGGAAGCCTTTCCCAATTCTCCACCACCCCCTGTCCCAGGTAGCTTTGACCCTTGCCGCATCTGCAGGTACATCCAACCTTGTCACCTATAACACGTCAGGGCCCTCATTTGTCTATCTCCATGAGTGGACTGGGCTCCCAGCTCCCAGCACCATGTCTAGCTCCAGTAGGCTCCCAGTGTGTTTGTTAAATGACTGAATGACTGACAATGAGGAAATGAAAGAGTGATGTGTTAAAAGGCTCACTGATCCAAAATGCAGAGGAGTCAACCATGGCTCCTCCAAATATCTCCCAAGCCAGTCGGCTCACGGGGAGGAAGGGCTGGTGGCAGGGCCAGGGAGGACCCATTCAGCTCAAAGAGGCTCCTGGACCAGCAGGCCTGGGCCACCTACATTCTGATTCCAGGAAGGACCAGGCAGAACACACTTTGGGAAAGTTACTTAGTGTAAAATGGGAGTCTTAATCAATTAATTAATTTAAAAGGGTTTGGTTTACAAAATGAGGCTTGAAAATGTCCACTGGCCCTGCCGGCACTGCCAGGGTGGGGGTGTAGACTGGGATCTGAGCCCTTCACATCCCAGCTTGGTGTACTTTCCTGGGCACTGTCTGCTCCCCATCTTTCAGTCCATCTCTGGAGGACCCCTCTCTGTATAACAGTCCTTTAGGGTGTGTGTGTTTGTGTTGGGTCGGCAGGGGGATGTTTATAGCTAGAAACACATACTTGATATGCCCACTGTGTTCTCAATAAAAAGGGGAGTAATTAAAGTTCAATCCAATCTTGGCTACCAGAGACGTACAGAAGATAGAGTGAAAAATCAATGTCAGGGTCATGGGTGAAAGAAAGCTGGAAAACACCATTGTACTGTTCATGTCCACACTCTCAACAGCCCCAAGAGGCAGGGAGGGAAGAAGTTATTCCTATTTTACCAACGGAGAAAGGCCCAGAATGGAATATAAGTTCCATTAGGGTGGGAACTATTCACTTTGTACCCCTGGCCTGTAGTACAAGTGTCTGCAAGACCCACAGAAAGCACTTGGTATTTATTATATGGTTGAGTGAATGTAAGAAATAGTACTGCAACTACTTGCCCAAATTTGTAGATTTCATCAGCTGCAGAGTGGGACAGGCCAAGGATTTCTGAACTTCTACCCCGTTGAGTTGGATCACCCCACTCTTCCTCCTCCGCAAACTCCAAGGACAACCCGCACTGCCTGCCGGGCTCACCCATCCCCCTCCCGCAAGCCACGCAGACATTGGAGCTCCTAGAAGATCGACCGGAAAGGGGGGCCAAAGGGTTCCAGTGCCTCAGGCCCGCTGCTGACGGATCACCTGTTCCCTGATTTATTTTAAGCTTTGGCTGCTTGGGCCATTAACTATTTTTATAGCTGTTTAGAGCACTCATCCTGCTTGGAGGCCAAGGGATAGACAATAACATGTCTGTGTACTTGGTAAATATAAGATTTCAGGTAGGTTCATCAAATAAAAACCCTAGGCAGGGCCACAAGAGTAAGTATTTCTTCTAGCAAAGTCCAGTTGATGGTTCAGCATCACCTAAGTGAGGCATAAAGGTCCCACAGTCAGACCCGAAGGCTCTTTTACCCTTTGCTACAACCAAGAATCCAGGTCCGAGTGAGTTGGAGTTCAGGGACACGTCCAGTTTAAAGACATGGGTGGCCCAAGCAGGCCGGGGAGAGAGGTCACTGTGCACAAAGAGAAGAAAGGCCCAGCAGAAAATTTAAAAAAAAAGAAAGAGAGGAGCGGGTTTTGATGAGTCAAAGTGAGAGAAGGCAGGTCACCCATATGGTCCCTGGGTGTTGGCCCCAGGGGCAGAGGGGGCCGTCAATCACAGCCACAGAAAAGGCTTAGGGGGACTTTCAAAGCGGTGGAATTAACTCTATTTGCGGCAGAGCAAATGTGTCTGACCGGCAGCTGAGCAGAAGGCCCTGCAAGGCAGGGGGCTCCAGCCCTTAAAGGGATGAGAGGAATGGAAAGTGTGAAAACATCTGAACCCGCTTCTGCCATCCCAGCTGCATGGCCTGGAAGGGGGAGTGGGGTGAGGGGCATTCATAGTACGGGTCTGGCCATGCCCCCTCCACCTCCAGTTAATGAAATCAGCCTAAGGATCCTAACGATTGATCAAAGCCTGTCCAGCTTCCCCAGATGTCTGCTTCCCTGGTTCCACCCAGAGGGGGAAGGATGCTGGGATAGGGAGGGAAAGAAGGTGCTCAGGGGGCAAGAGAGATGCCCTCCCCAACCTGGCTGGCCCAGCCTTAGCCTTCTGGGTGTGGGATTCATGGGACAGCATCATCTTGACCCCACATCTCCCGGCATAGTGTCCTTCGGTCCTGGACGCCATTCACCTGGCTCTGAGGGTTGTGGGAGGAGGGAGGGAGTGGAGGGTCTCAAGCAAATGCTTGACTTCCTTCTGAAGTCAGCTTCCCACACTGGTCCTGTACTGGGAGTCCTGACTTTGCCTGTCTTGCCTCCCTCTGGTCAATAATGTGGCAGCATCCTGGGTGAATTGCAAAACCCTTTCCATACCACCCATCATAAGTCATGTTACATAAGTGCCTCGCTACCTGCATATCAATTGTTCCTAATCCAAAATGGTAAGCGAGAGCCCATATTCATAGGCGGCTGTGCCTAGTGGGTCAGACTGAAACCAACGAGGATTTCTGCTTTCTAGTTAAATGCTCATGCAGCCAACATGCAGGGGACACACAGACAGAAGAATACTAAACATTGAATACATACACAAATAGACCAGATAAAATATTTGTCTTGCCTATAAACCCAGAGCAGAGGTATTTGTGGAACAGTAGGTATACGTCTGGGTTTGACAAAGAGTAGGGGGAAGTTGCTGATAGCAGAATTTGTGTGTGTGTGTGTGTGTGTGTGTGTGTGCAGTGAGGGTGGGGAAGCTACTGCCATCTCCAGTAAATCCAGTGGTTTCCTGAAATTGCTGGTGGAGCCAAAGAGGGAGAACTCTGCTTGGTGGGTGATGTTGCCTATGGAGTGTTACAGGAAATGGGAGACCTTGATGACATTTCAGAGGTGGAGAGAGTGCATGGATGAAGGGTATATACCCAGAGGGATGACTGTGTTACCACAAAAATTCTTGGAGGGAGACTGCAGTGATATTTGCCACTCTACTTTGAGGATTCCCATTAGTCTCAGTGGGTGTGCTGGGGCAGTGTGAGGAGGAGCTGGGAAGGTCCAGGTGACAGATGGCCAGGCTGAGGGAGAGATACAAAAGAATGGAAAAAGAGGGGAGTGATGTAGGAAGTGAATGGGGGGGACCACACACCTAGTTAGTATCCAGGTCTCCCTGGAGATGAGGGTTTGTTAAACAATCATCTTAGAATTCCACAGCTCCCCCATGACTTGCCCTGCCTCCCAGAGCATAAAGTGAGGGTCTGGATCAAGGACACAGGTGCATCACACTGGAGTTGAGGTATGGAGGTGGACAGCAGAGGGTGCTGTGACTCTGACAGAGTTTAACAGGAAGCCGTAGGAAGGAGGAAGCAGGCCACAGGAAGTGTTCCAGTGGGTTGTTGCTTTGGTACTTTCTAAACTTACAATCTGTCTTTAGTGCACAGAAAACACAGAGTGACATCCTTACAAGGAATCAGAGTTTCACCAGGATGGACTGGGACAGAACTGAGGGGCCAGAAGCTGTAACAGTTATATCACTTGGCTTGTGCCCAAACAGCATGGGGCCATAACCATTACTACTTCTGGACTAAAATGGGAGGGAAAAAAGGCCTCCCGCATTTTTTAATAACTTTATTCCCTAAACTTCAAAAATGAAATTGCCAAGTTAAGAACTTGCTTTGAAAAAAAAAATTCTAATTTATTATAAAGAAGGTCCGGGGCTTGGGAATTTTTTTAATGCAGATTCCTAATTTTCCAAAGTGAGATCCTCTTGTGCATTTGAATAGATTATGCTCGGTATTGCTAGCCCTTAGCACAACGGGAACATTATTAAAATGACTGCATGGGTCTCAGAGGAAGGGCCCTGCTTCTCGTTTCCTTTTTCATTTGGGGGACTGTGTGGCAGAGACTGTCCATTTCTGCCTGTGGAAGAAACTGGGTTTCTGAGGAGCTTATAAAGAGATGTGCCCAGTGGTCCAGGCCTTGAGGAAACGAAGCAGACCAGGTCCAAAAATCATCAGATTAGAACTGAAGGAATGAGGAGGAAGTAGGGGGTCCCTTCCAGAGTGCCCTGTCTAGGAAGTGATTCTCCTGTGTGCCCTGCCCATGTTCCTATTAGGCCCGGCTTAAGAGTAGCTGGTTCTCCAGGGTGACTAGTGGGACGAGGGCAATGGACTAGGGCTTTCCCTGAAGGGGGCTCAGCCTCCAGAGCATAAAGGGAAGGCAGGTAGACCAGTGCAAGTTCCCCAGCAGAAAACTCACGTGGAAGGCACTCCTAGGTGGGACCTACTCCTGGAAGCCCCAAAGAGTGGGGAGAAGGACCCCCGCTCCAAAGCCAACTGGCCTCAAAGTTGAGCACTGTGGAAAGAATGGCCCTTCCCTGTGATTCAGAAGGCTTCGTCCTGTGGTCCTCACCCACTTCCTCCATCCCACCCCTTCCATCCCTGCCCTGAGCTCTCCCCATGACCCCATACCTCACCCTGACCCGTTTCCTTGGGAATCAGCTTGGCTCAGGGAAGGCCCATAGCAATCCAGTGATAGCCGAGGCCATAAAGACCCCAGGCCTTGGCCTGATCACTCTACAGTGGACACAGAGACTTCATTCCTGGACTGCTGGTTCCAAGGAGATGTGTGGCTTACCTGAGGCAAACTATCCTTTGCTGTAAACGTGGTTTTGTGAGGTTCTTGTGGCGAGAACACAGCATGAGAATATAGTATGAGACTATAGTGAGGTTCTTGGGACCCTCAGAGGACAGAGCCTTGGGACAGCCCCTGAGTTGGGCTTCTGCTCTGAGGCCCTAGACAGGGAACTGGAGTCTCCCTTCCTCCCCCTAAAAGGCTACAGCAGCTCCGTGGTGGCTTCCGGGGCTGAGTACCTTGGGGCTACAGCCCCACCTCCACCACCACCCTCAGCAGCTGGGATGGATTAATTAGGCTCCTCTGCTTAACTACACCCGGATTGGCATTCTGGGACAACACAGGCCCTTGCTGCAGCTCTCTTGCTAATCCCCACCAACCCAAAGTCTCCCAGCTGCCCAGGAAGGCAAAACGGCAGGTGGGGCCAGAGGCAGTGAGGCAGTCGCCGCCAGCTGTGCCAGTCTGGTGCTCTCTGACCTCGTGGTCCTGCCCTGGTCTGTCCCTAAGCCTTGGGGATGGGGTGTGAGCCTTTGCACCCACCACCTGCTAAAGATAGGTGGTGTCCCGGTTGCTGTTCCTATTCCTACCATGGAGCCTGAAGAGCAGCATCTAGCTACAAAAGAAATGGAGCCAATGTTCCAGCCTCTTCTTCAAACCCTGGGGAACAGATGGGGGTGGGTCTACTCCACCAGGAAGGAGGGTGCTTGTCTTCCATCATGGTCCTGAGGTTCCTAGGTCTTCCCTGGTCCAGGCCTCCCTTCTGTCCTTCGTTCTGACTGTAGAGGGAAAGGCCCTGGCTTCCTTGCACCCCTGGAAGCTTTCAAATAGAGGATCTGTGCTAATGCCAAGTCCAACCCATGGTCATTTGAAGAAAGCTCCTGACAGGAGCAGAGGGTCTGCTGAAGCTGAGGGCAGGGTAGGGAGAGCCTAGGAAGGAAAAAGGAGCTGACATGTAGGAGTAGGGGTGGGGACAATGTGCCTTAAGGTCACTGCTTCTGGACTTTTGCAAGAAGAGTCAGTGGTGGTCCACATGCTGGACATCCTCTAAAGTGGTCGTTTCGTGGGGGGATGAGAAGGATGGACAGGGCAGCCACCGTGTGCTCACACCAGGCTGGGGGTGTCGGGGTCAGAGGACCTAATGTGAGCTGAAGCCTTGCCCACCCTGGGTCTGCATCTTCACGTCCTTTCCACGCAGCAGAGTCAGCCGCGTGGTCCAGGAGCACGGCCATGTTTGAAAGGCTAATGAGTGAGGGATAGTGGTGAGAGGCAAAGACCAGTGACTGAGAAAGACTAGGAATGACCGCCTGGCACACAGTAGTCGCTCGCTGCACATTTGTGAAATGAATGAAGGAATAAACTAGCCAGCTGCATTTCACGTTACAGATTCTCAATAAATAATAATTGCATTAATATTGACTTGAGAGACCAGGGCAGAGAACACAGGAGAGTGAAAAGGTTGAGCCTTCTGTGAACCCACAGCCTCATGACTAATTCTGGGTCTCAAGAGCCAAGCGTGGAGGAAGAGGAGGTGCACACTGACGGAGCAAAGATCAGAAGTGACTGGTCTCAAGGATGCTAGGAGCCCAACCCACAGAGGCTGCCCAGGTTTCCAGAAGGAGGAGAGGCGAGAACAGGAAGACGGGGTGAAGCCGGTGCCTCCTGCAGGAGCTGCAGCCAGGCTGGGAGTCTCAGAAAGACTTGGGGGACTGCTGTGTCTGAGCTGAGGGATGGAAACTGGGAACCAGAGGAAAGGGTGGGAGGGTGTAGAAAAACAGTCCTGGCCTTTTTCTGGATAAAAGCCGAGGGGGGTCCTGAAGAGAAAGGAGATTCCACCGAGAGGCAGGCGGAGACCGTGAATAGGGCATCTGGTACGAAGGAGCCCCTAATCAAGCAGCGTCCCCTGATACTCAGAGGCAGACCCAATTCACCTGTACCTGGGTCTCCCCGAGTGAGGGGTTCAGTGTGACTGTCTGATGTCCGCTCTGAGTGGGAAGCAGGGCGGGTGGCAGAGACCATGACTAGGTGTTCCTGGCATGCTGGTGACAGTTTCCCATAGGATCTGAGCTCGGTGCTTTACTAAGGGCAATGATCCCTCCAGGGGTCTGGATTTGCTGGGCTCTCTCAGAGAGGCCTCCCAGGGCTGGCAGAAGAGCCCAGAGAGTGGCCGGGACACAGCCGAGGGAGACCTGGCCCTGCCCTCCACCCATGGGAAGGCCACCACACCCTCCCGTCGGTCAGTCACACTCACCTGCGGGCTGTCCTGGTAGGGTGGGGGAGGGACATTCTGCGTGGCCATCATCGTCAGAGCGGGGGCTGGGGAGGCATGTTGCATCATGGGATGGATTCACATGGAGGATCTGTGGCAGGAGAAAGGGGGCCGCACCGTTAATAGCTGCTCGCAGGGAGCCCCGGGGACCAGCCTGCTGGATGTGCCCCCAGGCCAGGCTACCAGGAATGACAGGATATAGCAAGGGCTGCAAGCCCTCTGGGGTGACAAATGAGAGTTAAGGAGAGAAGGCTGGGTGTGCAGGAGCTTGCTGTGCTATTCTGACTTGAAGGAAACAATATTGAAATCATATGTAAAACAACCTGTGCGCCCTCAGCCGTGCTTTGTTCAGCACCAGGTCTGGCCTGGTAGGGGTGGGAGAGAGGTAGGAGATGGGGAGGGGGCTTGGCTGGTGGCAGCACAGGGGGACTGGAGGCCATACGGACATCCCACAGGACAAGGGTGCTTCTCCTTCCCCAGGCCTCCTGGAACCTCCCAGGGCAGAAGGCCCTTCACCGTTCCAGATCCTCCGTCCCTGCCCTCAGCGTCTCCAAGCAGACCACGAACCCCTCCCAGTTGTGCTCACCACACCCCCTAGTGGTGGGTAGGGCCGTGGGGCGCTGGTCCCCTGCTCAGACTGGAGGGTAGAGTGAGCAGCCCAGGGGCCACCACTTGGAGGTGTTCTGGGAAGGGAAAGAACTTCCAAGAGCTTGGGCGTATGACCACGGCCACATGGCTGTTGCCTGCACATTCTACCAAGAAGACTTTGCTTAGCCTGTATTCAACCGAGTTCAATAGCACTTGGGGCCGGAAGAGCCGGCAGAGCCAAATGGTCCTCTTACAGAGGAGGGAAGTGTGTGTCTGGGTGTGGGGAAGTGCTCGTGAAGCAGAGATGGGACCAAGACATCAAGATTCCCCATTCAGGTCTGCTCTACTGTACCACATGCCCTCCCAACCCCAAGCCCTGTAAGCAAGCTGCCCCTACTGGCCTCAAGGTTTCTGCTTGAACCAGAACATGGTGGAGAGAGCCTGGCAGTGCCTCCCCAAAAAACCAGAATGCTGAGAGGGCTGTTTAGCTGCAGTAGATGCCCTGAAAATTTTGGAGCTGGAAACCATGGCTAATTGCCTGATACAGGCCTGTCCCTCCCTCATGGGACACAGGGACACCTGAGGACCTCCGTGGGTGCAGAGCCTGCCCTTCTCCTAGGTGGAGGGCACTGATGAGCTTTGAGAGGCTGACATCAGACTCTCCCTCTTCCCCTCCTTCCTCCTCTCAGGCTCCACCCTCTTCCTGCCTGAGGTCCTCCCACCACCCCCTCTTGAGACCTTCCAAAACGTTCATATACCTGAATTCTGTGGGGATTTAAGGGTATTTGAGAGAGGACTAAGTCAAGGGGAGGGTCTCCTGGGCCCTGTGTGGGGTGTGCATGAGTGTGTGTCTTGTTCTTTTTCAGGAAGAGGAGGAAAGATCAGCTCTGGCTGACCTGCCTCTGAATCACCAGGAGTGTTTTGACCTGAAGTGCACATGAGAAAGCGCTGGAAACCCAGGCATTCATTTGATGAATGTTTATCAAGTGTCAACTACATGTAAAGAATTGTGCTGCAGGTGTGGAGGGATAGATGAAAGGAATCAAGGCCTTCTCTCCAAAGAGGGATGTCCTGGGCCAGCAGGGAAGAAGAAAGTGAATAGAGGGTCCAGTGGGAAGCCATAGGGAGGGATGACTTGTCCTGTGCTGAAAAGGCCGTGACCACAGGTAATTCCGCTTGGCCTGGCTGCTACCTGAACTTCGCCACTTGTGCCTCACTTAAGAAGATGGACTGCCAGGATGTCCTTGCAAAGAAAGCACTCAGGGTCACCCCATGTCACACACACTGGGCGCCAAGACCCAGGCTTTACTTCTGCAAAGAGGCTGGAAAAGGAGCCCTGAAGGGAGCCTCACTCTGCAGGCAGGGGAACCAATGCCTAGTATCATGGCTGAGGCTTGTCCGAGAGGTGGGATATCACCGAGAAAGTAGAGAGGGTAGTGGGAGAGGATAAAGACTCCTTGAGACATCAGAAAGAACTTTCAGAATGAGGACTTCTGAGATTAAATTGGGTGTGGAATCTCTTTCTTTGGGACCCTGAGGGGATAAAGGAAATACTGATATTTCAAGGGTGTCCAGGCTCATCCTTTCCTGGAACTCTGGCAGACGGGGTAACTCTGAACCGGGCCTAGTGGGTCTTAAAGACCGGATCCCTTCCAGGGAACGTCAATCTTTGATGCTCTTTGGATGGGAAAAAGCAAACCGCTGTGAGGCTGTAGTGCCAGAAGCCTCCAGAAGGGGGAGCCCGGGGGCAGAGTCTGGCTGCAGATTTTCTACCCTTTTAGGGGCAACAAGTTCCCTTCCACCTCGGGTTTGGGTCTTTTGGTAACCGAATTCCACGAATGAGAAAGTCATCGTGAAGGCAAAGCACAGGTATCTCAGTGAGGAGGATTTGGACTAAATAGAGGACTCTTTGGTCTGCATTCTTTTGTTCACTGTCCAATGAATGGAGGTTGGGTCATTTTAGAGTCCCTGTCCAGCAATATTTGCAACAGCTGGAGAGCTGCCCTACCTAGGCGTAAAGAGCAATGGCTAAGAGCAGTCTGCACCAAGAAACAACCACCGTCCAAACTGGGTAGAGTTTTCAGTCAGGCGGCTGCTGAGCTGTGGGGCAGGGGCCAGAAGACACGGGAACAATTTTCTGAGGACACAGATGGCCCTTGCCCCTCCTCCTCTCTGGGGTCACCACAGGCCACGAGGGCACTGCCCCACTGCCCTCTGGGGGATTCTCCTGCAACAAAACAGGAGGCCTTTTCATCAGGGGCTTAAGTTTCCTTCTCTGCTCACTCAGGCACAGAAGCTCCTGGTAACCTGATGCTGGGGGAGACCCCGTGCGTGTGCGCCCATCACCATCTCCGGAAGTTCCCTCTTTTCTTCACCCGCCTCCTCCTGCACATGCGCTCCTTCCTCCCATCCGCTGGCCTTGCGGGGCCGAGGGTCCACGTGGGACCATCCCCGGGAGGAGTGTGGGGATTTGACTTCTTGGAGGCTTGGGTGAGGCTCCACAACCTGGGTGCGGGGAACTCCTTGAGCTATCGCTGGGCACCCAGCCCTTTGGGGAAACCTGCCGGTTTTGCACTTTCTTGGGAGTATGGAGGGGAGCAGCAGGCCTGCCCAGGGCTTCTGAGCATTAGTCTGTAGCGTCTCTGCCCCGCCCTGTCCAGAGGCCCCAGCCCTCTGTCACCAGACACCAGGGCACTGGAGGGAGCACAGCCAAGACTGCAAATGGAGGACACACGAGGAACAACTTACCACCGAGAAATTTCCCAAGGCGAAAGATTGTTTTTAATGCTGAAAACCTTTATTATATGGCAGCTAGGAGGGAGGAAGAACAAAACAAAACCCTAATGCAACACTCAACCCCATAGTGATATCCAAGAAGAAATAATAATCTCACTGATATTATCATCAAAAGGAGCTAAAACTGTCATTTTACAGAGCTCAGGAGTCCAGGGAGGCAGTGTCATGAGGTGGGGTGGCTGAGGGGGCAGGAAGGACACCACTTTAGGAAGGCGGAAGGGGCAGCCCAGGGGCACCCACTCCCTCTGTCTTCTCTGCTCTGGCTCCCCAGCCCTGCAAGGTAAGGCCCTCCGCATGGAACCCTAACTCCAATGTGTTGACAAACAGGCTTAGGAAAAAAAAAAAAAAAAACAAAAAAAAAACAAGCTCGTTAGAAAGGAGCTCATTAGGACTTGTTGACATGAAACCCATTAGACCAATTAACATTCCATTAACGGCCTGGGGCACCAAGGGGTTAATGCTGCCCGGCTGTAATTGGGCTGGGGTGTCGGGGTTGGGGGCTCAGGGCCTTAAGGATGAGAAAAAGTCTAATTGGGAACTCTCGCATTTGTTCTTGCTCCCTGACCCTAGCTGAACCTCGGCTGTTGGGCCTGAGGTAGGAGAGGGGAAGGGACCAGCTTCCCTGTGGCTCCACACTGTCCTGCCCCATCACCCCAGACTGGACCCTGGGCGGGTGGTTGGCACAGGATAGGGTGGGGGGACATGTCCACCCTTTTGGACTCTGACGGTCGTGTTTTCTTCATGTACACTTCCCACTCTTTCCCTCACCCCTACCTCCTACTTCTGGCTCAGGGCTCTGAGCGCTGAGATATAAGTCTGCCCTCCTCTCCAGGACAAGTTTTCCGTGATGTTGCCCACTCAAATGAAGCTTTGGAGAAGCTAGAATCCTTGAGGGCCCAGAGCCTCTGAAGAGTACTGTAGTTCAGGGCAGAGGGGTCCGGGAGGGGGTGGGGTGTGAGCAATGGCCCTGGGCCTGCACCGCTCCCTCCCTTCTCTCCTTCCTTCCCCATCAGGGCAGCGAAGAGGCAGTGCTGAGGCCCCCAAGCAGCCCTTCTCCTCTGTCCTCTGACACAGGCTAGCAGTATTTTATTATTTTCCTTCCGTTGCTACAACTAGAGGCCTTGGAAGTTCCATTCCTGGTCTGGGCCTCAATTTCCTCATCTGTAACCGCCGATGATCAGACAGAGCCTGTGCTTAGGGTCAAAAAGTCTGAATTCCACACCCAGCTCTGCCACTTCTCTGTGACCTGTACAAGTCCCTCTTGGACTACAAAATGAGGGAATTCACCAGAATATTCTGAAAGCCTTTGCAGAGATGGTTAGCACTCAATACAAGCTTTGGTGAATAGAATGGAAATAGTTGAAGCTTGCAGCTTCATTCCAAAGGCTCCCTCATTTGAGAGTGGGGGAAGGAGGCCCCTGAGGCCAAGAGAGTCAGGAGCCCTCCTCGGTACCCCCAGCTCAGGAGCTCCCAGGTGGCTACCACTCTCTCCCCCAACCCCAAGTCTCCCCACTCTGAGCAGCTGCCCAGGCCTGGGTTCTGACGTCTAGACAGACTTGCAGGAGGCTGAAATAACACAGTGAACTCAGCAGGAGGGACCAAAAGGCTGCATTAGTAACCTGGCTGGCTTCAGCTTCTCCCTCTGGAGCAGGCTTCTCAACCCTGGCGTAATCCCGTTTATTTTCCTTGTGCAGAGAGCCTGGTCCACAATCCAGTCTCTAGTCCCGCTCCCTTCCCAAAAGAAGCCTGTAGATGGCGCTGCGGAGCCCCACTTTAATTGCATTATATAACATAACCTGTTTACTAAATCATGTAATCAGTCGCCTTAGGATTTACAGCTTTGGATGTGTATAGAGAATTGGACTTTGAGTCAAATTTAAAAACAAATAAAAATGAGAGGCAGCTGTTGCTGATAGTGTGATATTCATCTTTTGGAAACAAATTCACCCCACTGCTATAAATTATGCCTGGAAAAAAAAAGTGTTGGTGGTGGGAAGGAGTTGGCTACGTCTCCTATGCTGGCAACTCAGAGCGATGAATCTTGAAATAACGGTGTCAACCTGTCACTGATTTCATGTGACTCTGTGGATTTATCTAAAGAAACACAGGCGCGTAGACACACACACACACACACACACACACACACACACACACACGTCTCCTTGCAAAATCCAATAAAGGCTAGAAGCCACAAGCTGAAAGCTGAGTGGCTGTAGGGACTCAGTGGTCCCTGTGCCCTGGGGCGTGGCGCCAGCACGGGCCTGTGGTCCTCTTTGCAAGTGGGTCCACCTCCTCCCTTTTCCCCATCCCCAAGGCCATTTTGCTTTTTGCTCTTTATCTGGAATAACAATATGACCCCAGTGGGGCTGGGTCAACTGGTCTCACTTTTGCACTCACTGACCCCAGCCTGGGGATGAGCTAAAGCTAACTTAGAGAGCCAGTCTGGGGAGAAAGAGGGTGATTATCCACCCTGGATCCCACTGTGTCCACAGTGTCATAGGGGGAGGCTTAGTAGTGACGCAGGCAGAGGATTCGGCCATGCCCTGGGTGTGAGTGAGGTGGCTGGTAATCACGGGCCCATGTCAGTCACCTTCCTCGCCCCTTGACCAGCTTTCCTAGAAAGGAGTCCAGTTCTGCCCCACTGGCCCTGGTTCACTTCAGGGCCCAGAGCTCCAGGGCTCCAGCCTTTCTCTCCTTGCCTCCCTCCGTTCAGCTAGTTTTCAATTTGGCTTCCAAAAAAAATGGACCAGGGTCCGAGTTAGGAGAGCACCTCTCCTGCCTGGCTCCTGCTTCTCACACCAGGACCAGAAAGTGGCAGAGCCCCCACCGCCCCCTGCCTTGGCTGTCATACCTTTTCTGGCTTCAAAAAGCCGCTTGATATATTTTACAAACTGAAACAGCAATTTAATTCCCCCTGATAGTGGCAATTGTCCATTAGATCTTCCTACTGAGGAGCTTAACAATAATTCCTTTCATCCAACTGCTTGCTTCTTCTTGATCTGAGAATCAATCCCATAAATAGCAGGCAAGAGTTTTCACATTACTCTCCCCCTCCAGCTTTTAGCATTTTGATGAAGATTCTCATCTCCTCTTTAAGCACTTTACAACTTGGCAATTTTTCCCTCTTTGGTTCCTTTAAACAAAATAAAAAAAAAAAAAGAAGAAAGAAAGGGAGGAAAAAAGCATGCTAGCTGTAAGGGTAAGCACAGCCCTTGCATTCTTCTCCCAGAGAAGTGGTCTGTACCCTCTCCTGCTGGGAAGCAGGGAGATGGTGGCAATGACCTCCCACAGTCACCTCCAATCTGCTTTAAAGCAGGTGCTGCTCTGCCCCAGAGACACCACTGGCCTTGTCCTAAATTTCACACTCACCCACAATGGGGTCCTGCTTTTGCCAGTGATGCCTGACTTAGAACATATTTTCCTTTCCCAGGAACCCCCTCCCCTTGTTGCTGCATCCCAGGAATGGGGGTTAGCGGTCATGCCAGTTCCAGTCACTGTAGCCTCTCCCCAGGCCTGGAGCCAGGCCCCCGCCCAGCCCTCAGGCAACTCTCGAACCTGGAGATGCGGTTCTGCCCTCTCTTTTTCATCTCCAGCTCCCTTCATCTCTATCCAAACAGCATGAGTGGGAGAGATGGGGAGGAACAGAGGAAGGAGAGAGCTTGAGGCCTTTCATTCAATTATTTTTCTCCTCTTTTAAACCATCCAGGCCGCCGTGATGGTTGGGGCGGAGGAGGGCCCTCCAGTTCTGTGGGAGCGGCTGGGGTGGATTGCCGGGGCAGCTGGGCACCCCGGCCTGCTCCCCGGGGGCCCATCACGTGCTCCCTGGTCTGCACACACACGCAGAGAAACAAATCTAAAAATGAACCTGGGGACTGAAATCCCCCTCGACAAACCTGATTCCCAGGTTTATTATTATTTGTCGAGAGCTGACAGCAGCCGCTGCTCAGGAACCGAGCTGAGAAAACAACACGGCCTGGGCCCCTGAGGCTCACAACTCAGCAGAGACAGACAAACAGCTCAGCCGCTGGGGACCCCCTGGATGGAAGGAGTGCTTCTGCTTCTGCCGCCCCACCAGTCTGCTCCCTCCCGTCAATCTTCCTCTTCTCCAAGGCCTCGCCAGGGAGGATGGCATACCCTGGGAGCTGGGAAGAGGGAGGGGGGGCAGGAGTAAGGGGCAGGGGCGGGAGCAGCTGATAGAGGCAAGGGACCCTGCAGTGCTCTCAGGTTCTCCTGGAAAGAGAGGATGCTAAGAGGGTGAGCCAGGCCCCTCTTCTCTCTGAGAAGGACTGTACCACACAATCTGGCTGAATGATATCTAGTTCCACATTTTTAAATTACCTCCAGAGGAAAAAAAAAAAACAGTCAAGAGTCAGGGCTGTGGAAGCCAGGGTCCTCTGGGCTCAGTTTACCATTGAAAAGCCCCTCATCCCTGATACTTCCTGACTCAACCAACAGAATCCTCCCTGCTTGGTCTTTGTGATGACCCAGGCAAGCCCTGGAGAAAGAGGAAGGGGGACCAGGTAGAGTTCACGGCAGCGAGGTCAGCTTGGGGGAGGAAAGGACACCAGCCAGGCTGCCTTGACCCTTGGTCCTCACTGCTGCTGGAATAAGAGCAGGTGCCTTATGGGTCAGCCCCGGGGAAGGCAGGATGGCATCTGCCATGTGAGAGGAAGTGATGCTGGACAGTGAGTCCATTCCTGGGCATCACCGCTCAAGCCCCAGCAGAGCAGACATGCCCTCTCCACCTTCTGAGAGATGTTTCCTCCATGCATTTACTGTGCTTCTCATGTGCGGGCAAAGCCTTCTATATTACACTGCTGTGCCTTTTCTTTTGCTCAACAGCCTACACGTCCATGAAGCCTTCCTTCACTTCACCCAGGACGGTCCTCTCCCTGGGAGCCTTGCCACCAAGCCGGAGGGCCCGGTAGCATGATTTAGTGTGATATATGTTTCTATGTTATGGAAAATCTACTTCCTAGCCTCGTGTCCCCTCTTGCCCATGAACCCTATGCTTCCCAGCAGATAAGATCATGGTTTTGCCTTGCATTTCCTTCTGAGGGAAAAAAAGTCTGTGCAGTATGGTTTTACGAGGTCTACATCCTTTTGGAACCTGACTATATATATATAATTGTAATTATACAATCTATATGATACATATATACACATAAGAATTTATATATACATATATATATAATTACAATTTAATGTCTTTGATTTACTGTTAAAATGTAAAACAAATAAATCTGGGAAGGCTAAATCTTTAAGTCCCAGCAGTCATTTACACTTCAGTGAGAATGAGTTTGTTTCCCTGAAGCCAAATTTTTCCAGGGTGTTTGGGAGGAGATGATAATACAGAATTAATAACGACTGTCATGTACTAAGCCCTCAGCAGCCACCAGGCATTATTCTCAGCTTCTTTCATAGATACCCCATTTGAGGATATGAAAACCAAGGCTTGGAGAGGTTGAGAGAGTTTCCAGTGTGACACAAGGCCTGATTTCAGAGTCTGAAGTTCTCACCGAGAAGTCTTGGGGCAGAGGAGGGGAGACCCAGAGGGGGAGCTGAACCCTGGAAAAGGAGCAGGAGCATGACAAGGCTGACTGTGAAAATCCTACTGTCTGCAGTCAGAACACCCAACATGGCTGTCCTTTACCTCCACATGCCTTGAATTTCCAAGAGTCACATGATATCAACACGTCTAGACATCCCTCATTTGCCAAATTTAGGCTTTTGTATCCCATTGAGGGGCACACACTTTATGCCGGGGATGGTGGGGGGCGCTTAAACAGCAACACTTCATGTCTGTCAGCCTTGTCTTCTTTGGACAGCAAAGTGTGTGCAAATGTATTTAAATATTGCATTTGCTCTTATTATTGCATAAAAACGTGTGCAAGATGGAAACCTGAAAGTGCTGATAGCACTGATAAGAAGTCGGGGTCTCATAAACACAATGCCACCCAGGCAAAGATGGAAGCTGCTGGAAGAGGAAGGTCTGAGCCTCCGTCATGGACTTACTGGACTGTGGGTTCAATTATGAAAGGAAAGAACAAAATCAGAAAACAAATATGGAATGAAGGAATATATGTTTGAAGACTGCAGGTGAAAGGTGTGTGTAATGAGAATCTGATCGTGTATCTCAGCTGCGGGGCAGAACCTGGGGAGCTGTGCTAGGAGCAGGCAGGGGCTGTCCATGCCCTCACCCACACCCAGCAGGCAGCTTGGGGCGAGGGCTCTGACTCACATTGGCTGGGGTTCCAACAGTGTCTCCTTCCAGCCCAGCTGGGGTGGGGTGAGGTGGAAGGGAGAGTGCAGTCAGCCTGCTCTCTGTGACTGTCTCTGGTTTTCCAGGGACCACCCACAGTTGCAAAGAAGTCCCTGTTCTGGAAGGAACTATGCCGTGACTCATGGGCTAAGAGGTACCTGGCTGTATCTTTGGAAAGCCTGTCCAAGAGAGCAGTACTGACTTTTTTTTTTTTCAGGTCGGGGTGCCCCACCCTTAGGAAGCATCCCATCCTTGTCACATCTCCTGGCTTTATCCCTCTGCAGAATCCCCTTCCTTCGAACCTTCCTTTCATAGAGGCTTTCTTCCTCTCTCAGCCCAGAGAGCTTCCAGGCAGTGTTCTGATGGGGTGGCCAGTGAAGACACCTTTTTAGGCCAGCAGTGAGGTTATTATCACAGCCTCTGAAGCAGGCAGCAATTCAACGAAGTGCAGAGGACCGAGCTGTGTCTTCCTCCCACTGGCTCCTGACTGTCCCCTGCCAAGCTCCATCCCCCTCAACCTCCAGCCTTGGAAGGGGTCTATAGTTCTCTGGTTTCTAACAAGGAAAACTTTAGTCATATGCCCGCCCTTTCCACTGCACTCAACCAGGGAGAAGTGTTTCATAGCAGCAGCAGAATCTTTGAATAGTAGCAGCTTGTCTGAAAACTATAATTCCCATCAAACCTTAATTCTGCCTTTTGCAATGACACCTCATTCCCGATCATTGCGGTCAGTCTCAGTGGAAATAAAGAGTCTTGTCTTCAGTACAGAATCGTCGTGGACTTGAAGTTCAAGATTGCGCCTCTACTTTCTCTTGGAAGATGGGCCCACTTCTCAGGGCAGGACAAGGACAAGGGAGGAGAGGAGGAAGAGGAGGAGGAGACAGTTTCACACAGTGGACTCTGGCCCTGGGGGACCAATTAGTGGACTCTGACTTAGAACAGAGAATGATCTTCTGGGATCTAAACACTTGTTAATCTGGGTCTTCCAGTGTCTGGCCCGTTCAGGGAGAAGGAGTGAAGCCTCCTGACTCCCAGGTCTAGAGGTTCTGCCCAGCGCAGATTGATCTGGGCTGGCAGATCAATTGATCTGAGGTGTCTGCTGCCAGAGCTGGTCTCTGGGGAGGGGTGGAGGAGTCAGTAGGAATTCTCATCCAAGACGCTGCCCTAAGGGTGCAGGTGGCCTAAGGCCAGGCAGATCCCTGCCATGGGCAGGTCTCTCTGGTCTCTTTTTTAGGGCCTGGCTGTCTCGAGTCAGAGCATCTGCTCTGCAGTATTGGGAAGAGACGTCTGCTGCCTCTCTGTTCTGGAATCATAAAAGTGGAAAAAAGGATCTCACGTAATGAGGCACCTGCTGTGGGGAGGGATTATTTCACTGACAGGGGTTGTGTTTGTGCTGTACATGTGAGCTGAGAAATGTGGGGACAAGGGGGTAGGAGCTGAGGGAGATGAAGAGGAAAGGAGGTCCATGTAAAATGATCACCAAGGAGAGGTCAAGGAGAGAGGTCCCCCAGGGGGACGTTCAGGGGATGCTGAAGAGATTGGAGGGTTCAGGGAACTGTCTGTGGTGGGAGGCTGCTTTCTTCTCACTCCTTAGCTTCTTCCCCAACCCTAGGGGCAGTGTTGGACCCAGGGCTCCAGGAGAGCAGACTGCCAGAGGGCTAGCAGAGCAGTCATGAGGTCTGACTGCTTCCCTGTACAAAGGACAGGTTCCATCCAAGTCCATGCAGTAAGTTGGAGATGGGGTCCTTACAGGAATCCTGCAGTCATTTACTGAGCACCTACTATGTGCCAGCTTCTGTGCTGGGCAGAGGAAATTCAAGAAGGAGAAAACAGAGACAACTGAGTAGCATAGATAAAAATATAATGAAATGAAGCAAGATGGGTGACTTCAGATTTAAAGGGCTCTCAAGAGCTGAATAAGAGAAATGAAGAAAGGACTTCTGTGGTGGCTCAGTGGGTTAAGGATCAGCATTGCCACTGCTGTGGCATGGGTTCAATCCCTGGCTTGGGAACTTTCTTTCTTTCTTTCTTTCTTTCTTTCTTTCTTTCTTTCTTTCTTTCTTTCTTTCTTTCTTTCTTTTTTTTTTTGCTTTCTAGGGCCACACTTGCGGCATATGGAGGTTCCCAGGCTAGGGGTCTAATCAGAGCCACAGCCACAGCAACATCAAATCTGAGCTGCTGAGCTACGTCTGCAACCTACACCACAGCTCATGGCAATGCCAGATCCTTAACCCACTGAGCAAGACCAGGGATGGAACCTGCAACCTCATGGTTCCTAGCCGGATTTGTTTCCGCCGAGCCGCTATGGGAACTCCATGGCCCGGGAACTTTCATACACTGCAGAGCCAGCCAAGAAAAAGGAGGGGGAAGAGTAACGCAAAAAGGAGCAAACAAAATCTCAGGCCTTAACACATAGTGGTGAAATTTTGGAACTTTAAAAAGGAAAGAAAACTAAAAGTAGATTCTCACTGCAAGAGTGTAAATAACAAGTGGTGCAGCAGCACCTTCAAGATCTAAGAGGAAAAGGTTTTGAACGTGGTAGCCCTGAGCTGAGCGTGGCCAGGTTATCAGTCAAGTTTGAAGACAAGGTAAAGTCCGTGTTGGACACGTGAGAACTTGGAGTTTATTTCCCTCCCATCCGTCTAAAAATAACCAGAGGTGGTTTTCCAGCAAAACAAAGAAGTTGGAAGAGGAGGACAACATACGAGAGAGCCGCAGCCCAGGCTGACCCAACGGGAGGGAAGGTGGCCAAGGGACTGTGGGGGCGGGCGTTAACCTGGGGGCTCAGAAGAGTCTAGGCAGCGCCAGGTGGTGAGGACAGGATTGCATTCCCTTTTCTGTGGTCAGATCACAATTTAGTTCTGTAGTTAAATTACATTTCCACCTTACAATCAGTCTCTAGCCAGGATGCAGAGGTAACTACAGTTATTTAACAATAGATTTATATTCTCAATCTTAACATAAAGATAACACATAGATGGTTATACTAAACAGTGTAACACCGTGTGCTATATAAACAGACACACTGTGTTATATATAATACTACAAACTCGAAGTAGACGATATCAAATATAATTTGATCAAAATAATACAAATTGGAAGAATGAGAATGTGTGTTCATTTCCCAAACTTCCACAACAGGGAGTTCATAGATAAACACATACATTAAAAAGAGGGAACTTAATGCACATTATATAATTTATGCACTAAATCACTAAATCAGAAACTGTTTGCAGAACTGACTTTGGGCCATGAACCTAGTGGGTAGAGGTGGGGGAAAGAAAGGAGGCTTTTTATTCTATTTTATTTTTTCAACACTGTGTGCTTTTCCCTCATACACATACTTTACTTTTAATTTTTAAAATAAATCAATAATGAAACATCTATATAAGAGAATATAATGAAGTAGATTAAAAATTATTGTGGCTCAGTAGGTTAAGAACCTGTCTAGTATTCATGAAGATGCATGTTTGATCCCTGTCCTCACTCAGTGGATTAAAGATCTGGCATTGCCTCAAGCTGAGTTGTACATTGCAGATGCGGCTCAAATCCAGTGTTGCTGCGGCTATGGTGTAGGCTGGCAGCTGTGGCTGCGATTCGACCCCCAGCCTGGGAACTCCCATATGCCACAGGTGTGGCCATAAAAAAAAAAAAAAAAGAATGGACTAAGAAGATGTGGTACATATACACAATGGAATACTACTCAGCCATAAAAAAGAACTAAATAATGCAATTTGCAACAACATGGATCAAATTAGAGATTCTCATACTAAGTGAAGTAAGTCAGAAAGAGAAAGATAAACACCATATGATATCACTTACATGTGGAATCTAAAATATTGCCCAACTGAATCTATCTACAAAACAGAAATAGGGAGTTCCTATCGTGGCTTAGTGGTAATGAACCTGACTAGGATCCATGAAGATGCAGGTTTGATCCCTGGCCTTGCTCAGTGGGTTAAGGATCCTGCATTGCTGTGAGCTGTGGCATAGGTTGTAGATGCAGTTTGGATCTTGCATTGCTGTGGCTGTGGGGTAGGCCAGCAGCTCTAGCTCCAATTCAACCCCCAAACTGGGAACTTCCACATGCCACGGGTGCTGCCCTAAAAAGCTAAAAAAAAAAAAAAAAAAAAAAATCAAAACAAAACAATATAGAAACAGACTCATAGACATGGAGAACATATTTATGGTTGTCAAGGGGGAGTAGGAGGGAGTAGGAAGGACTAGGAGTTTGGGGTTAGTAGATCAAACTATTGCACTTGGAATGGATAAGCATAGGGAACTATATCCAATCACTTGCGATGGAACATGATGGAAGATAATGTGAGAAAAGGTGTGTGTGTGTGTGTGTGTGTGTATATGAATAACTAGATCACTTTGCTGTATAGCAGAAATTGACAGAACTTTGTAAATCAACTATAATAAAAACTTTTTTTTTTTAAAAAAGGAGTTGATCTATTTATTTTGACCTGAAAATCTCTGTATTACATAGCCTAGGTTAACAGTATTTAAAACATAACATTAACTGTGTTCAACCAAACACCCAAACCAATAAGACACAGTCCCTGTCTTCAGGGAAGCCCTGTCTGCAGCCCCTTTCTGTATCCTTTGCCTTCCACCAAGCAGCCTTCTTCTTGAACATCTCCCTCATTCAGATTTTTGCAAGACACAGATCTCTTTACGTCTCAGAGAAGAGCTGTCTCATGTGTATTTCGAGTAAAGAATGCAAGCTCTTGACTACAAGTCATCAGGTTAAAGATTGGCCTAGATGAAGCTTCACATACAAGTAACCGGTGGGGGGAAGCCAAGTGGGGAAGGAAAACCTGAGAACTACAGATGTCGAGGCTAAAAGGTCCACCTCCGTCATTCCACGAATGAAGAACATACATGGGGACAGATGGAAGTTTCCTCCATTGAATTAGAGCCCAGAAGAGAGAGAGAGCTGGCCATGTCACCAGCCAGAGGCAGGAAGGCAGCCTGTGAGATGCTGAAGGCTGGAGCCCAGGCCTGATGCCAAGGCCCCACTGAGTGACCCATGGGAGAAGGTGGGGTGTGAGGGGCTGGGGTCCACTTCAGGAGCTGCTCAGGGTGCAGATGGCTTGACTTTGAGAGGAGACCTGGAGAAATCGGACCAGATCATGCTTCCTTAGTGTCCATGGAAGCTGAAAAGAAGCCGCTCCGATGGGGGCAGGGTGGAGGATGTTGGGGAGGGGGTTGAGGAGGAGCTGTCACCACATGCCAGGCTCAAGTGAGGTGTTGTCTGCTATGTTATCGCATTTAATCCTCACACAAGCCCTGTGGGGTAAATATTATTTTACCAGTAACATGAAGATGGCGAGGGTTAGAAAACTGAGGTCACATAGTTTGCCCCAAATCCCACAGTTGGCGAATGGCAGAGCTAGAATCCGAGGCTGGGCTGGCCTGTTCCCAAGTCTCTGCTCAAGGAATCAGAGGGTGTCAATACTTATGTGGTGGCTAAGACAAGAAGTGTCCTTCTCAAAAGTGTCCCTCCCATACATGTGTGGTAGCTAAGAGAAGTGTCCTTCCCAAACTGGGGTACAGCAAACCCTGCCCCCTTCCTGCACCCTAACTATGAACTCAGCCCCTCTACCCAAGCTGTGAATATCCAGGCACATCGGCTGGTTCTGGGGGACTAGGGTTTATGTTGGCCCAACAGGACTCTGAAAACTCCCCCTTGGAGAAGAGGAACAGCAACTGAAGTTCCTTTCCTCCCAGCTCTGAACACTGACATTGCCTCTGAGGACACAGAGCCTGTTGTGTTGGCCATGGAGGGAGATGACTGGGTGGGAGCAGGAGCACAAGGAAGAGGAGAGAGGCTAGAAGCCCGGATTCCCTCCACCGACCCCCAAGGGCACACTCATCGCTCTCACCCTTCCCCCAAGATGCTCCCCTGGCTCCCTCAGCTCCCCCACATCTCCCTAGGTACCTCCACCCCCACTGAGCCTCTGACTTTAGGGGGAGGTAGGCAGGCCCCGGAGAGTATGTATGTCAGTTAGGGGTTGTCGTTGACACGTGGAGATCATTAACGAGGCTTATTTTTAAATTGTAATTGCAAAATGTAAATGCTCCCCAAACTGATGTGTAATTGCTACCCCCTCCACCCCAGCCCTTCCCCTCTGGTGCCAGCTTTGCAAGGAGAGAATTAGAAAATAAAAAGGGGGTGGATTATGTAAGCAAAATGATTTTAAAAAAAGAGAGCGAGAGAGCTAAGAATTTAAGTGAGACAGCTGGCAGCTCCTCTGATTGCCACACTTCCAGCATTAGCTGCAAAAATTGTCCTTGCCGACTGCACCCACCCAAGCAACAGTGTCAACTGTATTCAGTCCAGACTGGCACTCACTTGGCAAGATGGTTCAATAGTCAGAGTGTGCGTGTATGCACGCATGTGTGTGTGTGTGCATGCATGCGTGCCTGTGTGTATGTTGCGGGGGGGGGGATGGTCAGGGTGACATCTGAGATGGCCTCTATCTTATCTACAGAAGCTGTCCATTCTACAGAAAGACACAATCCACAGAGGCGTTAGCAGTCCGTCAACCCATGTCCATCCTTCCCTACCTTCCACCATGTAGGGACAGTGGGGCACCTCCTTTCTCAGGCACTGCCTGGCACTGGTAGCATCAGCCAGGGAAAGAGGGAAAGAGGACTCTGCCCATTGAACTTCCTCTGGAATAGGTGGCTTGGCAGGAGGAAGCCCATTCGCTTGCAGGCCCAGAGATGTCACTGGACTTGGGTCACAACACCTGTCCACACTGTTCACCAGCAGTCTCTAACTCTTACTCCCACTTTTTCCTTTTACCATCCCCTCACTTCTTCAGGCCCTCGCCACAGCCATGGTCTACAGTGAACTCCTTTCCACGTCCCTGTGCACAGGTTCCAAAGACTGTTGAAAAGATTGTCCGCCTTTCTCCCACGTGGGCATCACTCAACCCATACTTGAGTGAAACCCTGAGTCCTGGGATCTGCCCTTTTCCCTAGAGCCCCAGCAGGCTCTCCACCCCATAACGCACACACAACACAGAGCTCCCCAAACACCCAGAAGGCACAGGAAACAAGGTGACCACAGCCAGTTCTGCCACAGGCAGAGGTGAGGTCCTCTTGAGTCTCTGTGGCTTTGCTAACTACCTGCCTGGGGAGCTGGACCTACGGACAACTCTTGCCTTCTTGCTTCCCCTCCCTCTCTGGAGGGAAACTAGCTTTTGTGAGGAATTTGGTCAATGGATATTGCCCCCCAAATGAAGCCTGGGAAATTGGAAGGTAATGGTGGCCCTGAGACCTCAGGGAAACTGACAAAGTCTGAGGCAGGGTCCTTGGGAACTGGGGCCCAATCTCACCACTATGGAGTCAGCCCTTGTCATGGCCTACTGAAAAGAAAAAAAGGCTTGTTTGGGATAATTGGATGTCTAAATCCTGGCCTATGCTGATACTTAGGTCTGTGAGATCATGAAGTTACTTAAGGGGATTAAAAAAAAAAAACCCGGATCTGATAAGAGGATTAAGTAAAATTCTCTATTCAAAATGCTTTATACATTATAAGGAACTAGTTCTCATCGTCAACACAAACACCTGGGATGCAGCGTTCTCTGTATTCACCAAAAACACTTGGGGTGCAGATTCCTTACAAATCAAGATCTCTGGCATGAGGTCCAGGAACTGAAGTTTTCACAACCCGCCCCACCTGGGGTGGGGGATAGGCTTGCCCCTAAGGGCTGTAAAGCATCAGTGTCATCAGTGTAAGCAACAGCCCCTCCATCTGTATCCGTAGCAGTTTACTGTTCGTGGAACACAGAGAAGAGAGAGGTGCACAGGGACAAGGCAGAGTACCGAGAAAGAGTACCGAGTTGCGTTTTCTAAGGCTGTGTGTGCTAAGTGTCAGCGAAAGTTATGGACTGGTTCTCAAGGTTTTCAGGAGAAAAGATAATCTGCCTGGAGGGTTTAACTATGTGTTAAAGGACAGAGAAGCATTTCTTACTGTTCGGGTGATCCTGGCGGCCTCAAGGATGGCCCTCAGGAGACTCACTCCCTTCTTCTCACTTCCAGCTGGGCCAGAAGTTCTTCCTGTGGGCTGGAGCCAGCGCACCTGCAAGGAAAGGTGGCGCAGCACTCAGAAGGGGAAGTTGAGACGCCGAGAGAAAAGGGACCCGGATCTGTGCCCCCTCCTCCCAGGCAGGTGGTAAAGATATGCATTCCGTGTGCCCTGCCAACCTCCTGCCACATGGCCATTCAAGCCCCTCTCCTCGCTGGCTGCTTAGACCCCCTGAACCCTGTTAGACCCCAACTCTTGTCATGGTGGGAAGTGCCACGTGGTCCCCAGTCTGGTCCCCTGGCACCAGGTGTACAGGCAGTCCTCTCTTCCCACGAGTGCAGGCAGGTCCCTGAGAGATTCGGGGTCCTGGGGAGCCACAGCTGGCTTTATTTCAAACTGTAGGGAACTCAGAGAAAGGGCAGCAGTTGTTCCAGTGTGTGGATGAGTTTTGGATGCTTCCCCCGTGGGCAGGCTTTGCCTGTGGGCTGGACACTGACTGGGGGGGAGGGTGCCTGCACGTCAGCAGTCAGGAGTGCAATGGACCCAAAGCAGGGGAGGACAGCCTTGGCCTAGAGGGGGCTTTGGCTGTATGACTTATCTATTTACTTTTAAAATGAATGAATTTTGTTTCTCAATATTTGAAATGGACCGAGGTGTCCAGAAATGAGGTTGGTGGTCAGCACTGGCATAAGGCCTGTCTTGACTTGTCTCAAACACTCACATCAATTTCTCCTTGTGGGTCAAGTTGCTCATTTGACTTCACTGAGGCTGCACTTCCAGCCAGAATGGCAGGGTTGTGGGATGGGTGGAGGGGGCTGCAAGTTCAGGGCAGTATCGGGGAGCACCTCTAGCCCAGGGCCCCAGTCCCACAACCAGAGGTAAACTCATCTTTAACATTCACAGTTCCTTCCTAGTTAACACCATCTTAGTCTCCCTGTAAAAACACATTTGCACCTCAGTAAAGAATGTAATTAACTAGTGACATGACAACAGGAGGAGCTAAACAGTGGCCGGGCTGGGAGCTGCAGTGGGAAATGGAAATTCAGACACTTGCCTGAACAAGACTTTCCCACTTCCCTTTTGGGGCACGTGTGTGTGTGTGTGTGTGTGTGTGTGTGTGTGCGCGCGCGCACACGCGCTCCAGTGTGTGCTCATGCTGCTGGGAGCTGAGGGTGGCAGAGACACAGCATCCGGACCTGAGGGGTGTCATGAATTCCTGGCTGCAGGGAGAGGAGGTGTGGGAGCTGGGAGATAGGATAAGCTAAGAGGGACTCCAAGGGCAGGCAGGGTGGCTAATAAATTTCCATTAACAAAATCTCTCTGGGTTGAAACAAAACCCCCTTCCCCACCCTGGGCCCAGATTCTCCCAAGCGGAGATGATGGATATGAGACGAGTTCAAAGTGGCAGGAGGCTGCCCCCTCGCCGCCCCCCAGGCTCTCACCATTGTCACCCTGGGGTAGCCACAGGGAGGGACTCATGTGATTAGAGCTGAGGATAAGGATGCTGTGGGTACCAGGTACTCCTGGCCCAGCCCTCTCCTCCTGTTCCTCCTTCACTGGCCTTGTCTATGACTCTGTGAGTGATTCCTGGTTCCCTAGCCCCCAGGGAGCAAACCCAGGTTGGGAAGAGGGGAGAGGGGAGAGTCTGCTTCCTCCCTCCCTGAGCCTACCTCGTGTTGCCTCACCCCTCCCCCACTTCCCATCACTTTCCAGTCCTGGTGAAAGATGGTCTCCCTCCTTTCCATCCCAGGAACACACTTCTAGAAGGACCTCATCCCTGGCCATGCTGGCTATGCACCTCTTCATCCCCATTGTCCCCTCTGTCAGCCCCTCCAGCTTGTTAGCCCCCTCCAGCTGAGCTTCCTAGGCAGACAGGTTCATCCTGCATCCTTCCAGGGCCTTGTAACATGCCAGCCACTGTCCGGGGTGGGCTCACAGCTGGGTCATCTCTTCCTCCAGAATTTTCAGTGGCTCCTTGCTCATAGGCACTTATAGGTAAGTGCTCAAGATTGCACTAAGCAAGTATGGTCTGGCCCCTGAATGCCTCCTGGACTCAGCTCTCACCGTGACTCCTGGACTCTCTACCCTCCATCCAAACGCATCCCTGTCCATCCTCCATGCCTGTCCCACAACCTCCCACTTCTCTCGCTGCCCCAGTTTGACATTCCTACAAGACAAGACCCTTGCCACCCTTCAGTGTTCTGCTCAAACATTCTGGCTTTCTCCTCTACAGCCAGACATAATTTTACCTCCTCCCTGTTTCCAAGTAACATGCTGTTTGTCATCCTCTGAAAGCTCTCACCACATTCTGTTTCATGCTATAGTTAATCTTAACGCACCCCTGTCTCTTTCCAAACTGAAGGCTCCTCATGGGCAGAGACCCTGTCTTATATCTGTATAATTTTTCAGTGTTCGTTAAGTACTTTTCATATGTGATCTTCGTCAACTCTTACAACAATCTTTAGAGGGCGATATTTTAATATAATAATGTAATCTGTATTATCTTTGCAAAATAGTATATGCTTATTGTACAAAATAGATAAAAAAGAGGGAGAAATTTTTAAGTTAGTTGTAATCCTATGGCACAAAGATAGCCACAGTTAAATACATAGAGTAAAACTCTTCTTTCTTCAAAACAGACCAAACTTACGGTTACCAAAGGGGAAACTGGGGACAAGGGGGGTAAATTGGGAGGTTGGGGTTGGCATATGCTATTACTTTATACAAAATCGATAAATAACAAGGAGCTACTGTATAGAACAGGGAAATCTACTCAATACTCTATGATGGCCTATATGGGAAAAGAATCTGAAAAAGAATGTATATACATGTTAATATATTATATATATATGATTCACTTTGTTGTATACCTGAAACTAACACAACATTGGAGTCAACTATACTCCAATAAAATTTAAAAAATGAAGCATAATCTAACCTTTGGGGGAAAAAAGTATCATACTATACATACTGTTTGTTCTGTAAGCAGCCTTTTTAAATTTTTTTTTAGGGCCGCACCTGCCGCATATGGAAGTTCCCCCGCTAGGGGTCGAATTGGAACTGCAGCTGCTGCCCTATGCCACAGCCACGCAGGATTCAAGCTGAGTCTGCGACCTACGCTATAGTTCACGGCAATGCCAGATCTTTAACCCACTGAGCAAGGGGAGGGACTGAACCTCCATCCTCACAGATACTATGTCAGGTTCCTAACTGGCTGAGCCATAACGGGAACTCCTATAGGCCTTTTATATTTAGCAACATACCATATAAGGGAAATATACACTATAAGCTTAGTGACTATATGTCATTCCATTTATGGGTATACTACAATTATCCAGCCAAATGTCTATCATTTGTTGTTTAGATTATTTCCTGGTTTTGCTATTATAAACAAATAATGCCCCTTCTTGGAGCTGAGTTTTGCTCCAAACTTGATCATTGTCTTATTAGGATAAGTTTCTAGATGTGGAGTTGCCAAATCCAAAGGTATGTTCACTTTAAAGAATTTTTACAAATTACTTGCAGAAGGTCACACCGATTTACATGGTATCTACAGTTTATGAGAAACTGCCTTTTTCCCTGCCAGGTAGTTGATCCCATTTTATCGAGGTGGATAATGAGGCTTAGGAAAGTCAAGCCCTGGGCTTGCCTAAGAAAACAGCCAGTGAGCGGGATGTCTTCTGACTCCAGACATTTTGATCTTCCAACCTCCCTACTTCTCTTTGCTCTTATATTTCTTACCAGTCCAAGGGGAGAGACTGCAGCAGTAAGTGCTAAGTAAATGTTGAGCTTCCCGAAGGACAAGGCAGAGGTGATGTGCCCTGAGCTATGAGTGGGCCCTTCTTGGGGGCTCTGCCCAGGTCAGCCTTCCCTGCCTCGTTTCCCCGGAATCTGAGACCCATTTTGGCAGAGAAGACCTCTGCTCTTGGGGAGCTTTTTACTTTTCCCTCCTCCCCTCTTCTGGGAAGGTGCAAATGGCTTCAATTTCCCCTCCATGTATTAAGAACCTACCTTGTGCTAGGGCCTAGGCATGCAAAGATGAAACACACACACACACACACACACACACACACACACACACACAAAGAGAGAGAGAGAGGAGAGAGAGAGAGAGAGAGGAGAGAGAGAGAGAGAGAGAGAGAGAGAGGAGAGAGAGAGAGAGAGAGAGAGAGACTCTCCCTGCCTTTAAGGTGCTCAAGGTCTAGCTGATAAGGAAATAACTGTACCCTCTCATATGTGGACGATGCTGTTTCTGGCTGTTGGCCTCACTGCCCCTCCTCTGCCAAAACCCAGTGTCAGGGGCAAGGGACAGGGTCCAGGTCAGGGTTGTAGAAGGAGAAAGCCCTGCCTGCCTGGCGTGTCCTGCAGCTCCTCCTTCTGATTGTGTCCCTTCTGGCACTGGGGCTGGAGCTCCCTCCCCACGTCCTGCTGCAGGCACTGTTTTCTACCTGTCTTTCTGCTTTAGCTGTATCTCTCCCCCTGCCCCTACCCCTAAGATGGCACTGAGGCATGGAGCCCCTGAGAGGAAGCACACCAGTTTGGGAAAGAGAAGCCAACCCTTGCCCCACTCAGGGACTACTAAATACACAGTTGAGAGAGGAAGGCTGGTCCCAGGTGACGGCAGCCTGCTCCATGCAGGGCACTGCTTCAGGGCTACAATGCACACAGATTTCCCCTCTCCCAGAACTGACAACTCCCTCATTCCTCCCAGCCTAGAGAAAGCTTCAAGGCAGAAATGCAGCCTGTAATCTCTTTCTGTCACTGACAGCTAGTTATTCCTCGGAGCATAACGAGGGCAACTCACAAGACAGAAGGCCCTGAGGAGGATGAAAGGTAGTCTAGGCCGGGGGATGAGGAAACTGCCCATAGTCACGGCCACCCTCTTCCAGACTCATGCCCGCCTCACCCCATGGAGGGTCCTGGGCGTGCCTTTTTAGATCTTGCCAGAGAAAGTCCAGCCAACTCCCTTTTGTCACCATACGAAGTCCTCCTCCAGAGAAGGCAAGCAGCCCACGACACTGCTGCCCTGATCCTGAGGCTGGGCTGGAGCCCCAGTAACAGGTGGCCAGACAGGCAGAGAAACAGAGAGACAGAGAGAGGGATGGGTGGGAAGACAGGCCTATGTGACTGATGGCTCAGATGATTCAGGGATGAGGCAGGAAGCAGGACCTTTCTCTCAAAGATAAAGTCCCTCTGTTCTCACAAGATTCCCAAGAAATGGAAACGCCCCACCCCTGCACTTTAGCTCTGATCAGGCCCCTCCCAGGCTCCTCAAGGCCATTTTAGCAGGGCACCCTCTGACCTCTGACTGTTTAGCCAACTTGACTTAGACTTTCCTCAGTTGAACAGAACTTCAGTGAAGACTGAGCCTCTGGAGTCTCTGGCCAGAAGCCCAAACCAAAGACTTGCCCCCTGTCCAGTTTAGGGGAGTTGCCCCACCTTGGAATCTAACCCTGGAGCAAAAAACACTGAAGGTTTTGTCCCCATTGGCCTAAGAGCTGTCCTTTCGCTGAAGACCCTCCCAGGGCCATTCTTGCATAAGTCCAGCAAAAGGAAGTGTGGTTTGCCTACCAGGACCCTAGAGCCTTTCCCGAAGGATTTAGGCTCCTCCCACCTCCCTGCTGGGGTGAGCAAGCTGAGGAAGCAGGCAGCTCTGCCACTAGTTTGCCCTGTGATGGTGCACAAAACCCTTTGCCTCTGAATTCTGTCCCATCACCATCATCATCAATCTTCATCTTCACTGTCTGTAATCAAGAGGCTGGATCTGACAATGTGACCCCATTCTCTGATTGCTCTTGATCAGGGACTGACTCCACCTGTCCCTGAGAAAGTCTCAGCTTCACCAGAGCCATGAGGCCAATCTCAAAGAGACCAGGTTCCAGGGTTTTATCCCTGGTCCAGGAACTTCCGGATGCCATTGGTGAGGCCAAAAAAGAAAAAACAAGAGAGAGGGGACCAGGTTCCAATTCTCTAGGAAGGGAGGGCCTCCCTGGAGGCTAATAGAGTTTACAGACTTGTTTGTGCTAGTTCTCTCCTGCTCAAAAATCTGTCATGACTTGCCAGGACCTACAGAGACAAAAATCCCAATTTTTTAGTCTCCTTTCCTTTTTTAAATTTTTATTTATTTTACTTTTTGGCTGCATCCTCAGCATGTGGCAGTTCCCAGAGGCCAGGGATGGAACCTTTCCCACAGGTATGACCCAAGCTGCAGCAGTGACAATGTCAGATCCTTAACCCACTGCGCCACCTGAGAACGTCTCTTAGCCTCCTTTCTTGGCATTTAATCAGTCTCAGCCCACCTCTCTTAGCCAGTCCGTTGGTCTTTTAAATTTAAGCCTTCCCTCCAGCTGCCCCAGGCTGCCCTTGCTCACAACTTAGCACACACTATGTTCATCTGCATCTCCTCAATGGCATCATAAGTGTTTGAGGACAAGACTGGGGTCTTCAGTCTCTCTTAGGCCTCCTGTATATACCTAGGTCAGCACTAGGCCCACATAGATCATTGTCACTATCATTCTTGTCACATGAAGGGAACCCACCACTGGAAAACACCAACTCGGATCAATGCTTAACCAGTTCAACTAGACAAGTTGGCTTCGAACCCTAGAACCTCATCTTCCTACATGACCACCCAGCTCCCAGGGTGTTCACTGGGATTTTGTGGTATTGCATCAGACACGTGATGTGCTCGGCAGATGATAAAGGACTCAGCACTGACATGGACTAAGCCAGTAATATATGGGACTATCATTGTTAAGACAATTATCTTTTTCTTTTTTTTTCTTTTGTCTCTTCTAGGGCTGCACTCTGGCATATGGAGGTTCGCAGGCTAGGGGTCTAATTGGAGCTGTAGCCGCTGGCCTATGCCACAGCCATAGCAATGCCAGATCCAAGCTGCCTCTGCGACCTACACTACAGGTCACGGCAACGCTGGATCCTTAACCCACTGAGGGAGGCCAGGGATCGAACCTGCAACCTCATGGTTCCTAGTCGGATTCATTAACCACTGAGCCACGAAGGGAACTCCAGACAATCATCTTAATAATGGTTGATTTGCAAAGTCATACTCATCCTTCACAATTCAACTCTGTAAAGTTTTCTCTCAGTGCTGCCCTACCCCACACAGGCAAGTCATTCCCTCCTTTCCGCTCCCTTAGTAACTGGGACTGTGTCTCTTATAAAGTCCAAAGTTCTTAACCATGAACTCCAAGCTGTATCTCACAAATTATTGTAATGTATTCCTATAGGTGTCCCTCCCTTAAGATCTGAGCTTCCTAAGAAGGCGATCCTCACCTTGATGCCACCAGCTCTAGGCAGCTTAGAGCATCCTATGCACAATTCTCTTGGAACTTATTCTATGAAATTGTGACTGTCTCTACCCCACTACATCATATGATCCTAAACTGAGTGTTTAGAGCCTAATGTATATTTTGTACATATTAGGTAAATAAATATACATTGACTGAATAAAGGGGTAAACAAATGTACATATTCACCAGAGCATGCATATAACATATGACACACAACATGCTAATATCCCTTACAAAGAGCTGTGTTACCCAGTTTATTATTTAATTCTTGCAAAAACTCTATAAAGGAGGTACGATTAGTCCTATTTTTATGTTGTGAGCCGTACGGGAAGTCCTGATTAGTCCTATTTTTAAATGGGGGAACTGAGGTTAGAAAAGTGACTTGCCCACGATCACAAAACTGGTTAAGGGGTGACATGAAAGGGCAGAGCCCAAGGGTGGCCTCCTCTGCACCCCTGCCCACCTGCCCACCTGCCTTCCCAGCCAGGGAGAGGCTGAAAAGAGGTTGAACTGCTTCTGCTCCACCTCACTTGAGAAATAAACAAGAATAATTCCTCTTCTCATCACTTGGTGAGTCGGTGACATTTCGTTTGACAAGGAATCTAGGAAAAGCCTCTCCTGGGACTAGTTTTGGGACTAGGCTGTGATAATATTGCTTTATTGAAAAAGGATGCTAGGGACTGAGCTGCAGATGGCCTTTTACATGGAGTAATTTATGCAGGAAATGAGAAACACTTTTTTTTTTTTTTAAAGAAACACACATTGATCTACACATGGTCGCAAAGATAGACGTGATGACAACACACACACACACTCAGTCCCAGAGACACTGTCACAGACATGCAAAGGTACAAATTCCAGTTCCAGTTCTCGGTCATCATCATGGCCACACACCCTGTAAAACACCAAAAGACTGCTAGTGGGATCAATTCAGAGCCCTGTGGACACACCCATGCAAAACAGTCTAATGGCTGTGACTTCCCTTTCCCTGTCTTTCAGGGGAAATAGCGATTTTCCCACACATATAAATGTTAGTCATTAAGGAACACATAAGAGGCATGGCATTGAAGAAATTAATCTCTCCCTGCCCTTCTCAGGGCCCTGTCCCTTCCTGCAATGATCACACTGTGTTTGGAGAGACTGTCATTGGATGAGCTGTGCCCCAGGCACAAGTTCCCACTCCAGGATTCACACTGAGTGGCGTGCCTCACCGTGGTTTATCATAACCAGCTCCTGGAGGACAACACAAGAACCATCGCGAGGCTGGGAAATGAAATGTCTGTACATTTCTCATTCAGATGCCTCTCAGAAATAATCTCAGGAGTTCCCGTTGTGGCTCATTGGGTTAAGAACCCAACTAGTATCCATAAGGATGCCGATTCCATCCCTAGCCCCACTCAGTGGATTAAGGATCCAGCATTGCCAAAATCTGTGGTATAGGTCTGATTTGGTGTTAGCTGTGGCTATGGTGTAGACCGGCAGCTGCAGCTCCAATTCAGCCCATGGTTTAGGAAATTCCATATGCCGCGGGTGTGTCCCTAAAAACAAAACAGAACGAAACAAAAGAAATAACCTCAGATATGAAAGGAATGGGAAAAGAATTTTATTTAAAATGTCCCCCTCCCTAGGCTGAAGGGTTGGGATTCAACAGGACAACTGAATGTCAAGAATTCCCCTTCAGCCAGGGTGATGGTGACCTGGGGTGAGAGAGGCATCCAGCACCCCTGTGTTTGTGGAGTCAGCAACTGAGAAATTCAGAGAGCCAGGAACTGCACCAGCAGCCAGAACACCTGGTTTCTATGCATAACTCTCCTGGATTAGCTTGGGACATAAGTATCACCACCTGGTCCTCAGTGTCTTCATCTGTAAAGTGAGAAGGTTAGGGCAGGATGGTCACTTCTTCTGTGGTCTCATCAGGAAACCCTGTTCTGCTTGGCCAAGTGCTCAGGAGGCTTCACACACCTCTCCATACACACAGTGGTTATACATCTCAAAGCATGTCCAACCACAACCATTTGCTTTTTTTTTTTTTTTTTTTTGCTTTTAGGGCTGCACCCATGGCATATGGAAGTTCCCAGGCTAGGGGTCCAATCAGAGCTACAGCTGCAGGCCTATATCCCAGCCACGGCAATGCCAGATCCTTAACCCACTGAGCGAGGCCAGGGATTGAACCCACATCCTCATGAATACTAGTCTGATTCGTTTCCACTGAGCCACAATGGGAACTCCCACACAACCATTTGCTTTTTGCTTGAGCTTAAGAGTAACTTTGTAAAACTGATAGTTCTGAGATCGATATACGCATTTTACAGATAGAACAATCAAAACTGAAATTTCAAAAGTATCTTGGCCAAAGCCACAAAAAGAATCAGTATTAATTTAAATTATATGAAATTCAAATATTCACTTGGACCTCACTTCCTATTACAAAGGAAAAAGATACACAACATATCTTGGGAACCTTGACATTGGCTCTGGAAAATATTTGTTTCTACTGCCTAGGTTGGACTTGTTAAGTAATAACTGTGATTTCAAAGCTTCTGCTGCCTCTCTGCATAGCTTAGGGTGGAGGCCCAGGGCAGATGTTCTTTCATTTAGGAAAAAGATTTAATGTCTTCTGGCCATTAAAGGGAAGGCCAGGCCTACTCTGGGAGGGGAAAGATGAAAGAAAAGGGAATTCACTTGTTATTCACTCATTCAACAAATGTTTATTGAGTGTCTGCTATGTGCCAGGAACTGTTCACAATTGTTAACAAAAAAGATAAAAATCTCAGCATTCATGGGGTTTACATTCTGGTCTGGGTGGAGATGGGAGTGGTAAACAGACAATAACAAGATAATAAATAGAATATACGGTGTCAGATAACAAGGGCAAGAGAGAGAAGGAAAATGAAAGGGAGTAGAGTATGAGGAATTGAGAGTTCCATCATTAACTTCCTGGTGAATCTAGGCCAGAGTCTTACAAAGATGGAGGAGCATAAAACTCAGAGCAGAAGGGAGAAGAAAGAAGGTGTTTGTTGGGAGAAGAGGTAAAAGGGTGGCCGGACAGACTGTGCAGGAGAAAACAGAGAGAAATTCCTTCTGTGGGGACAGGAACGGCATCTGAAGACCTTATCTTGTTATCACCTAAGTGGAGTTTAACTTGTTCTGCTATCTGCTGTAGAGCCGGAGGCCCTCTGGCATCTCCGGGGATGGGGACCAGTGGCACTTGCCTTGGCCACAAAGTTTAAGGGGGAGTCCAAAACTTCAGTAATAGAAAGGAAAACAGGACCTATAACAGTGCCCTGGCTGGACACATTATATAATTCAATGACAAAGCAAGCGTAATACTATCCTACCATCATTTAAATGTAGATTTGGGGCGGGGGGGGGGGGGGGGGGCAGTTCTCATTCTTATTTTGGCCTTGCCAAAAAAAGTTCCCATGCTAGGGATCGAACCAGAGACACAGCAGTGACAACACCAGACCCTTAACCCACTGAGCCACCAGGGAACTCTTTGATGTTTTGTTTATCACACATTTTTGTCCTTAATTTTGATTTTTTAAAAAGTAGTACATTAAAATGTTGTTCTCTTGATTGTTGAGCTTGGGGGCACTCCTTTAAATGTTATATCTTGGGGGAGTGAGCCTGGTAGGCCTAGCCCTCCCATAAGTAAAAATGTACCTACACAGTAGCTTTGTTATAAAGAGAAAGGGCCCCCGCCTACAATAGGACAGCTATGCAGGAAGGGTCGAGGAGGCAGCTCAAGCAGCACACAGGACGGAGGGAGAAAGGGCAGCAGGACTTACTCTGGGTAGGACCCTAAAGCAAGACAAGACCAGGAGAGGAGTTCCCACTGTGGCGCAGTGGAAACAAATCCGAATAGTATCCATGAGGATGTGGGTTCAATCCCTGTCCCAGTTCAGTGGGTCAGCAATCTGGCATTGCAGTGAGCTGTGGTGTAGGTCACAGATGTGGCTCGGATCTGGCATTGCTCTGGCTGTGGTGTAGGCTGGCAGCTGTGGCTCTGATTTGACCCCTTGTTTGGGAACCTCCATATACCATGAATGGGGCCCAAAAGAGAAAAACAAAAAACAAAACAAAAACAAAAACAAAACAAAAACCAGGAGAACCTACATACCCTTCCTCTCTTGGACTTGGGGAAGCAGGACCTTTGGCAGCATAGGAAGAAATCCCCAGTTGTTCTCTAGGGAAACGCACAGGAAAGGTGGGCTTGGGGGACACCTGGGTGGTGGCCAATGGCTAACTGCTCCTCCTCCCAGCTCTGCAGCCAGGGGTCCGCCACAATGATTAAGTCCATCTATGCGGAGCTCAGGGGCTGGAGTTGCTGGGCAGCCTGGGCTCTGCCGGGATGAGACCCTGACCAGCAGCCCTGCCCAGTCGGAAGGGGTGGGAGGGTGGTCACTAGCGGCCTTCACTCTGTTGCAGGAAGGGGGACCCCTTCCAGGACCTGAGAATGGGCTCTTGACTAACACTGGAAATGAATTGTTGGAGGAGACACACGTGCTGACAAAACAAAAGACTTTACTGGCAAGGGGTGCCTGGGCAGAGAGAAGCAGGGCGAGGGAACCCAGAGAACTGCTCTGCCCCAAGGCTCCCAATCTCCGGTTTTATGGGATCAGGGTTAGTTTCTGGGTTGTCTCTGGCCAATCATCTGGCTTGGCTCATACTTGGTATGGCTCAGGGTCCTTCTTGGTGGCGCGTGTACCTCTCAGCCAAGACGGATTCCAGTGCCACAGACCCTGGGAAGTTGGCTGTCTCCTCCCTCCTATTGGCCCCTCCCAAAGGCTCCAGGTTAGTCTGTGGGGCAGCACTGGGTTCCTTACCCTGGCCTCTTGCTGGGAGACAACTGTGCAAGCGGCTATTGTCGTGTGTGACCAAGGTGGGCAGTTTTGGTCAATGGTCCCCTAAGAGCTCTGTGGGAGAGGAGCTGGTAGCGGTCCACAGTGTCTGCCCACAAGAGCGTAAGCCTCCTGAGGATAGGGAGTGGGGTGGGGTGGGGGGGTGGGAGGCGTGCGTCCAGAACAAAAGGGAAGATTCTATAGAGGAGGCCAGTGCTGGGGCACAGCAGCCCTCAGCTGCAGACCTGCCGCCCACAGCCAGTCCACTTTCCTCGCTGCTGCTGCCTGCTTCTCTCCAGTGCCCTCCAACTCTAGGAACTTAGATGACTCACTCCTGTGTTCAAGAACATTCTGATTTTTTTTTTTAAGTCAGATATTTGAGACCTCTCATAAAATGGCTCCTACAAAACTTTCCAGGTCTATGTCTCATCCTCCCTTTCCATCCTCCAGGTTAGGGGCTGGCAAACTACATGCAGGCCCAATCCTGAGGCTGCCGGTTTTTATTTTATTTATTTTTTTATTTTATTTTTGTCTTTTTAGGGCCACGCCCATGACACATGGAGATTCCCAGGCTAGGGGTCGAATTGGAGCTGTAGCCACCAGCCTACACCACAGCCACAGCAACATGGGATCCGAGCCATGTCTGCAACCTACACCATAGCTCACAGCAACGCCAGATCTTTAACCCATTGAGTGAGGCCAGGGATCGACCTGCAACCTCGTGGTTACTAGTCGGGTTTGTTAACCACTGAGCCACGACAGGAACCCCCAGTTTTTTTTAAAAAAGTTTATTGGCACACGGCCCTGCCCATTCCATCACTAGGCCTGTGGCTGCTTTCCACGACAACAGCAGAGTTGAGTAGCTGAAACACAAAACTTTCAATATTTATTGTCTGAAACATTTCACAAGAAGTTTGCTGAGCTGGTTGAGGGTTCAGGTAAGCTGTGCTCATCCTCTCCTGCACGGACTCCCCTCACTCACGTTTCTGGGCCTGCACTGGTTCTGCTCTCCAGGATCAAGATGCCATTTCCTGCTCTAGTAGCTGAAAGCCAGCTCATTTTTCAAGGCCTCAGCTTAAATATTATTCACGCTGGGATGTAGCCTCAGTTCCTGCAGAGAATTGCTCACACCTCTGTACCACCGTGGCACACTGTTAAGGTGACCACATAACCAATCACCCAAACCTGAACAGTTTTGAAGGGGAAGGAGAGCATGATTAATAATAACACAGAAACTAGAGGCTTCAGCTGAGACTGTCCCAGGTCAACCCAGCAGTACAGGGCCCTACACTTGGTGCTTAGTGCATTCCACCTCTTATGGGACAGTTGTTTCCACCTCTGGCGCCCACAGTGGGCAGAATGCTACAGGGAGAGGACAGTGTGGAGGTTTAGACCCTCAGAGTATCCTTACCTATTGGCTAAGATCAACTAACGTTCATTGAAATGAAAGAAGGAAGGGCTCCAGTTCTAAACAAAAGCAGTTTCTGTAGGAGCAGCAACTGGAATAACTGAGACAGAGGAGCCATTAGCCAAATGGAGGGGAGGTGCCTGCAGCCAAGGCAGGTTGCGTGCTTGTGTCTGTGTCACTGTGTCACCGCATGCCAGCATAAGAGCCTGGGATAGTGCCTGGTACCCTTGGAAGTCCCATCTCTCTGCCTCCCTAGCTCCTCTGCAGCTCCTACCTTGATCTTCCCAGCTCAGCCAATTCATCCACTCAGCTGCTGCCCTTCCTGACCCCTCTTGGAGAGGCTGGGTCCATACACAGGGCTTCACATACATCAAAATGCCGGGCTTTCAGTGGTCAGAGTGGCCACAACTGCCAGAGTCTCCACGAGTTAGGCAAGGAGGAGCGCCACTTCAAGAATGACAGTTTATTTTTGTAGCTTCAGAGCTGAGGCTAAATACTGGGCAGAATTTAGACATACATCTCCTTTCATAAAGCTCCAGCACTGTCTCTAGAATTCAGCTCACCAAAGTAGGCTGAACAAACAGCAAGAGACTAGGATGACCCATTTAACATATAGATACTTGCCTTCTGTTCTCTACTATATAGCTGGGGAGACCTATCGAAAGTGCATATTTCTTTTTTTTTTTAAGGTCTGCATCCACAGCATATGGAGGTTCCCAGGCTAGGAGTCGAATTAGAGCTGCAGCTGCTGGCCTACACCACAGCCACAGCAACGTGGGATCTGAGCTGAGTCTGTGACCTCCACTACAGTTCATTGCAATGTCAGATCCTTAACCCACTGAGCGAGGCCAGGGATCAAACCTGTGTCCTCATGGATGCTAGTCAGATTCATTTCCAGTGAGCCACGACAGGAACTCCCCATGAAGTGCAAATTTCATTCTGCCCCCTCTCCCTCTTCTCCCTGGTTTCAAATAGTTATTGGCTTCCTATTCCTCTTGAGATGGAGACTAAAATCCTTACCTTGGCCTAGGAGGTCAGGTGTGGTCTGGCCCTGGCCCCTCTCCTGCTTGATCTAGTTGGCTCTTTGCCTTCCAGCCACCCAAGCCTTTGTCTCCTCAAATAGGACATGCTTCTTCTACCACAGGACCTTTGCACAAGCCACCTATCTTCCTGGAAGATGCTCTTTCCTCATCCACTTTCAGCTAGCAACAGCCTGCTTCACTTTTACAACTCGGCTGGAGCCGCCTCATCAGGGGAGCTACACTGATCTCTCCGACCTCAGCCCAGGGAAGCCTCCTTTGTACATTGCATCCCATGGTTTGGTTTGAGCACTTAATTCGGCTTATAATTATATATTCATTTGTGATGATTTGGGTAGTGCCTGTTTTCTCCACTAGCCTGTAAGCTCCATGTGGGCAGCGACCCAGGTTTGCCTGGCTCACCTTGGATCCCTAGCACATAGCAGCACTCACAAATATGGTTGAATGACCATCCTCACCACCCTGAGTCAAAGGTCAAGAAGCTGACCTCTGGTCATGGTTCACTGTAGTAAGTGGAAGTGACTGGAAATAGGAGCTGGGGGTTAAATTCCTCTTTCTTCTTATCTTCCACTTTCAACCCTTTCTCCTTCTCCTCACAAAGCTGCCTTTAGGGACCGATTATACAGAGGATCACAAATGGAGTTTGCACGGGGCTAGGCCCTGGCTGTGAGTTCATAGGTCAAGACAGGCAAGAGATGTGGACAGACCCTAACAGAGCAGATGGACAGCCAATAAGAGGGCCGAGCCAGTACCAAGCAGATGGGATGAGGTCCTCACGGAAGGTCTCGTTTCCCCCACAGCATCTTAGACTCAGAGAACCCAGAGGAGCCTTTTCTATTGTTCATGTTCCGTCCTGCTCTCTCTTCCGCCCTTCACTAGGATTCTTTGTGTGTGGGCATGTTGACCCCCACTGCAGTGCAATCTCCTCGAGGGAAGGGACTGTGCCTTGGATGGCTTGGGATTCCCCACAGCTCCTGGTTCAAGGTCCAGCACATAATGCATATTTGTGGATTCCTGTTCTTACGTGGAAAGTGTGCAATGCAGGCTGCCTCTCAGGTGTGGGGCAGTGTCAAGGAGGCTGTGGGGCCCTGTGGTTCCAGGTGTGCAGGGAAGGTCAGCTCTTGGGCCAGACAAACACTGAGGCCTTCAAAGCCCTGCCCACCACCCGACTAAGAGGCTGCCCACCCCTGGGCTGGCTCATCTCAAGTATAGAGCTCTCTAGACCTCTTAGATCTGGAAAAAGATGCATCTACATCACCATTCACTCACCCACCAACCCCAGCAGCCTCCCAGCAGCCTGGCAGCTGCACCCTGGGGTGGGGCTCAGCCCCACCAGGGAGAAAACAAAGCAGCTGCCTCCAAGCTGGCACCAAGCCCACTCCTGTGAAGAGAGGCCTCTCTGCGCTGGGCCAATAAATAATAGAAAGTGCAAGTGGCCCGAGGTAGTGACTGAGCTGCTGGGCCTCAGGCAGGATGAGGCGAGCAGCCCCCAGGTCGGGAGCACAGGGATTAATAACACATCAATTTTAATGTAGGGAGAGGGCTTTTTTTTTCTGCTTCACAAACAGCAAAGTGAATGTTTGAGCATCCCAGCAGGGGGTTAATGAGGACTCTGATTAGTTATTCGGATTTCTCCACACTGCCTCAATCCATCCTACTAGGGAGGAGAGGAGGAGGAGGCAGACGGGAGGGCTGCAGAGAGCCGCTGGCATGAGACGGCAGAATCTCCGGTCTCTGAGAAGGTTTCAACCCAAGGAAAACCACAGCCCACTCCCACCCTCTCCCCTCCATCCTTCCCCCAAACACACACACACATCGTGGAAGAACAGAGGGCTGCATGGGACTTTGGGATGACCTGTCCAGCCCCTTGACCAGAGGGACAACAAGAGGGGAGTGATTCCAAAGCCACAGGGAGGATTAATAAGAGCGCGTGCTCAGGCCAGAACCCAGCAGCCTGGGGCTTTCCCGCTGCACCAGAATTTCCTCTCGCGCTCCCCCTTCCCCGCCAGAGTGAACATTCTGCTCTTCCCTTCAGACAGACCACTGATAGGGATAAGCCAGTGCCCATCCGTCTGTTCCATCTGAGGCCATAGCCAGGGCTGTCCGTTGGGCTGGGGGACCAAGAGCCTCCTCATCAGGAAATCTCTGCCTCCTGGACCAGGCTGGTTCCCAGGTCAGGGTTGGAAGGGAAGGTTTTCTGTGATGACCCCCTCTCCCAAAGAGGAGCTCCCAGCAGCACTGCTCCTCTGCCCCAGCTGCTGGTACCCAGTGCAGCTGCCCCTGCCTAACCTCCTGCAACAGCGCCTCTAACCCCCTGCAGACTCCAGGTCAGTGATGGATCCTGCTCATTTGGCTCCGGACATGCAGGGCACAAAAGAGGGAAAAAAGCACGAGAAGACGCAGCATGAGCTCAGGAAGAGAAATCGCCAGGTCATCTGCCCTTGAGCCCCACGCTTTTCCCACCATCACAAGGCAGATAGACTTCTGAGCCAGGGTCTCCGCACCCCTCCCCACCTGAGGGTGCCAGCCCATCTGCTGCAGCCCAGGACCCAGACCCAGACCCAAACTCAGATTCGCAAGTAAGTGATGTCACAGTGGGGCTTCACCCCTCAGTTTTTCTGAGATCATCCCAGTGTCACTGAAGTCCCCAAAATGCCTCTCTCTGGAGGTTCCCAAGGAGCTGCCCCTCACATCAACCCCAAATTCTCAAAGTGCACATTCAGAACCCCTGAACTCTCCCAAACTGTTTTTTCCCCCCAAGGTCTGGGCCTGTGGTCTTGGCACCACAGGTACCCATGGCTCTGTGCCCGGACTCTGTCTCCAAGTCATTTCTGAACAGTAACAGCTGATGTTAATTATGCCCAGCTTTACACAGGTGACCTCGCTGACCCTCGCAGACCCTGTGAGGTAGGTGCTTGCGGGCACTGTCCCAGAGAACCCTCTGCAGGGAGATGGTCTCCGGCCACACCGTCCAACACTGCAGACGCCATGTGGCTATTAAGCACTTGGACTATGGCCCGTGCGACTGAGTATCTGAAGTTTTCATTTAATTCAATTTTAATTTAATTTAACAGACACATGTGTCTGGTGGAAACCAAACCAGACAGCATAAACTCAGAGGGTCAAGCAGCTCACTCCATACCAGGCGGCTGGTCAGGCCTCTCCAAGACTCACCCGGTGTGGCTGCTTTTCTGTGCTGCCTTTGAGGCGTTATCATGTAGAGGAAGAAATTCCAGGCCAGAGAAAGTAAAGAAATGGTATGTAAACGGGGAGGCTCATAGTGCTGCTTCCTAGCACTATGCTACAAGGTTGCCAAGGATGCCTTGAGGGTATAAAGGTGAGTAAGACCCAGCCTTTGCCCTCAAGACGCTATGATGCAGCTGAAAGACAAAATGCATTCTACTTGGGATAGGAGGACTTTGATGCAAAACTGAAGGAGATAGGATGTTGTCTAGATACCCCAGAGCACCCCCACCCCAACTCAACCATGCCCAGCCATGAGCCCCTATTGGGTTCTCCATTCTGCCCACTCTTCCCTATGTTGTTTCCCCACATTTGCTCCTCATTTTGGATCAGTGGCACCATCACTGCAGGCAGTGAAGAAGGAAACGTGTAGATGCCCTCTCCTTCTCTTTTTCCTTCCTCCCCTTTCTCTCCCCTCCTACTTTCTATCACACGCTGATATTCTTCCTAAATGTACTTAAATATCTTTCCCTTCCCACCCCCATCATCTATGCTCCTCACTGCCCTCAGGCTGCTGCCTCTCCCTCCCTTTCATCACCCTGGGCTCCGTCCTCACAGTACTAACAGGCATTTCTGGGAGCTCGAGAGGCTTTCTCATGCCCCTGTGCTTTTGCACCTGCTGTTCTCTCAACACCCCCACCTGCCTCATCTACTTGGACAACTACACATGCCCAAAGATTCATCTCAGCGCTCTATCCCCCCTGGAGGCTTTGTCCGAGCTTCTTTATGCTGCTGATCCCTTGGGTTACAAGGACTGGCATTTCCCATGGCATTCTCTGAGGTCATCTTTGTGTTTAGAGGGCCTGCAGTGTGTGGCCCGTGGCAGGAGGTAGGTTGGAAGGGTGCAGGTGTGTCTGCACCAGCAGTCGTCTGAGAGCCGAAGCACCTTCTGCTCCTGCCTTCCTGGCCGCCCATACACCACCTTTCTGCATTAGGAGTCTTGCAGAAAGTATGAGAAGCATTCCTGATTCACTTCGCAAGCTGCTCTCCGGAGGGAGGCACAGCAGGGTGACTTCCCACCGAGCCTGGCACTTAGCGTGAACTCCCACAGCTTTGAAGAACCTCAAAAATAGATTGATTCAGCCCCATTTGAAACGGGCTTGGGTCTGCGACCTCCAAATGGCCTTACTTATGTGTCTCCCTTGGCCTCCGGCCTCCCCACCCTGCCCTGCTCTGCTCAACTCCTCAGTTCCCTCTGTGAGGCTCTACCTAACAGAAGCATCATGCGCGCCCACACGAAAGCTCAGTGTCATTCAGGACAACTTTTCACCCAGTGCGCCCATCCAGGGGCCAGGGTGATCAGAGTGCCTTGTTCTTGCCTATACACAGCAGGTCACGATTCACAAAACAGTTCCTTCCAATGTTCTCATTTCATCTTCACAACCCTCCTATGTGAGGAGGCAAGTTAGGCACTTTCCCCCATTTTACAGAATAGAGGCTCAGAGAAATGAAGACCTGGATCCTAGATTCAAATGCAGATTTTTTTTGATTCTAAGTTCAATTTACTGGGAGGATGGTGATCTCGCCAAAAAAAGTGGTGTGGGGAGCGGCGGGGTTGGGGGGAGTAGATTACAGAAGGATAATTTTAGAGGAGGTGCTAGTGAGTTTATTTGAGGGTATGCTGTACTTAACATTTTTTAATTTTTAATTTTATGGCCACATCCACAGCATGTGAAAGTTCCTGGGCTAGGGACTGAATCTGAGATGCAGCTGTGGCAACACCGGACCTTTAACCCATGGTGCCAGGCTGGGGATCGAACCTGCCTCTCCGCAGCGACTGGAGCTGCTGCAGTGAGCTTCTTACCCTACTGCACCATGGCAAGAACTTCTGTGTGCAACATTTTGATGGGACAGCAGGGTAGAGGAGAAAGCTTAGAGTGAAAGTCTGGGGCCACGTGTGTCTACCATGTGGCCCAGTCACATCAAGTCATCTTCTGTTCTCCAAAAACCACCTTGCTTCTTTACCTTCATGCCTTCCAGAGGAATTTATAGCCTTCTCTGCATTCTGACTTCTGATATTCTACCTAACCTTCCATGACCACTTCGAATGCTACCTCCTGCATGAAACTCTCCTGGATCTTCTCAGGCAGAAATAGCCCCTCTTCTCTTTGGGCTCTTGTGATATGTTGTATAAATTAGCATCATCATCTTCATCTCATCCTGTCTAAGGCTATGGAAATGTGTGTGTCTGCTTCCTATATTGAGTCATTCTTACTCACCTCTGTTTTATCTACTGTATCTGGTACTATGTCTTGGGCAGAAGAAGTGATCAGAAAATATTGGTCGGGTTGAATTTCATTGCTAATTATGTTTCTAAAAGGGGAGGGTTTGACCTATGCCTTTCTAATGGTGAATGTGAAAAGTAATGGGCATCATATCTTTTTCTTAATTTTTAAATTTTTTTTTTTTATTTTTTATTTTCCCACTGTACAGCAAGGGGGTCAGGTTATCCTTACATGTATACATTACAATTACATTTTTCCCCCAGCCTTTCTTCTGTTGCAACATGAGTACCTAGACAAAGTTCTCAATGCTATTCAGCAGGATCTCCTTGTAAATCTATTCTAAGTTGTGTCTGATAAGCCCAAGCTCCCGATCCCTCCCACTCCCTCCCCCTCCCATCAGGCAGCCACAAGTCTCTTCTCCAAGTCCATGATTTTCTTTTCTAAGGAGATGTTCATTTGTGCTGGATATTAGATTCCAGTTATAAGTGATACCATATGGTATTTGTCTTTGTCTTTCTGAGTCATTTCACTCAGGATGAGAGTCTCTAGTTCCATTCATGTTGCTGCAAATGGCATTATGTCATTCTTTTTTATGGCTGAGTAGTATTCCATTGTGTATATATACCACCTCTTCCGAATCCAATCATCTGTCGATGGACATTTGGGTTGTTTCCATGTCTTGGCTATTGTGAATAGTGCTGCAATGAACATGCGGGTGTACGTGTCTCTTTTAAGTAGAGTTTTGTCTGGATAGATATGGGCATCATATCTTTTGTCCACATGTTCAAATCTGAGCTCCATGATGATTTAGAAGCACATGTGCAAAAGATGAAAGGAGAGGCTTATAAACAAGAAGCAATACACAAGAGTAGCCTGAACCTGTTAGAAGTGTGCTGGGAAGGCCAAAGACCAGAATAAAGTGGAGTCTGAAAACAGCCCCCCTCCTCCCGCCCCAACACTCTCTCTTAAAAAGCAATACTTGAAGGAAAGAGACAAAAAGTAAGGATGGAGGCAGCAACAGCCTGGGGCAGACATAGGAGGTTACAGATGACAGAAAGAAAGCAAATGATTTAACTCCCACTTTGCTTTGTTTTCTTCAAGGACAATGATCATCAAACCAGAAAAATGATTTATAAAGGTTTCAGGATTGAGATAGGTGAGGAGATGGTAAACGAGTATCTTATAGCTTTAAATAAAAATCAAGGCTGCAGACACCAGCAAATCACATCTTGGAGTGTGGAAAGAACTTAATGACAGGATTGTAGAACCACTGTTAGCTATTTGTGAACTGATGAAAAGAAGTTGTTTTTAGAGACAGAAACGTGCAAAAGTTGTATTTTCATAAAATAGTAAACATTAGATTCCAGAAGCTACATAACAGTAAGTTTGATACGCATTTCTAATACAAACTCTTTTTTTTTTTCTTTTTCTTTTCAGGGCTATACCTATGGCATAAAGAAGTCCCCAGGCTGGGGGTCAAATCAGAGCTGCAGGTGCAGGTCTATGCCACAGCCACAGCAACATAAGATCTGAGCTGCATCTGTGACCTACACTGCAGCTTGTGGCAATGCTGGATCCTTAACCCACTGAGTGACGCCAAGATCCTCATCAACCTGCATCCTCATGGATACTAGTTGAGTTCTTAACCCACTGAGCCACAACGGGAACTCCAATAACAAAAATTCTAATTCAATTATTTATGAAATAAAGTGATGACCAAGAATCAGAATAGCTTCACTGAAAAACAGTCATATCTAACTAACTCTATCGCCTAAAAACCATAGAATTTCTAGATTTTTAGATAAGGAAAAATCTAAGAAGTAACTTTATATCAGTAAGATATATCACAACATTTTCCGTGATATCCTTCTGGATAGGGTACGATAGGTTGGAAGAGTAAGTTGCATGCCTGAGGACAGATGGTTACTAGACTTGCTGTGGTGATCATTTCGTAATATATGCAAATATCAAATCACTAGGTAGCATACCTGAAACTAACTCAATAAAAAAGAGTAAGCAGGGAGTTCCCGTCGTGGCACAGTGGTTAACGAATCCGACTGGGAACCATGAGGTTGCGGGTTCGGTCCCTGCCCTTGCTCAGTGGGTTAACGATCCGGCGTTGCCGTGAGCTGTGGTGTAGGTTGCAGACACGGCTCGGATCGCGCGTTGCTGTGGCTCTGGCGTAGGCTGGTGGCTACAGCTCCGATTCGACCCCTAGCCTGGGAACCTCCATATGCCGTGGGAGCGGCCCAAGAAATAGCAGCAGCAACAACAACAAATAAAAAAATAAAAAAAATAAAAAAGAGTAAGCAGGTAAACTTTTAGCTAGACTGTGATTGTCCACAACCAATATTAATTAGTTGATTTTAGTCTGGAGGTGTTTCATGTTGAAATAACCAACTTCATGCTATTGATCATTTTTACCAATGATATGCATGATGTTGTGGTGTGCTTATCATCCCACATGTTGAAGGGATAGTGAATGTGTTTAAAGACAGAATTAAGACTGAGAAAGAGCTTGGGAGGCAGGAAACACAGGCTGTAAGCAAGGCAATGATATTGAATAGAGAGAAATATAAATTTATACTGTGAGAGTAAAAAGCAAAGTGTATAAGTGAGGGAGATGGAGCTTAAAAGCATTATGTATGAAAAAATACGAAAGTTTGACTGAAAATTCAATAGGTACCAGTGTTATGATGTAGCTGCCAAAAACAATTTTTAAAAAAGGAATTGTAATCTGAGACTGCATTCCTACAAGTCCAGGTGAGGGAGGCAATGGTTCAGATCACTCGTGTTTACGTTGTAAGAGGAGCAATGATAATCTTGAGTCCATCTGGGGAGGAAGGCTAGGATGCTGAAGAAAGTTATATAACTACAGCACAGAAAACCTAGGGAGGCACATGGGTATTGTCTCAAATGTTTTTAAGAGCTATTATGCAGATTCAGTATGGATCTTACGCTGTACTGCACAGAGAACAGAACTGAGACAGAAAGATGGACATGAAGAGACAAATTTCCCCTTCATGTGAGGGAGTTCTACTAGTGAGAGCTGCCTCTCAAGGAAGAGCTACCTTCACCAGGAGTTATCAGGAAGAGAATGAAAGTCTGCCAACTGGAGATGCTGTCACAGCATGGCAGGTAAACCAGTTGACTGCCAAGGCCCCTTCCAGCTCTAGGACATGATGAGACCCCTGAGTGATGAAGATGTTTCTGATCAGGGCAAAGCCTCTCCAGGGTCCTTCAGATACACTGTAGAGGTCACTGTCTCCTTCGTCAGTGTAATAAATCTGGTCCTGCATCCTGGGGAACTGCTCTGGGGAGAGATCATAGTGGTCATGACATGTGACATTTGGAAAAGAGCCAGCATTTTTCCCTGTGCTTCTCACAGAGCTCTTCCCCTCCTATCACTTCAGGGAGACTGAGATTAAGTGGCTCTTGCTTAATTTTCCCCTGGGGCATGAGCAGGACTGGGCAGAGGTAGGAAAGAAGAAAAGGATGTGGCCGCCATCTCTGGAGCACCAAGGGCCAGTGGAGCTGGCAAGGCCCAGCGGAGCTGACAAGGCCCAGTCAAGGCACAGGCCAGAGAGCTGAACAAGTGGCCCAGAGCATGACCACAAGCTGATAGCTTGTCAGGAGGGAGTAGCAGGAAAGAGGCACATTCCAAGGAAGACCGACCCAATGGCCAAATGGTCTCCTGGGATCACGCATTCAACACCCACTGATGCAAATGAAGTATCTGCAAGGGATTCTTATTCCCAACCATCTCTGTTCCTTTGCTGATACTGCTCCCTCTTCTCAGGTGTTCTCTCTCCCCTCCAAGTTTCCCTTTTCCAGTTTCATTCATGTTCCAAGGCCCATATCCTTTGTTTTGCCTTTTTAGTCACTAGATTGAACACATCTTTCACTGCATCATGCTTTGCCTTGAGTTATGGTAAGCTGATTTTATGCCTGACATGTCCCCTCCACCAGGAAGCAAGCTCCTTGAGCGTAGAAAAAGGATCTTTTGTGTATGATTAGCCTGCATTTTAGTGGTGAGGTAGTAGCTGGCAGAGCATTAATTGGTGTTCCAGAGTTCTAGTCCTGAGTTGGACACTGACTCCTCTAGATATTATGTTCCTGAGAAGTAAAACGAGCATGGTGGCAGATCCCAAGTCCCATCCAAGTCCGCACCCTTATGACTTTGTACAGATAATGTTGTTTTGGGTATTTTCCCTTTTATCACAGGTGTCAAATCCTATTCATCTTAGGGTCTGATTTCATTTTTGGATCTTTTTCTGTTGTTGTCACTCATCTAATTAGTCATCTATCCATCTATCCATCTGTCCATCCATGCATCCAACACATATTGAACATCTGCTTGGAGCCAGGTCACCAAAAAGACAGAGATGTGTTCATTGCTCATATGGGGTCTCAGCCATGTAAACAAATAGTAAAATACAAGGTGATAAGTGCTGTACGAGAGGTGAGTATGAAGTGTGTTGGGACCACAGGGTGGGTGATGGGGAGGAAGATGCTGAACATTCAAGTACCAAAGCCACTCATCACCCTCTTAGCCCTGCCCATGAGCGATGCCTTGAATTCTTTTTCTTGGCCAATTCTGCCAATATTGCACTGAGAAGAAAGATGGGATTTGTGTGAAACAGAAACAGAATGTGGAAGGCCTGGCCTCAGGGTCCATAGAGAGTCTGTGGTCAGAGCTAGAATGAGCCCCAGACCCCTGCACAGCCTTGCTGGGGTCTCTAAGGTCCTGAGTCTGCATTTTCAAGCTGTTCGCACCCCCTGCCCCCATCCCCACTGCAGCAGCACACTCGGCAAGTCATTTATTCCTCCATAACATTTGCTCGAAGGAACGTTGCTGCTGAATTATAGCTGGGACCATTATCTCACAATAACTGTCTGGGAAATGTTAATGTTAATGCATGGATCATGCAGAATGCCACATTAGGGGTTTTATGGTGGACATAACATTTTTATGAACTTTTTCTCTGGTAGCATCAGCCTTTGATGGAAAGAAAAGAAAAAAAGGAAGAAATAAAGACCGAATGGGAAGGAGAAAGAGAACTGGCACAAGGAGAAGTGCCATTTGATAGCACCCCAGACCAGGCCAGTGGCCACCGCTAGCCCCAGGGAAGGCCTGCCTAGCAGTGCCCCAGAGGCTGAAGATCTCTAGCATTGGGTATTTGTGAGTGGGGAGCAACCGGCCACAGCAGCAACTGGTGGGAGACAGGGTCTACTGGGGCAGACCATACCCTCCTCAGCCTCTTCAGTCACATGCGGCCAGCGGGCATTCAGTGCCAGTGGAGGTCGAGGCAGGGGTAGGGAGGGTGGTGAGCGAGGCTTAGTGGGATGAGGGGAGGGGTCCCTGGCAGAACCACTTTGGGGGCTCACCTTGGAGAGTGATGGCTAATGGCTTAAGGAGATTTTAATTTCTGCCATTAAAAGACAAAAAAAGGAAAAACACAATCTTGGGAATGGCAGTATTTTACACCTGGCTTTTAGAAAGGACTAATAAAGGCAGTGTTTAGCATTTTATATCCTTACTCAAAAATAACGATCTTTGGTTCTCATCTCAGACATATTTTAAGTGAGCTTGTGTCTCCTACCTCCAGAATATTCTTTCAGGAGGCTGGATTTATAGCTCTGTTCTTTACCTGCCCTGGGCTCCAATTTAAGTCTCATAACCACTGCATTACGGTCAGTTTGCCTCTTCTCTCCCCTCCCCTCCACCTTTGCAGCTGCCCCCAATGCTGTTACTGCAATTTTTCTTCCAGACAGAGTGCTGTTTAGCTCCTGACCTTGCAAGACACCTGACACCTGTTTATGGCCATTCCTTCAAGCACAGTAAAACGTGGGCTGGGGGTGGTCTGGCCATGCCACTCAGCGGCCCCCTCCCTGGTAGTAAGGCCACATCCCAGCCCAGGGGAGGCTCCACAAGTCAGCCCCTGTCCAACCCAGGTGTCCCTCTGACTTGGAACAGGCAGTGCAGTCGGGGACCTGGGAGGCTGTGTATGGTCTTTGGAATTGGCGGGAGGTTGGCTCTCGTTGAGAACACAGCTTCAGGCTTGCTAAGAAGACTGACAAATTAGCATGGTTCTTTAGGAAGAACCTCCAGGCTCTAGTTATATGACAGCGTAACTGGAAGTGACCTTGTCACTAAATCTCCAGGAGCCACTCTTCCTCTGGGAACAGCTGAAGCCTGGGCAATTTCCCACATCTTCCTGCACATGGAGTCCCTGATTCTGCGGCCACACAGACCATTTGGAGATTGCCCGTGTGGGCTTATCTGTCTCTGAGGCAAGGTGAATGCCAGAGGCACTGGGCCAGATGGGTTTGAGTCCACACTTTACCACTTCCTGGCTCAGGGAACTTGAACAGATCTTTACAAATTCTACATTTCCTTTTTTTTTTTTTTTTGCATGTAAGAAGGCAATCAAGGTGCTGACCTTGCTGCTATAAAGGCTAACTTGCCTTCCACCACGCTCAGCAGCTGACCTCTGTGCTGTGTCTGACGTTCCACTAGAAGGAACACTCCACGAGGGCCGGGATCTTGGGTTTTCTCCTTCACAGATGTCTCTGTAGCGCCTGGCACAGAGTGGGCCCCCCATCAATATTTAGGGAAAGAACAAACACCAAAGGGTGCCTGGGTACATATGAACTCCTCGGGATCCCCACCCTCACCTCAGACGTACAGACCCTGGGCATCTGCCCTAAAGCTTCCCCGAGAGGGATGTTTCCCAGGCTTAAGGGGCTACTCAAGTCTCTTGACATAAATGCCAGTTTAAGGGACACTGAGTGCATTCATGACCTGGGATGCAAAAGCCCTCTCTTCCGTTTCCTCCAACACTGAGAGCAGGTGTACCTGCTTGGAGCACCCCCCCCTTCCCAACACCCCTCCTGCCCCTCCCCAGGCTGCTCCCCTCCTTCTTGGGCTGCCACACACTCGCTCCTGGGGACCCTCTGCCATATGTTCCATTCCAGCTCAAAACTGTGTGCTAATTGTTCTGAATGAACAGCTCCAGCTGGAAAAGCAGGCAGACCATTTACAGACCTTAAGATAACACCCAGCTTCCCGTAAGTGAGGGGGTTTCCAGGGAAGGAGAACGGAAAGTCTTCCTTTCGGGGCCAGAGCTGGCGAGACGGGTCCCTGAGGTGGGGACTTTGATCCAGAGCTTCAGCTCTGCTTGGTCTCTATCCAAGCGGACCCATTTCTGGGCAGCCTCACCTAAGCAGCCTTGCCTGTGGAGGCTCAGAACCATTTTCTAGATCCATCAGGATGCTGAACTCCATACAGAGACTTGCTTCCCAAGTGTGTGGAGGGGCCCCTTCCAGAGCCAGCAACATCCCTGTGTTCTTTAAGAAGCCTGTTGGGGTTGGCCTCGATTAAGCCCTTAGCTCAGGCAGGCATCACATGTCTATCTTGGGGCTGTATGCAAGAGAGTGTGGATGCAGGGCAGGTAGGGGGTTAGGCATTGAACATAGTAACATAAGCACCCCTCTACATGCTGTAGAGGACAGCCTGTCTCGCTCCCCAGTCTCCACATCCTTCAGTGGTAAGGGTTTTTTTTTTTTTTTTTTTTTTCTGTGTCATCTTCCTAGTGCCTGTCCCTATACAGAAGCCCGATCTCTCCCACAGTTCTATGATGCTGATTTGGCTCTGTCCTCCATTTCAGTCAACGTTTCCCAAAAGCAGAGGGAGAAATGTTTAAGTGGCAGTTTTCTTTCTTTCTTTTTTTTTTTTTTTTTGGCTTTTTGCTATTTCTTTGGGCTGCTCCCGAGGCATATGGAGGTTCCCCGGCTAGGGGTCTAATCGGAGCTGTAGCCGCCAGCCTAAGCCAGAGCCACAGCAACGCGGGATCCGAGCCGCCTCTGCAACCTACACCATAGCTCACGGCAACGCCGGATCCTTAACCCACTGAGCAAGGGCAGGGCCCGAACCCGCAACCTCATGGTTCCTAGTCGGATTCGTTAACCACTGCGCCATGATGGGAATTCCTAAGTGGCAGTTTTCTGATAAAGCAGGAGCCTTGAGGAGGGGCGGCATCCTAGAAGCTCTGATGCTGCAATTCCTGATTCAAGTGGAGGAGGCCGAGGCAAGGTGTGGGGTCTCACTGCCCCTAGTTCCAGACCAGCATGGGCTCTGGACTGGGTGAGGCTCACCACTGCACCTGCATCCTTTCCCATGCCTGGGGCCTGCCTGGGGACATGGCAGGGGGGCCGGGCTGTGACCAGAAGCTTGGAGACTGGGGCCCAGTGCCAGCTCTCCACAAATTAGCTGTATGACCTCAGGCTGTACCCCCATTTGCTCATCTATAAAAGTGAGGGTGATGCAATGCTTGGTCTGCTTACCCCTCAGGGTAGTTTGAGGGTCACAAGAGAAACAAGCAAGAAAAGACAATGAAAACTGAAAAGCAGAATATAAAACTAAGGGACTGAGGCTGTGCTTATTTCCAGGACCTGGGGGTGGGGGTGGGGGTTAAGGTTTTGGAAGATGCAGAGACACAGCTGTCTGTGTGAAAGCAATCTTCTGCCTGGTTCTTTGCACCCAGCATAGGAGCAATGGGACTGGCTGCTGGGGAGGCTTGGACTCACTTGGCCTATGTCTATTCTAGAGGCTGGAGCTGACCGAGGCCCACATTGGAGCAAGCAGCCTCTGACACACTGTCCTGTGCAGGAGGAAGCCCATAGGAGGGTTTTCAGGTTAGCAAAAGGAGAAGCCCACTAGCCGTGAAACGGGTGTCTCAGGGGGTGGGGAGCTGGGGTTGAAGCTGGGGTTTGAGCTGGAGGTTCAACCACATTGTTCCAAAGACTTCTGATGCCTTCAAGGTTTCTCGCAACTCAGAAATTCCCTGACTTATGTGACCCTCCTGGGAAAAAAAGAGGTGGAAAGGGTTTGGGGAGCAGATTCTGAACCTTCCATCGAGGGAGTGTCCAGCCGAACTGGCTTGCCCTGCTTCCTTGTCAGACTGACAGCTCCTGGTAAAGGGAGCCTTGAGGGCCTTGGCCCTCGAGGGCCTGATCCCATCTCCTTGGCCCTGTGGTGCACAGGGTGGCTAAGAGCTCCTGAACAGCTGGCATCTCTCCAGCTAGAGGAGGGCAGCTGGGGGCGAACCAGAGGCCAGCTTCCTCCCCCGCTGTGAGAACAGGCCAGTCTGCTGCAGGCAGTGGGGTGGGTGGTCAGTATGAGCTTCCCAGGTGGAAAGTTAACACCCGTATCAGCATCAGAAGAGAGCAAGAAAAGCAGATATCTGATCAGACAAGGCCTCAGTTACTCAACGGGTTGCCAGGATCTGGGCCAGCTCAGGGCCAGAGAGTTGGCTCGGGTACTCTCTGCCCATCCAGGCCCAGGTTCTAGGTCTAATGGCTGAGTGTGGCCTTTCAGCTCATGCCGTCCATGCTTTTTTCTCTTGGCCTGCAAGGCCTTTGCACTGCTCCTATGCCAGGAGAAAGTCTGCTTATCCTTCAAGGTCCAGCTCAGATGTGACCTCCTCTGCAAAGCCTTCCTGGATCTTCTCCAGGCAGCACCTCCACCCCCTCTCTGGATTCTCTAGGCAGACAGACTTGGCTCCGTCTGAGAGCCATGACCGCCCTGTGTGTATGCTCAGCACCAGGCCCTGAGCCCCTTATGGTGATGAGCTTGACCCTGGGGTCTCCAGCAGCACTGCGCACAGAACTTTGCACAGAGTACGCACCTATACATTTCCAAGCATGCAAATGTGCAATCACATGCTTGTCCTGGCCTAAATACATCTATGAAACTCTCTCCCGAAGGGAAGCATTAGAAAGATGACAGGTCCTCCTGAAGCTCGCCTGGGGAAACCGTATGTGTCTTCCTCTCCCACTGCCTGCCTCCTGCCCAAGCCCAGAGCCCACCAAACCCAATCTGCTTTTTTTAAATCAATGATGAAACAATAGATGATCTTTTGACATTTCCAGGGCTGTTTGGAAGAAGGAAAGATAATATGTAATAAATTCATATACTTCTATGTGTTTCTTGGCTCCAGCAGCTATATTTCCATCTCTTTATGCAGGAGTCCTGGGGAGCTGAAATCCTTGATAATGCCAAACAATTCAACACTTTATTCTCTCTTTACTTGGTCTGCACCACAAAAAATATCGACTTTATGCTGGTAGCTGTGGGAAGTGAAATCAAATGCCACATTCCTTCCTGTACGCAGAAGTCCATCCTCTCTGGAGGCCCTGTCCTGCCCAAGGGTCTTGGGCGATGAGAGTTTAGGACGTTTTCAATCCAGAGGGAAGGACAGCCTGCTCTCCCTTCTCCCCGAGGGATGTGGGCTGGCGGGTCTGGAACCCCTGAGGTGTCCAGGATGAACTGAGACATTTTGACTCCGCTCTCTGTCCCCACTGCCACAGTCTTTCCCCTGTCCCCCCAGTGGACTGACAGCATCTGATCTGACTCCAAACAAAAGCTTCCTGAGCCAGAGCCAGGCCAGGGCCCTGGAGGTTAGCAGAGCAGGCTGACACCTTCAAGCTCGGTTTCTCAACTACTGTAGCACATTGCAGCCTGGGGCTGAAATGACCGTCTATCACCAGCACCTTCGTTTCCTAGAGAAGGGGGCCGGGCACCAGAGAGAGGACAAGACTCGCCCAGGGCAATACACCGCAGTCTGCTAGAGCTTGAAATCTCTTCTTCCTGCCCCTAAGTCAGAAACTTATCTCTTTGTCCATCCATCCACCCATCTAACAAATATTAAATGCCCGCCATGTGTTCCGGTCCTAGGAAGCTTTCCCTTAGTCTGGAGCTTTGTTTCAGGTTTCCCCATAGAGACAAAATGCGGGGCTCTACCTGTTTGGACCTGGGTAGGTTCATAGGACAAATAATATCTGGCATTGGTGGGCCTTCCCCTCCCTCCCCTTCCACCCATTTAACAGAATAATATGTTGAGGCTCCAAGACGCTAAATGGCTTGCCCAAGGTCAAGAGTAAGTGGTGCTTCAAAGGTTCCCTCCACCACCCTGCCCATCCCCTGGGCTGAGTGGTCAGCTTCCACCTCCCCAGGGAGGTGGCTGAGGAGCTTAGGAACTGGGCCCCATCCCATATCCAGGGAGGGAGGTAAGCAACTTGAGTTACACACTCAGACTGTAGCTGGGATAAGAAGCTGACCTGGGGAGAACTGACAGGTGTTTCTTGGGCTTCTGACATGATGAGCAATGGTCAGGTAAGGACTGAGAAATGGAAGAAGTGAGCCTGGCCCACAGGCATGTCACATGGGTTGAGGAGACCCCAGGAATAAAGTGAAGGTCAGGAGCCCCAGTTAGAGCGCTGAGCTTGTCCATTTCTGACTCAGCCCTGCAGCTTAGCTTGCGTTCATGCATTCATGCATTTACCCACTCATGGATTTATTCATTCCAAGTGTTTGTTCAGTACTTGATGCTGTGCCAACAGCTGCCCTTTCAGGAGCCAGGAGCTGGGTACCTGGGAGACCTTCCTGCACGCAGCCAAGGCTGAATGCTCTGGGAACTGTAGGAAGAGGCACTGATTCTGCCTTTATCCACCCCAGAGCCTGGGACAGCCCCTGCAGTCCCTGCTTCTGTGCTTCATTCCAGTTTTAGAAAGATTCCTCCACTCAGGTGGCCAGGAAGGGATCAGCATCCCAGGTGTGCAGCGAGCAGGCAGGGATGTTCTCAAAATTCTGTGACCAATTCCCACTGCAAGCAGCCCTACCTGGGTCTCCTTGTGTGCATAGATGGCTCCCAAGGCTTATGTCCCTCAGCCGGCTGGGCTTTTCTTCACATCCAGCTGTAAGGATGCCCTTCCTGGGCCCTGTCTATACTCCACAGACCAAGGGCTCCTCTTTTCTTGATGTCACTTTCTGAGGGACCTGACCTCACTCTCTGCAGCTCATCCCACCAGTCCTGCTCAGCCGCTGCTTCCTAGTGACCCTCAAGCACATGGGTCTTCCCAGGCCTCAAAAGGCTCAGCTCAGTCCAACAATCATATGGTGAGTATCCACCCTGACAGGTCCCATAATGTCACACAGCAACAAGAACAATGTGATTAAGACTGCCTTCAGAGGGTATCTGGTTTGGAGGGAGTTACACAAATGTAACAATGAGCTAGTCTATCTGGAGAGTCATGTGGGGCTCAAAGAAGGGCTCAGGTCCCATTGGGGTGGAGATGGTGCTGAGGGGTGGGGGGAGGGCGTTCCAGACAGAGGAAGTGGCATTTGCAAGGGTAGGAAATAGCATCATGATGCAGGAACTAATGAGAAGTTTGTGTAGGAGATGAGGCTGGTGAGACAGATGAGTGTGGGGCTATGGTCCCAAATGCCAGGCTCAAGAGCTTGGCCTGTATCCTTCTAGGAATGGCCAATGCTCTTGAATGCATTGCACTCATTCACAGAGAGTCATTTCAAATGCCACCTCCTCCAGTGAGCCTTCTCTGATTTCACCAGATGAAGCACCTTTCTGTCCATGCTTTCTTTCTTTTTTTTTTTGTCTTTTTTTTTGCTATTTCTTGGGCCGCTCCAGCGGCATATGGAGGTTCCCAGGCTAGGGGTCGAATTGGAGCTGTAGCTGCCAGCCTATGCCAGAGCCACAGCAACGCAGGATCCGAGCCGCGTCTGCAACCTACACCACAGCTCATGGCAACGCCGGATCATTAACCCACTGAGCAAGGGCAGGGCCCGAACCCGCAACCTCATGGTTCCTAGTCGGATTCGTTAACCACTGCGCCACGACGGGAACTCCTGTCCATGCTTTCTGAATGATGAGTTTCTACCTCTCTTGTCACACGGCTCTAAGTTTCTGTTTAAACAGATGTTTCCACCACCAGACTGTATACTGAGAATAGTTTTCTATTCAATTGTAGATTCCCAGAAACTAAAGAGAGTTCCTGACATACTCAGGTGCTTACTGAATATTTTATGGATGAATGAATGAGAACAAATTGAAGTCAAATGATCTACTCTCTCTCTCTCTCTCCCTTGCTCTCTGCCTCTATTTTGAATCCTCAGTTTAAATAATACTGATTTATATCTGTCTTTGTTTCCTCACCTATGTTAATGGGGATGCTAATATTCTACAGATTGTTGTGAGGAATAAATGATATCAGGGAAAGTGCTTAAGCCACATAGCTCAGCACATGGCAAGTATCCTGCAAATGGTAGTTTCCCTTCTCTGTCATTCAACTCATATTTATGAATCATCTATTATGTTCCAGGCCCTGGGTTTACAGCAATAAAGAAAATAAACTCCCTGTCTTCACAGAATACACTTTTAATTGGGTGAGATCCATAATAAATCAACAAATGCATAGTATGCTAGATGGAGATAGGAGCCATGTAGAAAAATAAGCCAGAATAAAAGGGACAGGGTACCAGGACTCAGGGCGGGGGATTGCCCTTTTCTAGGAGGTGATCGGGAAAACTTATTGCTTAGATGACAGCAGAGCAGAGACCGGAAGTGGCTGAAGAGTGTTCCAGCCAAGGGGGTGTTGGAGGAAGAGAAAGGAAGCCAGTAGGGCTGGAGCAGAGTGAGCCGAGAGATGTGGCAGAATTGGAAAGGAAGGTAGGGCTGGGGTAAGACTTGAATTTTCATTCAGAACCAAATGGGAAGCCATTGGAGGATTTGAGCAGTGCAGTGGTGGGATCTGCTTATTATTTTAGAGGGATATCCTGGCTGTGGGGTTGACAACAGCCTGAAAAGGAAAAGGGTGAAGCAGGACAATGGGTGAGGAGGCTGTTAAAATAATCCAGGTGAGAGACAATGGGGTCATGGACCAGGGTGGGAACAGTTGTGACAAGTGTGGTTTGGTGAGGTTTCTGAATCCATGGCTGTTGAGTGTGAAAGAAAGAGGGGGCCAAGATGACCCCAAGGTCTTTTTCCTGAGCACCCGGGAGCATGGCTTTGCCCTTTACTGGGTGGAGAAGGTGACCTCCAAGTGCTAAGTGCTGCAGAGGTGGTGAGAGCTGAAGCGCCTTCTCAAAATGCTTGTGCATATATTGGGCGGGGTGAGGATTACACATGGTACAGATGAGGGAAGACTAGGGCAGATCAATCTATGAACAAATAAACCCAGCAAAGCCAGATGCCAAGATGGGCCAGACAAGAAAGGTTATGGCTGGTCAGGAAGGGGAGCAATTGTATTGGCTCAGGCTCTGAGGCTCTGAAACTGCCCTCGCTGAAAGCCACCTCCTCACAGAATCCAGTGACATTGTCTTGACCTAATTTCCCTTTAACTCAGTATCCCACTGGACATTAGGATCTACTCTATTCTGTGTGACCCTCCCACCACCCCTCCCCTGCTGCTCTAGTTCACTGTGGACACCAAAGGGCACCAAAGGCCGCCCCAAGCACCCATGATGCTCTCTGGTTCTGAGAGCAGCTCACATGTGCCCATCATGCACACGAGCATGCATGCACGTGCACACATGCACACATATGCACATGCACACCTGTGCACATCCATGGATTTGATCCACCAGAGTACCTGATTCTCAAATTCATCTCTAGAGCTGACCACTCTCCACAGGACTTCCCTCTCAGCTGGATGTTTCCTTTGGAAGTCCAGTTGCCACCTCATGTCAGGCTGTGCTCAGTATCTCACCTGTTTTTTATATTGACTTGCTCCTTTCTGCCAGTGGCATCATGGTTGTCCCAACACTCTGGCTCCAAGGCCCAGATTCATCATCATTGGCTTATTCCCCCACCCATCCTTTCATCTATTAAGTCCTTAAGCTGGAACCCTCTGTTCTAGAGGATGTTTCTTTATACCTTGTGACTGAATTCCTTCAATACTGTATAGGCCTGCCTGGTCTGCCCTCCTGGAGGCTACAACCAGATGCATCCTACTAAAGCAGGATCCTTACCATTTCACTTCTCTGTTCAAAAACTTCGGGTGGGTTCTTGTGCTAGCAAGACAGAGCTCCAATTCCTCAGCTTGGTGTTTACTTCTCCCTGTAGTCACATCTCTCTCCTAACTCTTACTGGACCCCAATACTCCACCTGGGGCAGGTGGTGGAGGGGGCCAGAAACTGTTGGGCACCTAGTAGCACCATTCATGAGCTCATGGAATCTGCACAACAGCCTTGCCAGGCAGACATCACCACGCTCATTTGCAGATGCAGAAATGGACCCTAAGTAAGAGTGACATCCTGGAAGTCACAGAGCTGGTGAGGAGCAGACCCAGGATTGAAACTCAGGCCTTTTTACTTTAAAGCCCACACCCTTTCCATCATAACCTAATCTCTCCACAAGGAAAATTGATTCTTGTTTTCCTCCTCACTCACAGTGCCCGGCCACACCACCTCTCCACCCACTTCCCCTGACCCCCGAGGTCCTTGCTCCTTCATGGCCCAGCTCCCAGGCGTCTCTCCATCCAGGCCCACTTCTCTCAGCCTCTCTACTCAGCTTGGAATTCTCCTTCTTTTTCATGCCAACGCTGGCTCTTTTCTGTACTGCTCCTCTGGCCACCTAGGTAGAGAATGACTCCTCGGTGACTGCCAGCTCATAAGAGCCGGGGCTCATATCAGGCTCCTAAATACCCCACAGTTCTAGGGCCCAAAGGAGATAGTCCATGAATACTTGTGGAAATGAACATAATGAAAATACAATAACAACTAGTTCCTTAACAGGGACATTCAAAAACAACTCCAAGTAAGAATCACTTGTATTTCAGTTTAATGTCTTAATTTCCTCCAGTTAACATGGAAATAATTATCTGAAATTAAATGTTAAGTGGAATAGTAATGCTAGGAAGCTTTGTTATTTAAGAAAAATATTATTACAACATTAATGGCAGTGAACTACAGAGTTCAGCTTAGGAGACAACTTCCTTCCTTAACACACAGTTTTCCATGGCTCCAAATGTTCTGTAACACTCTGAGGTTTTTCCTCCCTCCATCAATGTCTGTGGAAATGAGATTAACGGCAATATCCACAGACGTTTTGAAGACATTTGAGTAAGAGGGTTAAGGGGAGAGGGAGAAGATGTTGTATTTCCCCAGGGATAGTGTGTGTGTGTGTGTGTGTGTGTGTGTGTGTGTGAGAGAGAGAGAGAGAGACAACTTCTCCAACAAAAACTAACTTCCATCATGAGGCTGGTCATTGATAAGTACTCATGCTTCCCGAAGTTTAAAGAGAAAAGATTTGCTCAAGACAAAGACCCCAGAGGGAAAGAGGAGGAGCCTTTCAGACGCAAGGTCAGAGGTGTTTGTCTGGGAGGCCAGACAAAGAACAAGGAAATTAACTTTCGGAAAAGTTAACTTTCTCTTCTCAAGGAAAAAAATTTAAGTAACACCTAACACTTGGATGAACTTCCCTGGGGACCCGGAGCCCCTCTCCATGTCTCCACCATCCCTGGAAGAAGGAGAATGCACAGGGAGGGCAGAGGGCCAGCGACATCTCCCTCACTAGCCTAATTAGTCGGCCACCTGCCCACTTATAACACATGATGTTGGCCTAAAAAAATTAAAATTGGTTTTTGTAATTAGGCAATTGAAAGCATATGGCAAAGAAGGTAAAAGATTTAAGCAGCACATAATGATACGTATGAAAGGTGAGTACCTCTCCAACTTCTGACCCTGAATCCCCACTTCTCCGCTCCACAGCCACAGGAGGTTGCTGCCACGTTGTTATGCCCTCTTCCCATGGATGCTCTGTGCACATATATGTTTTGGACATAAACAGCAGGGTGCTCTGCAGTGCTGCTCTGTGCTTTGCTTGTTCCTTTTGGTCCCGGCCTCTACTAGTATAGGTGGTCCATGATGATTGGCCCTCTTGCCAGAGTGAGCCCAGTAACACCCTCAGTCTGCCCCATTCTCTACGTTCAGGTTTGCCCTAGACCTCTTCTCCCTCTGCCCATTCCCCACCCCCCTCCACATCTCACATACAGTTATAAGAGTTGATAACTGCCCCCAGTATTTCCTTCTTTCAGGGCAAGCACCAGCTAGGTATAAATTAGGGCAGGCTTAAGTCTGAGAGACACCCCATTCCCACCCCCCGCCTGCCTTCTAGGACTGCAGAGTCACTGATAGATAGCAAAGGAAGGAGGAAAGGAAGGGGTTACTGCAGCCAGCCTCATGGACGGAAGTTACTTTCCATGCAAGACTAGATCCACTAAGTCCTGAAGGTCCTAAACTGAGGGTACATAACGTGCCCCACTTGGTAGGATCTGGGGACTCAAAAATGAATCCTGCCTTCAGAGGACACCACAGCAGTGCCCCCAGGATCCAGCATCAACATTACTACCCGAAAGGGCTCCTTGAACCTACCAGCTTGGCTCAGCCCCTCGCCCCCACCCATTCCTAAACATGCACCAAAGGGGACCCAGTGGGGGCTGGCACTCACTCATCTCCTGTGACTGCCACCGCCTCCACCAAAGAGACTGTCATTAAAGCTTTGTCCCGGGCTCTCTGATTTACATGTACAAATAATCGCTGTCAGGGGCACGAGCCCCAGAGAGCAATAATAGATTCTGGTGGTAGCAGATGCAGATGCAGGAAATAAAAACAAAAATGAAACACGCCAGCCTGGCAGAACTCAATGCTGAGAGAAATCCTAGGGGGGAGAAAAGCCTGCCTGGGAGGTGGGGCCAGAGAAGGTCTATCAGATCAAGTATTGATTGGTTAGTCTTCTGCAAAAGCCGCTTAGGATTCTTTTTTTTTTTTTTTTTTTAAGAACTGTGATCACATATGTAACATAAAATATGCCATTTTAACCATTTTTAAGGGTACAATCCAATGATATCAATTATATTCACACTGGAGTTCCCGTTGTGGCATAGCAGAAATGAACCCAACTAGCATCCATGAGGATGTGGGTTCGAACCCTGGCCACACTGGTCAAGGATCCGGCATGGCCGTGAGCTGTGGTATAGCTTGCAGATATGGCTCAGATCCTGCATTGCTGTGACTGTGGCGCAGGCCCATAGCTGTAGCTCTAATTCGATCCCTAGCCTGCGAACTTTCATATGTCACAGGTGCGGCCCTAAAAAGAAAAAAATTATATTCACACGGTTGTGCAACCAGTACCACTATCTGTTTCCAAAACTCTTCCACCATCCCCAGTAGAAACTCTGTACTCTTTAAGCAACAACTCCCAGTCCTGCCACCGTTCAGCCCCCGGTAACCTCTAACCTGCTTTCTATTTTTATGAATTTGCCTATTCTAGATACTTCATAAAAGTGGATTCATATAACATTTGTCCTTTTGTGTCTGGCCTTTTTCACTTAGCGTAATGATTTAAAGGTTCAGCGTGCTGTTGCAGAATCAGAACTTTGTTTTGCTGGCTGAGGACTATTCACTGTATACTGTATGTATATACGACACCTGCTTGTCCATTCATCTGTTGATGGCCACTGGGTGGCTTCCACCTCCTGGTTATTGTGAGGAACGCTGCTATGAACATGAGTCTACAAATACCTGTTAGTGTTTCGGTAGTCAATTCTTTTGGATGTGTTTCTAGGAGTGGAATTGCTGGGCCATGCAGCAATTCTATGTTGAGCTTTTTAAGGAACTGCCAAACTGTTCTTTGAAGGAGCTAGCCTAAGACTCGAGAGGATGGCTCAGTCCTGCTCTAGGAGGTGATGCTCTGGGCACATCCGTCCTAGAAGACCCCATGGTCCGCGCAGGCCAGGCTAGCCTGGCCCAGGGTGGGAGGAAGGAGAAGAGTCCAGAGTTGAGAGACTTCAGAACAGGGGCTGGTCTCCCCAGGTGTCCAGCCAGCCCCTGGGAGAGAGCCCAGAATAAAGCCCCAGTGTGGGGGAATGGGGAACCTTCGGGTCCCACCTGCCGCCTGATCTACGTTTGAGAAAGTGAGGTCCGCGCTGCCAATGCTTGATCAAACGTCTCCTTGTTCTTTCTCCTGTACCAGCTGCCAGCCTGGGCCAGGGCAGGATGGGGATGCTTAGGACAGAAAGTGGGTAGAAAGATGCCATCCCACTCTGGCTCTACCGTCATCATGATGCCTGTGTTGGGGCTTGGTCTCTGAGCTCAGGTTGGGTCCTGAGTCCTGGGTCCTTCGTCTGGCCCTGCTTCCTTTCAGAAACTCCTTCTCTGAGCAATGTTACTTGGTTAACTTCTATCTGCCTGTCTAGTCCCAGCTCAGGTGTCACTGTCCCCACTGAAGTTCCCGTCTCCTCAGTGGAGCTGGGTACCCTCCTTTGGGCTCCTTGGCACCTCAGGAATTCATTTTCAAGGCTGTTGTCACAGTCCTTGATGTTTTCAGCTCATCTGTTTCCCCCACCATTACTGTAAGCACCTTCGGGCAGAGAATGAGTGTTTTATCTGTGCATCCCTAAGATAAGGCCTGGTACCTAGTGTTTATTGAATGAATGAATGAACTGTATGCTCTTTGTAACCATGCTGCCTGTTGCATGTCTACTGATTGACTGAATGAGTAAACGAATGAATGAACGGTATGCCCAGGACTGAGTGAGCCTGTGGAGTGGACTCTTGGCTCATGGTCAAGCCCTCACTCACTCATTTATTCTGATCACTGATAAGTGTCAGACTCTACTAGGTACTGGGGTCCAGATGCAAATAAGACTCAGTCTCGGTCATCAGGAAGCCCGCAGAAGCATAGAAGCAGACCGCAGTAAACAAGAAGTGAGCTTCAAGTGCCTCCATTTCCCCAAAAGCATACATGGACTTGCAGCACATCAAAAACCCGACCGGGGCCTTCCAGGTTCCACCAGTTGCTGGGCACAGCTGGCTGCAGAGGAGGGGCAATTAGCATGCTGCACACACCTGTCCGCGGCTGCTCCGCGGATCCAGGGGCTGGAGAATTAACGACCAGGAGGATTTTTGGAGCTCCCAGAACCCAACCCAGCTCACATCAGAGACCTCATTCCCCTTTAGGGATTCATTCACTCTGCACAGCTGGTTAATTTTTCATCAAGGGGTGGGGTGGGGGTTGGGAGAGAGCTCTGATCCTTCACTCTTTCATGCTGGGGGTGGGGGAGAAACACAACATCCTATCCATTTTATTTTTTAGATGAAATAGGAACAGATTGTGGTTGCCAGGCAAGACCCAGCACTCACAGGGCTTGTGCTGCTGCTGCAGGCTGATTAACGGTTATTGGGCAAAGGATAAAGCATCCAGACGGCACAGGCCTCGGGTGAAGGTGCTTACACATTTAATGAGCACCGGGTGACAGGCTAGTGGTAAGCAGCAATTTTTTAAAAAGTGATTTAAGGTCCTGGTCTTCTGTGCCACCTTCGTCTCCTCTCCCATTAGGACCTGGTCGGGCTAACTCAGTGCTCCCGCCGGGGTGACCCCTGTTCTGTGCCTTGATGAGCACCCCCTCCTACCACAAAGCTTCCAACTATAGCACAAGGGGCAACTGTTCCTGCTTGAATCTGATGCAGAACCCAACACTTGGGGCTGAGAATGGAGTCTCAGTTTGCTCATCCAGAAAATGGGAAAGGGAAGAATAAGAAAAGTGCCTTACATGGAAATGAGAGAGGAAGGAGCAAAATACTTTCACGTCCATCTGTTGTCTCACTTAATTCTCATTCAAGGCATTCACCAGCTGCCTACCAGGTGGCTCAAATTTGAGGTGACCCCAGCAAGTCTGTGGAACAGAGATTATCATCCCCACTTCAGAGAAAAGAAAGCTGGTAGACCAAAATGTAGTACCTGCCCAGGTACATGGTGGGCCAGTGGCAGAGGTGGGTAGAGAGGAGATGCTGCTCCCCTAGGTGGGCTCGCTGCCCTCTGGGCATCTCCCAGGTGGCAGCGGAAATGACTTCCCTGGTCAGCAGGGCTCCTGGACTCAGCTTGAAAAGCCGAGCAATCCAACTCCGTGTCTATTCTCCTGAGATGTCCACACCTTAGGCCCCTGAGAAAGAGTGTTTCAGATCAGCACCTACTGTGTGCACAGCACCTATTGTTTCAGGGTAAAAAACACCTACTGTGTGCCCAGTACTGTGCTATGTGTCCTGTGTTCTGTTCGAGACACAATAGCCATGGTCCCAAGAAGAAGGCAATTTTACCCTCGAGACTAAAATCTCAATACAGATGAATCTGATAGAGGATGTGTGTGAAACTACACATCCCAGTGCTTCCTCTTTACTGTGTATGAATCCCCTGGGGAGCTGCTAAAATGCAGATTCAGTGGGTCTGGCTTGGGAGCTGAGACTTGCATTTCTAAACCTCCCAGATGACAGTGGTGCTGCTGGTCCTCAGGCCACACTGAGGCTCTGCATGGTCCATGTCACGAGGAATCAGAGAGCACAGTGGTCAGCCTCCTGGAGGAGAGGCACCAGTGCCGGGCAGGGACACGGCAAACCAGAAGGAAAATGGCTACTACAATCTCAGTAGAGACTCTGGGCCGAGGGGTTATGGGGACACAGAAGAGGGCTCCTCATGGCCTGAGAGGGCATGCTTTCCACTAGGATTTGGAGGCAGAGTAATCGGTCCGTATGACCTTGGGCCGCTTGCTTCTTCTCTGGGCATCCTTTTCCTCCTCTGTAAAGGAAGCGCTCAGTGGTTCCCAACCTGGGCAGTACACTGGAACAGCTGGAGAGCTTTTAAAATAAAACAACACCTGGATTCCTTCCTGAGAGGTTTTTATGTAGTGGTCTGGGGTAAGGCTTAGGCCCAGGTCATTTGAAAAAGCTCCCTGGTATTTCTAACGGGTAGACCGGGTGGAGAACCTTTGCACCGGGTGACCTCAAAGGTTCCCCCCTAACCTTCTCATCTTTACGCTTGGATAGAAAGTGCCAAAATTCCCAGTTTCTGTTCCTGGGCATGTGGCCTAGAGCAAAAAAAAAAAGCAGTATTCGAGAAATCGAAGAAAAGCTTCCCCACAATGCCAGAAATCGGAGCACTCTCTGGCAGAGGCCAGGTGGAGGGGCTGTCCTGCCCATCTGGTTCCCATTAATCCCAGGGCATGTTTCACATCCCTGGCAGGTACTTGGAGCTGGGAGCAGCCCCCTGGGTGGCCCTCGGCAGGGGCCTTTCAAGCCAAGCCCTGCTGACAGGCCGAGGGGCTCTGCGGGGCCCTCCTGGCTTCCAAGTCATTTGCCCCCACTTGGGGGTAGGATCCTGGGTAAATTAGAAACCAAAGAAGGCAGATGCAGAAGCCCTGGCCTCCCTTTCATTAGCAGTCTGTCACAAAGTGTGAAGGCCTTCGATAAATTCTGCAGCTGCCGAGGAGAGGAAGAGGATTCGTTTGTTCCCCAGAAGACAGAGTCTTCAGGAATTTCGAGCCCCTTCCCCCCCAACCCCCTTAGCTGGGAACTAGCCCAAAGCCACGTGTTGCAGTCTGCCTATAGATTCCAAGGCTTTGGAGGGAGTGGGGAGGGAGTGACTATCCCATCTGGTGAGGCCCCTGGGACCCCTTCCTCCTGCCAACTCGGGGCAGAGGAGTCAGGCTCTGTTTCCATAAGGACCACAAAGTATTTGGCTGCTAACACATCCTCTTCCCAGGCTGCAGCCATGCTGCCTCTGTCTGGGGGACTGGTCTTTGCTGAGACACCCACCCATCCCAGAGATGCTAAGTCAGGTGGTGGAGGTGGGAGTGGGTGAGTGGCGTGGGTGGAGAGTGCCTTGGCTGAGCCCCTCCTGAATCCTCCCCAAAGGGATACTCCTCCTTGTCCCACCAGCATCTCCCTAAATGGCACAGTTTGGCCTGGGCCCAGGGGTCAGACGGCCCTGGAGTGGGGTCCCCACGCCACTATGGACAAGTGACACGACCTTGGGAAGTGAACGAACCTCTCTGTGCCTCAGTTTTCTCATCTACGAAATGGGATAATAAAATGTGTACTTCATAGGGTTATGGTGAGGATTAATGTGCTGGTGATGGTGAGATTGTCAATAATGAGGGACTGAGAAGGCCCAAGACAAGGAGGCGCTCCCCAGCTGGCAAGTTCCTGGGCAGCAGGGAACTCTCATGAGCTGGAGGAGAGGACCCATGTGCAGTGTGTACTTTCCAGGATGAAAGCATCAGTGACACCATCCCTCTCAGGAAAGGAGAGAAGAAGCTACGGGCCATGTTCTGCCTGACACTTTATGACATGCGCTATCCTTCCCTGAGCATTCTGGCCAGATCACCTCTGGGAAACTCTGGCCAAAGAGCAATACCAGCCGCTGGAATGGGAAACAGCCACGAGTGTGGGAGCCACACTGCCAAGCACTGCCCTGGCCCCTGTGGCCAGGGGGTACCCAGCTGGGGGGCCTAGCAGTGTCCAGGGAGGCCAATGCCAGGGCACCCCCAGCGCAGGGGCTGCAGGGGGCAGTGGTGGAGCTGCTCCCAGAACCTCAAAGGGCTACAAGAGATGGCACAGTGGGCCAGCATCACCTATACACAATCCTTTTATGAAGTCTGGTGAACTTGAAAGGAATTGAGACAAAAATCCATTTTTACACAAAAGTTCAGTTTTAGGGGAGACTTTTCAAAGACAACTTCCTAATCCTTTTAGGATCTTACTTGGATATTTGACACACAAATATTCAGGAGTTCAAATTTGTGAAACACTAAGATTTCTTTCAGCTCTGGCTCTGCATTTTTAACCCATCTGTAAGCCTGGGCGCCCTGTCCCAAGTTCTGCTCTTCACTCTTCCTTCCTTCCTCCCATGCCTCCCCAGTTACGCCCATCATTAACCGAGTGTCTACAGTGTGCCCGGCACTGGGATGGGGGCTTGTCTTTTTGGTGGCTCATTAATCCTCACTACAAGACCCTCACCTCAGTCTATCCCTCACTCGTGGCACACCCAGGACTCGTAGGGTGCTGGTAAATATTTAACAACATGCTCTCTAGAATGATATTCCCACATGGTCAATTTCAACACCAATGAAGGCAGAGACGCAGGGTAAGTAGCACACCATTATATACTATTTCCACTATACAGCTACAATAGGTGTAAATTAGCTCCAGGGCACAGATAAATGTAGTAGAATGCTCAGGAACCCATGAGTCTTGAGTATTTATTACCTTTATGTTCAATATAATTTATTCAATTTAAGCCTACATAATTTAATTTTAATAATGACTATGTTTAACCATTGGCTGGCAAAATTCCTAAAGATTTAATAGTCAACTCCTACAAGCTGGTAGGAACTGTTCTCAGCTCACCACCCCCTAGGACTGAACTGCTGATCCCATGCAGCTGCTGTCTCTACTGCTGCATTTACTCACAGGAATAATGCTGATGACAAGCACAGTATTTAAAATGCAGTCTCTCATGGGAGCCTCATCGCAGACCCCTAAGCTAGGTCATATATTATTCCCATTTTACAGAAGAGGATCCAGATGAGGCTGGACTGAAGCTTAAGAGAAGTTAAATGGTTTATAGCCCAATATTAGATAAAATCTAAACTCCTCAGCCTAACTGTCAAGGCTATGAACTGGACAACTGGGTCTTCTTTATTTCTTCAACACCGTTGCAATTCTCAACACCATTCAATGCCCTTATCCCCAATGAGTGTCGGGAGAAAACTGGGAATCTAGAAGAGGTTTTCTCAAGTTCTTTCTCTGTCTGATGTGAGAGCCCTTTTTGAGGCAGAAGGGCTGTGTAAGAGCACCAGCCTCAGTTCTAGCTTTGGCTCTGTCTCTGAGATATTGGACCAATCACCCTCCCTAGGCCTTGGGGTCCCCAGCTGAAGAATGGGGGGAATAACAGTCCCATGGCCTTTATTCCTCCAGACTCTAGGTCTGCCTAACAGCCCATGGAAAGCACAAGGGGAAGCCTGGGTTCCATTTTCTGCCGTGTGGCCGGCTCGCTCCCAGAGGGGCCTCCTTCTACTGCTCTCAAACTATAGCAGCCCCCCCCCCCCCACTCCTGTGCAGTCTCCAAGAAGTGGACTGGGTACCTAAAAAGCGGGACCAATGTGTGCCCTCACAGAAGCTGGGGGACCTCCATAGAGAAACATCAGTAAATGACCAGCTGATCTGGGGGAGGCTGCTCAGATCTGGGGGTGGGGGCAGGCAGAGGATCAGATGACCTCCAGAAGTCTCTGGTGTCTTCTCCCTGAGGAGGCTGGTCTTGTGGGTTTCCTGCACGAGATGGATTCCAGGCCTGGAATCCATCATTCCCTTCATAATACAAATATTCACCAAATGCGCTCAAGCACTCAGTAGCCTGGATATTCACTCTAGCAATTCTCTGTGTGGACGGTGATTAGACCATCATTATCTTAATGCTTCTTAATTTATCTTTCTGATTAGCAACTTACCATTTTATTTGCAAAAAATAGCCTTCTGCTGGGTGGAAGCCAGCCGAGCACAGCAGCTGTCATTTTCTCTGTACTAAATCAGGCCAGGCTTAAGTTGGTTCTCTGGTGATGCTATTTCTTGTGTCTTGGCGCTAACACACACCACTATCCATCATGGTTGTTGTAGAGTAAAGGCTCGCTCCTGGGGGCTGCAGGCTGAGAGGTCACCTATGCCCAAGGAGGGGACTGAGATAAGACACCCCTCCCCTATGGACTCATCCAGGGAAGGGCTCCCAAAGTCTAACCCTCATACTGTTGTTATGGGACAGCCCATGAGGCCACTCGCTGTCAACACTAGGAGTGAGGTCAGTGGTGTGTGGAACAAAATAATAGCTGCCATTGAAAAAGCACACCATGTAAAGCACATGAAATCCATGATTTCATTTAAGTCTCGAAACAACCCTGTACACATGTACCATTGTTATTTCCATTTACAGATGAAGAGACCAGGACGTAGAGAGGTTACGTATTTTGCATAAGGCCCTCCAGCTTGGAAGTGGCAGTGCTAGTTCTGAACAAAATCATTTTTCCCTCTTAACCCAATCCTTCCAGTTTTCCATCTTAACTATGAACAAATCATACTGCCTTCTGATTCCTTTTTTTTTTTTTCTTCCAGAAAATGTCTCTATGGTTTTCTATCCCTAAAACACACTGGTTGCAAAGCTGGTGTATGCTGCTCTGACACTGTCCCTAAGAGGTCTAACACATTTATTCTACTTGGAAGTTCAAACACTGCACTTCGTATATTTCCATTGTTCCTGTCTCCTCCAGAGAGCAATACAGCTAGACATTCACGTATATGAGGGAAGGTGGAAGCTTCAATACTTGATTCCCAAACTCTCCAGAGAAGGTCCTTAGGTAGAGGGAATTTGCTAAAGAGGAGGTGGCTATAATACTGTGTCTTAACCTAGCCTTGGTTCTTGAGGTGTCACCGTTTTAATGACATAGTTTTCCTGGGTAACAGAAACGCCTTCACTAAGCTCTACCTATAAGACTCCAGTCTGCTCAGTCCAATATGGTGGTCACTCGCCACATATGGTTATTTAAATGTAAATGTAAAATTCAGTTCCTCAGTTGTACCAGCCACATTTTAAGCATTCAATCACTACATGTGGCTGGTAGTATCTCCATTGCTGCAGAAAGTTCTACTGGACAGCACTAGTCTAGATAATTCAATCCCCTAAACCCATTTGGAAGCCTTTGTAAACTAGATTGGATACCTATATGGTGTAAACTTAACGGTTTATGGTTAAGTGTCTCCTCCACTTTGGATTGTATAGCTAGCAATTTTCAAAGTATGGTCTCAGCATCAACCAGGAACCGGTCAGAAATGGAAATCCTCAGGTGGTATCTCAGACCTGAATAAGAGGCTCTGTAGCTTGGCCAATCTGTGCTTTAACTCTCCAGGGATTCCAATGTTCACCATACACTTGTTTAGCTGTCCCTTGGGATCTAGTGGGGATTGGAGCCAGGGACTCTGTGGATACCAAAATCCATGGATGCTCATGCCCTTTATACAACATGGCACGGTATTCATGTGTAACCTATGCACATTTGTCCATATATATAAATATATATATGTGTGTGTGTATATATATAAATATATATATGTGTGTGTATATATATATAAATATGTGTGTGTGTGTGTGTGTATATAATTTGCTTTTTAGGGCTGTACCCACGGCAAATGGAGGTTCCCAGGCTAGGGGTCGAATCGGAGCTACAGCTGCTGGCCTACGTCACAGCCACAGCAATACAGGATCTGAGCCTTGTCTGCGACTGACACCACAGCTCACGGCAATGCCAGATCCTTAACCCACTGAGTGAGGCCAGGGACTGAACCCATGTCCTCATGGATCCTAGTCAGATGTTAACTGCTGAGCCACGAAGGGAACTCCTGTCTAAATAGGTTAAATTGTCTCTAGATTACTTATGATATCTAATATAATGTAAATGCTACATAAGTTGTTATTGGAGCACTCCAAGTTTGCTCTTCGGAAATTTCTGGACTTTTTAAAAATATTTTTAAGCAGAGGTTGATTAAATGGATGAGAAACCTGTGGATACTGAGGGCTGCCTGTATAGATAAATAATGATGCCATGCATTCAGACACTGCTGTGTGCCAGCCACGGCAATGAGCACTTAGGAGTATTATCTCCCTTACCCTGGCAGCAACACTGTGAGATAAACATCATATTCCCATTTCACAGATAAGGAACTGAGGTTCTGAGCAGGAATCCCCTAGCCCAAGGTTGCACAGCTTCAAAATGGGTGTAGGCAGTTTTCACACCCAACTTGGTCTGACTCTGAAGTCGGTGCACAACAGCCCAGAAAGATCCTCCTTGCCAACGATCTCTGAAGGTACCAGGATTGTCCATGTTTACAAGCTAAATGGTTGGACACAAAAGAGGAAAAGGAACCAGGACAAACTTCCCACGGACAGCCACAATACTGTCCTGGCAACAGTAGCCCTGCCTTGTTCCCAAATGGGGAATGAGTTGGATGTGGGTGACTCAAAGGCCAGGCCCTGGCCATTCTGGACAGTGGTCTTTTTCTGGGTCTTTCTAGTTTGGCCAGGGCAAACCCAGACAACTTGTTTTAAGGTTGTTTTGCATTGAGTTCAGAAGGCTGAATTGCTCTAACCATAAAATTCTTCCCTGGAAAACCACAGATTTGCTTTTCTTAAGAGTTCAAGAAAACCTCCAGTGATTATTGTAGGAGATTAGAACTAGAAACTGCCGTTCCTTCTTTAATCTCCACAGAAGTCCCTAGGCTGGCAAGTTGGATTTCACAGCAAAGTAAACATGTGATTTGTTTAGTACAGAAGTCATATTCCTGACACATTCAACAAATATCCATTGAGCACCTATGTTATCCAGATACTTTTCCTCAGGTCATCTCCTTTAATCTTTAAAACAACCCTCTCAGGACCTGTTATTTAAGACAGTGGCTATTCTTATTCCTACTTGATAGATGAGGAAAGAGAGTCATTCATCTGCTAAGTGGCCAGTCAGAACTCAAACCCAGGGCTGCTCATTTTGCAAGTTCCCACTCTTCATGACATATACAAGCCTACTCTGTCTGGCACTGCAATAAATTAAAAAAGGGACTAGACTCCAAGGGTCTGGAGACACATACAAGAAAATCTCAGGCAGAGCAGCCCGATAAATATAGAAAGGGAAAGAAATTCTAGGTGATGGCAGGTCAGCTCCTGGGAAGCCTTTGAAGGAATATTTCTAAAGGTATTTGTATAAATTGGGCCTATTCTTCATGTTGCTGGAATCCTATCTGACCAAATCACACGTATATATCCAAGGCTCCCAATCCCTTTCCTCCTGAGGTAGTTCAGAGCTAGTTCTGGTCATCAACTCTTACAGCTCCAGAAGGGAGGCCTGGGCCCAGCAAGTGGCCTGAGCTCCAGAGGATACTGACCCCTGGGTGATCATGGTGTGAGAGCTGGTCTTGTCAGCCCTGACCAGCAAGTTCTGAATTATCCTTAAAGTGTGAGCAACCCTTGTTCCAGCAAAGGTGTCTCCTCTGGCTTCCCATCTGTCTTTTTGTTTGTTTGTTTTGCTTTGTTCTTGCTTTTTAGCACCTATGGCATATGGAATTTCCCAGGCTAGTGGTCAAATCAGAGCTGCAGCTGCCAGCCTACACCATAGCCACAGCAATGCAGGATCCAAGCTACATCTGAGACCTACACCACAGCTCATGGCAACTCTGGATCCTTAACCCACTGAGCAAGGCCAGAGATCAGAACCACATCCTCATGGATACTTGTTGGGTTCTTAACTCACTGAGCCACAATGGGAACTCCCTCTTCATCTGTCTTAACCCTCTGCTGGGAGACCCTCAGCTCCCTGGCCTGACAGAGGCCTTGCCCTCTGCCCTCTTGGAAAGCAAGCAGGACTTGGGTGAGGGAGGGAGGGGCCAGGCAGAATCCTTGCACAACCCAGCCATTGATGTCCATCACCCTGGCACCCAGGACAGCCAGAACTTGCCCTGCCTGGGTCATTGCTGGATGGGCTAGGTGGGCATGTGAGCATGTCCTTGTCCTTAAGGAGGATTCCAGCCAGGCCCTTTGCACAGAGCACTGAGTAAAAGCACGCATTGCTTTTCATGGTGCCCGTGGCACTCACAAAGGAGCCTGCACCAGGCAGCCCATTTTAACTCAAATCCAGTAAGGACTTCCTTAAACTAGTCCAGTTACTTCCTAAATTATGGAGAAAAGCCAGAGAAGACCCATCCCATTCTCGCCCTTGGACTGGACTGGGCTTGTCCTTCCCCAACATTTTTGATGCTAAAGTCTGATGGAGAACTCCGGAATGCCAGACAGAGAGAAACTTTTTTAGGGGAGACACGGCCTCCCCTTGCCTCTCTACAGATGGCCTGGCCCTCTCCTCCCCCAGCCCTTATTTCCCATTCAAGACCCCAAATGCCACTCCCCAGATGCCTGCAGGTTAAGAGGGGTGGATATAAGCTGAGCTTCAAGCAGCCCCAGGAGTCTGGGTGCAGGTTCAGGCCGTCACGAGGTGCATATCAAAGCCGGAGTTTAAAAACTGTACTGGGAATAGTGCAATTATCTCGCTTCACCACATTTCTCAGCCCCGACTGAGGTTTAATTAAAGCCAAGTAAAAACACAGAGTCGCCATTTCAGATATCACCCCCACTGCATGCTGGTTAAAAAAGAAAAAAAAAGGAAAGAAAAAAAATCCTTTATCAGAGACTTAAATTTTTTTCTGTGGGTATCTTCCAGCTCAGTTGGATATTATTCCTTCATAACAGCCACTTTAAAGAAAAAAATATATATTAATATATATGTATAAAATGAGTTAATCCCCCATAATCTCCTTGAGTTGTACCTAAAACACAGTTTCTTGCAGGTGACCTTTTCAGAAGAGGCTGTTCCTATGGCAACCGCATTGTTTGATTCAGTCAAGAGAAAAACGCTGCATGGAAATGTATTTAATTTTGCTTAATTTGATGCTGTATTTAACACTTGCGCAGGCTGAAAGGAGAGAGGGGTGGAAAAGCAGGAGCCAGCTCATCGGCCACATTCACCCACATCCTATCCTCAGGCCTTAAGGGCCCCCCAGGCGGCAAGCTGCCCTCAGTCCCTACTCCTGGTTTCGGGCTGAGGGAGGGGGCTCCAAGGCGTTCTGCAGAGAAAACATGGGCAGGACCCACCCGGCAGCCCCTCAGATGCTGGGCCACTGGGCAGCCATTGCAGGTTGAATAAAAACATAGCACGTGTGGGTGGCAAAGCTTTGGACCAAGACTTAAGAGGCCTGGGTAGAGTCTTTGTTCTGTTGTTCCCATGCATTTCCTCATCTGAAACATGAGGCAGCTGAATTCAAAGACCTCTCAGGTCTTCTCTTTTAGTGCTACACCTGAGTCCTGTGTGCAGATCTGGTCTCCTCAAGCCAACTCTGAGCTTCATGGAAGGAGTGCTGGACTCCAGGTAGACACTCAATAAACTCATATAGTAGAACAGGAGCCCACGGCAGAATGTGCCACAGCCAGGTCTTGAAAGGTCTGGTACAGCCTCGCCCACTGATGGTCATAGGCCCTGTACCTACTTCTTGCCACACAGGTATGCCCACAATCACAGACAGAGATCCCAAACCAGGACAAGCGAGGGCACTTGTGCAAGGTCCCACCCAAGCTCCCACCCAAGCTCCCACCCAAGGTGACCAGGATGGAGGCTCTGGTCCAAGCTCTCTCATTTCCAGTGGCCCCTCCAAGCCAGGTCTGTGTCCCTGTTTGGAGCAAACATGGTGACCACAAGGTGAGAGAAGGCACAGTGAGACCAAGTGCCCTCCCAGCTGCAGCTGGATTGGAGAACTGATCTCCCTCCTGCCCCTGCTCCTTCTGCCTCAGTCTGAGATGAACAGATACACAAACTATACTTGTACCTCCATTTTCAGCAAATTCTAACCCCATTTCTTAGCTTGATGGCCATGTACAAACTAAATTCTCTGGGCCTAAGTTTTCTTATCTAAAAAATAAAGGAGTTGACTGGGAACATCTAAAACGTTCTCTGTGATAGGGTTCTCATTCTCCATTCCTGCAGCTAACAACTCCAGTGGTGGACTAGACTAACCACTCAGATCCTCAGCCACCACACTGCACTACTGCCAGCCAGTCAGCCCCTCTCCTCAGTCTCCAGCCGAAGCCCCCACATCTCCATCACCAACCAAGCCCAGCAGTGCCACTGTCCTCAACCACAGACTTTGATGACTATCAGGATAAATCCCATCATGCCTCAGCTTCCCAACCATTTGAGTTGCCATCAGGACTCAAAACCTCCCAGATTCAGCATCAGTGTGTAGACACTCAGCTTCATGCTGTGTCTGTCCCTCTGAGCGTCCCCCTTCTTGGCCCTCCCCACATCCTTTCACCCTATGGAAATCCTGGTCCGTTCTATCTCCCTCACTTTCTTGATGTAAGTGGATCCTGGTGTCCCACTGATGACACGTTTTCTTAGAAGCCCTTCCTGGTGGAAGAAGTTTTGTTTCCTACATCTGATATACTCCAGAACGGGAAAGGGAGTATGTCTCTTCCTTGCTCCCCATCTAAGCTGTCTCTCCCACTTTCAAAAACCCAAGCTCACTTGAAGGCTCATCATCAGATTTCATGACCCTTTCTGCATATGGAATGCTATCCTTCTACCAGCTTCCTGGTCATTCCCCTTCCTGCGGATGACTTCAGCACACGGATCACTGGGCTTTCTCCACTATGGTTCCTGCCATCATCGTTGGACACTCCAGTCTCCATGAAGATGATCCATTCAATTCCCTGGCCTCTTAGTTCCCTGACCTTCCTGGCTCCAGTGAGCATTCGCTCCACTTCCATGGCAGTTCTTTAGACTCTGACACATCAATCACTGAATCACCCATGACATGTAGGCTTCCAATGCCCACTTTCTGACCACCGCCAGCCCCCTTAGAGCTCACTTATTCTGACCCTCCCACTCCAGCAATTCTTTTTGGCATCCATAGTCATCACTCCCTGCACATGCCAGCTTTCTTCCTTACACAGCTCTGATCCCACAGTCCAACCCTTCAACCACTCCCTTGCCAACAGCCTGAACCTTCCCTTCGCTCTCCTTTGGCTGTACTAGTCTAGCAGGATGCCAGCCTGGTAGCCTATCCACTTAACCACTGTTGCCCTATCCACTTATCCACTGGTGCAGAGGGAGCCTGCACCAGAGCAGCTGAACATGGCTGGAGAAAAATGACGCAAATTTGCTGACTAGACTTGCTGCAAACGTGACCACAAATCTCACTCAACACTGTCAGGAAAACCTATTTCACTTCCCTAGAAAATTCAATTTTCCAATCTCTGGGGAAACCATCATACTCTCTCCTCCAGTCTCCAACACTCCCATCTGGCCCGTTCTCAGCTGATGACCTTGTCATATATTTCATAGAGAAAATAGATTTCTATGAGATGAGAACTACCTCATCTTCCCATCAACAAGTCCTTCATTGTATCTGCATCAGAACCCAAATACACTGCCTATCCCTCCCCCAAGTCCAACAGAAAAAGAATCCTGGCTCCTATCCAAGGTCAACACCTTCGCTGGGCTCTGAACCTCCTGTGCCATTTCAAGAACTTTTCCTGCAACTCCTCTATTTCTTCTTGCATTATCACTTTCTCCCTCTTTCCTGGGTCACTTCCACTGACATGCAAACCGATCTCCTTTAAATATATACTCCCTTAACCCCACTCCGTCCTTATTTTCTGGCTCCTCTTGAGCCCCTTCCTAGCACATCTATTCAAAGGAGTTGTCTATCTATACTCACAGATACCACCTTCTCACCTCTGATTCTCTTCTCACTAAATGAAGCCCATTCCAATCACCATTCCACTAAGGACTAACTACCAAGATTACCAATGGCCAGATCTTGCTAAAGGAAATGGTCAGTGCTCTGTCTTCACCTTGCTCTCCCAGCAGCATCTGGCACAGTCAGCCAACTATTCCTTCTCAAAAAACTTTCTTCTCTGGGTTTTGTGACACCTCCCTCATGAGGTTCTTCTCAGACCTCACTGGCATGCCTCTGAGTCTCCCTTGCTGGACTTTCCTAAAAACCCTGGAGTGTCCTCAGCACTATTCCTTTCTGCGTCCTCTCTCCCTGTGTGGTCTTACCTTGATCTGAGCTCTCAAAACCTCCTGCACACGCAGGCTCTTAGATTTACTTTCCCAGCTGTTTCTTTCCCAGATCCCTAGACATCTGTGTTCAACCATCTAAACACCTCTGTTTAGGTGTTTACAGGCATCCTAGACTTAGCACATTCAAAACAAATCTTTCAATTTCCCTCTTCAAATCCACACACCCCCTCCTGCCAAGCCTTTCCCATTTAAGTAAAAAGGGCATTCTCCACCCACTTGCTAAAAATCTATGAGTCAGTCTTGATTCCTCCTTTTCCTTAAGCACATCCAATTCATCAGCAAGTCCTCCTGGCTCTGCTCCCAAAGTCAATGGGAATAGAACCACCTGAATCCAATCACTGTGCCCTTTATCCATGGCCATGGCCAAGACCAAGTCCACAGAGCCTCCCTTCAGGCCTCCCTGACTCCACCCGGCAGCCAGACTGGTCTTTCTACACACAGTCAGCTCTCCCCTCCCTCCCACTCACAGTTTTTCTAGTGGTTCTCAATGAAAGTGGAGTCAGAGCCATATGCTTGTGTACAGTCTCCTGAGACTCTCTGAATGACCCCTTGTCTGCCTCTTTGATCTCATTTCTCTTCATTCTCCTCATCTACTAGTTCCCAGGTACTCACGTTCAGTTCCAGCCTGGCTACTTTGTTCTTCCTTTTCCTTCTATTGGAGGTGCTCTTCCCTCCTATCCATACATGGCTGCCACCTTCTCACCCACCCACTTTCAATACAAATATCCCCTCCTTGGAGTTCCCACAGTGGCTCAGTGGAAACAAATCTGACTAGCATCCATGAGGACACAGTTCGATCCCTGGCCTCGCTCAGTGGGTTAAGGTCAAGGTTCTGGCATTGCCTGTGAACTGCGGTGTAGGTTGCAGACGCGGTTTGGATCTGGCGTTGCTGTGGCTGTGATGTAGGCTGGCAGCTGTAGCTCTGATTTGACCCCTAGCCTGGGAACCTCCATATGCCATGGGTGTGGCCCTAAAAAAAAAAGACAAACAAACAAACAACCTCCCCAAAACAAAACAAAAAAAACAAATATCCCCTCCTCAGAGACCCTTCTTCAACTCCAGCCAAGGCATTATCCCCCATCCCAGACCCCATTTTATCTTCATCACAATATTTATCAGGACCTAACATTTTCTTATTTCCATGCTTGTCCCTTCACTCTTTCCCTCCCCATCTATTCATTTATTTATTTGGTCATGCCCACAGCATGCAGAAACGTGCCCCAACACTGCTGTGGTGTGGGCCAGGGATAAAACCCACACCACAGCAGTGAACCAAGCAACAGCCAGATCCATTAGGCCACCCAGGGAACTCCTCCCTCCCCACTTAGAATAAGAACCCCCTCATGGTGGGGGCTCAGCCTTGTTCAGCACCATTCCCTGTACTTATACAAGGTCTTGCACACAGAGGAACTTAATATTTATTGACTGCCTGCTTGAAGGAAGCAACTTGCAGTTAGACTTGGGGGCATAGGAACGCTAAGGCCCACCACAGAGCTTGAGGACAGGCCTACTGTCCCCCTTCTGTGCCCAGTACTGGACCTGCACCATGCCTGGCTCACAGCCAGTGCATGAGAAATACATGGGATGCAGCACATCGTGGAGTGGATATTCTCACAGCAGCCCTGACTAACCTTCCACCTAACGCGATGTACTCTGACATCGCTGTGATGTCAGGTGGTCACTGAGCCTTCCAAAATCCTAAAATGTTCAGTGAGAAAGCCCAGCACCTGAGAGGGTAGCCCAGGGCCTGGCCCCCAGCCTCAGGTCAGTCTCCTCTTTGTAGACTGCACTTTGTACCCCGCTGTGCTTCTTGTTTGCACATCCTTGCCTGTGTTCTTGGTGTCTACTTGTTCTGTAGTTTATCGAAATGTAAAAAATTTAAAATGGCCACTGGTGAAGAGCTCTCCTCTGTGCCCTGGGCCAGCACCACAGAGATGACAGAGCCACACACAGTACAACTCCCTTCTGTCTCTCATGAGGGCAGAGGACCCTCGCTGGGAGCTGGGATGCCTCATCTTCTGCTACCAAACCTCCCCCTCCCTTTTGGGGTCAAGCACTCCCTTCCCCAGGACCAAAAGTCAGGAACAGCAGTGGTTAGAAACATGGGTCATTCAGACCTGGGCAAGACCTGGCTCAGGTGACCCACCTGGCAAGGTACCTGAGTTCTGAGTCTTAGCGTGAAGTGGGGATAATAGCACCTAGCTCAAAGGACTAGTAGAAAAGTAAACAACATGGTAAATGCAAAGTGCTTAGCACAGCTCTGGACACAGAGGAAGACCTTGACATGTGAGAATGGCTGTAGGTACTAGGTCCAATTCCACCCTCTGGCCAGTGTAAAGCCACCTTCATCATTGTTGGGAGGAAGGAACTTCTCATTTGGCCTCACACTGGTCTTACTCAGAAGGCAGAAGATTCTCATTCTGCTGGTTCTGCTCTCGTGACATGACGCATGTCACACAGTTCCCAGAGGCTAAGATCCCAGAGGTGCTGGGCTAGTCATGCCCATACCCTCTAGACTCTCCCAGCTCAACCAAGAATTAAGCACTGAAAGTCTTTGTTGATTATGGGGGGAAAAAAGTCCAATCTACAGTTTATTACAGCTGAAAGGACCCTCCCCTGCCCCAAGAAATCATCTAGTCCCACCTGCTCATTTTGCTAATTAGGAAACTGGAGCCACAGGAGCCCATGAGGTCACACAGAGGGAGCTCGGGTCTCCTAACCCAGGAAGGCACCCTGCCCACCCATCCTCACTCCGCTGTTCCCTTCCATGGACACCAGCCCACAAGGCACTTTACACCCAAAAGTCTCTCCACCAGGGCCAAAGCTGAGAAACTTTTTCTCTGCATCAATTTTCCTCACCCCTCAAGGAAGAAAGCGGCCAAAGGGGGCATTTCCAGGACGGAGGGCAACTCAGTGCCAAGAGGCTGGCACAGAGCCCCTGGCTGGCTTCCTGCTGCCCCCAGCCCTGGCCTCTCTTTTCCTGATTTTCCCACCTCTCCTTTTGCATTCTCCTCTTTGCTCGTTTTGCCTGGGCTGCCTGCCTTTTCGGCTGTTTGCTTAGAAGCTGGGCTCTGTTTGCTGAGCCGTTATTCATTTTCATATTACCTGGGATATTTTCAGCTGCTCCTCTGGGTTTTTAGGAGAATTTCAAGTGGTGAGGAGCAACGTGGGCTGCAAAGGCAAACACACCTCCATGACCTCTGAGCTTCGCCAGGGAATTTGTTCATCTTATCAGCTGCCTTCCTGACTAGCATAGCCACCATCTCCTGACCTAACACACAGCCTCTCACCCTGGGCTTCTGAGGAGCAGGAGAAGCTTTCAGGCAAACAGGCTGCACGTTTTCACAAACCCAAGACTGAGGCAGCGGGCTGACTGGGGTCAGTGATATGTAGGGCCTTTGGCCTTGCCTCCCGTAGCAGGACAGCCTCCCTGCACTGCAGCCAGACCCGGCAGAGAGCATCTCAGAGGTGCTGCCATCATCCCCAGAACAAAGAGCAGTGAGGCAGCTGGAGAAGTCCATTTCCTCTCCTTCCACAAACAGCTTCAGGAAGGCATTGGTCACTGCCCGCTCCTCCATACACATCGGGCCCCCTCCCCTCTGAAAGCCTGGGAGTAGGTGGGAATGGCAAAGGAAGGAAAATACCAGAAAGAAGAAGGCTGCTCCTCTGGGAAGCACTGCCCAGTGATCTATTTACTTGACAAGGTCAAAGCCCAAGGAAGAGCTCTTTAATGCTCAGGCCCGGTCCAGAGTGGAACAGGGCCCGAATCCTCTACGTCACGGAGGGGACAGGAAGTGGAGGCACCGAAGGATACGGGCAATGAAAGGAACACGCAGTGTCTGATCCTGACTGAGTCTTGGCCGGCCCATATAGTAGTCACATGACCCTGGCAAGTCAAACTTTTTGTGTCTCAGTCATCTCAGTTATGGGACCACAAGACCCATCTCAGGGTTAATGTGAGCATCAGGAAGTTGTGAAGGGCTTCGTAAATGCCAGGCATTACTCATTCAGAGTCAGACATTCCATCAGCAGATCAATCACCCGAGGATCCAGAATCAGCCACGTTGAGACAGACTCACGGAAAAACACCTGCCGTGCTGTCCTCACACCCCCACACTCTCTGAGACCCAAAGGCACCACAGCTGCCAGCTCTCACCCCCCCATTCTCCAGGCCTCCATGCAATTTGTTCCAAATGTTCCAGGAGACTAGGCAAGAGGCCTAGGTTACTGGATGTTTGTCAGGTTTAATAAAAGGCCTTCAGTGGCTCTGGGCTTGTCATACTCTCTGGGTTTGTCACTGTAGCACTGGTGGCCCATGGCCCTGCCACTCCAGGCACTAGACATCAGGAAAGCAAGAGCAAGTTTTATCAACAGGGCCAAGGGACAAGAGGTACCTCTGTTACGGGAGTGGGCAGCAAGCTTCCCCATCAGCACACCGGGCCCCTCAATGGCCCCAACTGGAGTTACCTCACTTCTGGGCTCCGTGGGCTGAGTGAGTGGAGCCAGAACAGGCTCCGGCCCTCAAACTGGAGCAGGGCCCACTGAGGAGATGATTCTTTATGGCCCCTGTGGGGTTTTTTCCTTGAAAAAGTCATCAAGTTACTGCTGTCTTTCCCTTCTGCTAGTTTCATGACAGGACAGACACTGAAGGACTAGGCAGAGCTGAAACCAGAGCCTCTGGAGGAGAGGGACTGAGTTTTCTCTGAAAACCAAGTGCCATGCAGAGTGTCTAAGGCATGGGGCCTGTATCGTGAGGACTGAGTGAATGAATGAACGAACAAAGATGGGGTGAGGCTGACAGCTGAGCCGGGTGTGCATCCAGCGTAAATGACGGGACTAGGTCGATTCAGAAAAGACAAACACAGAACATGTATCCAGGTAGCATTCAGCATCAGAGAAGTCCAGAAAGAGACTATGAATCTCTCACATCTGGGACATAGTGAGCAAGTGGGAACATGGTCTTACAAAAAAAAGGGCAGAAGTCCATTTTCTTAAAGTAGGGCAAAAGGCTGACAAAGGCCAATATATAGCCTAGGGCCTGGGTAGAGCCCAGTCTTCGAAGTCCCATGGCCCCTACCTTAGGGAGGAGAGGAGGGTAGGGCTTGGAGCAGGCAAGTTGTTCAAAACTCCTCTCTCCAAACCCCTAGGAATATCATCAGTCCCCCATGAAGGTCACAGAAATCAAGTCACTGGGGGTTCATCCCGTAGAATCTTCTGTTTCATTCCCAAGGCAGCCCAGGTTTGGCCTCCTTGATCCCAGCCAAGCGAGAGCCCCTGACAGGCCTGGAAAACCCATCCCACGGGGCCTCTCAAGTCAGACGTCACCCTCCTCAAATAGCACATGCCTGTCGTAGACCCAGATCCAGGCGCCCAAGTGCGGGGAGGAGAGCGGTGCCGGTTATGATTTCCATGTTTCTTCCCACCATCCTATTTTGGGAGATGCGAAAGGCAGTGAGCATTGGAAGAGCCGGGCTGGGTACCACTTGTTCCAAAATTCTCCTCAATGGAATTATAGGCTGAGGAGGCCGCATTGGCCTTCCAGACAACAAGTGACACATGGCTAACTACAAAATAAAGATGTTTCCAAGGCACTAGTTGTCCCCTCATTATTCTCTACCCCACCAACCAATTAATGAGGGTCTGGGCCACAAGGAAATAGAAGAGTTTTAGCCTGGGAACATACACTGAAAGATGTGATGCTGGGCATGGGGGCAATTAGAACAGGTATCCAGCGAGGGAAAGGCTGACAAATGCCACATTAAAACCAAAAGACTCCAGTCCAGTCTGGGCCCTTGAGATAACATATGGAGGGGCAGGTCAGGGAAGAGTCAGCAGGGTCTAAGGAGAGCCACTCGCCTACAGCAGAGTAAGGACTACCACTGGGATCCAGGAAGCAAAGGATGCTGCTGTCACTCACCTGGCTCTCAGGATCCCTCCCCAGGAGAGTGGCCAGCAATGGCGCAGTCTTATTTGCAAGGCTGTGCTAAACCCAGAGGAACTGATAAATCCAGAAACACTGAGCTATTCAAATACTAGCCATGGATACTTAAAACCTGGGCAAGGAGCTGCTCTAGTAGACAGGTTCCTTAAGGGCCAGAAAGAATGTTAATGGGCAAAGGGAATAAGCAGAGGCAATGGTGGAAGATTCAGGACCGGGGATGTTCTCATCTCCATCACCCATCATGTTCACTGTTGTATCTCTGGTGCCAACAACGCCCAGCACAGATGAAGCACTCAGTATATTTTAAGAAAGCAGATGAAAGCAAGCTTGAACCCCAGTCTCCAGGAAACTCTTTGTTACTATTCCCCAAGGCAACCCCTTGTGGGAACTCACCAAAATACCCTGCGCCTACCCCTAAGAAATGCCTGTACCTTTAGGATGCATGCCACCAAATGTACTGGAAGATGGAGACCAGCCCCACCCCACTTCTGCCCAAGAGAGAAGCGAGTTTCCTGTCTCATTCCCAGACTCAATCTCAGCCCCACAACGGGCAGTAGACACCACCTACCTCCTTCAAGCAAATTCACACAAGTAATCACCGGCCAAGCGGGTTTTGTCTGGGAGAATGTGTCACATCTCCGCAAGTGTTAGCAGGCCGGCTGGATTCCCCCAGCCCTGGCATTAATTGTAGCCCATGTGCCATGATTACAAAGTGGAATTAAATGACATGCCAAATTAAAGAGTTATCTTTTCTAATAAATATTTTGCATAGGATGTGTTTATAATGGCATTAATTATTTACGCTGCCATATAGAGAAAGCATAAATATAAAGAGATCAGACGATTCCTGTAGGAGAAATAAAATGAAAATTTCCATCGGGATGATGAATACCTGCGGGGTCTTTGGAGTGACTCTGGGCTGGGGCTGAGGGGAGGTGGCACGTGAGGGACATCTTGAGAACAAATCTGACAGGCATTATCAAGGCTTTTGAGGGAGGAATATGTTAAAAATGAAAGTGAGTACAGAAAGTTTAAATATTTAATACCCGCATTAATTCTAATTCATACTTTATTTTTCAGATTAAAAATTTACAAGAATTCCTATCTTTTTCATCCTTCACCTCCCACGAGACACTTTGTGGTCACAGTTCCAGAGACCATCTTTAGCAACACCTGGGTAAAAAAGGTCATGAGATAGGAGCACCCCAACCATGGCGTGGCACCTTCCCCCTCCAGGCAGCTCCCCAGCTCCCCAGCTCCCCCCCTAGGAAGCTACAGTTGTTGGCCTCTGGCGCCAGAATGACTGATGGGACCAAAGCCACTTCCTGGCCTCCTCAGCCCATTCCAGAGAGGGCCATGGTATTCTCGGAGCTGATGCAGCCAAGATGTGGGTTTAAAGTGCTCACCTGAGTGCAGATCTTGCGAGTAGAGAAGAAAAACCACAAGTGAAAAAATTTCTCCTGAAAACAAGGCACAGACAGCACCCAGGCCCCTGCCCTCTAAGAGCTTTTATTCTAAGGCCTACCAAACCACTTTTAGAGACTTTAAATGATGTTACGGCTAACAAGAATTAGTTTGGAGGCAAAGGAGGAATAATTTCCTGAAGGCTGCAGTTGAGGGAATAACCCACATCTGTACCAGCTTCCAGCTTCAGCATGGTCCCTGGCCCAGCATTAAGCCAATGAGCAAATACCACTCATAATAATAGTAAGAGCCACCCCTGCATGCCTTGAAAAGGCACTTTCCCACATCACGTTTGACCCCGAGGTTCCATGAAGTAGTCAAAGGGCTGTTAATCAGCTTTCATTTTACACACAGGAAACCTAGGTTCCAAAAGGCCGTGTGACAAGGTCTCCCTCCTCCAAATCAAAATTCTTCCCACTGTTATGAGAATACAGCTTCTCCAGTGTATGGTTCCTAAGTACTGGATACAGAGGAAAAAGGGAAAACTGGACCAAGAGCTGCCTTTTGGCCCCACTCCCTGACTTCTGAGTGGAAGTCTGCCTGCTGGGTCTACACCTTCAGGCATGAGAACAAGGGGGCAGGGGTCGGAGTGAGTGCTCTCTGTTCATCTAAAGCAGATTCCCTCTGGGTCCAGGCCCCTCTGTTCCTTCTGAGACTCTCATGACCCTTAGGCCAGAGATGCTCAGAGGACAGCTGCTGACAAAGTTGTCTCAACATTTCTCCGACCCTCTGGGCTTTAAATTGTCAGTTTCTGATGTGGTGTTTTCTCCCCCCACCCTCACAGCTCTCAGTCCCTCCCATCACTTACCACACACTCCTGTACAAAATACCTTCATAAATAGTGCTGATTAGCTCCTTATTCTAATCAGGCCTCTGCTCAAAGACAATACCCTGCCCCCAGCCCTTTCCTCCTCTTGTGTCTGCTGATCCACAAAAGTGCCTGTAAATCAGCAGAGAAAACACACACACACACAGGCTCCCTCCATCAGAAAGCTGAGCAGGAAATCTCGCCTGTGGCGGGATCAGAGCTTATCGATCTGGTGCTAGGAGATGTTTGGGGTTGTTTGCTTTTTTTCACTCCCAGATATCCACTGGAGTAGGGCCAGCCCTTTAAATGAGATGAGCAGAGCTAGAAATCACCCCAGCTTAACATCTGGAGAGCAAAATTCCTCCTTCTTACTCTTTCTTACTTTATTCAAAAAGGCTGCTTCTGAAGGGGCACGGGGAGAGAGGCCCCAGCAGGTGGAGGGCAGGACCGGAAGAGCTCAGCAATATTGGCTTCAGAGACAGCCCTTCCCCGCCAAGCCTCCAGCACCACACCTTCCAGAGACGGCTGTGGTCTGCGTGGGCACGGGAATGTGCCCATGATCACGTGAAGATAAGTTGGATAGAGCAGCTGCCCAAGCTTTGCCAACAAGTCTACCCATTTCCACCAGCCTCACTGCTTGTGGACTTTTCAGATACTGAGAGAGAAATGAAGGTAGCAGAAAAGAAGGTAATTTAGCCAAACGAATCTGCTGATGAGGGTCCATGCTGTGTGGATGACAATAACAGACATGGTGACAGCAATCACAGGCTGACACCTTGTAGGAATAGAACCCCTTCCTCCTAAGGGCTCTAACAGCCTCTCTCTCACCACCATAAAAATCAAGAGAGATACAGTGTTTGCAGAAGGTGCACTCCAAAGTTCCCAGCGCAGCAAGGAGCACATTACAGGCATTCTTGTTTTTCTCATTTTCCTCCATTCTGTCCTCATTTCTGAGTGCTAACTAAAATGATTTAAAGCCTGAGTCAAGAATAGGAAGAAAGCACTGAGGCCTTTCCTGCCCCCCAGGTCTTGTGCATAGATTGGTTTTGCTGCTGTGAGAAAAGGGGCAGAAACCCAGTAAGAAATTCTGCAGCTGCACCAGTGAATGAGAGGTACCTGATGGCAAGGTGGAGGGTCTGGGCAGTAAGGAAGGAGGAAGGAGACAACATTCTTTCTTCTCAGTGGACAAGCTCTGGGCAAACTGAAGTGGGATCATTTTTTTTTTTTTTTTTTTTTTAAGGGCTGTTACCAGAGGCATATGGAAGTTCCCAGGCTAGGGGTAGAATCGGAGCTGAAGCTGCTGGCCTACACCACAGCCTCAGCAACTTGGGATCTGAGCCGAGTCTGCAACCCACACCACAGCTCAGAGCAACGCTGTATCCCTGACCCTCTGAGTGAGGGAAAGGAATCTGAGTGTCCAGCTTCCCTTCCCCTGTGCCACAATAAGAACTCCAAAGTGGGATCATCTTAATTCATAAACCGACTTTTATTTTTAAAAAGCTGTTTTCCAGGGTTCTCTTGTGGCTCAGCTAGTTAAAGATCTGGCATTGTCACTGCTGTGGCTCTGGTTACAGCTGTGGCATGGATTCGATTCCTGGCCCAGGAACTTCCAGATGCTGTGGATGCGATAAAAAAAAAAAAGGCTGTTTTCCAAAGAACTAATATTCTCTTCCCACCCCCACAACCCCTCCAAAAAAGCAGCCTGTCTCAAAGTCCCTCTCTTGCCAAGTATTTTACTTGCTTGGGGAGAGTGAACGGTTCAGGAGTAAAGGAAGTCACAATTGCTCAGTGCCCTCTGAAACCAGTGAGACATAGACCCATTCAGAGGCATTTTCCTAAGAATGAGGTAAAGTGAGAAAGCAAAGGATGAGGGGGCAGGGGTCAGGAGACTGATCAGCTGTGTGACCTTGGACTAGTCCCTTAACCTGTCTGAGCCTCAGTTTTCTTCCTCTAAAAGTAGAAACATCTTACTTCCTTGAGGGGTTTGATTCTCCTAAGCTAGTGCTTACTGAGTTCCTCCTGCATGCTGGCCATTCTTACATTTATCATACCATTTAGTTCTCTCAAGAACCCTGTGAGAAAGATGCTCTTCCTCCTGCTGAGAGATGAGACAACTGGGCAGAGGGCAGAAGTGACCTGCCTATGGGATGGAGCCCAGGGGTTCTGCCCCGTGGCCTACGCAGTCTCCACTCACCACCATGGTCTCCTCCTGATGGGCAGTTGAGGTCATGTCCACACAAGGCCTTTGGAAGGTTTAAAGTTGGGAGAGTGTGAGATGTTACTTCTGAGAATTTCGACAATAAAAGGAGGACAGGGACACTTTTCCTTTTTTAAACTCTCCCATTCAGAGTCCTCTTTCTAGACCCTCGGCTGCCAGAATTTTCTCCTCCCCTTGTTCTAGAAGCACTGCCTCCTTTTTAAAGCAGTAAAGCCACAGATGACCCACAAAACTTAGGGGGCCATTGGGGGTTGGGGGTGAAGCTGTGACGGCTTCCCTCCCTCCAGAAATCTGAGACAGCCCTGCACTGCTTCTACACCTCTGCCCCGGCTCCCAGAAGTCCAGGGCGAGACCTCTCCCCATACCAGACACCAGTGTCTCCATCTGGAATGAGATCATGTGAGCAAAGCTGAGCAGCCAGCCAGGGTGAGGTGCTGGGGGCAAGAGAGCTGAGACAGGTTGGGGGTCTTGTCATCAGGCCATCTGTGGTGCTGGGAACTGGTGAGAACATCTCAGATGTTGCTGAGGGACTTGAACAGAGCAGGGTCTTGGAACTTTTTGTAGAGGCTGATGTCTGCAGGCGGGTTTGTTCATAGGATTTGAAATAATGGTGCCATGGTCATAAATGTTTAGGAAGCCCTACATTAAATTCATTTTCTTTCTTTTCTTTTCTTTCTTTTTTTTTTTTTTTTTTGCTTTTTAGCGCCGCGCTCGAGGCATATGGAGGTTCCTAGGTTATGGGTCAAATCGGAGCTGAAGCCACTAGCCTACGCCACAGCCACAACAACATCAGATCTGAGCCGAGTCTGACCTACACCACAGTTCATGGCAACGCCAGATCCTCAACCCACTGAGCAAGGCCAGGGACTGAACCCTCAACCTCATGGTTCCTAGTCAGATTTGTTTCCACTGCGTCACGACGGGAACTCCCCTAAACTCATTTTCTTGAATGCTGGAATTGTTAGCATCTCAAAAAGTGTCATGAGCCCTGTAACTCTTCAAAAGGGAGTGTCCACACAATGCTTCCCAAGTTTGCTTGGCTTTGGAACTCTCCCCCCATCCCCCCTGCCCTCTGTGCTGCAGAGCCCACTTTCGAAAATGCTAATCCAAGGCAACCCTCCCATTTCAGAGATGGGGCCAGAGGTGGATGGGAACTCATGTGGCTTCTAAATCAGCCACCTTCCTGAATGCCCCTCATCCCCAGGGGGCTGAGAATCCCTCCGCACCTGTTTCCAGGGATTAGGGAAATTGCCTGGCTGCAGCTGTGGTGCATGGAAGAAAGGAATCTGTTCCCTCCTTGTAAGGGGGTGGGTGGTAAACGGGATGAGGGGAGGGGAAGGAAGAACTAGGCCCCTTGACAGCAAGGAACCATTTAACAGAATAGAGGGGCAAGATGGCTGGACAGGTCACCCCAGGAACACCCTATGCCTCCCCAAGTCTTAGCAGGGACCGCTCCAGTCACTTTTCAGGACACCAAGTCCCCATCCCAATATTCGATCCTGCAGTTATTAGGTCTGCTCAGAGATACTCTCCCTGACCTCAGTTTTCCCATTTGCTAATGGGTCCTTTCTAGAAATAAACTTATGTCCAATAACAAAGTCCCCAAGGTCTCCTGAGTTCGTGGTCCCCCGAGCTTCATTCCAAGGGACCTGGTGTCCCTCAGTTTCTGCAGCTAAACCTTGAACTCAACCAGGGAGAGGAGGGGGCTGGGAAGTGATGGCCTCTGCCCAGGAATGGAAGCATGAAGGCCCCACCCCACCCCCACACCCCAGGCAAGCCATCCCCTCTACTTCAGCTCCTCACCCAGAAAATGGGTCAAGGTCCTAGCTCCTCATCTATCTGTTCTCCCTTTCTGAAGGTGTTAGGCATGGCACCACCCTGCTCAGGTTCAGGGAGTTCATTCCAAAGGGGCTTGAGAAAAATGACCTTTCCCACCTTTAAAACTGTGTAGAGGACTGACTCTAACCCTGTCTTCCCTGAGGTCACTGGGGGGTGGGATGGAATTCTGATGGTTCTGGGGAGCTGGATGGAAGGGTGCAGAGATGGAGGCCAGTAAAAGCCCCCTCCCCCCCACATTATACACCATTCCTGGATTTTCTCCTCCCAGCTCTGAGCCTAGCCAAGGCAGCTGTTGTCCAGATCCAGACAAAGACCTGATACTTCTTCCAACCAGGCCGAGCTGGGCGGTCTGTGGATGGGCGGGGGCTGGAACCATGGCAAAGAGAGGGGGCAAGGGAGAGCCAGGACTGGAAGAGAGTCTGCCTGTCCTGTCCTCTGGTCCGCACCCTCTGTGCTGAGACAAGACTGGAGATAGCCACTTTCTGTGGGGCCCCGGTCTGGCCCTTGGGCAGCCTCTCCCCCTCCTGCTTTACTCCTCAGCCACATGCCCTTGGGCTGAGCTAAGTCCAGAACCCGGCTGAGTAGGGGAATTGTTCTGAGAAAGTGGCCCGTTGGCTGGTTGCTATGGAAACCGACATACCACAGTGCTGACCCCGGAGAGGTTTAGCACGCTCCCCCAGCAGGGATGCCAGCAGCTGGACTGCAGCTGTTACCTCATAAGTGGGGGCTGGAGCCTCTGCCAGCAGTCCCTGCTGTTTGCCTAAACTAGTCCCGGCAGCAGATCCCCTCCATTTGCCCCCCCACCCCCAGGCCTCATACAGCCTCCCCCTCCTCCAGCCAGGAAGGGGAAGAGTGTGCTGAGTTTGCCCAGGCAGCAGGGATGTGTGGGGCGGGGGGAGCAGAGCACACGCTGGAAAGCATGGTGCATCCTCGAAGAGTAGTGCAACATCCTCCCATTGTATATCTGGGGAAACTGAGGCCCACAGAAAAGGGGGGATTGGCACACAGGCGGTGGAGCTCTGCTTATGGCCCTCCTTGTACAACTGGGCATGTGCTGTAAGGGTGGACAGGAGCCCTTGACCCAGCTTCGCTCCAGGACACAAGCATGGGGGTGAGGGGCACTCCAGACTGAACAAAAGGAGCACCAACAATTGATCACAGAAATACAAAGAGAGACACACAAAGAAGGGGAGGGAGTTGGGGAGCAGTGGGGGAGGGAGACAGAGGTCCAAGGGGCAAAGAGAGTTAGAGGAAAGAAGAAAGGGGTGTCAAGGTGCCCAGACAGAGGAGGAGAGGGTGGGTCTTGGGGAGTTCTCAGCCCTGCCCTCCCCCACAGCATGTGGCCTGACGACTGCACCAGAAAGGCCAGGGAGGGGGGCAAAGGGTATAAAAACTGGTTTGTGGTCAGCACTTCTGGCCATCCCACAATGCCTTGAGCTCCCCAAGTGGCCCAAAGCAAACACACTAACCTGCCTCCCCTTCTAGTAAGAAGCTTCAAGACTCCAGCCGGAAGCTAAGCAAACACCCCCAGCCGGAGAGGTGAGATGGCTCTCCCTGGGTGCCCTATCAGCCATCCATCCTCGTGTGGCAGCTAAAACACAAGTTCCTTTCATTCCTGAGCAGTCTGCTTCACACCAGCTTTGCTCTGACCCTCGTCCCCAGCCTCAAAGGTCACTCAGGCCCACTCCCTGCCCCCTTCCCTTCCTCTAGAACTGGACCATGAGCAGGTGGCCCCCTCCCCTCCTCCAGAACTCCTTCACTGCTCCCGATGAATTGATACCCTTTTTAATGCTCTCCCTCTCCAGCCACCCTAAAATCATAGGTTGCAGGCAACTGGGGGGGCCTCTCTGCATCCTCGCACCCCTTTGAGCTGTTAGGAAGTTGTTCTCCTCCTGAAGGCTTTGCTCCACAGACATGGGGAAAGCTTGGGAATGCGCCACCGACGTAAACTCCCTCAATGGAGGCTGGCTCTGGGGCAGGCCAGCAGCTTGCTTTTTCACTGACCACCTTTTTCAGAAAAATCTGGTTCTCAGGTGAGTGATATCTATTGTATTTGCAGCTCCGACAAGAACAGCATCAGATCTGGTGTCCTGCTCCTCTGACACCTCTCTGCCTTCTGAGCAAGAACAGCTGGGCAATTCTGGACACTTAGCCTTGACTTGGGGGGTGAGAGGCGCTCACACAGAGGGGCCCAGAGGCTGCCCCTGCCAGCGAGGTAATCAAAGGATGTTTATTAAACAATGACACTGCATCTGGTACTGTGGGTGTGGTACTGAGGGGCCATGTGGAAGAAGTCTCGGGCAAGGACCCCTGCCAGAAGTTTGTAGTCTTAAAGGAAGACAGGATTGACCTACCACACAAAGCAGAAAAATCAGTGCTCAGCGGCTGTGCCCACTGTGGGCTGATGCAACAGGAGCTGAAGCGTCCTGCTCTCAGGAGAACAGATGCCAGCAGGAGGGTCATCGTGCCCATGGCTGGAGGCCAACTGGAGACACTCACTCAGCAGCGATGGGTCATGAGCAAATTGTGGTGGTGAGGGCAGAACCAGACCTACCAAACCCTCCTGGTGGGGAACTCCAGACAGAGCCTCCCTCTCTCTCCTCTTTGGAAAAGACACGTACACAAATATGCAACTCCAGGAAGCAGCGACATCCCATCCTGACAGGGGGCATTTCTTTACCCTCTCACCAGCCCTTTCAAGACGAGAAATGGGTCATGACCCAGGACCTGGGAGCCAGATCACTTTAGGACTTGGTCACACTCCACCTGAATGATGACCATTGTCAGTTTCTACAATCATTGTCTCACTTAGATCCCTACCACCTCCTGTGATGTGGGTGGGGTCATTATTCCCATGTTATACAGATGAGGGGAAGAGGCCCAGGGAAATGAGGTGCTGAACTCAGCAAAGCCAGAATTCAACCACCGCCTTCCCAGGTGGTCTTGACAGGGCCATAGTTTCTGTCCCTCATGGAATCTAGCCCCTGGTAGTTGGTCAGTAAAGTTGCCCTGAAGGTGTGTTTCGCTGCATCTGTGTGTGTGTGTGTGTGTGTGTGTGTGTGTGTGTGTGTGGTAGGGACTCTGGTAGAGGATGCAGTCGGGCCTGTGGGAGTGGCCGGCTTCCAGGGAGGGTCACCTCTGCTGCCCGGCTGCCATCTTGAAGAGATGGCAGCAAAGGAAACTGAAGAGTTTTAAGTTGAATTCACTTCTAAGGCATCCTCAAAACTCCCAACCTCTGTGAGTAGCAAACATCTTCCTGATAAAGAAACCAAAAGTTGGAGAGGATGGGTAGGTGGGAGATGAGGAGTGAGTTGGGATGGTCAGCAGGGAGCAGAGCATGTGGTGAAGAGCAGGTCAGTGGGTAGATGACACCAGAGGCCAGGCAGGTCCCCAGCCAGGCTCCCCACAGCATGGTCCACTGTTAGCCATTTCTCTGCAGCAAGGGAAGGGGGCCCTCCCCACAGTCCTGAGAGGAGAAGACGCCAAGGGTGCTCTTGAGCTGAAGCAAAGCATTGAGTGGGACCATCGTCAGGGCCAGGCCCTGCAAGCAGGAACCAGACCACAGAGCCTTGTCTGTGAAGATGCCTGGGGAGCATCGACGTACTGGGGCAGAAGAGCCCATGCACAGAGAGGCCCTGGGGGTGTCTGATGGAAAGAGACTAAGCCCTGAATGCACATGGAGTGATCTAGAACGAGAACCACAATTTGAAACAAAAAGGTCACTTTATTTATTTATACTTTATTGGTCACTTATAGGATTTTTTTTAATATTTTTTTTTTGTCTTTTTGCTATTTCTTTGGGCCGCTCCCGTAGCATATGGAGCTTCCCAGGCTAGGGGTCGAATCGGAGCTATAGCCACCGGCCTACGCCAGAGCCACAGCAGCGCGGGATCCGAGCCGCGTCTGCAACCTACACCACAGCTCACGGCAACGCCGGATCGTCAACCCACTGAGCAAGGGCAGGGACCGAACCCGCAACCTCATGGTTCCTAGTCGGATTCATTAACCACTGTGCCACGACGGGAACTCCACTTATAGGATTTTTTAAGATGCTGGAGCTGGTGGAGATTTTAGGGACCACTTTGTATGTATACTGGCTCATTGCCTAGAACACAGTAGGTACTCCCAAATATTTGTTGAATGAATGAATGAATGGAGAGAGAAGAAAACTCCAAAGCCTGCAACTGATACACATAATGATGTGCTGAGACCCCGAGACGACAAACCTTCTGAATCATCAGGAGAAAATGGTGCTCTGTACATTTGCTAACTCCCTTCCAGGGTTGGGTTTGAAAACCAGCACTGTGATGACAGTAACTCCTTGTGAATCAGAATTCAATCCAACTCCACTGGATCAACCTGCCTGGGGTTCCCAGTGTGTGCCAGACCCCGTGCAGAGGAACCTCCCTGCCCCTTCCGTTCCAGACCACAATGAAGTAGGGTTCACTGCTTTCATGGCTCTATTGCTACTGCAACAGCTGAGGCTGCAGAGGGGATGTGGCTGCAGCAGGAGCTCCCAAGGCCCCAGAGCGAGGGACATATTCTCTGCATCCCCTTGAGCCTCAAGCAACTTCTGGTTTGGGTTAAAGGGGACCCAGCTGACCCCCTCCTGCCCAGCCCTCCCACATCAGCAGCCTGGGGGCGGGGGAAGGGAGGGGCGGAAGGCTGCCACAGTGCCTCTCTCCCCTGCCATTTCCTCTGCGGCTCCCTCACTGGCCCTGTTTTTCAGACCTCTAGTAATAAAAACAAGCCAATAAAATGAACATGAAAATATATTCATTAGGATTTATAATGCTCATTAAAACTGCCTGTGTACGAAAGCATGACTTAGCTTCATATAAGTGGGAAAAAAATGCAAATTATACTGCATGCAAAGAAGATATTTCCCTAATCGTCCAATCAAATGCCAGCCCAATTATCTGTGGCCAACCCAATGGGTTAAAATTATACTCTCTCTCCTTGGACACAGTGAGGCGCCTGAAAGTGTTTCATTTTAATAAAAATGAAATCTGGACCCTGCAGAAAACCAGCTTCACTAATGACGTGTTTACACAGAGAAAGACAATTTCTAGTTAATGGTGATTACTACCGAGAACAAATTAAACTTCCCGGAGTATATGGGTTAGAGATAATAGGAAAGGGGAAAAAAGTTATGGTTTTAGTGTGTGTGGCGGCATGGGGGACAGGGTGACAGGGGAAGAAGGAAGCTGAGGAAACCCCAGGAGGAAGCTGAGGCGACAGGGAAGCTGGGCCGGGTGCAGGGAAGAGAGCTCGGAACACAGCTGCCTTGGTTCTGCCCAGCGACTCGGCCTGGGCAGTGGGTGCTGGTGGCTGGCCCTGGGCTCTCAAAACCCCAGGGTGGGCCACCTTCAGCAGGGGCAGGGCCCCATCCTCTTTGCAGGCTCAGGCCCGTGGGGAATCCACCATGTTGCCTTCTTGGGAAGTCAGGTAACTAATCCCCACCCTTCCCCAGCCATTGGGAGCACATGGAAAGTGCTTCCTATTCCACTCCGCTGGCTTAGTGATGACAGAGAGCAGAGAGGTTTTTCTCATGGAAAGCCAAGTAAGCAAACTTTGGATAGTCGACTGAGGAGGTAAAATGAAGAGGAGATAGAAAGAGAATAACGATTATGAGGATAATGCAACTCTACCCACCCTGTACAAAGTCCTCGCCATTCTAAAACATTATCCCTTTTCATCCTTACTTGTGGGGCAGTATTATTTACCATCATTATCTTCCTAATTTTTAAAGCAGAAACGGAGGCTGAGCAATGTTACTTAACAACCCAATTTCACATACTTAAGTCAGCGAGGAAGCTGGGCTTCTAAACAGATCTCTCTGATTCCAGTGCCCACGCTCCTAACTATGAGGCTACACTGTCTTGCAGGAATAAATGGAGCCCTTTACTACTGGTATCTGCAGGCTATAAAAGTGAAGCCTGGAACTCATGGACTAGCCTCCCTGCACTCAACTTCCTATCCACGCCTTTGGCCATTGGAAGCCATGAAGGTGCTCTTTCAACCACGAAATTTTAAGAACTGTCAGATCCCTTTTGGTCCCTGTCTCTCTTTCCCCCACCTCCTACAACCAGGTGAACAGGGGGTAGGGAGGAGGGAAGGGATCCAGGATTCCTCCAGTGCTGGGATTTAATAGATGTTCTTTTGTAAACAAGAACAATCATTTGTGAACAGACCCAGATGCAAACAGTCCCCAAATCAGGAATTCCAGCTCAGAGGCGCAGAATAATACAGCTTTGGGGAAGATTTAATAATAGTAAAATTAAAATTGTAACTGAAGCATAATGAAGAATGTGGTACAAACAGGCACTGCAAAGGAAAAAAAAAAAAAAAAGCACTGCACAGATTAGCCCCTATGGAATAGTGATTGGTTGAGAGCAACAGTAAACAATGCACAGAAATGCAACTTAATTATCTCGCAATTCTTAACATTCTACCAAAGCCACACAGAAAGCTTTGATGTTGGCAGCAGTGGAGGCAGCAGCAGCAGCAGCTCCTCTGTCTCCCCTTTCCTGGAGGAAGATCATTGCTAAGAAATCTGCATCCGCTCCAGCAGCTGGGCTGGGGAGGAGCATCGGGTTTATCTGCTGAGAGAGCAGGAGTGGCCAGCCACCTGGGAAGAAAGCATCTCTCTGGGGCTACCAAGTCAGGGGACTGGCGGACAGAAAGGGAGCTCTAAGGATTGGGACACAGATCAGGACACAGGGAGGAGAGGCTCAGCTGCCAACCAATACCCAGGGATAAGTGGATAGGCCTCCTTGAGGAGCTCAGGGTCACTCAGCCCAGGACAGGCTTAGCAAGCTCCAGGGTACTCGCTGGATGAAATCTGGCATGCCCCCTGACCCTACCCCAAACACAGACACAGTGAGTACCACCTGGTAGAAAATGTTTCTGATGTTCCTGGCTTTCCCCCTGAGGTGCCAGCCAGAGTACAGGGCAATGAGGAAGAGAACCAGAGGAAAGAAGACACTTGATTCAGAGTCAAGTGTCTCTTAAGGATGCTTCTGACGGATGTCTGAAGAGACAGATTCAGTGGACGCCCACTAATCCATTTCCTTCCTCTCCGGTGCCCCCTTTTATTCTCTGTGAAAGGGTATTCTCTGGCACAGGGGAGATTTTCACCTATTTGATTAGTCTGTTGAGTATAGTCCTGCCTGGAGATGGAAGGATGGCCGAGGTAACTGCTTATGATCCCAGGCACACACAAGGAATGTAGGAAACCAGAACCATGGACAATGAAGTCTCCACACCCAGGGCTGCTCAGATCTTTGCCTTCTCCCCTGTGCTTATCCAGCCTTCTGGGAAGGCTTCTTACTTTGTTCAGCTGGGGCTGTTGAGACTGAGTCCAGCTGGTCCCTGATCATGAGATGGCTTGGGGGATCCCAGCCCTTGGTGATGAGGTCCTTGGGTAGCAGTGCTGAGGCTACCCACCTAAGGGCTCACCTGATAAAGAAGAGGCAGGGTTACACAAGTCCAAAGGAAGTCTTTGACTCTTGGGCAGAAGAATCAATACAACCAGCTGCCCGGATTGCTAAGAGGGGCTGGGGAGAAGGAGGAGATGGCTTTTCCCCTACATCCCATGCGATAAGGATGCTGTTACGGCTCCCCAGCCGTTGCCACTACCCTGGAATGAAATGTCTGCTGTGGTTCTTCAGGACAGTAGGTGTCACTCCTCTCTTCCAGGGATCTGCTCTGGAGGCCACCTCCTTCATATTCCTGGGCAGTTTAAGTGCCTCTCCTTCAGATTATAAAACTTAGGTCCAAGGAGCATCAGAGAAATAGTGCTAATCTCTTGGTATTTCTTTTACTCCTGATTTCAAAGTGTAGTGGAGCAAGGTCATTGAGACCCCCAAGAGGGGAAGTGGTGAAATCTGTGGGGGCCCATAGTAGGTGTGTTACCTCTTACTGTGGACTAGGAGCTGGAACGGAGAGACAACTTCAGGATGGATACATTATCTGGAATGCTGAGCTTTAGAGACTGGGGTGTTAGCACTGAACAGAAGCTCTCCAAAATCCCCTCTCATTTGGCAGGGCAGTTTCCAAAAGTGGAGAAAACCTGCCCCAACCTCTTGCCCACACACCCACCTCCACTGCCCCCTAACCCACCAGCATGGTTAAGGTCTACTATATCACACCATACCTGACTCTCATAACCCTTATCTCACTTGGAAAGGATCTCGCTTCCTTATGGTTGATTGTCCAACCCCCTTACCCACTAAAATATAAATTCCTAGAGGGTAGAGTGCTTTCAGGGTTGTTCAGCCCCAGTGCCCGGCACAAGACAAGCTCTCCATAAGCCTTGGTTGAATGGAAGAATGAAATGCTGAGAGCCAAGCGCTTCAGGGCCACTGTCCTTCCCATCCCTCTTTGTCAGTGTCACCTTGGGGGTGGCCTAGTCTCATCTCAAACACTGGGATTCAAGACATGAGGGAGGCTGGAGCTCAAGGCCAATGAGGGGCTGTGTGAGACAGAGGCATGTGCTCCTAGAGCCTGGAGACCCAGTGGAAACACACCTAGAGTACTCACCAGGCAGGTGCCCCGGGTGGCCAGAGCCCTCGGTGTGCACCAGGTCAATTCAACTTCATGGTGCGGGCTTTTGATTCTGCCAAGCCCACTAACTGGCTATGCGACCTCATGAGAGTCACTTCCTCTCCTGGGCCATATTTCCTCTCTCCTCTAAAAATGGAGGAGAGTGGGCACTAATCTGGAATATCTGCTAGACTGTGAGCTCTGAAAGGACGGGGCTGTGTTCACTGTCACATTCTCAGCATCTGGCACAGTGCCTGGCACGTGGTCGGTCCTTGGTAAACATTTTAAAATGAACAGAGTAATGTTCTAACTCCCTAACGCCAGTCTGGGACCTGAAGACATCTTACCCCAAATTCTCCCTTGTTCTGCCCCACAAAGTTTCCCATTTCCCTTGGGCTCAGGAGAGCTTGCCTGTTGTTTCCAAGGGCCCCAGGGGCTTAGGATTCACCTGGATCCTCATCCCCAGCATTATGGGAAATGAGGCTGGGATGCTGACTCAGCTCCAGGAAGAGAGAGCCAGCTGGAGAGTTGTGTGCAGCCCAACTCAAATAAGAGGCAGCATTGCAAAGCAGCCCTAATCCCATATGCTGCCACAGGGTATAGAGACTCAAGCCTGAGAGTGAGGGCAGAGCTAATGGTTCTCTTCATCTCACAGACATAGAAACTGAGGCTCAGAAAGGGTATACCACTTGGCCAAAGTCACACAGCTATTCAGAGCGAGTGCTTCCTTCCTCTGCCTTTCTCCCCTCACTCCTCCTCCTCCCCTCACCACAGCTCTGGTTCTGTGGGCTGGGGAGGGAGCTACTGAAGAGGTGGTTCCCGCCTCCCCTGAGGGTTGCCTCTCCCAGCATGCATCACAGCCTTAGAGGATTGGCAGTCAGAGTGAGATTGGAGGAGATGAAAAACTACTGGTGACTGTTTGCACCTGAATATGTAAAGACATTTTATTCTTTGTGAAAGAAAGAGAAAGAAAAGAAAAGAAAAGAAAGAGAGAGAGAGAGAGAGAGAGAGAGAGAGAGAGAGAAAGAAAAAGAAAGAAAGAAAGAAAGAAAGAAAGAAAGAAAGAAAGAAAGAAAGAAAGAAAGAAAGAAAGAAAGAAAGAAAGAAAGAAAAGAAAGAAAGAAAGAAAGAAAGAAAAAAAGCTGCTTGGCTATTTCCCTGGTGCTAAGTTTTTGCAGACCATGTCAGCTGTGCACACCTCTTCTCTTCAGTTGTCTAATGGCACGAGTGGTTTGCCGACTCCGTTTGTTTGTTTCCTTGGTGTGTGCTCTCTTCAGTCCCTGGGAGCTCGAGGAGCCTGGTGTTACATAAGCACCTCATCAGAATAAACATCCAGCTCAAGGCTGCTTCCTTCAGTCCTCGCCCTGGAGGAGTGCTTACCTCAACCCCCACTTTCTCCCAGAGCAGGAGAGAATCTTTTCCCTGACAGCTGCCCCTCATTACCAGGCAGTGGCCCTGGGGAGCTGAGCCCTATCTGGAGCGCATCTGGGCAGCTCGCTCCTCCTGTAACAGACAAGAGATGGGGAGCTCCCTGACACTGACCTCCAGCCCCTCCCCTCCCAGCATCTTGGCATCCCTAATAGCATTCATTTATTCATAGGAAACCTGTGCACCAGTACCAAGGCTATAAAGAGGAGTAAGCCAAGATCTCTTCCCAGGGAAAACCCAAAGTAGAGCTGAGGTGACAGACACGCAAAAAACGAACTACAGATCAGCAGCTATAACTGAGAAATGTATGTATTCTGGGAACCAGGGAGGAGGGGAGTTCTGGCTCTGCTCTGGACTCGGCAGCATTTGCACAGACCTTAAAAGACATACATGAGTGAGTGAATGGATGAACAAGTGAGTTAGGATATGTAAACTGAAAAAAGTAATCCACAACAGGGGGCATGAAGAGCACGGAAAAACAGCAAGTGGAAGACAGAACAAGCCACTTCCCCTGGCCCTTGGCCGCCCCCGAACTGGCTCTGGCGTGGCCGACTCCCTCCTTCCTTGACTCCGAGAGGGACTTCACAGGCCTGGAGTCCTGGGGGCCTGCTTGCTCAACCTCTGTGCCCTCGTCTCCACCTATTTAGGATAGAGCCAATAATAGTACCTACACGATGGGACTGTTGCAAGGCCTAAATGAGATATTCATGCAATTCTCAAAGAGCATCCAGGACATAGCAGGCCTGAAAAAACAAAAACATCATTCTCATTACTGTTATAACCCTCACCACCACTATTGCTCACAAGCTTCCAGGGATCCTAAAGAAAAGTGCCTCAGAGGCATAAAAACACTTCTGTATGGACTTGATTCACCACCTGATAGAAGCTTAAATTCTTTACTTCCAACCTAAATGTATCAGGAAGAGCCTTTCTCTTCCTTCTTGGCTATGAAATAAAAACTCTTCAGAAGAGAGCCCTTTTCCCTGGAAGCTGCTTGAGCAGTGCTCAAAAGCCCTGGTACAGTTGTGTTGCTTGGGTCAGAAGTCAGAGCTGAGAGGTGACCTGCCTGCTCAGAACATAGGTGCATTAAAGAGCTCGATATGCATATGGCCACTAAAGGAGCGAGCTGATGCCCACATGCAGTTCACAGGCCCTGCTGCCGAAAGTGCTGGGTCTCCGTGGTCATCATCCGTGACCCAGCATCTGCTGGATTTGAGCCTGGTAGTCCCACATCCCAGAGAAGGCACCCGGGCCTCTCATGGTCCTTGTCCGGGGTATCAGGACTCCACACATGCATTTACCCAACTGCCCAGGCCAGAAATCAGATCTCATTCTTAACGCCCCCTCTACCTCACCACCATGACCACTCTCCCAGCCCATCATTCCTCCACACCAATGTACACAGCCTCTGGTTCTCCTCCGCCACCTCCTGATTCAGGCAGGGCATCATCACCACCTGCAGCAGCTTCCTAAAGGTCTCCTTACCCTTTTTTAAAATTTTATTAAAGTATAGTTGGTTTACAATGTTGTGCCAATTTCTGCTGTACAGCAAAGTGACCCATACATACATATACACAGATATACATTCCCCTTTTTATATTATCTTCCATCATGGTCTATCCAAAGAGACTGGATAGAGTTCCCTGTGCTATACAGTAGGACCCCATTGCTTAGCCACTCTACATGTAATAGTTTGCATCTACTAACCGCAAACTCCCAGTCCATTCCTCTCCCTCCCTCTTCCCCATGTCAACCAGTCCTCACACCCCCTCTCTTTTCTGGGGGGTCTTCCTCTGATCCACTTTAGACATTGAGGCAAGAGAGATCTCTCCAAGTCACAGATCTGGCCAAATCAACTCTCAGCTTAAAACTCTTGCATGCCCATCAGTCCCTCAGTAGACAAGCCTTCAGGACCCTCCATCATCTCCAGCCTCTCCTCTCACACACTGCTTGTATTTCACCTGCCTGCTGGGTGCTCGCTAGCTTCCGAAATTCCTCTGGCATCAAGCACTTCCACCTTCGCCCTTGTCACTCAGCTAACTCCTCATCCTTCTAGCATCAACCCAGACCCCACCCCCTATCTTCTAGAAGCCTTCCTTAACTCCACAGATTTTACTAGGTGCCCTCCTGGGTGCTTTCAGGTGGTCCGCCCTTGCCTGATTACAGCACTTAACACATTGTACTAGGAGTGCCTGCTCACCTGTCATCTGCCTTTATTCTCTCGCTGTTCTCTATGCTCCAAAAGGGCACATCCTCATCTTGAATGACGCCTGAACATAGCAGGCAATAAACATTTGTTGAAAAATAACAAATGAACAAGTAGATGAATGAAGAACAAATGAATGAATGAATGAATGAGTTAGGCTATATAAACTGAAAAAAAAAATACACAAGAGGAGATCATCCCCATTGGAGGTTGACACAGGATGGAGGCATGAAGAAGTCTGGGGGCCCACTCCTGTGGGACCTGGCAGAAAGGCAGGGAGGACATCCGAATAAAATGCCCTGTTCATCCTGCTCCAGTGCCCTGGACCCCACCTGAGTAAATCTCAGCTCCCCAGGAGCAGAGAGTTTCATCAATAGGGAGACTTAACACTATTTCATAAACTTTCTTTAAATTAAAATCAGGCAACACACACACATACACATATACCCCACAGACATCTTCGTCGCTGAAAAGTTGCTCCCTATAAAATAAAAGAAGCTGTTTAAATGTCTTCCTTCCAAGCTAGCCCCACAGAGCTGGAGCTGAGAATACATTAGCCTTTAATGAAGTGAGACTCTCATCTTCCAGGAGACACCTCATTTAGCGCAATTGTTTCAGAGCCATTACAGAAAGACAATTACAAGGAAGCGGGGAGAGTAATTGGAAATGCTGGCAGGAGTTGGGCGAAATGATAATAAATAAAAATATTCAACCTAATAAGCTTCCAGGAGGGGGTGGGATGAAGAAAATCAACATAATTAGAACTGAACCTTAGCAAGGAAAAACAGACAGCAGGGTGGCAAGTGCTCAACTTGTACAGGAAGAAAGAAGAAGTCACATGCAGCCCATGATGATCCCGGGGCTGTGGGCCGCTGGCCCCTCCGGAAGCTGCTGGAAGAAGAAGGGGGCACCCACAGCCCAGAGGCATGGGGGGCCCAGAGTGTGCTATTCCGGACCACAGTCAACCGGGGCTGTGGAAAAGGCAGGCCCAGCCTGCATGGCGGGGGTCCTCCATGTGCTGAGGGCGGGGGTGGGGGGGAGGCCAGGGAGGAGCCCTGATTGTGCAGCTGACAATCTCTACTTCTGCAACCCTGGGCAAGAGGCCTTGGCTTTCTGTTCTTAAGATGAGAGGCAAACTACAAGATCTGTAAGTGTTCTGTCTTCTGTACGGCCATTTCCCTCTACTGATGCGTCTTCCCTTCAAGTTCATCCCTTACCTTACAGGCCCCCTTTTGGCTTCTGGAATTTCAACATGGGAGCCTAGAAGTTAAGCTTAGAGACTCAGCCTAAGTGTCCGGCGTACAAAAATTATTCCTCACCCCATTCTATTCCATGCCTGCCCCTCCAACTACTACTCCCTGCTTGGGCCAAGCCAGCCACGCTCCATGGAGTCCAGCATGGCCCCTAGAACATAGATGCATTGGTTGATAGATTCTGTCCCCCCAAAAGACTGTCTAGAGCTTTTGCAGAGGAAATGATATAAGGCCTGGGATTTGTTTCAAAACTACCCCAGTGAAGAGGAGAATGATGATTTACATTATCATTTTTTGTTTGGTTGCTTTTCATTTGGATGTTTTTGAAAAAAAGGAATGTAAGTAACTTGAGGTCAGGAACCTCAAATTTGTCACCCGGTACCTAGCTCAGAACCTGGTACACAGTAGGCATATACTGTCTGGGAGTAGGCATCTACTGTCTGGGAGTAGACAATTGAGGGTTAGATTGAAGTCAAATTTTAAAACATTAAAAGATTCTCAAATAGTCTCAATCAATTCAAATAAATATAATTCAAACCCCATGTAATTTACCAAGCACCTGTCATATGCCAAGCCCTGGAGAGCCAAAGGTGAAGAGGGTCTCCAAGTCACTGTTCCTAAGGAATTTACCATCCAGCGAGATTCAGGCTATAAAGCTTTAGGCACGGCATAAGACCATGCTGGGGGATGGCACATTTGTCTGGAGACATTGGCAAATATGCACTAGACTCAACTCCTGAACAGTGGGCTGGGGCCCAAGGCCATGGTCCCCGGTTGCACTTACAACTCTTCAGTAAAAATGTTTAATATACCCTCAGCAATACATATATAAACATGCATGTGAGGGGGTGACACATTAAGCCTACTACTGTGCCAATACATGAGGTGTCTTATGGAACATATTCAAAAATAGAAATCCGAACCAGATGAGATAAAAAATACACATAAATAAAGTTGTAATATTTTCTTCTCTTATTCCAGTGGCCCATCTTGCTCACTTGGTCTTGGAGACTTTATGTAGAGTATCAGTGTCTGGTACTTGACAGGCCTGCCTTACAGAAGTAATTCCAGTCTGCTCAATACCCAAAGCAGAATTTAACACCTGTTCTTCTTTTGCTGGCCAGAGCATCCAATTTCCAGTAACTGGTAACAAATGAACCTCTAGGGCTGTTAGAACCATGGGGCAGCAAAGTCAAAACAGAGGATAAAAGAAGAACTTAGACACCTCCCTCTGAGAGAGACGAGTAATCTTGATCATTTGGCAAACACATATGATAAATTCAGAATGTGCTCTGGACCCCATGCCAGGTGGAGTGCCAGCTACAGAAGCATCAGCCATGCACCCTGCATCGACACATCTTCATGGAAAAGGAAAGACAGATACACCCGGGATGCAGGTGGACACTGGTCAGTGTCTGGAGATTCAAGCCAGATGCTCTGGATGAGAGAAACAGCTTTCCCCTGAGGGAGCTAGTACTTGGGAAAGAGGTGATGTGAGACTAGGAGGATGGGCAGGGTTTGGCCATGCAGAGAGAAGACTTTTCAGGAAAAGGAAATGTCTGTCTGCGGCAAAGACACAGGGGCAATAAATTAAGGGGTGCATTCTTCTCGGCCTATCCTCAGCTCCATCTGGAGATCCCATATCCTGAGGCCGGGTGAAGGAGAGAGAATACTTACTCGAATTGCAAATAAAAGGGACAGGGACTCACTTTCAGGCCCAGTACCCTGGAAACCAGAGAGTGAGGCATGCTGCCATGACAGCTCCCTTCCAATATGCCAGTGGTTTGTCTAATAAAACAAGCATTTACTGAGTGCCAAAGGCTAACAGGAGAGGAAAGCATTCAAGGATGAGGCATTCTTCTCTGTGAGGGAGCACGACCTGGCCTACAGGCAAGGTCCAAGCTGGTTCTAAGAAGCTACCCTTCTTACTCTCACCCTTGGGAGCGAAACATCTCTAGGAGAGACATAACTGAAATATGATGCAGTAAATAGTCAAAGACTCCCAGTGTGCACAGGGAGCTTGAGGAAGATAGGCCCTGGCTGAGATGTGGTTACAGACATAGTCATCACCAAGAAACTGAGCTCTAACCAGGTAAAAGAGGGGGATCAAGTGCATTCTAGTCAAAGAGGACCTCCTGTGTAGAAGCAGAGAGGCACAACAGGGTAGGGAAACCCCAAATCCTGCTGATAAGGGCAGATGGTTCTGGGATCCAGCAAAGTCAAAGAAAGCAGGAAACGCAGGAGGATACAAGAGTTGCTCTCAGGCTGACCCTGCTGTGCCTAGAGCTGGGTACCACACACAGTGGTGCTTAATAAATGTGTGTTGATTGGAGATTGTCATTTCTAGAAACTAAGGGCTGGGATAAGCAATTCATTCTTATAAAGCCCCAGGCAGGGCCACATGCTGAGATGCATTTATTAAAGTCTTCTGATGAGAGAGGGAGGGAGGGAAGAGAAGAGGGAGGGGGAGAGCTGGGCCCACCATTGTCTCCACAGAGCCCCCTCACCCCTCCACATCCAAGACCAGGCTCAGGGTCCAAAGGGGAAAGTAGACCTGCGCCGTAGAGAAGAAAGGAGGGTTGGCAACAACACTCTAAGTCCAGAAGCAGGGTTAAGCATGCCTGCTATTTCCTTAAATTTTCTCAACGATCCTGTAAGATGAGATTTTATTACTCTTAAACAGATGGGGAAACTGAAGCTAAGACCAGGTCCTGTCTCATCAGGGGAGGAAGTGGGAGAGGGGACTGGAGTCTGAATCCATTGCACCAAGTTCCTCCTGATGCTGCCCAGACCACAGGGCAGGTGGAGAAGAGGAAGGCAAGCTGAACACCAGCAAGCGTGTGCGGCCCCGGGTCCTGGGTCCCCTCCAGTCTCCCCAGGCTCTGCCACCCCCCTGGATGCCACTACATGAAATCCCAGACACTGGTAAAGAGGGTCTACCCTAGGGCTAGCAGCACTCTAGGATCTGGAAGGTTTTCTGTTAAAGGTGGCACAGAAGTGATGAGTCCACAGCAGCCTTTCATCCCCTTCTGACCTGGTTCCTTGCCCCAGCCTTGATTTACACTTTGCATCTAGAATGCCTGCACACCCTACAGAAACCTGGGACTTCCCCAGGCCCTGATATCACCCCTCCTAGGAGGTGGGAGTGTTGGGTTCCAGCCTGGCCTCTTCCAGCGGTGGCCCTAGGCAAGGGGTTGCCTCCTCTGAGTCCCTGTTTCCCCACTCACTACCTGGGAATTCAGTGATGTCTAAGTCCTTGAGCATGCCATGAACCTCCTCCTCACTCCCCAGACTTCTTCTTTTCCTCCCTGCCCCACCCCACACCACTGCAGGCCCCTGGGAATCCAAGGTTATGTCGTTCTAATGGCAGCAGGCAGGCTAGGACCAAGCCCTCTGCACAGCCCAGCTAGGGCATGCTAGCCACAAGATCTGGGGAGGGGGGTGAGGTCCCCAACTCAAAGCCAATCCCAACTGCTTCATTCACAAGAGATGTCCTAGTACAGTGGGAAGTACCTAGTCTCGGGAGTCGAGAAGACCTGAGATCAAGTCCCAACTGCTCCCCTTTCTGGCTGTGGAACAAAGAGCGCATTGCTTAACTTGTCTGATGAAGCCCAGCTCTCTGATCTGCTCTAGTATGAGAGGACCTGTCTCAGAGGGTTGGTGGGAGGAGATGACAAAAGATAATGCACTGAGCAAAAGCTATTCTTCTTCAGTACCCCGTAGATTAGGAAATTAGTAGGACTCCCAAAGTGCTTGACAGTTCTGAGAATCACATGGTATGGAGAACAGAGCTGCCACCCACGCTCAGCCAGTCACCAAGGCTGAGCAGTTTGATGATGAAAAAACCCACCTTCCAGCAGGAAAGGCTTCCCCAGGGAGAAACCCACGTGGGTCACTTGAAAGTGATACACTTTTTAAAAAATTGGGTTTAAAGTTCTAAAACAACAGCAGTGAACTCCTCCTGCCTCTGCAGCTACTTGGGCCCAGGTGGGGATCGAGGCATTAATTAAACTCACCTAGCCTTCCCCACAAGACCAAGTGGTCCCAAGCCAGGACACATCCCCTCGCATGGTCTCGTGTACCAGAAAGTGGCTTCCCCACCAGGACCTGGAGATGGATCTGCTTTGTGGACCAAACGCACAGGCACCCTCGAAAACCCACCCCCAGACACCCACCCCAAGCTAGCCTAATTCTGTCCTAAGTATTCCTAAGGTGCCTTCCAATTTCTCGCTGTAATAAATGGCACAGAATGCAAATGGAGGTGGATGTGGGACACAGATGTTTGCACTAATTTAATTGAGGGAACACCTTGGATTAAACACTTTGCAAAACACTCACAAATAGGTTCAGTGCATTCGGTAATGAAAAGCCTCCCAGTCCCTGGCACTTTGCTGCGGCTGCCTGGGGCTCCAGGAGAGTTGCTAGGAGTGGGATGGCTTGGGGGAGAGGCCCAGAGCAGAGTGGAGACAAGATGCCTCCAAACACAGGGAGAAGGGCAGGGACCCGAGTTCCTGGGAGAGCTTCCAGCAGATTTTCCACCAGCTGGGGCTGACTCCACCAAGAAGCAGAACCCAGAGGGGCTGGGGAGAGGGAGGCAGCACCTGCCTCCCCTCGTGGGTAATGGCTCACCTGTGGGAGTCAGCTACAGGCCTGCCTCCCTGTCCTCAGGACTCTGCTCCAACCCGGTTGCCTCACTGCCCACCCGAATGACAGCCAGTCACGCACCTGTGTGGAATTGGGGCCCCCAGGCCCACGGACATCATGGAAGAGCAGCCTATTCAACCTGGGGACGTGAGGTGAATGGGAACTGTGTCTCAGAAATTTGGGTGTTGTTTGCATAGCAGTGCTCATTTCTCTGAATTTCCTTCTTCCTTACCTTCCCCTATTGCTTAAGGTGCTTAAAAAGCTCAAGTCCTGTGCATCTACCAAGCCCCAAACTTCCCCCCCACCCTTTCACCCATCCATCCATCATTCCCTCAGCTCTGGAGCTACGGAGATGAGCGTTGCCCAGTACCTGCCCTGGACATGCGTGCTGTGGCCAGGGAGGCAGATAGTCACTGTCCCAGGGGTGCCATGATCCACACTTGGTAACTTGGGAGCCCAGGGACAGTGTGGCACTTGCCATGAGAAGGTCAAAAGACCAGCTGAGAAAAGGGGAAAAGCATCTCTAGCAGAGGGAACAGCATGTGCAAAGATAATGAAGCACAGAAATAGGACCATTTATGCAGGTCCACTTGGGGGACAGGTAGCACAAAGGAAGATGGACCATTTTCAACAGACCCTGCCTGCCACCCCAGCCCCTGAAAGTTCCCATAGTTGGGCAAATCTGGAATAAGTTCCTATAATAATTACCCTGTAAGCCTCGGAGTTCCAACCAGGCCTGGGTGATTTTATTTTCCTGAAAACAGAATCCCTAATTTTCAAACGCAATGATCACTTCAAGTATAATAACCATTATAATAATAACCTCTTATATTTGTGTAGTGCTTCATAGTTTATAAAACACTTTCATATTTCTCTTATAATCTTCCACCAACGACCCTTCAAGAAAGATAGAATAGGTAGTGTTAGTATTCTTGTTTTCTGAATGAGAACATTAAATTCCAAGGTCCCAGCTACCTAAATAATGGAACTAGGGCTCAAAATCAAGTCTATCTGACAGCAACATGTACCCTTGTTCACTTATTCCCTCATTAAGGGCATAATGGAGTATTTGTTGAACACCTATTACATACCAAGCAACACTTCAGACCCAGAGCATAGATAGTATGGTGGGGATGTTAAGATGATTATAAGCCTCGATGAAGAGACAGAACATTGACAGACACACCTGGGCCAAGGGGGAAATATCAGGACAAAAAGCAGAGCACCAAGACTCAGGAACCAAGAAAAACACAAAGCAGTATATTCAAACACTGCCCCCCCCACACACACACACACCCTGCAGCCTACATGCACACAGGCAACATGCATTTACCCTAATCACACAGGAAGACATGAGCTGTTTCTCCTAGACTGTACCCATGCTCCCCAGAATGGAATGCAGGCTCCTTTACCCTGACATCCCCACCGGTAGCTGGGCAGCAGACCAGAGCCAGCAGTCAGAGGCTGCCTGTTGGGCCTGAGCTCTGCACAATTCCCAACACACACACAGACCCACAGGTCCTCCCAGAGTAGCAACCCAGGTGTTCTAGCACTGGAAGAGCCCAGGATGTGACACACATCCAGGGAAGCTTAGGTTCTAGTCAGGATGGATGGATGAAATGCATGGATAGATGGGATGGATGGATGGTTGGATGGGATAAATAGATGGACGGATAGATGGGATGGATGGATGGATGGATGGATGGGTGAGTGGGATGATGGATGGGTAGATGGGATGGATGTGGAGGGAAGACTGGGAAGCATAGGAGTTTTCACCTGCCTAGAGGTAGAGCCTGCTGGGCCCCCACCATTGTGCCCCTTTACAGGTGAACATTGCCTTATTCTCTGATGAGGACAGTTGAGCCTCAGCGCCCCCTGCAAAAACAATACCCATCTCACAGGATCCACGTAAGAATGTGCAACAGGAGGTGCTGGCACACCTAGAGCCGTGTGTGGCACACACAGGGAATCGGAGCCTTCCTACCCAGGAAGCAAAGGTGATGTACAGGCAAGTAACTGTGCAAAGCCTCCACAGAAATTAGTCTCCTGACCACCCACCACCATCGCCCATCCCAGGGTTTGGAAGGCTTACTAGAGAAAACCTCTCCATCACTCCACCCTCTTCCCTTTGGTTCATTCATTCAACCAAACATGTAGGGTGCCTGTTGTGGCCAAGCATGATTCTAGGTATTGGGATTAGGAGAAGGATAAGATTCAGTTCTTTTTTTTCTTTTTTGGCTGCTCCACAGCATATGGAGTTCCCAGGCCAGGAATCAGATCTGATCTGTAGTTGTGACCTAAGCTGCAGCTGCAGCAATGGTGGATCCTTAACCCGCTGTGCTGGGTCAGGAATTGGAACCTGCATCCCTGAGCTTCCAAGACACCACAAATCCCATTGCACCACAGCAGGAAACCCAAGATTCAGTTCTTAACTTGGTTAGACTGATGCCCGTGTTTGAGGTCTTGTGACAACTCACAGGTTGAAGGAGCAGCAGTATTTCAGGAAAGGCAGGAAGTCCTGTAAGTGGTCATCGCAAAGGAGATAATGTGAACTGAGTATTGCAGGCAGAGCAGAGGTTATCCAGACTGATGAGATTCTAGACAGAGGGAACAGCATGTGCAAAGGCACTGAGGTGTGAAGTTATACAGAGTATTTGGGGGGGGGGGAACTGAGCATATTTAGGTACCAGGAGTGGAAATGTGACCACATGTCTGAGCGTCTGTAAGTAACAGGGAGGAGGGAGATGCAAGGGGGGCTAGAGATGACACTGGAGAAATAGACAGAACTGAGCTGGGTGGCCCATGGTTAGCCGCCAAGGACGCTCAGGTAGTACAGAACCACTGGAGAAAGTAGAACACAGGCTAGACATGGGCACATATCACAACAGGATCGATTTGGCCCCAGTCATTGCAGGCTCAGCACCAGGCTTCTCCACATACAGGGAGCTACCGCCACTGACTCTGATGATACATGAATTTGACTGAGGTCTTCTCCTCTTTGATGCATGCAACTACCCCTGGAGAAATGGCCAAAATGGGGAGCAATTTTTCCTCTCTGAAGAGCCAGGCTCACTGGCTAACAGCGAAGGCCAGGGGAGGGTTCCCGCATCACCACCAGCACTCACAGCCAGAGCTGCTGGGAGGAGTGTGTGGAAATCCTGCAGAACCTCCTGGGGATTCGGGAAGGACTTGAGAAGAGATAATGGTGGAGGTAACAGGAGCCACAGAGGAGGCAAAAATAAGGGAAATCCCTCAGGCTGGACAAAGGTTTCTGAGTACTTGCCTTCACAGGGAACAGGAGAGAAAAAGGCAAGGTGGGCAGTAGCGGCCACCTTGTAGTTCCAAATCCTGCACAAGCTTCTCCAGTCCTGCTCACAGCAAGTAAGTTTCTCCCCCCCCCTTTTTTCTCCCCTCCTTCTAGTCCCTCCTTCCCAGCTCCTCTCCAGAAAGGTTTATGGCGAAGACTCCAAATAGCCCCCTCTCCTGCAGGCACAGTCACACCAACTGAAAGGAGATTTAATTAGCAAAATCTCGTTAGGCAAACGAAATTATCCGTAAGACAATACTCCTCTGGACAGGGGGTATGATTAAACAAAGCCATTAATTGAGAGAGTCGCTTTGGCAGCCCCCGGATGCGTTCATCTCTGGGCAGGCTCCACTGTGCCTCCCGTTGCCGGCGGAACAGACTCTGCCCCCGCCCCGCTGGCCCCGCCCCCTCCCCGCTCCATCTCCGCGCTTCCTGGGCCCCTCCAGTTGGGGCTGCAGACCTCGTATCTCATCAACGGCCTCTCTGCCGCCAGATTCCTGCTAAAGTGCCTTGATTGCATAATGTCTATTTGCATAATGTAAATTGCAATCTCCTAGCTCGGGAGGCAGGAATCACAGAACAGCCATTATTTTTTACCACTCCACAAAAATTCTACATTTAGAAAGCAGATTTGCAGCTCAGAAAGCCGTATAAATCTGAATCGGCCAGAAACACCATTAAATCACACCAATTAAGCTGGACCAAGGAAGAACCCCTGTCACTGTTCTCTGCACACGCAAGGACTCCCAGCCCAGATGGAGGCCACGAAAAACTGGAGGCTGTGACAGTGAGGCTGTATCACGTGCTGCCAGAGGCAGGACATTCTGTCTTATAAAACTTAACATACACCCCAAGCCTAGGTGCCCATCAAGACCCTGTGGAGAGAGGACAGAAAGGAGCAGAAGCATTCTGAGTTATTTCTAAGCTGGCTGCCAGATTTCTTATGGGCATGTCTGTCTGCAGACTTTAAATTTATGGAACAGGAGAGAGTATGTGGGGAAGAAGTCTGCACTTTTGGCAAAGGTAGTGGGGAGAGGGCAGCCATTTCACAAGTGGGTGAAAAGTCCAGGGCCTTTGGCAGCTCCTTAATGACCTTCTTCTGTCTTCTCCCAAGTGTCTCCAGACCGAGTGAAAGAAAACCAAGGCCAAATCCTGCTCAGACTGGGCTGGGCTGGGCGAGAATCTTTTAAGAGCTGTTTCCCAGGGGTCACAGGAGAGAGAGGTGAGTCACAAGTTCCCTGGAAAGGAGCGGTCCCTCTGACAACCACTCATGACTCCAGCTTCCCCGCAGCCACGTACCTGGTTACTCTTTTGCCTCTTTATTGCTCATTCAATATTCATCTGTCAAAGGGCAAGATGCTAATGTGTATTATTAAAATATCAATAGTTTATGAGTGAACTTTTATGGAGAGTACAGTTAAAGGAAAGATGCTTGACCATCTCCACAAGGAGCAAAGGAGAGGGAGAGGACCAGTCTTTCCAACTCCAGCTTTTATTTGTGTCCTGGGTGAGAGCATGGCCAAATCATTATCAAGTCGCTCTTGTGTGCCAGGAATGGCACTCAAGCTTGCACTTGCTGGATTTCATTTAGTCCCCACAGCCATCCTGGGAGGGGTACATAATCCTATTTCCATTCTAGAGATGCCGGATCTGAAGACCAAAGAGATGTGTCCAGAATCACAGAGCTTCTAAGTCACGGGCTGAGGAACTCCAGCTTTGGACTCCAAACCCAATGTTCGCCCCTGCCCCCAAGTTGGAGCCTTGAAAATACAAATGATCTTTTATGTTTTTATCTGTTTCCTTCACCTGCCCAAATTAAACATTGGTTTCCTGACCTATGTTTCACGAAAGGGGAAAGGAGAGAACAGGAAATCATTCGTGCTTTCACACAGACCCATTTCCATAACATCGGCCTCCACTTCAGATATGTCTAGGCCAGTTCCCAGAATCCTCTCTGCACATTTAGAATCTTAGAACTGAGGGTGACATTGGAGATGATATCATCAGAATTTCCCCCTTTACCAGAGAGTAAACTGAGTTTCCTGAGCCGCACAATGAAGTGATTGGGTCTCTAGAATAGAGTCTTAAGTTGGAGTTCAACTCTATGACTAACTTACTCTGTCACTGGCCAGGTACCTCTCTTGTCTCTGCTCCCCTTTTGCATGTGATACAGAGATAATAACAGTGTCCCATAAAGTAGTGTAGTGGTTTCTATGGGAAAATGCCATCACCTGCTTAGCAGAGTTTCTAGCATGTAGTAAGTGTTCAACAAACAGTGATTATTACTTTTCAGCTGACTTGTGGAAAACTCTAAGACCCTCACTCCAAACCTCAGCACCTTTTCATTAAAACCAAGCCCCTTACCCCTCTCTCCCCTGCCCCCTCTATTTCGCCATTAGCCATTCTCATATCTTGGCCCTTGGGAAAAATGAACTGGTTCTGCTCCCACTCTTAGGTTGCTTGAGTTTTGTTTCTATCCCCTTAAGTCACAAGGCAGACAGGGTACTCAGATACTTTTCCAGAATTTAGCTCCATCTGGGTCAGGAAAATGGCAAAGGAAAGGGGGCTTGGTCCTCAAGGGCCCCACCTTCCACAGATTACAGTGTGTGGCAGAGAAGGAGGAGGGAGAGGAAAGGACACGGTCAGGGAGGAAGGGCTGCCTGACTTGCCCAGGCCCCCACGGCCCCTTAGCCCCTTCCGTCTGATCTTTGGCTGAAGCCTCCCCCAGTTTGGAAGGCCATGGGAGTGGGAGCTATGCACCAGAATGAAGGGCTCAACATGTACAGCCCCTGTCACAGGTCTAAGTTCTTCCACAGACCTGGCACTTCAAGCTGTGGGTTGCAAACTGGACCCACTCTTGCCCAGATGAACTATAAGAAAGCTCTTACCACCAGCACATCCTCAGGGAATCCCACTCTGGGGAAGAAGTCTAGCCTGGCCTCCGGGGGTCCCCTCAAACCCAGACATTGTGTGAGTTAAGGGACAGGCTGATGCCAGGGGTTTCTTTAGCCTACCTTGGGAATAAATGAGGCTGTGCTGTGCCAGATGATGAATACTAGTTGTGAGAGACTGTCCTCTCAAAGCTGGTTGCAAAGACACATACCCCACCCTTCACTGAATGTGCTGTGGGCACTCCTCCTTTGCAGCATGGCTGGGGGGTGTCTGTGTTCCCTTCTTTACACCCAGGTGGGCCTCTGAACCTGCCCCGACCATGTGTGGAAGGGATGCTGCTGGACTCGGGCAGAACAGCCCTGCCTGGCTCCTGCTAACCTCAAGACACTCCCGCTGGGCCCGTAGCCACCATGTCATGAGGATGTCCAGGCCACAAGGTGAGGTCACGCAGGTTTGGTAGACAGCCCCAGCTAATATCTCTGCCAACAGCTGGTATCCACCCCCAGAGTTATGAGCCAGCGAGCCTTCAGATGATGTCGGCACCTAGTTTTCTGCCTGGAGAAGACCCCAGGCCTGTGAGTTGGAGACCATTTCCCTGCTGTGCCCTGTTTGAACTCCCCACTCACGGAATAGATGAGCAAGACAAACATTAAGTCACTAAGTCTTGGGGTGGTTTGTTACACAGCATAATAACTGGAACACCACTTGAACTAAATCAGAATATTTGCTGTTTCTCTCAAATCCAGCCCTTCCTTCAGACTTTCAGACCCTTCCCTCCTGGCAGTCTGGTCCCTCTGAACCCCCCTCTTCATCCCCCTCCAAAAAGCAGGCTCCACCTGCTTGAGGCAGCCTTAGCAAAACACTCCCTGAAAGATCTTTTGAATCTTTCCATTTCTGAGTCCTGGGACCCGGAGATCCCCGCTCTTGTGCGTTCCTCTGTGCATGTCCCAGAGTGACCCCAAGAGGGAGCTCCCCGAGTGTGGGTGGCCCCGGGCCAGGCGCCCTGCTGCCCTGGGGGACAGGGAGGGAATGTTCAGACCTACTTCCTCTATACTCACTGCTCTCATTAAGGTTCACGCTCAGCTTGTTCCTCTCATACTTGACTTGACTTATGAGGTCCCTCTAACCTCCACTATGAGGAGACATCGATTCTCACAAAGGTCATTATCTTCCTCCTCTGGCTCCCCCATCCTCCCCGCCCCATCTCCTAGGTAGGCTTTCCTGGAACAGGATGGAGGGAGGCACCCTTCTCCACTCCTGAGCCTGGAGAGGGGGAGCCTGGGAGCCAAGCCGCGCCGTCAATCACAGAGGCACCAGCGCTGACTCGCAGGCCATTAGGCGGAGCGCCGGCGCCCTGCTCGCTCACCGGGCAGCCATCGGCAGGATGTTAGACGATCGCAGGGCGGCCATTCTTATGATTTATTCAAATACTCATTACAGTCAATCTATTTTTACACAGAGGTGAAGATGTGTGCTGATAACGGTTAATCATTTATAATTCCATGGACTGGTTGGGAGCCAATGTACTATCAAAGTCGCAGCTACTCAGCCCCCAGGAGCGCCAAAGCAGGGTGGGGAAGCCGCAGGGCCCCAGGCAAGCTCTTCTAGCTGACATGGCCTGAGCGGCGACCGGGTGGGGGTTGCAGCAGGGAAACCCAGCCCGGGGAAGCCCAGGCTCGCCTTGCTGAGGGCACATGGTCAAGTGCGGGCCAGCGGGATGCCCGGCGCAGGAGGCAGAGAATCTCAGAAGAGGGAAAAATCACTTCTAGCTGGAGTTACCAAAAAGGCTCCACCAAACAAGCAGACTGGACTGAGGCCCGGTCCAACAGGTGGGAAGACTTCTGTCAAGTGGGAGAACCAACATGAGCAAACACATGGATGTGTAAGGTGGAGCGGTAACTGTGTTGATGGAAGGGACACAACCAGCAGCATTTCCTTTCTCCTCCTTCACATCTCTAAAAACGAGCAAACATTGTTTAGTGGGATGACCTACTGGGAGGAACCACTTCTTAGCAGGTGGGAGCTTTGAACGTGGCCCAGATCTTCCTCTCACAGCCTCCTGAGCTTATCCCCTAGACCATGGCAACAGCGGTCTGGGCTGGCCTTGCAAACTCAAGAACTCTTCAGCACTCATGGCACACGGAACACGTCAGGGCCACCTTAACGCACAAACAATACCGTCTAACTCAATAGGGTGTCATGTCACATTCAGACCTCATCTAATTAGAAGTCCACTGTATTTCACATTCTGACCAGCTCATTGTTGAGTGCTTCTCTCACACAATGCGTGGCTGTGAAAGATCAGGTTTGGGGCTGGTCTTTAACCCATAACCTTATTGAGTCAGCATGGAAAATGCCAATCAAAGTTACTCACAGTTCACAGTCCCTTTTCTGGTGAGCGGCATGGAGGACAGCGAGCCTCAGAGTCCTGCTCCAAACTTCAACCTGCCAGTGAAAGGAAATATCTTTATAGACTCTGTGTGGTTCTGCTGGGAGTGAGAGCAAGTTGGGGAGGGGGTAAACTCAGAAGTGGGTCTGGTCCTGTGCCCACAGTGCTAAGTAAGGAAGCTTCCTAAGCAAGGGGCTCCTAGTGGCAAACAATGATAGTTTAGAGGACTAACCAGGACAGAGAGAAAGGACCTGTGCTTGGTTTCTCAATTTCTTGAGTCTCTTCCTCTTTTCTATAGGAATCCCAGGGTGAAGGAGGCTTATGGCTGTGGAGGCCCCTGAGCTGACCAGGGCCAGCTTCACTTACTGATGCCGCCTGTCTGATGGAAGACCCCATGCAGAGATCAGAGGGACAGAGCTGAGGGGCCCCTGGGAAAGGTTGCAAACAAGCGAACAAACACCACAAATGCTTTTGTTTGTGGCAGGATTATGGAAAATCCTGACGTGGGAGGGAACTTTCAAATAAAAGTGAAGAGTCCCATCAGGCTGGAAGGAACGTGTGCGTGGAGAAGAATGATGGGGGCATGAGTGGAAAGATCAAAAACATGACTATTTTTAATCCTATTTCTGGGATGAAGCAATAACAACAACAACAAGAAAAACCCAAAGTTCCCTCTGCAGTGCAGCAGGTTAAGGATCCAGCACTACTGCAGCTGTAGTGTAGGTCACAGCTGTGGCTTGGATTTGATTCCTGGCCTGGGAAGTTCCATATGCCATGGATGTGGCAAAAAAATAATAAGAAGAATAAGAAAAATCCAGCACATATTTATCAGGGGTCTTCTCTGTGATCCACCCCCACCAGGTGCAGCAGAAATAAAATACATGGGTTCTGTTATCAAAGTGCTGCCATAGCACTGGCGAAATAAGAATATCTATATGAAACATCATCAGGTAAGACAAGATGCGTCCATACAGTACAGTAGTGCTGGACTGTGTGGTGGAGACTACAGCTTTCTCCCCACAGAGAAAGGAAGTTGTTGAGAGCTGGAGCACCCAGGGAAGATTTTGGGGGAGAGAAAACTTGGATGGGCCCCTGGAGGACTGGTCAGGTGAGGTCTGGCTGGTAGAAGAGAGAGAGAGCATTCCAAGAAAGGGAGAAATCTGAGCAAGGGTGAGAGGGGGGAGCATGCAGCACCCAGGGGCAAGGCAGAGAGACTACAGGAGGAGTAAGCAACCAGGCTCCAAGTGACAGGCAGAGAGGCCAGGCATGGGCTGGGAGCTCTGGAGCCATTGCAGATTTTTCAACCAAGAAATGACATGAAGAAGAGGAACTTCCTCACATCCACCTCTCTTTAGCATTTTCCTTTTAATTAAGACAGAGCGGCTTCCTGGAAGAGGTGGGATTTCAGATAGAAGGTTCAGGCAGTGGGTGCAAGACAATGCATTCGTGGAAAGATGTCCCCTTATTCATGACCATGTCCGCTATGATGAGGCACTTCCTCTGGAGCTGTCTAATAACACCTCCAAGACCAAGGCTGCTGACTCACGGAGGGACCTCTGAGACAAACCAGACCACTGACGGCAAGCGGTTGAAGACAAGGACTACATCTTAGGTGTCTTTATAGCCCAGCACGTGTCAGGTTCTCAGTAGATGTCTGGTGAAATGTCCAGTGGTGGACTCTGTCCATTCTAATCAGTATCCACAACCAGAACCTCAGAAGCAGCCCTTGGCTGGCAATGGGCTCTATCTTGTAATTGTCTAAACTATTAACCTATTGCTACTGAACGTAGGTGAACTTAGTACAGGAAGTTTCTAGGGTGAATTTTTATCCCTGCCCTCAGGGACTGTCTGTTGAGACATCATCAACTGGGGAGAAGATCTGACAGACCTGCCATGTGCACAAGCTGCTAAGCCGGGGACAGCCACTCTGCTGAGGAGATAGATTCGAGAGTGTTATGATGCTTCGGACAAGCTGAAAGGATGGGCCAAAACTAAAAAGTTTTTTCCTCTACCAGTTTTTTGGGTTTTGTTTTTGTTTTTGTTTTTTGTTTTGTCTTTTTGCCATTTCTTGGGCTGCTCCCCTGGCACATGGAGATTCCCAGGATAGGTGTCGAATCAGAGCTGTAGCTGCCGGCCTACACCACAGCCACAGTAACACAGGATCAGAGCTGTGTCTTCGACCTATACCACAGCTCGTGGCAATGCCAGATCCTTAACCCACTGAGCGAGGCCAGGGGTTGAACTTGAACCTGCATCCTCATGGATCCTAGTTGGGTTCATTAACCACTGAACCTTGAAGGGAACTCCCATTTTAATTTCTTAAAGAATTGTAGGAAAAGATTTGACAAGAATATATATACCACACCCTAGTCTTACATTTAAAAATTGACTGCAAATTCACAGACTGGAGTGACCTATATTTTTTTAAAGAATGGGTTGAATTAAATGCAAGCCGAGGTAGAGCCCAGGGTATGGTGTTGCTGCCAAACCCAATACATTGCTCTTAGGTGGCATTAGAGCCACACGGTGGCCAACCAAGGAGGGAATGATCCCCTCACTTTAAACTTAGCAATCCACATTACTTTGAGATGCAGTTTTGGCATCATATTTTAATAACTTTGACAGTGATGAGTAGAAGAGAGAGGTGAGCAAAGTGGTTAATATACTGGTTAAAAGTCTAGTGCTTAAAAGCACAAGCTCTGGAATTGAATTGTGCAGGTTTCCATCCCAGCTCCACTACTTACTAGCAGTGGGACTGTGGGCAAGTTACTTAACTTCCATGTGACTCAGTTTTTCATCTGTGAAATCGGGCCAATAAGGAGTCTACCTCTGAGGTTGGGCGTGAGGGTTAAATTTCATATACTATAAAGTGCTTAGAACAGTGCCTCGCATAACATATGTTCATTCAATGTTATCTTTGTTGTTATTTTCATTATTAGAAGGCTGTGAGGTAGAAGATATGGGGGAAACTAGAGATGGACCTCCATTTGTCCCTCTCTGATATAATCCTTTGGTCCTAGTTCTCTTGACTAAGGCAACAATTTCTCTCCCACATGGTGGTCCTCCAAATATTTGAAGAAGCTATGTGAAAGAGAGGCTGCATTGCTCTACATGGTAGAATTAAGGCTAGATGATAGATGCTAGAGGAAGCCAATCTGCAGGTCAATGTAAGAAAGACTTCTCTAGTAATAAGAACCATCCCAAAATGAGTTAGGCTTCCTTGGAAGGTAGTGAGCTCTCCAACATGGCAAAGAGGATCCTGTACTGGGTGAGGAGATGCCCCAGAGCATCTGGGTTTCACTCATTCATAAAATGTTAAAATCACTGGGAGACTGGGAGGGTGGACAAACATGTACGTAGATAAAATGCTAACAGTATCTTCTTTCACCATCATTTCATAAGGTAATTCAAGCCCCCAAAGTAAGGAAAGCAAAAAGGGCCAGCTTTGAAGTAAACGGAGCATCATGAAAAGCATTCGCATTTTCATGACTTCTCACTCCTCACCATGTGCCAGTGGAAGTCTGACTGGCATAACGCATGGACCCATGCTGGGGAACCACATGCATGATATTTTAGGGCCTTCCAAAGCCAGCAGCCTGTGGTCCTGGAAGGCAAGAGATCATGTCAAGGCCTCCAGCCAAGCAGCTCTGCAATAATGCAGCCAGATCTTAAACTCAAGCCTTACCATGAAGATAAAGCTGAATGGTAAATGGAATTGACTATTCACATTTACAAACTTGAGGACATTTATGAGATGGTAACTGAGGAGGGAGCTGTTGAATGTTCCTGTTTCTGTGAGAGAGGTGGGGAGAATAATAGAAGAAAGCTTCCCACGGGAGACAGCACACTGGAACTTGACTTTGCATGCCCGCATGGAGCATCCTAGGTAAGTGTGAAGGATGGGCGCAGACAAACTTGGGGCTTAGCCAGACTGTGGGTCTAACACCTAAGGCACTAGACCAAAGGTGTCATGGATTCATGCCCTGACTCCATCACTAAATTACTGTGTGATCTTGGACGGGGAATTTTCACCACTCCCTGCCTTAGTTTCCCCATCTGCAAGATGATTGTGTTAGACTAGATGATCCTTAAACCAAAAACCCATCTGACATCTACATGTCTCTGAGGCTGCCCAGACTCATTCCTCAAGCCCCTCAAAGAGGCTTTTAGTGTCACGCTAAAGAAGCTAAGTCCATGATTGTGGTTAAGAGTAAAGACACAGGAGCCAGACCGTTCTGGGTGTGGGCCTGGGTCCATTACTTACGCAAACTTAACCTTTACAAAGAGAATAAGAGTAGCATCTTTACATGAAATGATGCACCTACAGCATTTGGGACAAAGCCTGGAACACACTCATAACGACAGATGGGGCTATTGCTGCTGTCTGTCTTTGCTGTGTTAGGAGGTAAGGGCTGGCAGCTACTGAAGGGAAGAAAGGCAGCAAATCAAGAAGCCTGAAGGCCTCTGCATTCATCCCACTGCCCCTCACAAGCTTTTCTGCTCTACTCCGGCCAGACCTTTAGGATGAGGACAATCATGACCACCCATTCTTCAGCACCAAGAGTCCTTCCTGAGAAGCCTCTGCAGGCAAATGAGCAAAACTTCCAAAGGAGAAACAAAGCTTAAATAGACCGCCCTGGAAGAAAATGCCTACAGGGCCACTGGTCCCTCCATATTGTGCCCTGCATGTCCCCACCTCATTGTCCTGAGTCCCTCTCTGCTCCACCTCTGCCCCCCTCATCCCCTGACTACAGCTCGTGGTTGTTTACCTTGGTCGAAGGAGACTGTCATTTACGGCATTGAAGGCTCTGACCACCAGGCTCTAAATTACACATCTGGGTAACCGAATGCTGATAGAATTACCTGGCATAAATTCTTGGTTCTGAGAAACATCCCCACCAGCACTGAGGGTGCTGCACAGGCTTCCTCCAAGCCCCACCATCCTCAGCTCCCTGGGCCACAGACAGTGCTGGGCACCAGCTGCAGAGGACCTGGCAAAGGTCCCTCGGTCACGGTTCCCCGGCCCCTACCCAGGTCCAAGACTCAGCTAAGGCTGTAAGTGCAGGTGTGCTATGAGGCCCAGTAAGGAATTCTGGCCTGTGTGGGCTGGTCCTAATTATCTTCCTACCTTGGAGAAGGAACTGCAGACACTTGTGACCAACCTCCTGGCCCTGTGGACATCCCACAGGTGCAAACACACCAAAGTTTTCTTGACATTTTGTCCCCTTTGCTCTCCTGCCCATCCCATCCTCGGGCTTCTTTCTCTCTCCATGGGCCCCTAACTTGTTTTCTGCCCTCCAGCCTCACCGCCCCCCTTTTGCCCATCCACCACCTCCCCCAGCCCAGGAACTTCCTGGAACACAAATTTGGTCATGTCCATTCTTCCTTAAAACCCTTAAATGACAGCCCAGTGTCTGGAAGAGGGTCACCCACCAGTAGCCCCCAGGTGGCCTCTTGTCTGTCGGATATTTTTGTAAATCCTGCCAACATCTAAAAGTGGGAAAGTTCCTGTTTGAAAATACAGATTCCTAAGTTTGCTCCCAAAATTAGGTGACCTAACGACACCAACCCTGATTTTCCACGTGACAATCACAAGAGACTCGGCCACCCCCTCTCACTCAGGCCCAGGTCCTCCAGTTTGCCCCCCAGAGAGAAGGTGGGTGTCGCCATGGAAGCCACTGCGGTCACAGGGCCAGGTACCTGGAGCTGGCTCACTCTGCCAGCTGAGGAGTTTCAGGTCAAGGTGACAGCACTCGTGCCTCACTGTGTTCTCAGCTGTGCTGTTCCTAGCTCAGCAGGCTCAGCAACTGTCCTTCCCTCTCCCCTGGGCAGCTCCTCCATTACTAGCCAGGAGACAGCCAGTCTTAGGGCAGTTTCCAGGAATGTCAATGGCTGCAGGCAGGTGCTGAAGAGGCCCCACCCCTGGGTCCAGCCTCTCTCCACCCTCAACTCAGTGGAGGCTGCACCCCCCCCCTTTATTTCCATCCCACTGTTCCTAGCAAAGCCCTAACAGCACATATTTTGTTAATTGTACAAACCTAATGGGGGAATGCATTGGCAAAAAAGGGTAATGGCCATCAGACCAGCAATAAAACAAAATTAATGGCCCATAGGAAGAAATCATGTCCACTTAATCCCGGCTCTGAAACTCTAATAGAATAATGGAATACCAACGGAGAGTTTTTTTTCTCTCTATGCAGATTGCTTACACCATGTTAATCACTTGCAAAGCAGGCCACATACCACTCTGGCTCACATGACCCTCCAGGGAAAGTAGCAGACCAGAAACATTTAGTGCCAGGCTCATTACTGACATGCACCACCAGCAGCGACACCTTCCCCCGTCCCTCCCTCCCCAGGTGACTCCGGGACAGCCAGTGTGGGGTGTCATTGAGAGCCATCAGGTGTGGTGGGCTGGAAAGTGAGACACATGATACCTAATAATAGCAGACATTTACTGAGTGCTTACTATGTGCCAGACGTGGGCTAGCTAGGCACTGTCTCTGTACTGGATTACATCTTCATCTTTTAGAGCTGCAGAGTTCACTAAGACAGCCACCAGCCACATTTGGCTTTTAAAACACAAATACAATTAATTAAAATTAAATGAAATGTAGAATTCAGTCTTCAGCCTCACCAGCCACCTTTAAAGTACTTGACAGCCGTATGTGGCTAATGGCTGTTATACTGGGAGGCTCGGAGAGACCATGTTTTCATCGTCCCTGGAGGTTGTATTGGACAGCAATGCTCTAGAATATCAAGGCCATTTTATTTTGCTCATTTAACAGATTCCGAAATCGAGGCGCAGGGAGGTGAGGCAAGCTGCATAAGGCCATGGCTGAGCTGGGTTCTAGCGCAGGTCTAACAGCCTGGCTCTGGAATCTCCGCTCTCCACACTATTTCTTGATAGAAACAGCAGTCAAGGCAGCTGGGAGGCCTTCTGAGGGAAGTTGACTATAGAAAGACCCCTCTGTCCACTGCAGGGCCCCCGACCCATGGAAAGCAAACAGACCCCAGTGCTCGACTTGGAGCCAGCTCTATGGGGTCTCAAACCTGGAAGGTCATCTGGAGAGGGACGGCTTCGTAGATCATCCAGCCCAACCTCCTTCGATTTATGGAGGAAGAAACCAATGCACAGAAAAGTTAAGTGGCTTGTCCAAGGTCAAACAGAGTTAGGACTATAGAGTTAGTAACAGTTTCCTGTCACTATAGGAACCTCTATACAGAAAACTACAGTCCGGGTTTCCTGACAGTCAGCCCTCAGTGGCCGAGGAAGAGGACTGGGTAATACTGTGAGATCTGGGGAGAGAAGGAGGCAGTGTCCCTCCAGCCTTCTTGGAGAGTCCTGGGCCCAAAGAGGCTGGGATGCACCTGAGGGTACTTGGCTCCAAGGAAAGGCAGACAGTCAAGGGCCTAGAAACCACAGTGATTCAAAGCATGACACTGCATTGCTACTATCTTTGGGGAAAATAGTATAGCATGATCTATAAGGATTTTTTTTTCCTTTATCTTTTTATGGCTGTTCACATAACACATGGAAGTTCCCAGGCTAGGGACTGAATCGGAGCTGCAGCTATCGGCCTACACCACAGCCACGGCAACACCAGATCCGAGCTGTATCTGTGACCTACATCGAAAGTTGCAGCAACACCAGATCCTTAACCCACTGAGCAAGGCCACATCCTCATTGATATCAGTCGGGTCCTTAACACCCTGAGCCACAGTGGGAACTCTGGGTTCTGTTGTAATTAAAGGTACACATACTTTTTCTCAGCCACCCCTATGGAAAGAAAGTGCCCATGAAAAAGGATAATGCAATAGCATCAATAGTGGAAGAAAGTGAAAAACAAGCCAGATGCCCACAAATAGGGGAATGTTTGGATAACCTGTGGTACAGCTATACTATAAATAAATGCAGCTGTTCCAAAAAAAACCGAGGGAGTTCCCTGGTGGCCTAGCAGGTTAAGGATCCAGCATCGTCTCTACTGTGGCTCAAGTCACTGCTGTGGGGCAGGTTTGATCTTGCCCCAGGAACTTCTGTGGGCAGCCAAAAAAAACAGAACCAGTTATATCTATACCTTTTGCCATGAACAATGGCCATGATGTTCAAAGTAAGAAAAGTAAGTAGCAAAGTGATGTGTGTGATGTGATTCCTTTTTTGTAAAAGTAGAGAAAACTCCAGAATGAGTGCATCTCTGTGCATGAGTCTGTATAGTCACAGAGACAGTGTGGAAGGAACAGCCCAGAGGGTTCATGCCAGGAATGGGGATGGGGGAGGACAGAGGACAGGGACAGAGGGATAAAGGCTCACCATCTTTAGTGTATCTTTGCCTTGTTTCTGGTTGCAGTGAGCACTGCAACTTGTGTAAATTTTTTTGGCCACACCACAGCATGTAGAAGTTCCTGGGCCAGGGATTGAACCTGTGCCACAACAGCAACCCTAGCCTTAGCAGTGACAATGCTGGCTCCTTAACCTGCTGAGCCACCAGGGAACTCCCAATTTTGTAATGTTTGAAAAGAAACTCAATATGGAAAAAAAAAATATTTGATGAAAGAAAGAAAAAGAAGTTGGACTTGAGAAGCAGCCAGACCAATGTCAAATCTACTGTACTCGCTAGCTGCACTGCGTTGGGCAAGTTCCTTAACCTCTGTCCACCTTGGTTTCCTTACCTGGAAACTCATGACGGCCTATCATGAGGTTGCGGGGAGACAGATGAGAAAATGAATTTTGAGCTACTCAACAGAATGGGCCTTTTCATCAATGTTGAGGGAGGACTAAACTGCCCAGGACACAGAGGTACTTTCTGGATCCCCCTGCTGAACACTCTCATAGGACTTCATCATATGCTTCTCAGGGCCCCTACAGTTTGCCTTATATTACAGTTCTAATCTATCTATCTCCCTACCAGAGTATAAGCTCTTTATGGGCAGGAACAGTATCTTGTTTATTTATTCATTCATTCCATTTCTCATTAATACTAACTGAATAATTATATCTCAGGCATATGCTCCGGGCCCTGTGCCTGACATCAGAGATAGAACAATGAACAAAATAGAAAAGTCCCTGTTTTCATGGAGTTCACATTCTAAGGGGAAACAAACTATAATTTATAATCATACAGTGTCAAGAGCTGATAAGCACTAAAGAAGAACGTGCAACAGGCTAGAGAGCAGAAGTGACTGGGGAGGGAGGGCAGCATTTTAGAGAGAGGAGACAGCAAAGAGCACCGTCTGAGAGGGTGCCCTCTGTGACACAGGCCACAAACCCACTGAGGTTAGTAGTTATGCAAATGATACCAGTTTAAGAACAAAATAAAAACAGATTTGATGGAGAGCAGGGACTAACTAAGACACCTTAAAAACATCCTTCTACTTCTGCATATACACCCCAAAGCACTGAAGGCAGAGACTCAAAAACACAATTTGTATCCCCATGTTCATAGCAGCATCATTTATAGGAGCCGAAAGGTAGAAGCAACCCAAATGTCCATGGACAGATGATGGATCAACAAAATGTGGTCTCTACATACAATGGAATATCATTCACCCTTAAAAAAGGAAGGAAATGCTGGCACATGCTACATGGTTAAACCTGGAGGGCACTATGCTACGTGAAATAATCCAGTCACCAAAGGACAAGTACTGTATGATTTCACTCACATGAAGTACCTAGAATAGTCAGATTTATAGAGACAGGAAGTAGAATGGTGGTTGCCAGGGGCTTGGGGAGAGGAGATGGGGAGTTTGGGTTAACAGATACAGAGTTCCAATTTTGCAAGATAAGAAGGGTTCTGTAAATGGATGGTGGTGATGGTTGTACAATGATATGAATGGGCGTAATGCCACTGAACTGTACACTTAAAAATGGTTACAATGGCAAAGTTTATGTTGTGTATATTTTACTGCAATTTTAAAAAATAGGTTAAGGGGGCCCAGGCCAGACAGACAGAACAGAGGACACCAAGTCTATGCATCCAAGACTGCATCCAAGGAGGAACACAGAGGGACCAGGGCTCCCAGGACAGATGGCTGACAGGGGAGGCAACTTTGCTATGGGAACATCAGAGCCAAGGTGATTCCAGGGGGCTCTGCTGGACAAGTGAGACACAATTTAGGGAAAAAGAAAAGGGGAGGGGAAAAACCCACTTGTAAAAACCTGCTGGGAGGTGGGAGGTGGGCCCCTTTCTAGGCCAACGGTCAAGGAATATATCCACAGCAATGAAGCGGTGAGCAGGAATCTGAAAGGAGAGGGCAGCAGAGGCCAGGAATAAGATGGGACCACCTGGGCTTCCAGTCCAATGCCACGCTGGGCAGTCTGGTGTGTCGGAAAGGGTTTAGGCAGAACCTAGGAGACAGTCTTGGTCTTCATGTCCCTTTGACCTTACGTGTGTCACCCTAACACTTTGGGCCTCAACTTTTTCATCTCCTGAACTGAGTGGCTGGACCAGAGCAAGAGGAATCTTAAGGTTTTAGGGGTCCACAAACCCCGAGACTTCATCCAGAATGGTATTCATGTGTACATTTTTCCATGGAGAGATTTATAAATTTTACACAATTTCGTGGCTGTCCATGTCCCCAGAGAGGTTAAGAATCACTGGAGGAGATATTCACTGGTTGCTCACACTCAGCTAGAAATATCTAAGATTCCAAGAAATCTTGGACTAAGAACCAATAAATCTTTGGGCCTCAAAGAAATCAAGATGCTTACTCCTGCCTTGCCTGTGACACATAGCATAAAAACGAAGTGAAACAATGATACGCTTTGAAAAGTTAAAATCTTTCTCTCATGCAAGTAAAGACGGTTACTGTCGTTGTGGTCTCACAGAAAGTAAGAGCAGTTCCGTGCCAGGCATACAGGCGGAAGGGGGAGGTTGGCTCGTCCTGGTCCTGCTCCTGAACAAAGACAGGCCCGCAAAGGGATGTGATGTCCTCCTTTGATCGGAAATGAAGAGGCCCTTGATCCCCCTTGTGGAGAGGGGTCCAGGCCAGAAAGAAAAGCAAACACAGGCTTCCCAGGAGGTGCAGCCTTGGGCAGGACAAATGCATCCCTTTGTGCCAACAAGCCCCTATCCTGCATCTGGCTTCACTTGGGAGGAAATGTTCCAAGTGGCAAAGGCTGAGGATATGTCAGGGAGGAGGCCCTGGCAGAGGACAGCAGCTGCCACCAGAGAGCAAGACCCAGACTGCCAACCTGCATCATGATGAAGCCAGAGTCACTGGGGCAGAGGGCACCTCAGCACGACGGTGGTGCCAGCCAGGAGGAGCAGCCCAGAGGCAATATCAGAACCACATACACCTGAACCCAGATGGGACCTTAAAGATCACCTGTTCCAATTCCTCTTTTCACATTTGCAGAACTGTGTTGAGAGGGGATGAAGACTCTGAAGGAAGTCCAGGACTGGAGGCCTGGCCGATAGCTCCCTTCATTCGTTTATAAAATGTGTCACGTCAGATGCTTAACTGGGTTGGAGAGCAATAACTAAGGACAGTATGGGAAGAATCTGAAAAAGAATGAATATGTCTGTGTGTATAACTGAATCATTTTGTTGTACAGCAGAAATTATCACATGATAAATCAACTGTACTTCAATAAAACTTTAAAAAATGAAAAAAGAAAATTAAGGATAAATCAGCTCCCTGCTCTCGAGAAGCCCAGTCTAATGGGAGAGAGAGATAGAGGAATGAAATGTTGTCCAGCAGGTGTGCAGCGACCTCAGAGGTGGGTCCCCCACTTCAGCAGGTACATGAAGGCAGGGGTAAGGTGGGGGCTCAGCAAGTCCCCCCAGACCAGTCAGTGCTGGAGGGAGTGGGAATATTCCCTGTGAAGTCCAAGCCAGGCCAACAGCCACCTGCATCTCAAACTCAGGGTGCCCATCACAGGCAGCTGTTAAAAGGAGCCCCCGAGGGTCCAGTCCCACAGGCAGGGAGAGGCTGTGCTTGGCAGGCCAGATGCAGGCCCCGGGGAGCAGGCCTCTCCAAACGACACTTTCCATTCGTCACTTTCTAACTCGCCTCTAGGGCCTGGTCCTGAATATTGTTTCATAAATAACGGAAGAGGCTCCAGCTTGTCGAGCTGAGGTTAGGCAGATGTGCACAGCTCCACTGATTATGAGGGAATTTGGCTGCGCTGAATGGTTCTGGGATGCTGATTCTCTGCAGAAGGGTGGCTCAGTGGAGAAGAAGGCAACCATTCCGCTGGTGTCCCCACCTGGATCCCTACATCACAGCAGGATGCTGAAAGAGCATTTGTTTCCAATTGTTCTTAGCCACTAATTTGGCTCCAGGGTATAACACCAATCTGAGAACAAACGGAGTAGGAAAACTGTGCCTTTCCTAAAGGAGGTCCAATTTCACCCTAAACAGGGAAGGGCTGGGGGAGATTTCTGAGTTCACGGTATGCCCCTCTGGCCTCCAGGCAGGCCTGGCCACATCCCTCTCCAGCTGGGAGTCACTGGGGTGCCCTGCCATCTGCCCTGCCTCACCTGCTCAGTGCCCCTCAGAGGTGCCTCCAGCAAAGGACAGATTATTCTGATGACAGGTAGATAAAACGGGATCCCTCGCTGGCAATAACTACCCAGAACAATCTCTCTCCTGAGCCACTGACTGTCTCCACCTGGCACCTGCCAGCAAAAGAACCGGAGGGCATCATAGGCTGGCACAAGTCACACACACACCCCCATGTACGGAGAGGACCTCAAAGGCCCTCTCTGAGGCAGGACTTTCTCAGACGGCCCTCTGCCGTAAGGTCAGCCTGGGATGCCCCTCAGCAGAAGACAGCAAAGCAGCTCTGCTTCTGGCAGAGGGAAGAGGAGCACCCTCCAGGGGCAAAGGGGAAGGAAGAGCCCTGAGCAAGGCCCCTGAAGCAGATGCTTTCTCAAGACTGATGTGCAAAATCCCCCATAAACTAGAGGCCCTTCTTAGAGTTAAATTGCCTTCTTGTGGTTTAAAATAACTGAATCAGAGAACTTTCTCTGTGACTCTTTTGAAAGCAGACTGGTAGATAAAATGCCTTTACCACACCTACAACTTAACTCCCAGAATCTCAGCAGACAGGCCAGAGCCTCTATGACAAAGATGACTTCTTTAGCAGCATGTGATTCAGCTATTCAGTAAGTTCATAAATTCAACATAGTATAAAAACACTGGAAAGTAAACAACTGTTTAAACCCCTGAGCAGTCAAAGTACCTGTTGCAAAATCTCTGCACTAAAGTTTATGAACCTTACTCATAAGGAAACTCCCTGGCTTAGAGCTTCTTTACTGATTTTATACACATTTCTAGCAGGCGTAGTTATCTGGTCCCTTGGGGCTCAGCTGATTAGAAACAATGAAAGAGGAGGGGGCTTGGGCTTCCCCAGAAGGCACGCTGAAGGGATGGAGGACTGACCAAGGAGAGGACTAAGGGGAGCCTCCTTGTGAATCCTCATGTAAGGTTCAGTCATGTTCAGGATCATTTACTCAGGAAATTAGGGAGGATGTCCACTGCTGATGTTAAAACATCCTTGGGGGACTTTAAGTAAACCTTCCGCTATCTAGAAAATCCTAAATGAGTCTCCTTGATGCTTCCAGGCTCCTGGGTTCTTCCCGTGGTTGTCCTAAGTTTGTTCAGGAGCTGCTTGGTTGGCTCATTCATTCACTCAGCAGGTGCTGACTCCTTGGGTGCTGGGGCAGCCCAGGGATGTACAAGCAAGATGATGGTGGGGATGCTTCTGATACTCCACAGACACACATGAGTGCACACATACGCACTCGTGCACACACACACATATACACACATACACACAGAGTACCTATCACACTTTAGGTGCTCAATAGATGCATGTTGTACAGATGTTAGAAAATGCAATTGGAAAGAGAGACAAGCCAGTCAGGCTGTCCTTTGACCCAGGCCCTAGCCATTCACATGAGAATCTTTGTGGGTAGGGGCTGTAAGGTTTCAGGAGTCAACTAAAAATGTCATCTTGCCAAAATGTGAAGCTGTTCCACCAAGAAAAACAAAAAGATAACACAGCATTGGGCATGAAAAAATGAAAAGATTCCCCAGTTCATTTTTTTTTTTCCTTCACCTTTTAGGGCCGCACCCGCAGCACATGGAGATTCCCAGGCTAGGGATCTAATCGGAACTACAGCTGCTGGCCTACACCACAGCCACAGCAATGCCATATCTGAGCTGCATCTGTGACCCACACCACAGCTCACGGCAACGCCAGGTCCTTAACCCACTGAGCAAGGCCAGGGATCAAACTGGCAACCTCATGGTTCCTAGTCGGATTTGTTTCTGCTATGCCATGATGGGAACTCCTCTCCAATTCATCCTAGAGAAAGCTGTCTAAGGGTCTGGCTTCCCTATCTATAAGACAGTGTGGAGACAGTGTTTGAAATGCTTCCATCTCTCTGGTCAAGAGGATCCTAGTTTTATTTAAGAACTGGCTCCCCACTCCCAACAGCCTGATGCTTCTATCTTCATCAAAGCTTTGGAAGGAAGGATTTTGATCAAGAGCTCCTCTCCAGCCTCCAGCCAAGATCCAAAAACATGCATTTTCTTCACAGCCCCTTGAGATCCCCGCACCAGGTGCCTGACCTGAGGAGACAGCAAGCCACTCTTCATCCTCTCCCCAGCCTCTCAGACGGCAGGCCGTGGGACATGGCACTATCACCATTTGGGAGACAGGAAGCCTTTATGACACTCATAAGGGATGGTGGGGGAGGGACTGGGATTCTGGTAATTTGTCCTGAAGAATTCAGGTTAATAATTTATATATGCATTTCTTTAAAAAAATCTTTTGAAACAAATTGCATACAAATTGTGTGACATTTGAAGGAAATTTGCCAATGTTGCTCAGTGAAGCATAATAAATATATGCAGCCCATAATAATAAGTTACTTAAACTCAGGGCACTAAATGATTTATTAATTGTCCCCTAATCCTTTCCAGCAACGACTAAAACCAAGAGTGTGGCTGTATTTCACATACCAGTTCATAATGCCTCTACCACCAAAGAGCGCTGCTGCCATTAGCTAGCTCGGCCATTTTTCATTCTGGTCCCCGACACTGCAGATGGGCCTGGAGCAGGGCCCAGCACTGAGCGGACTGCTATTGTCAGCAAAGGGGCAGATGCATCCCAAATACACCCCAGCCCGCTACATGTTCATTTTGCCTAGAGCTCTCCTCCCTGGGGTCTCCGTCCTGTCCACGTCTCCCACTGCCATCAGTACGTGATGCCCCTGGGTAGACATTAATCCTGGGAGAACACAGCCATTGTCTGCTGGGATGCCCAGCACCAGGCTTATACCCCCAGAGTCCTCTCCAGCAGCGGATGGTGAGCCAAAGAGAATCTGAATGAGGATGGGAAACAGGACACAAAGCCCTGCCCTTTCTCTAGGACAGGCTGACCCAGTGGGGAATGTGGATTTCTGCTGTCATGTCCACTTCTGGGGCCTCTTTCCCATCCCTAGTGCTTTAGACATTAGCCTCTGATCCCTCCGTGGGAGACTCTGTGCTCAGGCCACTGCCCAGAGCCACCTGTAGACCCAACCTTATCTTGGAATTCAAGAGGGGAAATGATACTCCAGGCCACTTGGCTTCCCCCAACATGCTTCTTTCCAGTACTGCCATCTCAGAACGGTGCCAGCTTACACGGGGCACCCACATCTGGGGAGCACCTTTAAGTCTGCCCCTGCCCACCCTCTACTCCCAAATCCAATAACAGGGTGGGTGGGGGGGTTCACTCTTCAGAAATATTTCTCAAATCTATCCCTTTCCATCTCCACCACCACTGCATAATTCAAAGCTCAGGGGTGGAAATCAGAAGCTCTTGCCCAACTTTTGTGGGATTTGCTCAGCATTTCTGGTTCAGTTTTGTTTTTACAAAGGTAATATGTAACATGGCTCAAAAATCAAAAAGTCTATAAAAGTAAAGTCTACCTCCCTTCTCTTTCTCCAACTTGCTCAAGCAAACACAAATATAGATTTTTGTTTTCCCCTTTTTACGCACATTTGTATGCACCTTGGTAATTTTTTTCTCTTTGCACTTCATACATTTTTGGAGGTCTTTCCATATCAGTACAAAGACAGTTTCTCCATTCCTCTTAAGTGCAGAGTATTCCATTGTCGGATATTCCATAATTTAGGGAACTGATTCCTAATCGATGGACATATAGGTTCCTTCCAGTCTTTTGTTATTAAAAATAATGTTGTAAAGAATAGACTTATACATATGTCATCTCAAATATGTGCAAGTATATCTTTAGGATCAATTCTCCAATATGAAATTGCTGGTCAACAGACACATGATGAATAATTTTGATACATACTGCCAAATTGCCCTCCAAATGGTTGTGCTGATTTACACTGTAAGACAGCCTGTTTCTCCAAAGCCTTGCCAATATAGTGTGATAACAAACTTTTGGGATTTTTGCCCATTTAAAAAATGCATAAATAATGCCATTTCAGGACAGTTTTAATTTACATTTCTCTTACTATGTGTAAGATTGAATATCCTTTATATGTTAAAAGCCATTCGTATTTTTCTTTTCATGAGCAGTCTGTTAGAATTCTGTTGTTGATTTTTAGAAGCTCTTTATATGTGAGGGAGAATAGCCCTGTGATCTGAGTTGCAAAATCAAATCTGTCATTTCTCTCTTGACTTTGCATAAAATATTTTGATGATGCTTTAAAATTTTTTAATTTAAATTCTAACAGGCCAGGAGCATTCTCTCTCCCATTTGTTGCAGCCCCCATGACACCCCAGAGTTTTATAGTTGACTTGCTTTACTGTTTTTAATTGTCAGCCAGGACATCAGTGTGATGCCTGGAACTGCTGTCACCATTGTGTGGCCCAGAAGAAAGTTGGTCTGAAAAGAGCTGATATCCACAGGGTGACAGAGAAAGAACCTGGGGGCTTGTTGATGTCCTTGGGTCACTGCATTTCACCGATCCTAGAGCAGTCCTGGTTCTGAACTTCACAGTACATAAGAAAATGAATCCCAAACTGTTTAAGCTGCTTTGGGCTGGATTTGCTGCTACTGGCAGCCAAAGGCATTTCAACTGATTCACACCTTGACTGTCCTTGCAAAAGTCTGTCCCTTCCAATCCATCCCCACTGCTGCTGAGGCCTGTGTTCTAGAATATAAACCTGGCACTGCCACTCCCCTGTTTTAATACATTCCATAGCTCCCCATCACCTGCAAGATATGATCCAAGTGCACTCAGTCATCCCCTGTCCCCTCCTCCCTTATGCTCCTTATTGTTGCTCACCCTGTACCCACTCCTGGAATGGGCCTCTCCCTCTTTCTCCTGTGTAGTTCCCAGGGCAGTCTGTTCCCACATCACCTCCTCCAAACAAACTTCAGACCAAGTCCCTGTCCCTTTCCCCACCCGGTCACTGCCATGCAGCACCCAGTGCTTTCCTCTAGAGCTGCACTAATTTTGTTGTCTGTACATCTTTTTACCTTCTAGAGCTCCCATCCTGCCCATCCCCTGTGAGTTCCTTGAAGGCAGGGACTGCATTGTGTCTATTTTGCATTCCAGTTCCTCGCTCGGAACCCAGTAAATGGCAGGCATTCAAGGAGTGTTTGCAGACCTGAATGGAGCTTCCCAATCTCATCTCATTTGCTCCCCAGATGCCCCCTCACACCTCCTTTCTACCCAAGTTCACATCACTTTATAGAGAAGCTAGAAGAAAGGTTCCATGTGTACGGGCCTGTGCTAAGAAGGGAGGCAGATGACCTGTTAGACAGCTACATCCAAAGGATCGTGCGTTGTCACTGTTGTGGAGCAGGCTCCATGGTGGTGGTCCTGATGCCCAGCACATCACCCACCAGAACAGGAAGTAGGGGTCAGGGCCTAGGTTTGAAGCCCTTAACCTACCATGTGAATGTAGAGAAATGACCTAAGCCCTCTGTGCCTCAGTTTCCTTATTTGGGGGAGTATGATGAGCAGGCCATGTGATCACGAACTGAGTGTAGTCACAGAAACTGCTCAGTAATGACAGCCATGCTACTCCCCACTTGAAGCTGAAAGCAGCCCCTAGAGGATGAGCCCCAGACACCTCACCAGGTGGCCTCATTTCCAGCTCAAACCCCACGTGGACCACAGAGTGGAACTCTATTTACGGGAACAGGTGGGTGAGCAGAGTGCTGGCAGCTGCTGATCTCTTCCTGGAAGCAGCCTGGCTGTGAGGTGCCTACCTGTACCCATGAGCCCACGTCGCAGTAGCCCTGCCAGCCAGTGTGTTCCATCCCATTCTAGAGAGGAGTGAAGCTTACAGAAGCCCAACAACTTGCCAGCATGTCCACGGTCTGAACCTGGCTAAGCTGGGGGTCGGGATTTTAACCAGCTGTGAGAGCTCTGTCTGGCTGGCTGGCTCTCACACCTGAGTTTTCTTTACTGCCTTCTGTTGCCTCCAGATACGCAGAATAATGAGCCTAGCCTGACAAATCCAGGACTTGTGTTCCTGCTCTCTTATCACCAGCATGCCTCTGTGTGTGTGTGTGTGTGTGTGTGTGTGTCCCCCTCTGTGTGTGTAACTGTGTGCATGCATACATGCTTGTGCATGTGAAACTGAGTATGATTCCCTGTGTGTGCCTATATGTACACGTGTATATGACTCTGTGTGTCACACATGAGTACAACTCTGTGCACATGTGTATGCATGTGTGTGTGTGTGTGTGTGTGTGTGTTAAGGAGAAGAGAAGGGGAGCCCACACAGAGTGGCCTCCTGCCCACCTCCACGCACACTCACACTGGAGCCACATCAACCCTAAACATACCCCCTCTGAACATACATGAGGGCCGCAGTGGAGACTTCACGTATTAACTCACCTCTTAACAATGCCCCCCTGTTGCAGGCAGCCATGTCACATCAGCGGGACTGGCTCTGATATTAGCCCCTGAAGGACCCAGCCAGGCTGCCGAAGGGACAGCAGAAGGATGAGGGGAGGGGGAAAGCACCTTCTCTGATTCAGTCAGGCTTCCCTGGACATTGCTCCCCCAACTCAGATGCATCATGGCCCTTCTGCCCACGTGTCTCCCTTGGGTTTCAAAGGCGTTCAGAGCACATCTTCCCACACCAGCAATCAGCAGCAGCAGCCCCGGCCTCAGGCGGGAGAGGTAGCCGACTTGGTGCCCAGCCAACTCTCTCAGGCCCCCTCAGCCCCCGCCAGGAATCGGCCCCTTCTGCTTCTCGTTCTGTTGTCTGTGGTGAGAGGAATGGGCCCAAGGTCACAGAGCCTGTCAGGAGCAGACAGAAAGCTCAGCTCTGCCCCATCCCCACCTAATCCACCAGGCCTCTCACTGCTCCCAAGTCTTCTCAGTCCCCCACAATCAGGGATTTTCTCTGTGAGCAGGGCAAAAGAAGACCATCTTATGGGGTCTGGACCCAACACAAATTCGGACTCTTTCCCTGCACTTCAGAAGGAAAAAAAAAAAAAATCCTTGCAATTACTTAACAAAAAACAGGCCAGCAGCCGGGGAGAGCCTCATCCTTGGCATTGTCCACACCCTGTGAGGGCCCAGTGCCCCCGATCAGTCCAGAGAGAGGCCAACACAGTTGCCAATTTAAGGGGAAAGGCCCGCCTTTAGCTGCTCCCCAGCTTCTTTGGAAAACAAGATGCAGAAACTAAACAACCAGGCATGGGGGTGACCACCTCAGCCAGGGGAGAAAGGGTAACAACAGTCCAACCTTCCCTGGTCTTGCGATAACTTCAGAGATCTTTTCTCCTCTATCCTCTTGGATTTGTGAATTACCAAGTAATGGAAAATAGAAGTTGACTTTCTAGTTCAGACCCTGCTTTTCTGGTTCGAAAGACAAGTTGGGCAAGTTCTGCCCATTTTACAAGCGGGAAAATTGAGGCCGGGAGGATGCGGAGTCACAAAACTGTAGCTCACACAGTGCTGCGTCTGCCAAGATCCTCACTCACAGTCCAGAGCTCTCTGCACTGTCCCCAGCTTTTCTTTGACTCACTGTAGCCTTGATCAGAAACCAATTATTGCTGCACTAACTCCCAAGCGCTGTTTTCCTGGCGGGAGGAAAACAGTTCCCAAGTAGCAAGCTGATATTTGGAGAATCTGAGAGCCTCCTGACTGCTCCGGAAAACCCAGCCTTCCCCTTCCAGGACTTCGTATGCGGCCAAAACTCGAGGAGAAAGCTTCCAACAAAAGTTTGTTTTCATGGAGATCTTATTTCCTTCATTGAGGCTCTCCCACCACAGATTTCTCTTTGTTGGCTCTTGCATTCAGAAGTCACCAGATATACAGCCCCTGACCCTGCTGGCCCTCAGGGGATCTCACGCCTTTATCTCTCCTCCCAGGCCCAGAGGCTGCCTGCTCCCCACTCAAAAGGCCCTTTGAGCCGCTTTGGTGAGAGAGGGGCTCTTCCAATGGCCAGAAGCTTCAGTGGAACTGGGCCTGCCGTCAAAGGTGGGGGAATGAGGAAGAGAGAGAGAGGCCGGGAGAGAGAAATGGAGGAGGTAGGGGGAGATGGGGGGGGGCACTACTTGTCTCTGAGTTTTGGCAAGGCGATGAGGATGTCAACCCAATCTCTGTATCCGTCAGGCAGAGGCTGTGTTCCGCGATGGTAGAGATTTAACCAGGGGTTCAGCCTGCAGGATGCAGAGCTCCCGGGCTGTCCCCAGGCCTTGGCTCAACTTGTACCGAGGCAGGGCCAGCCCGGGCAAAACTTGGAAGAGGATAACATTTATCTTAGATGGACAAGCCTTTCCTTTTTGCCCTTTTCAGCATCAGCTGCCCTCCTGGGTACCCAATTTGGAGATTTTGCTCTGACCAGCTCTCTTAGCCAGGAAGAAAGGGGCTCACAATGAATCCAGGCTTCATGAGCAACCCCTCCCAGTGTGTGCATTAGAGAGAGAGGGAGAGAAAGGCAGTGAGAGTAAGAAAGAATCACAACAGCAAATGCTTAGCTCTGGGGAATAAGTTACTAAAGGTAGAATTACAGGTTCAAGAGGTGGGTGGGATGCAGAGGAGGCAGTGAGCTGCAGCCACTGACGGAGGCCCAGCTGTCCTCAAGGGCGTCCTCCAGGAGGTGGTCCTGACAGGTGATGTCACGGGCACAGTCACGAGGGTCAGGCAGAGCTGAGCTTGATTCTCAGCCTACAACTTGCTTAACTTTGGGATCTTGAACAAATTTTCAAATCTCTTTGGGTCTTATCTCCACCATCTGCTCAAATTGGGATAACAGCATCTCAAGGTTGGTGTGGGGAACAGACAACAGACCCAAAAAGCCAAGCAGGGTGCCTGGCACATAGCCTCTCCCTGTGCTGTGAGGGCTGGGATCAAGGTGGACAAGCTATAATTCTCTTCAGGTTCCCACATCAATGGGCTGTGTCTCTTCCTCTGTGTACGATCTCGCCCTTATCCCAGATTGCATGTGGTCAGAGAGCAGAAATTTAAATATTTACATCTTCAAGTGTCTATTGTAACTTTTGTCATGAAGAGACAACAAACAGAATTTGCAAAGCATTTTTCAAAATGAATGTCTTCTTTATTCCTCGGTCTTACTCCCATTTAATAACTGAAGGATCAAGAGTGAGATATGAAGGGACTTTTCCAAAGTCACCCAGTAGGTAAGCAGCAAAGGTAAGATGAGGTCAAGGCTAGACAGAGTCTAATGCAGACACCACTAAGAACTGCCACCCTGTACAGAGCAGAGAGGGGTGACAGAGGGGAAGAAACATGGGGCTCATACATAAAAAGAAGCCACAAACGATGACAGCTTTTTGAAGATGGAGGATTCTAAACAAAACTTTAAAGCCTGAATTTGCAACACAAGAATCTGAAGGCAAATCAGAGGGACGGTTGTTGGACAAGGAGATGGAGAAACAATTTCATGTCATTTCTGTGGCCAGAGCAGGAATCCAGGGAAAGCTGTCCTGTTACATCTCTGCCACGAAGACCTGTGGAGGGGCCAGACTAGGGTGCAAGACTGAGCAGACAGTAGAACTGGAATCTAGGAAAGTCTATTTTCCAAGGCAAAGTGAGTTCTAAGGCTCAACCCTGACTTACCTTACAGAAAATGTGTCCAAGAGCTCCATCACGCAGTAATGAACAGCAATGTGGGAAGAACTAGAGAAGGTGCTGGTCCTGGCCTAACTCTAGAGGACCTTCAGCCTGGAGGCTGGCTCTGTGGACCTTGTTTCCTCTCCACATGCACTTTCTACTAGCCCAGGGAGATAGAAAGATGAGCTGTGATGTTCCCTCTCTCTCCCTTTCTCCCCATCTGGTTCAGTGAGTCCCTGACAACACTGAGCTTTCATGGGCCCTTGAAGAGCACCCTCCCAACCAAGGCTGACCTGCCCCCAGGGGCCAAGCCAGGCGGAGTCACACTTGGACTAGAAGGACGACTCCTGGAGGACATTCCATCCAGGGATTCTGGGATCTCAAATCCATATTCACCAGCTCCAGGAAGAAGGCTATCCCTCTGCCTCCTCTGGCCCACACAAGACTAGTGATGTGCTTCAGGACTGATCTCCTGCTTAACCAGCTGCAAAGGAACTCTTTCAAAGGGAAGATGAGGAACCCCTCCTGGGTCCAGGGGAGCCGCCAGTCTATATTGTGAAGCAATTTCAGACAGTCTCCTTTTGCTTTCAAATGTACTTAATCAATGTGACAAGGATTGTGAGGGCTGGAGCGTCTACAGGTAGAACTAACGGAGAAGAATAATGCTCATAAATCATTTAGCATGCAATCCAAACAGGGGTGGTTTTTTTTCCTTAAAGGAAAAGACAATGCCAAAGAAATAGAGCTGCATAGGAAACTGAAGCCACTGTAACTTGTCCCCAAAAGTAGAGTGTCCCCAAATGTCAGCAATCTGACCCTCAGTACTGATTTTCCAGCTTGAGTCCCTCCCCAGTCCCAAAGGCTTGGACCAGGAAAAGGGTCAGCACCGAGGAAAACAGCTGATAAAAACAGCTGCACACCCATCTCCCCTGCAGCCCTGCGGCCCAAATCAGCGACTGACTGTCTCTCCTCAGCAGTTGACTCCACCCTGGGGCAGCTGGGCCTGAGCTGGGAGCTCCAGGGGGAGGAAAAGCCAGGCCTATGAGACCCCGGCAGTATTCTTACAGGCCTCAGCTCAAATGTCACCTCCTCAGAGGAGGCTTCCTGCCACCCCACGTGGAGTGATGCCTGTGCCCCAGCCACCCTCCAGCACCTTAACCTGCATTGTTTTCCCTTCTGAGCAATTATTACTGCTTTACATTATGTTAGATAGATGTTTATCGTGTGTCTCCCGTAGCAGGATGTAAGTTTCACAAAGGCAGAAAATGCATGTGTTTTGTTGTCAATTCAAAGCCCAGAATCTAGAATAGTATGGCACATAGTAGGTACTCAATAAATATTTATTGAATGTATGGATGGATGAATAGATAGATACATAGATTTTAAAAAAATGGTTCCTTCTCCCTCATCTGGGGAACATACCAGAGAGAGAAAGCCTTGTCTACTCCAAAGTAGGAGGCTGGTAGTCAAAAGCTGGAAGTCTATTGCTGATTTCTGATTCTGACTATCATTTTGACTATTCCTGCTCATCAGCCTCACCTCCTCCATCTGCAGAATGGGTATCACTCCAATGCACGGAAGAAGAAGAGGGAGAAATCAGGGAGAACTACCTCCTACTATCTCCTGCCAGTGCCCCATGCAAGGCAGCTGACTGACAAACGTCACCCCACTTAATCCTCACAACCACCTGTGAGATTGATCTGACAATCACCTCATCCCAGGTAAGGACACTGCGTCTCAGAAACAATAGAGTAAATCACCTAAATTCGCATACCTAGGAAGAGACACAAAGGGGATTTTGACCCAGGCCTGCAGATCTCGAAGCTACTTCCACATCACATGGTGGCATCACACAGTTTATCCTCTGATTCATGTGTACGGTGCATCATTCCAGAGGAAAATCCAGGCTGTGCTCAGTGAAATTTGGAGATCTGGATTTTTGCCCTTTTCCAGAGTCAACTTTATGTGGAACACTTAGGTGACCAACTTGTCCCAGTTTCCCTGAGACTTCGAAGGTTTCTGCACCCAAGTTCCCATGTCCCAGGAAACCCCTCGGTCCCAGGCAAATGGGAACAGTGGTCTGCCCTGGTGGGAGGCAGCCACGCTGGAGACACTGAACATGGGCTTCCTGGGAAGCAGCTCACGTTCCCCCACTGGCAGGGATGGTCCACCCAACCATGATCCCTCCAATGCTATGCCTGTGACCGAATCATGACACGCAGGTTCCAGCCCCCATTGGCGCAGAGGGAGAGCAGGAACCTGTGAGGCGTCCTGGCCCTCCTTGGCCCTGAATGCAGACTCTGGCCTCAGAATAAGAACAACATGGGCTCCTTCCCTAAAGGACTGCAACCACCAGGATGAGATGACCTTCTGCAAGCAAGGAGGGCAGATTCTTGGAATTCCAGCCAGGGAGGCTGGACAGGAAGAGCAGAATTTAGGACCGCCAATAAGTTACCAAGAAGTACCATAGGGCCCATGGGATGGACTGTCCTGGATTCCCAGATCAAAGGCATTGACACAGAGGGAGAGGTCACTTCTGTGGGTTCTCTTTCTGTACAAGAAACCATCCCTCTATTCTCTGGTCAGGCTTTGAGGGAACCTTTACTGCATATTTTTGTTCTCCTGCCTCCAGAAGGTCCATCCCCCAGCTGCCCTCCTCCACCTGCTTCACCTTAATCAGGACCACCTGACTCAGAGTAGGGGCAGGTCGGTCTTTCTCCTGAGGCCGGGGCTAGAATAAAAGCAATATGGCCCAGGAGGTCAGCAGAGGCCAAGTGGAGGGGTGGGTAGGGGTGAAGAAAGATGCTAGGGTGGGGGTTGCATAGAACACACCCCCTTCTCACTGCCAAGATTCCTCTGTTCAGGGCCTTAGGAGAGGGGCCCTTTTGCTTTTTTGTTCATTTGTTCTTTCATAACAAAGGTAGCTCTGACCTGCATCTTCTAACGCAGAGCCCTGGGGCCTAAAGCCCACTTGTCACCTCTCCCCTACTCCCGCCCAGCCCTGTTTAGCCCTGTGCTCCTGAGCACGTGCCTTCACAAATGACTCCGGGTCTCCCACCTGCGCGTTTGCAGGGTGCGCTGGCTCTAGTGAGTTTTTCTAATGGCTTCCCTCTCCTTCTCCCCACTCAAAAGCTGCCCCCAAGGCTGACCCCACCTGGGCTCTGACCCTCCACCCCACAGTGCCTGTCACCTATGAGTGGGTGTGTATTCATGTATCTGCAGTCTCTCCCTCTGCTCAGGCCACCCCCCAACTCAGACCTACAAACACACAATCTCCAGACCCACCACCATCACAGGTATGATAATGCAGTGGAAAGAGCACTGGCCCAGAGGGCAGGACTCCATCCGAGACACTCATTGTCTCTGTGTCCCACAGACTCAGTTTCTTCATCTGTAACATGGGTGCAATGGCCCCTGCCTGACTCTCTTAAATATTGTGAAGATTAGGGAGGATGATGGACTTGATGTATTTTGTAAATGGTGACATGAATGTAAAGAATTTTTTAATTTTAAAATTATTTTCTTAAGCCTCTAGAATGATGTATCTCCCATCTCTCTCTTTCCTTTCACCACCAGGCTTTCAAAAGAGCAATCTGGGAGTTCCCGTCGTGGCGCAGTGGTTAACGAATCCGACTGGGAACCATGAGGTTGCGGGTTCGGTCCCTGCCCTTGCTCAGTGGGTTAACGATCCGGCGTTGCCGTGAGCTGTGGTGTAGGTTGCAGACGCAGCTCGGATCCCGCGTTGCTGTGGCTCTGGCGTAGGCCGGTGGCTACAGCTCCGATTCGACCCCTAGCCTGGGAACCTCCATATGCCGCGGGAGCGTCCCAAGAAATAGCAACAACAACAACAACAACAACAAAAAAGACAAAAGACAAAAAAAAAAAAAAAAAGAGCAATCTGTATTCACAACTACCACTTCCTCGCATCCATTCTCTCCAGATCCCCTGAAACCTGGCTCCTGACCCCACAACCCCAGCGACACTGCTCTTGAGGTGGTCCAGGGCTCCCCATTCACCTAGGCGGGGGCCACTTCTCAGTCACAGCCTCCCTTAAGCCAGAAAGTGCCACCTTTGGCCCCTCTCCCTCCAGCAAACCTGCTCATCTTCTGTTCTTACCATTTCTGTTTCAGATGCCACTTCTATTCTGTTGTCCAAGTTACAGAAATCCTAAAATGCTTGATTACTCCTTCACCACCACCCTCACCCTTGAACTTTTACCTCACCCTTCAACTAGCTCAGGCCCAACACATTCCCACAAAGGCATATTGTAAGCTCTAATTGGCCCAACTCACATTATCTCCCAAATTCACTTCCTCCTTTCCCAACACCAACATGCTTGTTAATTCCTTCATTACTTTTCACTCCTGATTACAGTAATCCCCCAACTTTCTCCTCTCTGCTCCGATCTACCCTACATATTCATGTTATCAGGACTTTTCTATAAGGCAAAATCATCTCTTATTATTTCTTACATCAAAAATCTCATGGCCTACAAAGTGCAAAGCCCTAAGCTTCTATGACATGGCTCCAAACTAACTTTCCAGTCCTAACTTACAGTCTCCCTCTGTGCAATCCTACACTCTAAGTAAATTAAAGCATTTCTTGTTCCTGGACTATGTGCCATACTTACCTGCTTAGGGCCTTTGTACACATCATCTATCTGTTCGAATGCCCATCTTCACTCTTCCTTCAAGCCCAGCTCAAAGCCATCTTTTCCCCGAAGTAGTCCCTAGTAACCCCAAGGGGAAGTAATGTTTCCTTATTCAACTCATGGTATGTCAACTATGATACTTATCATCTTTGTGTTATGGCTACTTAAATCCTTGTCCCATTTCCTCTATCAGACTTGCTCATTACTGAATTGCATTTAGCATATGCTCTTAAATCCATAGTAGTTATGCAATAGATATTTGCTAAATAGAAAGTTGAATGATATAAGTCTCTCCAGCGATTTCCAATCCAAGTGCTGCATGAAAGATGTGTTTGCTGATTGTTGGCGACCACCTCATCTCTTCCCTGACCCAATATGGCTGACCACCAGCCATATCTACTCCCATCACTTCCTCACCTCCCATTCCCTCCTCACCCCTCTCCAGTCTCTTCCACCTTGACCCACACTCCTCAGGGTGTCAATGGCTTTCACACCAACAAAGTCAATGAATCCTTTCCTAGTCCTTCTCTTCAGTGTTTGCTGCTACTGCTGTTGCTTCTAAATCTATGGTCTTGTTTTTCATCACAAAGTTTTCAACTCCTTTGGTTCAGTGATGCCATTCTTGCCAGACTCTCCTCCCAACTCTCCCACCCTCCAGGTCTCTTTATCACCTCTCTTCATGCGTGTTCCTCAGGATTCTGTCTTTGCCCAAGCTCTCCTTCCTCTGCACCCTCTCCCTGCTGATCTCATTCACCTTCATGACTTTGACCACCATCCATGGGCTAAAGGCTCCCATGCCTCTATCTCTAGTCACGTGCTCTAATGTGTATTCAATTTCCTGATAGATAACATCTCCAACTAAATGTCCCATAGATAATGAAACAACATATTTTTTTTAAAGTAAAGAAATAAAGAAAAGAAGAAAGAAGGAAGAGAGAAGGGAAGAAGGGAGGGAGGAAGGAAGGAAAGTAGAGAGGACCCAAAGCCCAAAAGGCCCTTTCTTCTCCTGGGTTTCCTGGCACAGTTGCTGGAACCACTATACACCCAGAATGTAAGGTGAAAACTTAGAAGTCTCCTTGGAGCCTTTCCTTTCCCTTACTCTCTCAAGGCTCTGGAATTCAGCCCCTCCTGTCTATTCACAGCACCACTGCCTCTGCCTGGGTCCAGCCTCATCCCTGCTTGCCTAGAGCACTGTGCTTGGTTTCTAACTGGCTCCCTTGAATCTGGTCTTACCCACCTTGATCCAGCCTTCTCAGTACCACCAACATGATCGTTCTAAAATTCAAATTTATCCAAGGCACTCGCCAGCCTAAAATCCCTTAATAACAACCATGGCTCCAATTTATTGGGCCAAGACTGCTCTTCTAGCACTTTATGCTGATTGGCTCACTCAGTCCTCACAGCAGGTCAAAGAGGCAAGTGCTATTTTTACACCCTTTTTACAGATTAAGAAATTGAGGCACCAAGAGAGGATCATTCACCTCAGGTCACACAGATAACAAGGCAGAGCAGGGCCTCCAGCTCCAGAGCCTATCTCCTCTCTGCTATTTTGTGTTGCTTCTTCAGGGGCTCCCCACGGGCTCTATGAAAACGCTCAGCTCCTTAGCTGGTATTCAAAGCTCTCCAGAACCTGGCCATGCCTGCTTCTCCTGTGACTTTCTGGACCTGCCTCCTGCTCCAGAAACCCTGAGCTGCTTACTCTACACATACACAGCAGGCTGGTTCAGGTATTCACACCTTTGGGCAGATGATCTCTTTGCTCAACTTGCCCCTCCCCCACATTTGACCACATTTTGAACCGCTTTCCACTCTAGACAGGTTAGATGTCACAATGGACTGTTCCTTCCCACCCCCCGGCAGCCATCAGACTGAGCTGAGTGTCTTCCACAGTGCTCCCCAGTCCCCCGACCTTGAACATTCCTTCACAGTTCTCTCTTAGATCATGGAATCAAGGGTGGGGACTATTATGTTTCATTCGCCTGTCTCGGCAGAGTGCAGCATGATGCCCAGAGCATGCTAGGTGCCCCCTAAGTATTTGCTGAGCTGAACCTAACCCTGCTGCCTCAGCTTACCCGATCCCACCCCAATCAAGGCCCTGGCCCTGGTGATCATCCCAGATCACCCCGGTACACACTCATCTCTTTCTGCCCAGAATTCCCCCAGCACACAGAATCTGTGCCATTCATTTAATAATTAATTAATCCTGTCACATCTTGTGACATCTCCTGCATGGTAACCTTCATTATTATTTAACTCTTATGTTGTTACTCTTCTTCTCATGAACCACCTCCTCAATTAGAGGATAAACTCCTTGACGATGGAAGTTGGGGACTAGACTTCCCTTGCATTTTTATCTTCCTAAATGCCTTGTACATCTTAAGTGCCTAGTACATGCGTGGTGACTAAACTTAATGCAGTCTGGGGAAGCTGAGGTTGGGCTGTAGGGCAATGAGGGGAGAGGGATGAGAACCTGACTTTAAAGTAGGGGCTGCTCAGGGGGCAAACTATTTGGGGCTCAAAGTAGCATAACCCAGTCTCTACTCATCTTATCCCCACCCCAAGCAAGAGAGTCTGCTGACTTTGAAATAGATTTTTACTTGGATGTAATAAAATATAGAATTAAAATTTTGGATTCAGAATCAGGAGTTATAATATATCCATAAAAGCCAAAAATATCACTCTCTGCCCTCAGTCAAGAAGCTGACAGCCTGGCCTGCTTGACACCAGAGCCCATGTTCCATTAATTCCCCCTTAGCCAATCTAAGAACATGGGGAGCTCCTGCAGGCCAAGTGGTAAAGGAGAGAGCACACCTAGAGCCTGGGGTTCTAGCCGGCCTTTGACAAGGGCTCATCCCTCCCCTTCCTCCCTGGAAGCAACTCCATGCCCAGCAATGCACGTTCATTAAAACTAAAAGGTATCGGAGTTCCTGTCGTTGGTGCAGCAGAAACGAATTCGACTAGGAACCATGAGGTTGCAGGTTTGATCCCTGGCCTTGCTCAGTGGATTAGGGATCTGGCGTTGCCATGAGCTGTGGTGTAGGTCACAAGACGCGGCTTGGATCTGGCATTGCTGTGGCTCTAGTGTAGGCTGGAAGATGTAGCTCCAATTGGACCCTTAGCCTGGGAACCTCCCCTCCATATGCTGCAGGTGCAGCCCTCCCAAAAAAAGACAAAAAGACAAATAAATAAATAAATAAATAAATAAAAGATATTCAGCCCACTGCACATCAGGCAGAATGAATACAAAAATAAATGTCAAGAACTCAGCCCTCAAATAATCCATGATTAAAATATGTATTGAACATCTTCGAATTCGCTCCTTCTTTCTGGAAGCAACATGTAATGAACACGTAATGAGCATGGAGTCTGTGACAGGCCCTGCAACTGAGGTCTGAGAAGAGAGTAGCCCTCTAGGGATAAATAACCAAAGTAGCCAAAGCACCACAAGGACACCGAGAAAGATCAGACCTGGCCCCCGTCCTCCAGGAGTGTGCAGGCTAGCTCTGGAGTCAGGTCCCTTGTGCACAAGCTGTGCAGTATTCTCATGGCTGCCATGATTCTCCACCATGGCCAGTGGCACCAGAGAGCCTGTGCCAAGCACAGAGAATCTCGGCGCACAGAGCTGGCGCAGGGTTGGGGGAGAGTGGTCCTGGAGAAAAAGCAGCTTCAGCCAGGCCTGGGAGCATAAGGGATGGTGTCATAGTGGAGAAAAGGCCTTAGGAGAGCTGGAAGAAGGACAATGAGAGACCCCAAGGAGGTTTACTGGAAGCAAACATCTCTGGGCTGCAGAGTAAAGACCGGGACTGATTCACATTCTTAAATGGGAGCCATGTGACAGGTGAGGCCCAGGGAAAGACATGTGAGCCCCTTAAAGACATTTACACTTGGAGGGGAGGTTTGGAACTAGGGTGGTCAACCATCTACAGAATTTTCATTGACAAAACCAGGACATCCCAGGAAAACTGGGATGAGCGGTCATCCTATGACTGGAATAAAATGGTAGCTCTAGCCAAAGGCCAGCAACCTTTCACTCATGAGCATAGCACTGATAAATCCATCAGCCCCTAGCTATTCAGAGTGTGGCCCACAGACCAGCAGCCACAGCATCACCTGGGAGCCTGTTCAAAATGCAGGACCTCAGCCACCTCAGACCTACTGATTCCAAATCTGTATTTTAACAAGATGCCATGTGCCTCATTTGTACATTAGCGTTCCAAAAACATGACATCAGTGGCCCCTTTTCTCTGGACTTCCAACTACCAGCCACTTTGGCTACATCCTGGGGACCAAAATCCAGGTCCTAACCGCCCCCCCCAACCCCCGTCCCCATCCTGCCATGAACTAACTTTCTCTTTTCTGGAAGGAGGAGGCCTTCGCTTCTTCCCTGTGTCGCTCATTGCTGGGATCCTCTCCAACGCCTGTGTCTCTACTATTCAAACAATTTAATATCACTTATGTGTGGAATATAAAATATAACACAACATATCTATGAAATAGAAACAGACTCACGGACATAGAGAACAGACTTGTAGTTGCCGGGGCGGGGGGCGGGGGGAGGGGGGGCGGGATGGGGGAGGGAAGGATTGGGAGTTTGGGATCAGAAGAGGCAAACTAGCATGTTCATTGCAGCACTATTCACAATAGCCAAGACATGGAAACAACCCAAATGTCCATCGACAGATGATTGGATTCGGAAGAGGTGGTATATATACACAATGGAATACTACTCAGCCATAAAAAAGAATGACATAATGCCATTTGCAGCAACATGGATGGAGCTAGAGAATCTCATACTGAGTGAAATGAGCCAGAAAGACAAAGACAAATACCATATGATATCACTTATAACTGGAATCTAATATCCAGCACAAATGAACATCTCCTCAGAAAAGAAAATCATGGACTTGGAGAAGAGACTTGTGGCTGCCTGATGGGAGGGGGAGGGAGTGGGAGGGATCGGGAGCTTGGGCTTATCAGACACAACTTAGAATAGATTGACAAGGAGATCCTGCTGAATAGCATTGAGAACTTTGTCTAGATACTCATGTTGCAACAGAAGAAAGGCTGGGGAAAAATGTAATTGTAACGTATACATGTAAGGATAACCTGATCCCCTTGCTGTACAGTGGGAAAATAAAAAACAAAAAAAAAAAAAGAAGAGGCAAACTAGTACATATAGGGTGGATACACAGCAAGGGCCTGCTGTACAGTAGAGGGAACTATATTCAATAGTCTGTGATAAACCCTAATGGAAAAGACTGTGAAAAAGAATGCATGTGCATATAACTGAGTCACTTTGCTGTACAGCAGAAATTAACACAACATTGTAAATCAACTATATTTCAATAAAATTAAAAAAAAACAAAAAAACAAAAATGAGATTTACTCTCCAGGCTCAGAACCTCTCTTCCTGCCAAACCCCAATTTATGGATCTCTGCTAAAAAGCAGTTCCAGGAGCCCCATGCAAAGGGCACATGGATTTTTTTCCCCTGAACCTATGACCTGCCCTCCAGGCAGAGTAACCCAAGAGGGTTGTATTTCTCCCTACCCAGGCGGCAAAGGCGAAACACTGGTCTGGGGATATGAAACTTGGGAAGAAAGGGCTGACACAAGATTCTCCAAGGCAATGACACAGAAATTCTGGAGTCCTGCATTTTAGCCACTGCTTCAGGGGACAGGCGTGGACACACACTCCCAGTCAGCTACACAATACACAAAATGGATCCATTTGCTGATGCCAAGTCAAGCATGGCTCTAGGCATCTTGCTGGCTGGCTGAGGAAAGACCACCCCACCCATCAGGCTGACTATGTTCCTGGAAAGGCCTAGAGTGAGGGTGTTTGGGTTTGCAGCTTGAAACTGTATGTCTCACTCAGTGGTTGGGGAAAAGAATGTCATGAGTGGGGGTGGGGAGGAGGGGCCTCTTGCCCCCTGCCATGGCTGCACCCTGGCTAGATATCAGCCTGACAGCCTGATAAGACAAGATAAATATTTAGAGGCCAGATGTGAGGTCCTAGCCCTGGACCCTCTATTTTGGGGATTTTGTGCACAGTGTGTCCCTAAAGCTTCAATTCATGGTTACCAGATGCCAGAGCATTTCAGCTAAGGCTTGTGATGAAGAGCACAGGAGCAAAAGTCTACCACAGTGAAAGTCCACCAGGAGGGCCATATATTGCAAATATTTTACCACGTCATGGAAAGTGTTTTGAACTCTAAAAACACTTGGCAGCTGAGGGTGGGGGGAGGCACTGAAAGAACAGCAAGTGAATTTGCCCACCTCTAAAATGAAAGCCTAGTTTACACAGTCTCATCAAGGAAAGCTTTTCTTTTTTTTTTTTTTTTGTCTTTTCTGGGGCCGCACTTGTAGCATATGGACGTTCCCAGGCTAGGAGTCTAATCGGAGCTATAGCCGCCAGCCTACACCACAGGCACAGCAACACGGGATCCAAGCCGTGTCTGCGACCTACACCACAGCTCACAGCAATGCCGGATCCTTAACCCACTGAGCGAGGCCAGGGATCGAACCCGAAACCTCATGGTTCCTAGTCGGATTCGTTAACCACTGAGCCATGACGGGAACTCCAAGGAAAGCTTTTAAAAATAACAACAGGGAGTTCCCGTCGTGGCGCAGTGGTTAATGAATCCGACTAGGAACCATGAGGTTGCGGGTTTGGTCCCTGCCCTTGCTCAGTGGGTTAACGATCCGGCGTTGCCGTGAGCTGTGGTGTAGGTTGCAGACGCGGCTCGGATCCCACATTGCTGTGGCTCTGGCGTAGGCCGGTGGCTACAGCTCCAATTCAACCCCTAGCCTGGGAACCTCCATATTCCGCTGGGGCGGCCCAAGAAATAGCAACAACAACAACAACAACAACAACAAAAAGACAAAAAGACAAAAAAAAAAGAAAAACAACAACAAAAAAAAAACCCTCTGTTGGAGATGGGAATGGGCTGACGGTATCTGTCCAAGTGGACTCACTGATCCCCAACTGTGCCCCGCCCCAGAATCCCAAGAGCCCTATTTCATTTTCCTCCATACTCCTCCCTGACACCTTGCACTCTTTGGACAGCTGAAACTGAAGGGGAGGGTGGGAGGGCACTGCATGGGGCTTAAGTGTCCCTGCAATGGCCAGTGTTTTGTCTGTCTGCCTGGGCAATTTGGCACGTGACAGCACAGTGCAGGGGAGCTGTGCAGGGAGCATCAAAATCACTCTGCTCCTGAGTGAGGCCCCCTCCCCCGAGGTGCACCTGCACAGTGCCCAGGCCTCTTGGAGACAGTTGCTTCTCCAGGTGGCGGTGTGGGTACCTCATCCATGGAGGGTGTGGGAGGATGTAGGCTTTGAGGGGAGGGGTGAGGAAGGGGAAGTGGAGTCCAGAGCCTAGTGGCCACCCCCCCAACCCCCACACTGTCTCTACCCCATCAGGACTTAACATGTCCCCAGGATGTAAGGAGATCAGGGCTAATGCCCCTTAAGGGAGGAGGGGTGGGGAGTCACAGCTGCAGCCCTCAGGCCCCTGGCCCTCAGCATGTCTGGGGTGAGATGGGGGGCTCTCTCGGGGATGCCATTCAAGCCCTGTCTTTGGGGGAAAAAAGCCAAAGAAAAACATGTATTTATAACATGAACTTCCCTCCTCTCCTTCCCCTCAGCTAACTGATTAATTAAATGAATACAAAGGCCGTCTTGTTGGGAGCTCCAGCCGCAGGGACCCTCTGTGTTTTCTTTAAGCCGGCCTAGCAAACAGGAAACAAAAGGCTTAATTCTGTCTGGTTTCATGAAGGGGGCTGTATGTCACAGCCAGAGGCTGGGGCTCTGCCAGACCCTGCGGAGCAGCCACAAGGCAGCTCGCGACCCCTAGGCTCCCAGCTGAGCCTACCGCCCCCCAAATATCACTCTTCCCCAAACCTGTGCCCTTGGGAGAAATGTCTAAAAGGGACCTGGGAGGGCTCAAGAGAAGGCTCTGGAAGAAAACCTTCAAGGGAGTGAAATGGAGGAATTTGATCCACTGGGCCATTTACAACAGGAGAGAGGGAAGGGGGCTGGGCTTTCTTGATGGGTGAGACAAAAAGTAATCATTTTCTAGCTGTCATACTTCCTACTCCAGAATCCCTCAGTTAGTCTGCAGCTTGGCAGCACACAGGTGTCCCAATCTCCCTCCCACAGGTGGAAACTACAGCTCAGAGAGGGACTAAGATGGCCAGTCCCACGGCACGCACGCCTTCTGGAGCCGCCCTGACCTGACCTGACTGATCAAAGTGCTGATTGCACTGTCTCTCTCCCGAAGGCTGTGCACTCTCTTCTGCTGCCAGGCCTTGTGAACATTCTCATTATTTCCTGAGAGTCCACAGAACCTTAAATGGGGAAGGAGGAGGCTGCTGTTTCCCTATGAAGGAAGAAATCGCTATTTGGTGTAGCTCCAAAGGGGTCCCAAGGTTTGCTTCCAAAAGTTCACCAGACCAAAGTAAGTGGCTCTACATGCCTCCCCAACTCTCAAACCTAACCAGGAAGTGACAAAGAAGACCCCAATTCCTCCTCGGAGTAGTAGGGACATAATCAACATCAACCTGCCTTCAGCCCTGACCTAAGCTCTCAGCCAGAAAGAATTCTTGGAACTAAGGTGCTGGGAGGCCATAACAAGTAGAGAGGATGAGGGATGATGTCACAGAGAAGGTGACCAGGCTGAATCTCAGCCAGTGGTCTGAGTTAGAGCCTGGTCAAGACCCCTTACTTGAGAGCCTCTCAATTCACTTGACGAAGAGCTATTTAGTGTCCTAGGCTCTAGGGGAAACCAAAGAGATAGACCCCCACCCACGGGGAGCACACATCCCTTTGGAAGAGAGCAAGAAACCCCTCCTGGTTACCCATTCATTCATTTGCTCAACAATTGCTTATCAAAGGCACTGGGACACAGTGATGATTGGCCGAGACACTATCCTTGACCTCCTGGAGCTTTTCTAACAGGCCAGCCAGATACTAAACCTCAAACCACACAAATAAATATATAACGGCAAACTGTGATGGCCTCGACAGAGAAGAAACTTGAGGTATGAAGGATCGATCTGGCTTCGGTGTAGAGGAGAGATCAGGGCATGAGGGTAAGCAGGAAGCCAGCTGGAGGCATCGCAGGGGGCCAGGCAAGGGATGGCAGAGGACTGGGCTGAGGGCATGGCATGGGGCATGGAGAGAGGTGGTTACCTTAGATACCAGGGGCCAAGGCTTACCTTAGATACCAGGTTGAACAGACAAGATGTACGATGACTATGTGGAAATGGGGAAAAGGTCAACAAGGATGATCCTTGTTTTTTGGCCCAAACAACCCGGAGAATCCTCCTGCTGTTCAGCAGGATGGGGCAGGTTGTGGCAGGTTGGGAGGCACAGACTAGGCTGAAGAGGGAGGAGATCAGGTTGGTCTGGCCCTATCTGTTCTCTCCCCTGCCTCCAACCCTTGGAAGAGAATCTCTTCTCATATCCCTTTGTTTTATTCCCTCCTGTGACTAGTGACTGTGACATGGATGCTGTGGCACTGGTACCCTCTGGCTCTACCTCAGTTACATCTGGGGGGCAGCTGGAGACCGGGACACCAGCAGTCAGGACCTGGTGCAGTTAATGGATCCACCTGCACTCCTCGCATCCAGCCCTCAGAGGACATTCGCATCACTTCCGTGCAGCTGCTAAGACTGAGCCACCTGCCGAGCTCTCTCTGGCCGGGGTGCCAGGACTGGGGCCGTACCTCAGGCAGTCCAATTCCCAGCCCAGGGTTCCTTCTGCGAGAGGAGGCTGTGTCCAGACCATAAGAGCAGTGAAGAGAGACCCAGGAGCCCCAATTCCTTTATGTGAGACAGTGAGATGCATCACATAACTGCCTTAACCTCCCACAATAAATATAATTTGTACTGGACGAATGTGCGAGAGGGGCAGGGGTACTTGGACCTGAGTGAAAGTGAGATCAGAAGAGGGTTTGGCAACGAGGAGAAGGGGGCGCCCAGGCAAAGGCGGGAGCAGCCTGCATTCCAGCTCTTCGGCCTCTTCAGAGCAGATGAGGGGCTGGGAGGGCAGCCTGGGAAATGCAGGGGTGTCATGATGGCCAGGGGAGCCCAGGTGGGGTGAGCTGAGGTCAGGGGTAGGGACTTTGACAACCACCAATGAGAAGGAGAAAGAAAGGAAAGAAGGGGGAAGGGGAGAGAAAGAGACAGGAGAGGAGCAGGACCTGCCAAGGAACGAACGTAAAGGAGACAGAGAGGGGAGGGGAGAATCCGAGGATCCCAGAGGTAGGATCTACAGGGTTGGGAGGAAAGGTTATCTGGGTACAGGTGGAAGGAACTCAAAGGAATTGGAGACAGAAAAAAACCTATGGATGAGTTTGCTCCACAGTGGCCCCCAAGTTCACCTGTGCTCAAGTAGAATTTGCCTCAGTGCTCACAGCACCAGGTGACAATGGACAGGAATGTGCATATTGAAGGAGAACCCAAAAGCTGGTTTTGAAGGGAGGACTGGCTCCCCCCCGCCCCCACTTACCCCTCAGGTAAAGTGCCAAAGGGGGAACCCAAGGTTGAAAGGTTGGTCAGTGGGGAGTGTTATACGTTCCCCATCCCACCTTTGCCTTTCTGGCCTTTCCATCCAGAAAGCTGATGGGAGCAAGCAGGATTCCTGATACAGAATTCTTTGACCTCTTTGGAGAGAAGCCTGCTAGAGAAATGGTGATGGGCTACGTGACCTCCTCATCAGGGCCTCAGCCTACCCATGGGCTGGCAGACACGGACAGGGAAGCCCAATCCTGCCCAAGCTTCTCTCCACTCCAGGGCCTGCTTTGAGGTCTAGACAAAGAGCCGCTGCTTCTCAGAAGGCCCTCCACTAGCCTGCAAGGTCAGGCTTGTGCTGCTAATATGTAACATAGGGAGGTAACAGCCGGGTTTCCCAGAGGCCTGCAAGCTGCAAGCCACAGCTGTGGTGTGGCCCCCAGAGACAACACAGGCATCTTTGTGCAGGGCGGGTGGAGCAGGAGTGGAGATGACCCAGCCTGAGGTCACTGTGACCCCTCTCCCAGGGTCCCACCAGCTCTGTGCATAGGCAGCTGCCACCTACACAACCCCAGCCCCGCTTCTGACCCCAACTCTGCAGCAACCCAGGTCCCTGGGGATGTGCACCCTTCCCCGACGACACTTAGCTCATCCCTACTGCTGCCTCATTGAACCCTGGGCCTGGTTCTCCTTCCTCCCCGCTGGGGGAAGGCAGAGCCCTGAGGCAGAGTGATTTAGTATCAAGAAGCCCCCAGCATGAGCACCCTCCCAGCCTGAAGCCTCAGCAGAGCCTTGAGGGAAGATGAGGATGCCTGGGGAAGGCTAGGACAGGGCCTCTGTCTCAGGCAGGTGTGGGGCAGAAGAAGAGGAATGTCTCTGGGCCTCCAGGCAAATGGAGGTTCAGAAAGAGAGCTCCTCACCCAGGGACTGGTGGGGAGGTGGAGAGATCCATGTGGGCAGTCACGGGGCACCAGGAGCAAGCTCTGGCCTCCTGCTCATCCACTGGCCCTATAGCCTGGGCAGTAATTAAACACGTCTGAGGTCAGAGTGGCCATAATTTTGTTGCTGATGTCTTTTTAGGGCCATACCCGTGGCATATAGACACTCCCAGGCTAGGGGTACGTCCCAGAGCTGAAGCTGGCAGCCTATGCCACAGCCACAGCAACACAGGATCCGAGCCACATCTGCAACCTACACCACAGCTCATGGCAACGCCGGATCCTTAACCCATTGAGCGAGGCCAGGGATCAAACCCGCATTCTCGTAGATAACAGTCAGGTTCATTACTGCTAAGCCACAATGGGAACTCTCAGAGTGGCCATAATTAATGCAGAAATTTCAACTTCCTCTCATCTCAAACATAATGAATTACATAAGAACCAAGATCTCCTCAAGTGTCTCTATTCAACTATTACAAACACTGCTCCCCCCGCCACTTCTCCAACCAAGCAAGACCTCCACCCTCTCAGAGAAGCAAGGCCTGGCTGGAGCTGGTCTCTCTCATGGCTCTGTCCAGTAGAGCTTCCTGCAGCGACATACAGAGGGTCTCCTGGGCTCAGGCCCTGTTTCGGGCCCTGGCCTGAGCCACCATCCTTGGTGGGCAACAGGGAATCTAGCTCAATGCTCAGTGCAGCCCTGACACAGCACTCAGCAGAATAAGTGAATGAAAGAAAAAATGAACAAGTCTCAGGGCCAAGTGTGGGGCACACACAGGGATGCACAAGCCCAGGCAGAATGCCCTGCCAACCCTCCTGATGGTCCTGAGTCTGAAAGGGAATCCCACCCACACTGGTTCCAGGTACGAGCTTGGAAATGCAGTCTCCCCTCCAGGGATTTTGGCACGGATCCACACCCCCAATACCCAGAGGTAGAGCCACTCGGGACACTTGTTCTCCAGCTTCCCTATCAGACCCAGTGGTCTGCCCCAGTGGTGGCACAGCCTGGATGCCCTCAGCCAAGACAGAGACCCTACACCGAATGTTGGTAACCTGGAGTCCCTGTATACTAGGGATCCCAGCCTGGGATATTGGCAATGAATTCTGCCATGTGTCTGTGTGCATGCATGCGTGTGCGCGCGTGTGTGTGTGTGCGTGTGTGTGTGCGCGTGCGTGTGTGTGTGTGTGTGTGTGTGTGTCTGTGTCTGTACATTTTTCTTAGGAGAGACTCCATCATTCTACCATTTCCTCAAAGAGGCCATGATACCCTAAATCAAGTTTAGAGGTTGGAGAAATGATCAGGCATTGATCACAGAACTCTTCCACTGGATGTTTCCATAACACTGCAAAGTCAGCATTTTAAAAATAAGACCCTTGTCCCACAAGAACTTTGCTATTTTCACAAATAAGATGTCAACCCATCAAGTCTTCAGGCTGGAGATCACCCTAAGGCGGACTTCCAACACTTGGTCACTCACCAGGTTCTAGAGGTTCTTCAGCACAGCTAGCTCTTGGTCTATCTCTTGTCCACCCCTCCCATCCTAACTTGGACCCCACCCCATTGCTGCCTAACTACTGCAAAGTCCTTCCCTTCCTCCTGCTTCTCAGCTCTCCCAGCTCCAAACCATACTTAGCTTCTTAAAAAACTTCATCTTTATGACATTACTCAGCTGCTCACAATATTAAGAATTGAGGGTAGAGAAACCATGCATCTTGAATCTGTGTCTTAAACCAGTAAGCAAGAAGATAGAGGGTTTACCAGAATGACCATAGGTCTTGGAGCCAGACCAACATGGGTTCAAATTCCAGCTCTGGCTCTTCCTAGTTATGTGCTATTGAGCAAGTTATTCAAACTCTCTGAACATGAGGTTTTACACCTGTAATATGGAATAATAATAAATAGCTTCCTTAAAGAAGCAATACTTCTTGTGCAGTGGTTAGAGTTCTGGGTAGAACCACACTTTTTGGGTGCCAATTCCATCTTCCCAAATTACTGGCTGTGAGACCTTGGTCAAGTTCTTTAATCTCCCTGTGCTCAGTTTTATTATCTATAAATATCAGAGGATAATAATAGTACCTACCTCATAGAAGTGTTGTGAGGACTGAGTTCAAGCAAAGAGCTCAGAAAAGTGCCTGGCACATAGTAAGTGCCCAATACATTTTAGTTATTATTACTAGTAGGGTCTGTGGTGAAAATTATATTCTCTAGAGCATACAAAGAACCTTGCCCACTGCCTGCCATAAAGTCAATGCTGAGCAGGTGACAGACTCTTTCCCTTCACCATAAATGTGCTGAATTAGTCTGTTTTAAACTCGTGGAGTTTGCATTAGTGGCAAAATATCAAAGTGGGAACATTGCAGCAGATGCAGTTAGAGGAGGAATGAGGCCTAGAGGGACCCTGAAGGAGGAGTGGGGTTGGGGGTCCTGATTCAGAGACACCCCAACCCCAAGGAAGGGCTGAATATGCCCCTCTATCAGCCTATGTAATAGTTAATCTCAAAGCCAGGGAGGAGGTGGTAAGCAGAGGGCCGAGCTCCCTTGCTATACAGTGAGGGCTCTCCTATGGACACACAGGGGCTGGGGACTACAAACCTCCCTGCCTCTGGACCCCCACAACAGTCTTCCCAGGAGACTGCTGGAAAGGCCACCCGTGTCATCCTTGATGTGAAGTGTCAAGCAAAGGCCAGAGGAGGATTCCTGCTCCTGAGAAAGGTTAGGTGTGGGCCCTGGCCTGGAGATGGGGGACAGTGTGCCCGGGAACTCTTATCAAAGGATTGAGGATGCTGGTGGGCAGGGAGGAGCTGAGTACACAGAGCTCGGGAGTCCTGCCCTGCTGTACCCAGGGCTCCTGGCTCAGAGCTCAGGGGAGCCCAGGGAGGCCCATTTGGAGGCCTTGCAATTCAACTTTGAAAAACCCTGAGACATCGCATTGCTCTTGGCTTGTCCTCCTCATCCTGGGCCCTGCCAGCAGTTTCAAGCTTGGAACAGCTACCAAGGAGCCCTGGGATACTGCCTGAGCTTAGGAGGGGCATTCACAGCCCTCGGTGTACTTGATACTCACAACACCCGGGTGAGAGATCTATAATCCTACCCCCAGCCTACAAACGAGGAAACTGAGGCTTAGAAGGTTACCTTCCAGAGAAGGTGCTTTCCAGCCTGAAATCCTAGCCCCAGCGGCACTGAACTTCCAGCTCTCTGCACCCCACAGCACTGCCTCTCCTTATACCCTTCTTCTCACCAGAAAGGACCCCAGGCCAGGTTCGCATAGCGAATTTCTGCCACTCCCTGCCTCCTGTTCCCAGGCCAGCGTCTGTCTCAGCCTCCACACAGGGCTTACTCCCTGGGTTTGAGGAGGGGGTGGAGGGTCTGGGTAAGGTGGTCACAGAACAAAGCAGCCAAGGCTCTCAGAGTGAGGAAGAAGTGGTCATGTAGCATGCACGCATTGGTAAGCTGTGCGCATCACATAGAGAGAAGGAGACACGTAAATTAAAGTGGCCAACTTGTATGCATACAGGCACGCTGGCACGGGCAGAAGGCTGACTTTAAATGGTAAAAATTAGCAGCTTGAAACAGTAAAAAACCTCAACTTTGCCTCAAAAAGATGCAGGGCAACTTCACAGAGTTTTATGTGGCCCATAAATTAGAGCTGAGAAAGGGCCTCTGCAGCATTCCCCGGCAGACAGGGCTTTCCGCCGCTGAGCAGATACGCTGTGTGGCAGCATTACAAATGTCCCAAGCAGTTTATATACAACAGCACAGCGTGAGTTTGCTGGGGGATATTGGAGCTGGTAATTGCTATTCTAAAACTGGCCTTGTAAGCTTGAAGAAATGTTTTGAGGGGGGAAAAGAGCCAATTTAAGAGCTTTATAAAGCCATAAATGCCTTCTGAGCAAACCAAATGTAATCTATCTAGAGAGACATGTCATCCCTCAAACCCAATGGCAGACCCCACAAAGCTGCACGGGCCAGAGACGTCATCCTGAAGACCCAACCACAGCCACAAGGTCAACTTTACTGAGACAAGGGACTGTCCCAGATGATCCCAGTGCCTCTAAGTCTCTAAGGACTTGCCACCAGGATTCCTGGGGACAATCTTCCCCTCTGACAGCTCACAGCTACCCTCCTGCCAGCCAGGCAAGAAAGACCGGCTGGCCCTGGCTTCCTATGTGGTACCTACTATACCAGAGGCATGGCAGAGCGTCCCCCAACTTGGCCTCTGTTCCACCCAGAAAGAGGGGCTTTTGTAAGCACTAAGTTAGAAAACCTATATGAAGCACCTGCCCCATAGCAGGTCTCCAGAGACCTGGCAGAGCATCCCCGAACTTGGCCTCTGTTCTACCCAGAAAGAGGGGCTTTTGTAAGCACTAAGTTAGAAAAACTATGTGAAGCACCTGCCACATAGCACTCAATAAAAGACTGGCTATTATTACTTTATGGTTGCTGTTACTCATGGGAGGAGCAAGAGTGCCCTGGGCAGAGGCACCACCTTCTCCAGACCCAGCTCCCACAGGTACCTGGCTCAGGTGGAAGGACAGCATTGAAAAGGTCCCGCCAGCAGCAAGCAGGCAGGGACACCGGTCTGCTTCCCAGGGAAACAATTCCAATGTCTGTTCCCGGACTTAATTTGCCCTTCTCTCCCCCAGCTGCTTTCGGACACATTCTTTCACCACAGTCCCTGCCCTCGCCTTGCACGCTATGCAGGACCCCAGAGTCCTCCGCTAACCCTGATTATCTGCTCAGAGCCTCCTCGCCAGTGAGATGTGTGAATTTCCCTGGGCTTATGGCTAGAAAAGCCAAGACCTGCTGGAATAGAAGCAGCCAGATTCCTGCTCTCCCACCCTCTGTCCTCATCTTCCAGCCTCCCTCTCTTGGCTCTTCCATAGTGCCCTCCACCACGATAATCCCACTGTCTTTTAGGAAGTCAATATTTCATAACGGAAAACAAAAGCCATATAATGCACAATTACCCACTTTCCATTGTGTTTTAACAGCTCTATTGACAGCATGAAGCACCACACAGGAGCAGTAGAAAGGGATTCAAGCTCAAGCTTCCAGTGAAATGTGTTTTTAGTTATATGTATTTTCATAGTTTTTGCAACACCTTATTAAAGCTGAAAGCTATATATAACGGCTTTACTGGTGGCACTTCTCAACACCGCAGAAGTCGGCTTTCCTTATGGCCCAAAGCAAATGTGACCCAGCCGCCTCCAGGTAGGCACTTCCCCATGTCGGCTACTAGCCCTCCTGAGCTGCCCCTATTCCTCACGCCCACCACCACAACTTCTCAAGGGTGGGTCTTAGAGATGAGATAATCCTCTAAGGATCTAACAGGTGGCTGTGCTGCAACAGACACCTTACTACCCCAAATCAGAAGACTGCAGGTCCTCCCGGATCCACCCCTCCCCCAAGACTCTTACATCAGAACAACCTTGGCCTAATTGCTGTCCCTCCAAAATTATGCCAAGCAGGTTTCTCTCTCTGGAACTTTGCTAAGACCATGTTGTCCTCCTGGTTTGCTCACGTTCTTTCCTTCTGCTTTCTAAATGTCTACTCACCCTTGAAAATGGTCAGTAATCCATTCACAAAATAAAATCAACACACAGGAGGTAGCATGGTGTTGGGGAAAGTACACCCATCCCACAGTATCCACAGGGGATTGGTACCAGGACCCTGCAGATACCAAAATCCGGGGATGCTCAAGCCCCTTTCAAAAAATGGTGTAGTATCTGTATATAACCTAGTACATCATCCCATACATTGTACTTTAAATCATCTCTGGGTTATAATACCTAAGACAATGTAATAATACCTAAGACAATGTAAATGATATATAAAAATCACTGTAAATTCAATATAAATGCTATGTAAATAGCTACTGGCATGGGGAAAATTTGGCTTTTTGGGACTTTCTGAATTTTTGAAAAATATTTTGGTACTCCCACTGTAACGCAACAGCTTCGGCAGCATCTTTGGAGCACTGGGACGCCAGTTTGATCCCCAGTACTACACAGTGGGTTGGGGATCCAGCATTGCCACAGCTACGGCTTAGGGCAAGACTGCAGCTCCGATCTGATCCCTGGCCTGGGAACTCCATATGCCACAGGGCAGCCAAAAATGAAAAAAAAAAAAAATTTTTTTTTTTGATCCACAGTTGAATCTGTGGATGCAGAACTGGCAGATCCAGAGGGCCAGCATTTGAATCCTGTGAGCAAGTCTCCCGACTTCTCTTGTCTTCATTTTTTTGGTTCATCTACAAAAAAAGTCTCTGAACTACATGATTACAAGGATGCTTCTAGTCTCAGGATTCCTAAAATACCCTATTAAGCATTTCTGGGAAGTATTTCTTTTATACCTTCCAAGCACTTGGTGCCATAAAGAATAAAAACATGAGTAAGACACGGCTCCTGTCCTCAAGAAGCCTGCAATTTCATTGAGGAGAAAGGCCTATGAGAACTAAAAGTGAAATGATAGCAAATGCTTTCAGCCCTCACACAAGAGAGCAATACATGAAAAGTCATGAGCCAATACATGATTAGATGCCAAATGAGTTGTGCCGCAATAATTGCTCTAGGCCAAGGGGTTCAGAGGAGGGGAGAGCACAAGGGATTGGCTGGTACTTAAGAGGTGACACTGATGCTGGGCCTGAAAGACACACGCACAGGGATTTGCATTTGTGAGGCAGGTGTGAGCCCTTCATGGGTAAGCGTAGTCACCAAAGGGCAGGGTCAGTGGACAGTGCACCCAGTGAGAGTGGAAATGAGATTTCATGCAGAGAAACCAAAAGATGGAAGACTGTAGACAAAAGCAAGACTCTGGGCTGCAAAGGCTTTTAAGTGCCATACTCAGGTATTTGAATTGTGTGCTCAAAGCAGCAAGGAACCAATGACGTGAGCACAGGGCATGTATTTTGAGAGGATGAATCAGGCAATTGTTTGCAGAGTGGATTGCAAGAGAGAGACATGGGAAGTAAGGAGACCAGAGAGAAGGTGACTGCAGCAGTTCAGGCAGGAGGTGACAGTGCCTGAACCAGGATGGTGGTGGTGAAGATGCAGAGACATGCCAGGCATGGAGAAGGATGGGGGGGACAGCCTTGGGCTCTGAAAGTTGTAGACTGGCTGATCAATTTTTTATCACCCAAACTTGGACACTTTTGATGGTGAAAGAGGAGCCATTACAACTACACAGGGACAACAGACTTAAACCAGGACTGTCCTGGGCAAACCAGAGAATGAAGGAAGAAGGGAAAGATTGACCCCAAGATCTCAAGCCTGAAGACAAGAAAAGCATGGGGGTTGGCAGAGATAGACAGGTGGGAGACTTGTGGCATAGAGCAACAGAGAAATAAGGGATGAAAGGAATTTACTACAATTGAATGGCCAAGAAGAGTTTGAATCCTTTAAAGATTAAAAACTGCATCTTATCTGAATTATCACACAGATAGTTGCTGAATTGAATCAAGACAATAAAGACCTGCTGAATTTAATCTACAGAGGACTGATTATTGGGGGAATTGGATGCAGGGCTCTACCTCTCCCCTTGGTTTTGTTTGTTTGTATGTATGTTTTTAGAATTTCAATAGATGTGCCTCTCTCAGTGGGCTTGTCCCCATGGCCATTTGCAGCCCAGGGAAGTCTCATCAAGAACTGATGGTTCTAATGTACGCTGAAAACATAAATGGGGCATCAAAATGGCAGCACTGGTAGGAGACCTCAGCAAATCCTGCTCCAAGCAGGATAGAAGGAGCAGGGAAGTAAATTCACCATGTCCCTCTTCCCAAATAAAATGCAGAAAATGAAGCCCCAAAAAAGGAAATTCAACCTAAAAAATCAAGAGAGCAAACAAGCAGTCTTCCTCTACCCTGGGTTGATGTGGATTTCTGTGTGAGGACTCGGAAAACTAGGAATTTTCTACATGCTGTTGCACCCCCCAGGCAGGATTCTCTATTCCAGGATTATAGCCTAGCTACTTCCATGGCAGACATAAAAGTCTACTAGTTGGGTCTTATAATGTTGTCCAGAATAGGCTCCTACGGCCTCCAGTGACCCAGAAATTTGAGGCAGAAACTAAACATTGGCTATGAATTATCCAGGTACCTGTGGCTGCAGTTACTCGATAAAGCTAATCTCCCTAAGAGTGTCGATTACCATTGAGTTAACGGTTCAGGGCTTGGGGTAGGACAAAGTTGCCTGGCCCACACCTCTCCTTGTTCTACATGGACTTTGTTCTCAATCCTCAGAAGGGGTTCCCTCTTGGAATCTCCTGATGGAATCAACTCCGCAAGACTCTCTAGCTGATCTGGCAACACCAACATTATGAAAGGAAGATGATGCTGTGGTTTACAGGGGCCCTCAAGCTTTTTTCCACTGCACACACCTGCAGCATGCAGGAAGCTCTTAGCAGTCACAGTGAATCCCTGAAGCCATGGCTCCCTACTGGGGCAGACCATCCCTGAAAGAGTGATTGATCAGAATGGGCTGAGGGGTGGCAGTGTCTTTAAGAAAGCCTTCCACCCGTCCACTCCCTGGGGAGGTTCTAATACATCCCACAAAGAAGAGCAATCCTCACTCTCTCCCCCTTGAGAATTACTGGACAGAAAACAAGAAGTCAACTTGCAAATCAGGAAAGTTATCATATACACCAAACTCCTTTGAATACCTACCAGCTGTATGAGACATCTTGCCCCCTTAGCTTTCATTTCCTCACCTCTAAAATGGGAGTAATAATAATAAATGGCCTGCTTCCATGGGCTATTCGAGGGTCAAATGACATAATGAAAGTGCCTGAAACATAGTAGAAACTTTAAAAATGCTTGGATTTTAGATTAACTGATATTTTAATGGTGTGATTAGTATTGCCATGAAATTGATATTTTCTAATTAGCGGGTATTTTCTCTGAAAAAGGCTCCAAATATGATTCTCTGCTATACACTGAATGTTTGTGTGCTTCTAAAATTCATATGTTGAAATTCCAATCCTAGGAGTTCCCCTTGTGGCTCAGTGGGTTAAGAACCCAACTAGTATCCATGAGGATGCAGCTTCGATCTCTGGCCTCGCTCAGTGGGTTAATGATACAGCATTGCTGCAAGCTGAGCTGTAGTTAGAAGATGCAGCTCTGTCTGGCATTGCTGTGGGTGTAACATAGGCTGGTAGCTGCAACTCTGATTCTCTAGCCTGGGAACTTCCATATGCTGCAGGTTCAGTTCTAAAAAGGAAAAAAAAAAAAAGAAGAAGAAGAAAAAAATTCTAATCCTTCATATGATAGTATTAGGAGGTGGGGCCTTTGGGGAGTGATTAAGTTATTAATGTGGAACTCTCATGAGTGGAAATAGTGCCCTTATATAAGAGACCCCAGAAAGTTCCCTCACCCCTGCTGCTATGTGAGGTTACAGCAAGAAAACAGACATCTATGAACCAAGAAGTGGGCCCTCCCCAGACACCAAATCTGCCAGTGCCTTGATCTTAGTCCTCCCACCCTCCATACCTATATGAAATAAATTTACATTGTTTATAAGCTATCTAGTCTACAGTAACTTGTTCTAGCCACCCAAATGACTAACACATTTTCCTTCAAGAGAAATCCATTTATTCAGTAATAAAGCAAATGGTTTCCCCATCCCCACCTGACCCAGGGCCCTAGGAATGGCCCATCATCAAAAGGGCAATGGACAGCTAACATCATACTCAATGATGAAAGATTCTCCCCCCCCCCAAGATTAGGAATAAGATAAGATGTCTAATTTTACCACTATTATTCAACACTGGTTGGAAATTATAGCCAGAGAAATTAGGTAAGAAAAAGAACTAAAAGGCATTCAAATTGGAAAGGAAGAAATAAAACAATTTCTATGTGTAGAAGGCATGACCCTATATATAGCAAATCACAGAGTTCCCTGGTGGCCTAGTAGGTTAAGGATCTGGTGTTGTCACTGCAGTGGCTTGGGTCACTGCTGTGGCACGGGTTCAATCCCTGGCCTGGGAATTTCTACATGCCACAGGCACAGCCAAAAAATAAAAATATAACTAACTAACTAACTAAATAAATTATGGGATAAACTTTTTTTTAAAAAGAAAATCACAAAGAATATACAAGGAAACAATTAGAACTAATAAATTCAGCAAAGTTGTAGGGTGCACGATCACATGCAAAAATTAGTTTTGTTTCTCTAAAACAACAAACAATCTGAAAATGAAATTAAGAAAGCAATTTTATTTATAATAGCATCTACAAGAATAAAATATCCAGGAACATATGTAATAAAGAAAGCAAAAGACTTCCACAGTGAAACCTAAAAAACATTGCTGGAAGAAACTAAAGAAGACCTAAATAAATGGAAAGGCATTCCATGTTCATGGATAGGAAGACTTATTCTTGCTAAGATGTCAATACCACTTAATGCAATCTACAGATTCCATGGAATCCCTATCAAAATTCCAACAGGCTTTTCTACAGAAATAGAAATGCTGATTCTCAAGTTCATATGGAATTGCAAGAAGCCCTGAATATCCAAAACAATCCTGGAAAAAAAAAAAAAGAATGACATTGGAAAATTCACACTTCCCAACTTCAAAATTTACCACAAAGCTACAGTAATCAAAACAGTATGCTACTGGAAGTGGAACTTATATGAAATTAAAGCAATTGGCCATTCTTAAAAAAAAAAATGAAAAAAACAAAAGCAGTATGCTACCAGCATAAAGACTGACATACAGACCAATGGAATAGAACTTAAGATCCAGAAATAATGCTGTACATTGATGGTTAATTGATTCTGACTAGGATGCCAAGTTCATTCAATTAGGGGAAAGAACAGTCTCTTCAATAACTGGTGCTGGGACAACTAGATTTCCACATGTGAAAGAGTAAAGTTAGACCCTACTTCATAACACATACAAATTGTTAATTCAAAATGGATCAAAAGGCTAAAACCAAAAAACTCTTTTTTAAAAAACCATGGGAGTAAATCTACATATCTTGGACTTGACAATGATTCTTAGATATGTCAACAAAAGTATAAGCAACAAAATAAAGGTATGTAAATTGGACTTCATTAAAATTAAAAACTTGTCCATCAAAGAACATTATCAAGAAAGAAAAAAGACAATCTACAGAATGAGAGGAAATATTTGAAAATCATGTATCTGGTAAGAGTCCAGTATCTAGAATATATAAATAATTTCTAAAACTCAATAGCAAAAGGACAACTCTTTTTTTTAATGAGCAAAGCACTTGAATAGACATTTCTCCAAAGAAGATATACAAATGGCCAACAAACACATGAAAAGATGCCTCATAAGTATTAATGCAAGTCAAAACTACAATGAGAGACCTCTTCGTAGCTAATAAAATGACTATACATAACAATGACATTTAAAAAAAATAGTTTTAGTGAGGATGTAGAGCAATTGGGACCCTAGAGGTCTGTTAGTGGAAACTTAAGGTGGGGCAGCTGCTATGGAAAACAGTTTGGCAGTTCTTCAAAAAGTTAAATGTAGAATTACTATATGACCCAGAAATTCTACTTCTAGGTACATACCCAAAAGAATTACAAACAGGAACTCAGATATTTGCAGCATTATTCACAAAAGCAAAAAAAAAAAAAAAAGGAAACAAAGTGATAGTAACAGATGAAAAGATAAACAAAATGTTCTATATCCACAGAGTGGAATATTATTCAGTCATGAAAAGGAATTGATTTCTTACATACACCACAACACAGATAGATGTATCTTGAAATAGCCAGTCACAAAAGTACAAATACATTATAATCCACTTATATGAAATATCTCAAATAGGTAAATTATAAAAACAGAAGATAGATTAAAGGCTGCCAGGGACAAAATGAAGATGGAATGGGGAATTACTGCATAATGGGTACAGAGTTTCTGTTGGGGGTGATGAAAAGTTCTGGAAATAGATACAGGGATGTTTGCACAACATTGTGAATATAACTACTATCACTGAATTATAAGTTTTAAAACAGCAAATTTTATGATAAATATTTTTTACCATGCAAAACAAGGACAATAGAAAAGAGAAGATGTGGAGTTCCCATTGTGGCTCAGCAGAAATGAATCTGACTAGCATCCATGAGGACGCAGGTTTGATCCCTTGACTTGCTCAGTGGGTTAAAGATCTGGCATTGCCGTGAGCTGTGGTGTAGGTCACAGATGTGGCTCGGATCCCATGTTGCTGTGGTTATGGCTGCAGCCAGCAGCTACAGCTCCAATTGGACCCCTAGCCTGTGAACTTCCATATGCTGCAGGTACAGCCATAAAAAGACAGACAAAAGGAAGGAAGGAAGGAAGGAAGGAAGAAAGGAAGGAAGGAAGAGGAAGGAAGGAAGGAAGGAAGGAAGGAAGGAAGGAAGGAAGGAGAGAGAGAGAGAGAGAGAGAGAGAGAAAAGAAAAGAAAAGAAAAGAAGGAAGGAAAGAAAGAAAGATGGTACTCTACCCTCAGGTTGTCTTTCTTGACAGTTTGTTTCAGTTTTCAAGTGAAAGGACTGTGGGGCGGAAAAGCATTGTATAGGTGTGACATGGCATTGTTTTCATTGCCACTATCACTTGGGATTTACTAGGTCTTCTTGGAAGATGCCAGCCTGGCCAGCCTCCAACTCAAGGCCAAGGGGAAGTGATCAAGTGTTCATGAGTGTGGGGAGGAGAAGTTCCCAGGAGAGAGCAGAGAACAGCGGTCAGCATGTGCAAAGTTCTGGAGGCTCAGGTCTCTACCCCAAAAGGAGCCCAGACTGTGGCTTCTAATCCCCCGGAGAAGGCTGACCCTCCCTCCAGGCTGGCTGGCTCAATGCTCCAGCACACAGTGTGGTCTTTCTATGCTCATTTTCTTCCCACACTTACGCCTTTGTTTATGGCTCTCCTTTGTCTATTCAACCCTCCCCAACCTTCAAGGCCTGGCTCATGGGAGACAGGATTTCTAATGGGAAAAGTCTAGGTGCAGGTGGGCCTGGGTTCTGGTCCAAACTTACCAGCTGTGTGGCTTACCCCTAGCCATATGTAAAAATGGGGGGGGGGGGGGCAGTCAAACCCACATCCCAAACCTGCTATAAGGCAATAAGCATCAAGGGTTTGGTTCACCACCCACCTCTTCCTTCAAGTCTCTCTGATCCTGCAGAGCCCTTATCTCTCCTTCCTCTGAGGCACTCTTATCTGTGTTTTTCATCTGTCATGTATCCTCTATCTGGGATCACCTCTTTTGAGGACCACCCTCATGTCTTGCTATGTACCTCTGCCAAAATAATTTAACTTTCCATGTTTTCATGTTTCTCTCCCCACTCTAACTGTAATCTCCTTCACATAAAGGCCAAATCTTACCATCTTTGGCTCCCTCTGTGGCAGGTAGCACACAGTGGGTGCTAAATAAATTTGAGACAAATGGAGGGTCCACAGGAAACAGAGCCCATTGGGCTCCAAGGAACAGCCCATTCATGGTCTCTGCTCTGGGTGAAATGTCCCCACCCACACTGGCCCTTAATGAACACTCCATTCACTGAGTGAGTGGAAACTGCTAATGCCCCCAGGCTCATTAAGGTCAACGCTAGAGTAGGAATCCAGGAAAAGAGTTGATCTGAAGAAAACCACCTCTTTTGTGAATTTGGAATGTCTTTGGAAATGGTGTGGCTCGCTCTTAGCCGTATGTAAAAATGGGGGGGGGGGAATGGTGTTTCTTTGTTTCATTTGACCATTAAAAAGTCAATGTAAAAAAGTTCATTAAAAAAAAGTCCATGTCCCATGAGCATGGCTCACCCTCCATTAGGGGAGGTGATCAGGAGGAAGCTACAGTGAGAGGGTTGCTGGCTAAGAATGTAAGAAGTGTCCCCAATAGTCCACAAAGCAGAGGACCCACAGAAAACATACTTGTTACATGCTGCAGACATCATGCTCCATGTCCCTTGAAACTTGAAGGACCTCCCGCCCACTGGGCCAGGAAGCCCTCTGGGCCTGGGGTGGGGGGTGCCTGGGCCAGTGTCTCTGAAGGGAAGGAAGTGGCTACTTCTTCCCTTCCCCAGCACTGGGAAGAAAAGCAAGGGCTCGGACAGCCTAGCCTGTTATATGTAACACCTATCATGTGCCAGGAGTTCTACATGTGTTAGGCCATTTGAATCCCAGCACAACACCATCATGGAGTTACTGTAGCCCCCATTTAAATATACATATATATTTTTTTAACTTTTATTTATTTATTTTTTCTACTGTACAGCATGGTGACCCAGTTATACCTACATGTACACATTCTTTTTTCTCACATTACATGTTCCATCATAAGTGACTAGGCAGAGTTCCCAGTGCTACACAGCAGGATCCCATTGCTAAACCATCCCGAATGCAACAGTCTGCCTCTATTAACCCCAAACTCCCAATCCCTCCCTCTCCCTCCCTTTCCCCCTTGGCAATCACAAGTTCTATTCTCCAAGTCCATGATTTTCTTTTCTGTGGAAAGGTTCCTTAGTGCCATATATTAGATTTCAGATCCAAGTGATATCATATGGTATTTGTCTTTCTCTTTTTGACTTACTTCACTGAGGATGAGAGTCTCTAGTTCCATCCATGTTGCTGCAGATGGCATTATTTTGTTCTTTTTTAATGGCTGAGTAGTATTCCATTGTGTATATATACCACATCTTCCTAATCTGATCATCTGTCAGTGGACATTTGGGTTGATTCCATGTTTTGGCTATTGTGAATAGTGCTGCAATGAACATGCGGGTGCATGTGTCTTTTCTCAGGAGAGTTTTGTCTGGATATATGCCCAAGAGTGGGATTGCTGGGTCACATGGTAGTTCTACGTATAGTTTTCTAAAGTACCTCCATACTGTTCTCCATAGTGGTAGTACCAGCTTACATTCCCACCAACAGTGCATGAGGGTTTCCTTTTCTCCACACCCCCTCCAGCATTTGTTATTTGTGGACTTATTAATGATGGCCATTCTGACTGGTGTGAGGTGTTATCTCCCCATTTTTATAAAAGAGGACCCTGAGGCTCAGGTTAAGATGCTTGGCCAAGGCCAAACTGACAGTACGCAGCAGATGTGGGACTTGAACTCTGGTCTGCCTGAAGCCAAAGGCTTTAATCTTTCAACTATGCATTCTAGGGACTTCTGCTACTGCTGGGAGATTCAGAAGCCAGATGGAGGGAGCAAGGGAACAGCTTTTAGTGGGTTTAATGTGGGCCATGACATCTATTCCATCCTAACCAACTCATAGAGTGACCAACTGCCCTGGAGCCCAGGACTGGGGAGGGGGGTTTCCCCAGAATTGGGACTTTCAGCACTAAACCCAGTACAGTCCTGAGCAAACAGGAGGGGTGGCCCCTATGACCGAGGCTTCCTTGTGCTTTGTGGCTCCAAAAGCAAATATATTTTCATCACACAAACATAGCTGAGGGACATTATTGATAGCTCCTACTTTGAGTAGGAGGACAGCTTTAGGCCTCCCCCAGCACAGCCCCAAAGAGTCAGGTCATCAGGGAAAAGAAACCTTCTCTCTGTGTCCCAGCTCCAGCCTAAGTCAGAGTGGCCAGTCTGGGTCGAGCTGGGGCTTGAGGGGGACAGAAAGAAGAGCAGAGGTGCTCAGTACCTGCAGCCGATTGGACCAGATTCCTTGTAAATATCTCCCATCACTACAACCCCATGGTTGGGGGACTACTAGCTTATTTTACAGAGAGAACAGCCACAATCTTATAGATCACTTAGAGGATCATCTTGGAAAATTCCCAGAACTTAAGAATCCCGAGTCCTGAGGGTCTTGCCCAGGAAAATCCTGATGTAAGAATCTAGGCAGAATCCTCATGACAGAAATCTTTAGGGAACAGAATACTCATGAACAAATCTACAGGGAGGAAGGTGGCAGGTCACTCCAGGCTCTCTTCCCAGCCCTCACTGGGCAGTTGGTAAAGGACATAACTAGAGTCATCCCCAAGTATTTGCATCATGGGAGGAGGAGACTCATCCCCATCACAAGGTCCTCACCAGGCATTGCTAACTAGTGTTCTCTTCCATATGAGCATGGAGAACCAAGAGGGCAAAGTCTCTCTCTAACTACGATTCAGGTAGGGCCTCCTCCAGAAAGCCCTCTAGACTCCTCTAGCCTGCAGTGAAACCTCTTCTCTTCATACCACCTCCTCATGTGTCACACATTCTTGTCTTGCACCATTATTTTTATTTAACTTTATGAATAGGAGGATGGACACTGATGAGAGACTTCCTGGGTTCAAATCCTGGCTCTCCCACATACTAGCTATACGACTTTGAACTCTGTGTGTCTCAGGTTACCCAAAAGTGAAAGATACAAGGGACCCACCTCAAAGGGCAGTTGTGAGAATTAAATGAATTACAAGGCCTGAGTTTAGAAGACTGCCTGGTACATAACAAGCACTCAGCGAATGCTTGTTATTATTATTATTTGAATATTAACATTGATCTTAGTAAAGTATTGTCTCCCTGCTAGTTAGTAGTCTTGAAGTCTCTGGACTGCAGGACCAGACACTGATGCTTCTTTACCTTATTTCCCATGTTAGGCAGACTTGCACCAAGCGCTATATAATGATTTCCTGTGGACTGACCTTTACGGAAGACTGACAGCCCATTCATTTTACTCCCTAGCGCTGGAGAGAGAAATATGTCTGCATGTCAGTGGCCAGTGGCCACTTTTACCAGCAATCCCAAGGCTGGCCCCAAAATAGCTCACAGCCAAAAAGAGCAGCAGCAACAGAGATCTTGGTATGAATTTACAGCCCCTCAGGCCATGTGACCCCAGGAGCAGAATTCAAGAAAGTCAGAACCCTCTGGCCATCCCTCAACTGCCCCCCAAAAGTGGGGCCCGGAGAGGAAATCCCTTGTCCCCCAAGAGCTGTGTCTTGCAGAAAAGCCAAAACTTTGCAGAAAGAATCCTGGAGGGAGCACTAGAGGCCTTAGCTCTCATCCTGGCTCTGCTCTAATGTGATCTTTCGCAAGTTCCTTAACCTCTCTGGGCTGCTGTTTGGACAGCTGGTAAATAAGAGAGTTGGTCAAAGCTTAGTTCCTTTCAATGCTGACTTTCCATGAGTCAATTTCCGAAGAAGGAAAAAGCATCTCTGATGAACCTAACAAATCATTTCTGAGAAAACTGCCCCCCTCATTCATTCATTTATTCTACATTGATTGGGCTTTTACTATATGCAAGTGCTCCCCTGGATTACAACAGTGAAAAATAAGAAACAAAATCTGATAATTACAGGAGAAAAATGAAGGGGGTAGGGAGAGGCAAGGATGGGAGAAAGGTGGCTTCATTGTAGAAGGGACCTTCAGGAAAGGCCTGAGTGAGAGGATGACATCAGAGCAGGTACCTGAAAACCAAGGGAGAAAGCCAGGCAGATATTCAGGAAAAGAGAGCTCCAGGCGGAGGGAACAGCCGAAGAAAAACCCCTAAGGGAGGAGTGTGCCCGACCCCTCCAGGTAACACAGAGAGGTCTGTGGCTGGAGCAGTGAGGGAGGAAGACAGTGAGAGAAGGTGGACAGGGAGGTGGGGATTCAGCCATGGTGAGGACTTGGTTTTATTCAATGATAAATCCAAATCATTAAGGCTTTTACATAAATGAGTTTGACACTGTTGACTTATATGATGAATCTGTTCATTTTTCATTTTTACCTCCCTCCTCTCGGCCATGGACCTACAATCTATTTACAATTGTTATTATTAGTTTCATTCCTGTTTCTCTCTCCAGGCCTACAGCAAAGCTTTAGCCTGGTCTATCTCCACTTCAGAATCTCAGACTCAATTCTCCCACCTCTCTCAAAGGTGCAGCCTGGACTCCTGGTGCTTTTTCCCAAGCTCTTCTAAGGAGTCGCTTTGCTCCAGCCCCTTGCATCCATCAACCCCTTCTCTCCCCAGTGCCTTCACACCTCGTCTCCCACCCATGCACATGCCCTGGAATACTCTCAGCTTCCATCTTTATCCACGTATGCCCTCCTCTCCCTTCAGGTCTCAGCTCAAACTTCTCTTCCACAGAGACCCTTCTCTGTTCTCTCCAAATAAAATCTCCTATTAAATGCTCTCATAGTTTCATATCCTTCTCTTCAAAGCTCTTATAACATGTGTTTTCTCCTATTTATTTGTATGATTTAAAAAAAAAAAAAGAATGCCTCTCTCCTCCATCCAACTATAAACTCTATCAGTATAGAGGCTATGTCTGTTTTGGTCCCTTTCGAGCCCGGGCACCAAGACAATGCCTGGCACACACTCAAGGTACCCAATAGACACCAGAAGAATAATTGAATGAGAGAATGAATGAGTGACCAAGGCCTCCTGTTTATTGGCACCCTGAGGGCACAAGGCAGACAAGCTCAGGCTCTTTGGAGGCCCTACGGGAGTGGCTGGAGCCTTGAGCTAAGTGGAAAAAGGACAGGGCTGGGAGGGGAAAGGACCCACAGAGCTCCTGTATCAGAGCAGGCACTTTACCTGAGTTATCTCATTTCACTGTCATGGCCGCTACTTGAATTGAGAATTTCTATCCCATCTTAGAGCTCAGAGAGTTGAGGCTCAGGAAATAAGTTTCCCCAGACCATGTCTGTGGTTAGCTCTAGTCCTTCTGATTCCAAGTTTATGATCTTTCTGCTCTGCCCCAACTGCCCTGGCCTGGGCTGTTTCCAACCCAGCTCTGTCACTGATTTCCTGTGTGATCTTAGGCAAGTTACTCCCCTGTCTGAGCCTCGGTTTCTCCATACATAAAATATAGAGGTTGGAATAGATGTCTTATGGGCTTTCCAGTTCTGAGATTTCTGAAACCTTAAGATTCTAAGTTTCCATGTTTATAAACTCACGGAGCTCTCTTGTGGCTCTGTGAATTAAGGATCTGGCATTGTTACTGCAGCAGCTGGGTCTCTGCCATGGTGCAGATTCAGTCCCTGGCCCAGGAATTTCCACATGCCATGGGCACCACCAAAATAAAAACAATAATAAATTTATAAACTCACATAATGGGTGCTAAAGTACTAGCTCAAGGACACAAACATAGCAGACACTTCATAAGTGTTCCTTTCCTCCCTCCCTTCCTCCGAATTCCCTGTTTCAAAGAGTCTCTGCTTTGCACCTTCTCAAGGCCACCTCTGCTGTCCAGGGTATTCTAGGAGCCCCAGGGCACTGCCCACCCCACCCCCACCTTGAGGGAAGCCTCGCCAGCTATGACGCCAATGCCTCCAGCTGCAGTCCTCTGACGGCCATTCCAGCTGTGCCCCCCAGAGAGGCCCACGCCTCCCTGCACCCACTCCCTGCCTCATGAAGGGGTGCTTAGGTCTGTGTCCAACACTGTGGGAGAGAGAAGGAAGTGGCAGGAAAGGAATCCACACATCCCAGGCACCTAGTACCAGGGACTAGGTCAGGCTCACTGAACCCCTTTCCACAAAAGGAAAGAAGGGGTTACAAAATGCTGAAGATCATACAACCAGCAAGTGGAAGAAGCAGAGTTTAACTCCTACCTGTCCGACCCTGAGGCAGATACACTCTGCCAGCCCCAGGGATGCGGAAGCCGCTGGCAAGGATCCATTCTCACCACGGGCTATCCCTTACAAGTGCCTTTTCCTCCCATATCTATGAAACTTTGAATGTACAGTCCTAGAGACCTAAGCCCGTCAGTCTCTCTCTGGCCACTCCCTCTTGCCCCCTCCAAGTTACCATGCTACAAAATATTCACAAATTGTCCCCAGGGTTTTTGAAAGGCTGACATGGCCTCAGCCACCAGCACCAAGAAACAACTCAAGAGGTTGACTCCATCCCACCTAGGGGAAGGGGCCTGCTCTTTAATAAACACAGTCCTCCCCATGGTATCTAGGAAGAAGGGTGAGACTTTGTCCCCAGCTCACAGCTGCTGCCTCCAGGGCTTTCTAGAAATCAGACTCAGGAAAGAGATGAATATGAATATCACCAGGTATCCCCAGGGAGGATCAGGGCCCGAGCTGAGGAAGGAGGGGGAAGGGCTGCCTGCATTGTCTAAAGGCCCCACTAAAGGAGTGCAGAAGGATGGGTTTCAGGGAAGGGTGTTTGAGGGGACAGCATCAGCTATGCTCAGTGAGGCAGCCTGGACAGGAAACTCAGGGGAGAGCAATGTCCTTGGCAGGCGGTCTCTGGTGCCCACTGCCTTTCTCTCACCTTGTTCTGCCCTTGCCAGAGATGGAAAAGGATTCCCCAGGGTGGGAGGGGCTGGCCAGCTCTCTCTTTGGGAAGGGCCTCTTCTGAGCATGAGGTCAGGCAAAGCCAGTCCACGGTGATGAAAAACCTCACAGGCTCCCTGCAAACCTCAGCTTACACCTCCTGTCCCCCAGGACGCCCTCCAGACCCCCAGAGAAGGCCACACCCCCTGGCTATGCTCTCATAACTTCTGGGAACTCTCCTCCACGTGGCTTTTACCATGGTTTCACTAACTACCCATAGATCCTGAATGCCTCCCTCCCCCACAGACTGTGGACTCCATGGACAGGGAGCCCGCCTGCCTCATTCAAGGTTGCATCCCCATCCCCAGCACCTCTGCTGGGTCTAACACATACAAGGTGCTCCCAAAAATCTACAGAATGAATGGTACCTGCAGGGAGGAGCCTATGGCCTGGTGCAAGCTGACGAGACCTGGCAGAGGCCAACCCCCGACACCAGGGGCCTCTGCACTGGACTAGATGGGAAAACATAAGGGAGAGACAGCCACTGGCACATAGTGGGCACACAGTTCAGGTTTGTTGACTCTGTGCTAGAATCTGGAAAACCACCCAGAGGGCGCCATTCATGCCCCAGCCACGAGGCAGCCCATCCTGCCAGCTTTCAATCACTTAAACAAGGTTGTCATCATTCTGTGAGTGAACGCAAGAGGGGGTGTGTGTTTGGGTGTGTGCTCAACTCTAAACTAATAAGAAACAGAGTCTGTGCCAACTGATTTTCTCCCCCACGTTACATGCAAAGCACTGTGTAGGCGCTTTCATTTACATTCACATAATGTGCGTAACACATCCTCGCACATCAACTCAATCGGTCCTCTCCACAGCCTTGGCTGTAGGCATTATCACCACCATTTTACTGATGAGGGCAGTGGGACTGGCTTTTAAGGTCATGCAGTGAGCATATGGCTGATTCATGGCTCAAACCCAAGGCCTTGGCTTGTTCTGCACTGGCCCAGCTCAGTCACATCGAAATCTCATTACCCATGACCTATCCAGGCCAGAGCCCTGGATCTTACACTGAGCTCATGACGAGCCGAGGCACAGGGTCTAGGGTGGGAGGGAGATGGAGCAAGAAGGCAGCAAAGAATCCAACAACTTTCCCCCAAACATGCATCTCCTTAGAGCAGTTAGCAAGCTGGGCTAAAAAAGACCACTGAACCAGAAGGAAATCAAACAGCTACGTGACCTTGGGCAAATTCTCCTATTCCCTCTAAGCCTTACTTTCTCGGGTAATTTCTGGATAAAATAAAGACTGAGAGCTTCCGGCACACAGTGAAAGAGCTTCCATTCCTCTGTGCCCTTGTGAAGCTACTCAGAAACCACAGGGCTCAGGAGTTCCCATGTGGCTCATAGGGTTAAGGATCTGACATTGCCACTGCAGTGGCTAGGGATGCTGCTGTGGCGTGGGTTTGATCCCTGGTCTGGGAACTTGAGCATGCTGCAGCCATGGCTAAAAGAAAAGTTTCTGATAAAAAAATAAAAAGAAAACATAGGGCTCAGGAAAGATCCTTTATTTTCCCATGATCCATGTGCTAGCTACCTCCCTAGAAGTGTCCATTTCCACTGCAATCTGGCAGTAAATCCAGCACCAGGATACTGTGCAAAAAGAAAGCTGGGAAGTTCCCCCTTCCCTGGGGCACCCCCCAGAGTAGAGCCTGCAAATGCAGTTCTCCATTGCTCCTTTCCAAGCCCAATGGAAATGACTTCAAAAAGTATTCTAGGAGACCAGATGTCCAGCTCAGAAAGGAGCTTTCTTGACAATCTGGGAGTCAGCGGGAGGTAGCAGTCCCCATCTCATTGTCACTAAGAGGCTTTGTAGCCTTCTATGGTGCCTTCCCAAGGCAAGGAACAGCCACTCTCCCTGGGAACGGTCTCCAGGGAAGGCTGGGGAATCCAACCAAGTGGCTTTCCAAATAGTACTCACAAGTGGGGAGCCCCAGGGGACTGCCACCCCACTGTGCATCTAACTTTCTCCTCCCAGATCTGGGAGAGGTGTGGCAGAAGAGGGGCCATGAGGTGGGCTCCATCGTGGCAGCAGGCAAGACCACTGCATCTACACGGGACACAGGAGAACAGCAGACTTGTGCTCTAAAACCACGGGATTCTCCAGCTTGATTTCTGTCTCCTGGTCCTTCTGGAGACTGGAAGACTCAGAAAGGGACCCCTAGCAGGAGTTCTCCCAGCCCCTGTCCCCTAATAAGTGAGGCCCAGCTGCCATTGCATCTACTTCTTCCCATCCCCCTCACTTCATCAGAGTATGACAGGTCCTATCACTTTTGGGCTAAATGTCCCTTGTGCCCCACCACTTCTCCAGACTCTGAGCGCCTGGCGGTCTGGGGCACACACTTTAGCATGTACGACCCACAGTGTGACAGATGGTAGACCTGGAAGGAGCCTTGAAGGTAACCTCATCCAACCTCCACACTGTATAGGATGAGGATGCTAAGATCCAAAGAAGTCAAAGGTCACACAGCTGGTTTTCCATTTGGTGTGTTATTGCTCAAGGTCCCCACTAAGACTGTGGAGATCCCAGAAAATGAGGCACTAAGTCCCCCACAGCACAGTGCTGGGCATGCATTAAATGCTGGGCTCAGACCATGGTTGTTGACAGATGGATGGCCAGGGAGGGGTTGGGATCAAGCACCTGTCACCACGAGGCCCTGGGCTGCTTCTCTTTGCCTCTGACCTGGAACTGAACTCACAACCCACCCAGAGCAGGGCCTCACCTGAGAAAAGGCAGGACAGCGCTGGACTCCTGGCTTAGCTCAGGCCTCGGAAGACAGCAGTCCTCAATGACAAGGAACATGGAGTAAGGTCAGTGAGGGGGACCACTGGGGGTGGGGCTTGCTCCCCCTGCTCTACCACACCCCCCTGCGCCACCCTGGACTCAGCCTAGTCAGAGTCAGCAGAACCCCCACTTATGGCTCAATGCCTCCCCCCCCCTGCCCCGTCCCCGAGCGACTGTCAGGACAAAGAGCCAGAGGACCATGGGTGTGAGCCCCAGTACACTGTCTACACCAGGGGCTCCAACAGCTTCCAGCCTGGGCTGTAGAGGAAGGCAGGGAGGTGGCACTCAGCTCTGCCACCCCTTGCCCTCACTGCCAGCACCCTGCTCCCCTGCCTGAAATCCAGCTCCACCTCTCTGCATTGGCCAGCCCAGCCTGGCCCTCTTTTAACCAAAGGCTTTGTGGAAGTGAAAAAACAAATCTTCTAGGTTTGAATTTCCATAACCGCTGGTAGGTCTCCACAGCGTTTGCCAAAGAAAGGTGTGGGTAATGGGGAGCTGAGTTCAGGTGGTTCCTTTACAGAGATACTCAAGAGAGGAACAGGTAGAGCTCAGGGCACAGCAGCTCTCAGAGCTCAGCAAGACTTAGGAAAGGGCCATCGTCATGGTCAAAGGCAGACCTGGACTGCCCGAATTATTGTGCATCCCCCTGAACAGGTGGACGTGTCCGCACTCCCTCCCTGGACCTACCACCTCAACCATTTTCCAGCCCTGGTTCCTCTCACTCATAAAGTGATGTAATAACTGCTTCACATTTCACCTGCTTCACAAAGTTGAGAGGATCAAAAGAGAGAGAGCGTGAGAATGTTCTTTATTGGGAAAGAAAACTAATACTTGCCATGAGCACTTACAGATATTTTCTTCTAGAGGGTTCACAACACCCCTTTGTGCTCCATATTATTACTATCCTGACTATATTGCTAAGGAAACCAAGGCTCAGAGAGGTTCTGTGATGTGCCTGAGGACACACAGCTTAGTCATAGCAGAACCAGAGTCAGAACCAGAATCTGAATCCAAAGCCTGTGTTCCTTCTCCCAATACCACACAGTCTCAACAAAAGAGGCAAACGTGCTTTTTATGAAGAGGTCAGTGAGTCTTTAGACAAAATGCTGCCCTTGAGGAGCCACCCTTACTGCTAGAACTCACGCATTCACCCTGGGAAGGCCAATGGTTAAGTCAAAGTCAACTCCCAATGTCTTGAGAAGCCTCTAACACAAAGGCAACGCAGGGGCAAGCTCACAGTCCGTGCCTTGGCAGGCCTGTGTCATCATGATAGTTGTGTTTTGTGTTCGGTGGTGGTTCCAACAATTGTCTGTTCATGAACCAATCCAGTGAGAAGAGACACAGAATCATGGAACTTTGGGCTAAAGAAGGCCCCTGAGAGCAAGTTCAAGCTCCTGTTTGGATGGCTGATGAAACTAACATCCAGAGGTCAGCCACTTGCTGTAGGTCACACAGCCAGGCAGGGGCCAAGTCCAGAGCAGAGTCCACTGTCCTCTGGCTCCTAGTCCAGCTGCTCTCTCCACACCCTGACTGCTCTGACATCAGTCAGCCTCATGGCCCTCAAGAGGGCCAGGTGTGGGCCTTCAGCCACTGCTCTCTTGGCTCAGAAAGAGCAGGGATAGTAGGTAAGAGAGTTGTATCCTGGCCAGGAATGAAATCAGTTGGTTGGCCTCATGCACTGAATCATGAGCCTAAGTTCCATGCACTGAAAAGTCAATGTGTGAAAGAAGCCCACCCCCAACAGAGAAGCCTGGGTGGCTCTCCTAAGGCAGCGGTACCCCGCTTCTGGCCCCCAGCCCATGGTCAGAGGAGGCTGAACGCTTCAGCCCAGAGTAGTCCGCCCCCCAGCCAGCACCAAGACAGCACCTGAGCACTGGACCTGGACGGTCTCCTCTCACCCCTGCCCCTCTAGCCCTGCTGAGATCTCGCCTCCACTCTGTCGTCCCTCGGCAGCCTCCCACCCTACTTATGTCTCCTTTGGTTAACAATTGATTTGTGCCTTTTTTCTTTTCACCTCAGTGCATCTGTCCGGCCTCTCTCACATGGTTGTGTGTCAAATTTGTCTTCCCCCAAACTGCACAGTCCCTGAGGACAGGGCCTATGTCCCTGTTTCTACCACAGCCCCTGCTGGGGTCTGTGTGCAGAGGGCAGCACCAGGTCACCACGTGACTGGCTGTTTAATATTTGTGAATGTGCCAGTGGCCTGTGGAAAGAAAGGGGAGAGGGGAGGCTGGATAAGCTTCCAACTGAAGAGGAAACCCCACGGGTGTGTCCTGGGTGCCACTATGCTGGCGCTTTATATACACTCTCTTCACAATCCTATGAGCTACGTAATTTTTCTGCCCATTTTACAGATGGAAAACTGGATCAAAGATGTTAAGCAACTTGTCTAAATCCACATGATTAGTAACTAGTAGAGCTAGACTTTCAATGTGGTTTTTTGCTTTCTGATGCTAAGCCCTTACTCTGCGCTGATGTGGCAGCATGCAAGTTCCTTGAGGACAAGGACTTGATGGTGGCATGTGTTAGTTTTTGCTGCTGTATCCTCAGTGCCTAGGACTGTGCCAAGCACAGAGGAGACACTCTATCCATATTTGTTGAACCAAGGAACAAAGGAATGAATGGATACCATGCTGCCTTTCCCTAGCAGGAGAGAGCAGGAGCTCCCAATGCCAGGTTACTAGGCTCTATTTTCAGGAATTTTGGACAACTGTTTTCCCAGAAAAGTACCCAATAACTTAAGGGTCCTCCAAAGGCCACGTGGCAGATGGCTAGGTTAATTAGGCATGGGATGGGGGTGGGGTGTGGAAGTAAGCATAAGTTAAACATGAAAGACTAGGGTTCTCAGTGCCTTGTGACCTGCTGATTCGGGGCCACTCTCTGGCCCCTTTGGGTCTGGTTCCTCCCGCACCCCAGGCTCCCTCTTTCCCCACCAGGCACCCCCACAGCTTTGACTGAGCTGTACTGAAACTGGCCACATTCCTACTAGAAACTAATAGTTATGCCACCCACCCCGGCCCCATCCGAACCCTCCTGAGTCTGCTCTGGGTCCTAGGGCTAGCTGCTTTTCTCCATAGCCCAGCCAAAAATAATACAAGAATGAAGCTGTTTGGTGGAGACTTAATCTAATCTTCATTGCTTCAGTTTTAAAATATCCTGCCTGGTGTAGGGTTTCTTATTATCCACAGAGATGTGTTTTTAGTGAGATAGGTCTTAGCAGAACCATCCTTCGTGTAATTAGAAACCCAGGCAGGCAGGGCCTGCGGTGAGGCATCTAAGCCAAACAGCGGATCCCCCTCAACAACACATTGGCAGCAAGCTCTTCCCCAGATGCCTGAGGGCTCGGTTCCTCCTCACTCCTGGAGGATCAGGACTGAGGGAAAGCCGAGCTCTGGCAGGAGGACTGTGCCTTCCAACTCCTTCCGCCCTCATCCCGTGTATCCCAGCTCTGGCCTCCAATGAGAATGGAAATTAAGATGTGGCCCCAGACTGCTGGAGAAGGATATGTGGAGGGAAAAACAGCCCCAAGAAGTGTCCCCGGAAGAGGGAGAATTCAAGGCAAGTCTTCCACTGGAGCCCATCTCCATTATCAGGGCTGGCTTGAAAAAAGCAGGCCCCAGAATGGGCGTCTCCAAGTGCATATACACTTTTGCATAAGTGCCGCTACTGCATGTAACTTCTCGGGCTTTCTGGCCCAGAATCTGCTTTGATCTGCCAGCATGGGGACTGCTAATAGAGGTTCAAGCTGCGGCTAGCTCCAGACCAGAGCCCATCCCCCCCAAGCCTGACCAGATGTCACACACCAGTCCTGGCTCTGGCCTCTTCTAGAGCAAAAACCGAATTTCTGATCAGTCAGACTCTGTGTTGACCCGATGCGTGAATGCTAGTCCAGGTAGCACCATTGGGAATAAGCAAGCTGGTTCCCCCAGCTCAGGCTTAATTGCCTTTCCTGGAAAAGCACAGGTGGGTTTTGAAATCACAGCAGGGATTTCAAATTCTAAGATAAGAGAAAGGCAGGAGTTTAGCCCCTTCACCCAAGTCTAAGAACTCCTGGGAGTTGTGGGGAAAGGCTCTAGAGTCCGGCAGGACAAGAAAACACACTGACAAAAGTGAATCTGCTGCTCAGAAGCGGCTTCTCTCCCCTGTCCTTTATTACTTAGAGTGCAGGACTCAGGCAGGAGCCACTCCTCAGAACCTAATGAGGAATCTGTGTGATACACTCCACTTTACAGATGAAGAAACAGAGATCTGGAAGCTAACTGACCCATCAGCTAGTCATGTAGCCCGACAGTTACAGGGTATAAAACTGCCAGGTCCCCAAACTTCAGCCTAAACACTACTCAGCACACTGACCTGCCAGCCTTGATTATCTCCTTCCTCCCTTTCCCACCAGGTATTAGATTTAATTAAATTAGCAGATCCCGGTTGCAACAAGCCTGGCCATGCAGCCTGGACGGAACCCAGCCAGGGCAGCGCCTCCTTCTAAATTCTGCTTCCAACAGAATTCAATCTTCAATAAGTCACGCTCTCAAATGAAGTGCTTTATACAAAGCATGGTGTGTTGGCTAGGATCACAGCTAACGGTGGCTCATGATGATTTCAGTTCCCATGTAACTTCCTCTGTGGCATCATTTTCACCCTCTCGGTACTCTGATCTGCATTTGGTTTGATCCAGACACTTTGCCTCAGATGCCGGCACCTCTAGCAATTGCATCACACATTTATATATATCTCACAGCATCGCTGTCCTTGTGCCACACGGCATAGGAAAAAGGAAAACTTATAACGGCACTTCTCACCTTCCTTGAACCATTTAGAAAATGTGCTCCAAATTAAATAAATCGGGAACAAAAGTCTGAAATTGGAGATAGAATTTCAGAAGGGGGGGTGTTAAATAAATAGTAAGGAAATCTTGCAACATGTTGGAAGCCTATAAATTTTATAGGTTGTTTCTTTAATAAAAACAAATTCAATTGCTAACAACACAGTATTATTAAGCCGCTAACATTTAAAAATCTAATTTGGCCTGCTCTGCTGCTGTTTCTGTGGCACACTGCATCCACTCAGAGTAAGGAAGTCAGGTTGATGGGTTTGGTTTGGTTTCTAAACCAGGCTAATAGAGACCCATTTAAAATCCAGTCTTTTTGCTTTCTAGGCATGCCTTAGTCCCTAATGAGTTACAGCCCCGGGTTGACATGGACATGGCAGAAAGAAATTTAACACACACTCTGGTGCACCCATAAACATCAAGGCCAAGGGAGAGGAGGTATGTTTCTAGTTAAACTAGAACTCCATGAATTCAGGATTCTCCCCTCACAAGACAGTAATTCTCCTTATTTCATCACTAACTTACTTCAAATGTGTTTATACAATTTATTGCTACTGAACTTCCAGGCAACTGGTGTAGAGTTAATGAAACCCAGCTTGGAGAAGCTTTGAGTTTTGAACAACTAACCACAGTTTAAATGGTTATGACATGCGGTCAAAGCCACAGCCCAGCCCTACTGCAGTTTTCTGTGTTTGGACCTAGTCAAAAACTTGTCGTCTCACCTTTTGTGCCAAATAAATTGAAAGAAGGAAAAGCACTGAAAAACAGCCCTCCATGTTTTTTTTCTCAAGGTTCCCAGCCTTTTTCCCTGACATTTTAACACATTTGTCTCACTGAATGCAAGGCAAAGCCCCTCCCCCAGTCCCAAGTAAATATTTTAGTTGTAGTTTGAATGGAGCAGCCGGCTGAAATTTTGAAATCCAGTTTGAGTTTAATTGAACAGGGTCAAGCCTACATAAAGCAATGTGGGGGGGGGGGCAGTGTCAGGGGGAGGCACCTAGCAACATTTAAAGTCAGATTCAGTGTAAGTCCAAAAGGCAATACAGGAATGTACAGATGGCGCTGGACTGGAAAAGAAGTAAACTCGCTTTCCGAATTACTTGGACATTGATTTTTATTAATCCTCATCGTCATATGGCGTCCTCCTTCAAGCTCAGTCCATGTGGGAACTCCAGGAGGCTCCCTCCTTTAAACAGGCCCATTTTGGAAGAGTAAAGGGGAGGTACTGGACTTGCCAGTGCCGCATAATAAAAGCCTTTTTTGAAAGCAGCACTTTCATTAACTTAAAGCAATCTATAGACTTAAAAGCAGAGAGCAGTAAACTCCCAGAAAGGATCATAAAACAGCCAGTCTCAAGTTGGGTACACTTCAGTGCAATTTGCACGAGGCATTTTACTGTGAGCGGTGGCCGGACCCATCTCCCTCCGGTAACCCCCTGCCCCTTATTCTGAGCAGCTTCTCTTTCTCTCGGCTTTCATGCCTTTCTCGCTCACAAAGGGTAGGCGGTGACCGGGGAGTCTCCGTGGGGTCACGGCTCCCTCCCGCCATCGAGCTCTCGGCGGGAGAGAGAGCGCACGAATTCCAAGACTGCAAAACAACAGCCTTGGAGCTCCGCCGCTGGGCGGTCGCCGCACCCCGGGCCGCCGCCGGCCACTCGTGGGTCGCGCGTCTTCTGCGTCCCGGAAGCGCCGTCTGGCTGCCCCAGCTAGGCGTGCGAGGGGTGCGGAGAGCTGGGAGGGTGGGCTCAAGACTGCAAAGGAGAAATTTCAAATGTTCCTCCTGTATGCCACCCTCCACCCCCAACACACTCTGCTTCCCTATCTGGCCTGAAGGATAACCCTCCTCCCCGAGTAGGGACTTTTCTCCCACCCCCAGAGCTAGGCCAGACCCATGGGGTGTGCTGCTCGACTGGAAGATCACCAGTCCAGAGACGGACACCCTCCCTACCTCCCTCCAAGTCTTTAAGACTCGGGAAAACCAGAATAGCCCGGCAGGCGGGAGGGCTAGGGACTAGGGCTTTGCAATATACCTGTGTTTGGACACCATCATTTTCTCAGATTTGGGGAAGAGGGGACCGCCTAAATCTGCCTAAAATGCGAAGCTCTGGGCTTCCACTAACTGTAAAACATTTCAACACGCTGGAGTCCCAGGACAAGTGGGGTAAGGGGAGGGGACCCCGAGTTCCCCCCTTTTCCCAGGCGGAACGTCGGATTGGCGGCCTGGAGAAAGAAGAGGCAGCGGCTGCGGGTTAGCAGCTCGAGGCTCCGGTCAGGGCGCTCGAGTACAAGCCCGCCCGGCCGTCGGTCGCAGCCGGGACTCCCCGGGCCCGACGCGACGCCTCGCTGCTAGCGCCCCCCGCGCAGGCCGCGGCCCCGGCGGGCCACCGACCCCAGCCACGCTGCGCCGCTCCCGAAGATCTCCAGTGGCTTCTGGAGCCCGCCGAGCCGCCAAGGTCGGATCTTCGGACGCACCTCGAGCCCTCCGACTACCCTGTCGCTTCGCCCAGAACATCCGTTCGATCTGTCCGCTTCCCTGATCTTTCTCCTAGGACCAGGTCCTGAACGCCTCAAGTCCACTCCTCCAGATCTGCTTTAGGGGAGAAGCAGCAGGAATTCGGGGCCCGCCTGTCATGGCTCCGATCAACTACTTCCGTCGCCTACCTAAACGCTTTTCCACCCACTGAGCGTGGGGACCCGCGACCCTCTACAAATTCCAGTAGCCTCAATCCCAATAAAAAGCTGTGATCCGGTGGCTAAAATCTAAAATCGCCACCAGTTCCTCTGATTCCAGCCTCATGTAACTCTGGGCCCCGAATTCCTACCTCCAGCCCCCCTGCTCTGGCCGGGGTGTAGATTCGATCGCGAAGCTACTCAGCGGGCCTTCGATCCCGCCTCTGAAAACAGCCCAAAACCTAAAAGCCCAAACTCTGGCCTGGCCCTGAAGCCCAGCCCTAAGTCAGAGCTGATGCACAACCACCACCCACCCCCCGTCCCACTCCCAGTCCTGGCCCGAGTCTCCCCACCGCGCAGGAACCTCGGGTTCTTCCACTGAGAGTCCCCAGAAAGGGCTGCCTGCTTCCCTCGTTTCTTCCTCGGGATTGGGAGTCGGGAGAGCCCGCACGCCTAACCCGAAAGAAACGCAAACTTTTCGAGGCAGCCTCGGGACCCTGCCCCACCTCCCTCAGCTCTCTGCTTTGGGGGCGCTTTCCGTCCCCCACTCTTACGAACTCCTGCCCTAGTTCCAGCCAGAATGGTTCCCTATTCCCGCACCTCGCCGTGGGCCCCTACGCCTCTCCTCAGCTCGCCAAAGACTCCCAACAATCCGCGGAAGGCCAGTAACCCCACAGATTCTTGCTTCTCCCGCATTTAGGGTTCCTGAGCCTGGTCCCTACGATCCCGGCTTCCCTGACCCACAGCTCGTGCTCTCCTGTACCCACGAACCCGCCTGCAAACCCCCACTCGCCCTGGTTCCCCAGGCCCGGCGGGACGCGGCCGCGGTAGCGGCCGCGTCTCGCGGACTCCAGCCGCCCCGCCCGACTCCGGGGTTGCTCCCGCTTCCAGCCGCTCGAAGGCAGCTCCTGACTGGTAGCGCCGAGTGAGCGCCGGCCCAAAGGGCGCCCGAAGCCGGGAGAAAGCGAACCTGGAGCCGGCCTGCGGTTCCCAGCCTTGCCCACGGAGCGTCCAGACCAGAGCTGCCTGCACCCGAGCTCCGGCCCGCGCGCTGGTCGCTACTCGGGTCCCGGGCGCTCCCGGCGCGCGGCTCCCCTCCCGCCCGCTACGGTGTCTTAGGCCCGCGGCGGTCCGAGTCCGCAGCCCAGTTCCTCGCACCCGCGGACAATGCGCGCCCGGCTACCGGCCCGAGCCGGGCGAGGCGGCGGCGGCGGGGCTGCGCGCTGGGCGGGCCGGGGAGCGAGAGGGCCGCGCGGCTCCGGCCGCCTCCTTCCCCGGCCTCGCCGCCACTCGCGCTGCTTTGCTCCGCGCTCTCCCGGCGCTTCCCCAGCTTCTCTGCACGCTCCCGCCGTCCCTCTCTGCTCCCTGCCTCCCTCCTCCCTGCTGTCTCCCTCTCTCTCCTCCCTGCTGCCTCCCTCTCTCCCTCTCTCCTCCTTGCCCTGTCGCAATGAATAATACTCTGGCTTGGGGACTGGAATAAAACACACGCGCTCTGAGGCAGCCGCCCGCAGCAGCAGCAGCAGCCGCCGCCGCCGCGCCGCCGCCGCCTGCAAAAGCGTCTCTGACATGGAAATGAATGACAGCTTACCTGATGCCAATCTTCATCAGACTGACACCGGCGTGACAACACAGCCTATACTTCCCAGCACTGCTCGGGACGTCAGCGGCACAGGGACCCGCCCCCCGGACCCCCCCCCTCCACACACCTCCTCGCTCCCCACTCCCCCTCCCCCCCCCAACACCCCCACCCACTCCCGGCCCCGGCCGTTTCGAAGTCGGAGCAGCCGTTGGAGTGTCTCCCTCTGCTGGAGGCTTTTCTGAGAAGTCGGGCGCTGGCCTGCTCCCACTGCCGGGGAGGCTACACAGCGCAGCATAGAAAGCCTCCGACTGTGAGGCTGCCTCCGCCGGAGGAACGCTGCGGACCCCGGAGGAACTCGGGAACCCTGCCCCCGCCCCCAGGCCCTGTCCCACCCAGCAAGCAGTCGAGGCAGAGTTTACAGATATCCTGAGCCGATGGGATGGAGATGAGGTGAATTTTCTGTGGATCCCAAGAGAACTCCCCAGAAATTATGAAACTTAAAACTGGAAAGAGATCCTTCCCTCCCCCACTACTCCCCCTCCCCCACCCCCACCCCATGCCTGCCTGGCTGGCCTCATTTTTATGATTGCATTTGAATAATTCTCATTACCCTGGCCCCAGAAAAGGTGCTCAGATGACACTCTGGTTAGTTATAACTACTCTCAAGAGCTCTTGCTGCTCTGGGCTTCCTGGGGCGTTTGGTTCTTCGAGGGGAGACTAGGTAAGGGGGTGGGGCAGAGAGAGAGATAAAAGGGTGTGGGGGATTTGTCAGTAAATCACTTCTTTGCAAATGCCAGCCATGCCTGTTTTAAGCCACTGCCATTTTCATTCTAAAAAGTAGCAGAGTTCTGGCGGTCGGGTAGTTGTAATACAGAGGGAAAGGCCAGCTGGGCCGCTTCAGCCTGGGCCACCTGGGTGGCTTCCTCTACCTCTGGGAGGAAATTCACCTAAGTGCCTTCTAGGAGGAAGACCAACCCAAGCATGTGTGGTCAGACATGTGCCTTCTTTCATTCTACAAAGATTACAGTCCCACTAAGTGCCAGGTGGAGTTACTCAGCCACCCCAGATGCGGGTTTGCTTGCTTCCACAACTTAGCACAGGGCCCTCTGCATAAAGGGACAAGAGAACCCATTCTTCCCCCAGGAAATTTGCTCCTTGCTCCCCATAGAGCACCATTTCAGCCACAGTCAGGCAGCGATTGATCCTCTGACCCCAGACCAGGCAGGGGGCCTGGATAAGCCCAGACAAAGACACTGATGTAAGAAAGGAAGGCAGAGAGTGAAACCCAAGCAGGCCAGGCTTTCCATAAAGAATCTCACCCAAGAAGTTGAAATCTGCTCCCTCGCTCTTTCCAGGCCTCTGTCAGATACCTTTTTTGCATCACATCTCAGATACGGCAAATACTGTTAGTCCAGCTGCTAATGCCCCCAAATTCAACCTCCAAAGTTGCTTGCAGAAGAAACGTCACTGTAGCTGACATCACAGAGGGAGCTGAATCCTCTCACCTTCACACAGAACTTCCAAAGACTTCACTAGGTGTATTTATGTCACCCCAGCCTCTGATCTGTGGTCAGAAACTCTGGCTGCTGACAGCATAATCACTATTATATATTATACATTGTATAATAATATAACAATAATGAATGCACTTGCCCTTTTTATGTAGTACAGACGCAGCCAGATTCTCCAACCCAGAGGCTGGAGGTCAGGCTGCCACAAACTCTCAGAGGGAAGCCCTCTTCAGATTGGAGGGGGGGGTATCCATTTGCCCCTGCCCAGGACCCCTGGAGGGAGGGTTTTCTCTCTTTCCCAGGGCTCCTAGTGAGTTGCTGTTGCTTGCAGAGTCAGAGGAGAGAATAAGACTGAATGTAAATACTTAACCCCATCAGAGAGATGTCAGTGAGCCATAAATAGTACTGCAGGCAATAGCCATGCATCACTGATTCACACTCGTCACACCCCTCATTTTCTGAAATCTAGTTCGGTGCCCATCTCTTGGTACAGGAAATCCACTGCCATGAGCTGTTAACTTCTGGAGTCTTTTAAAGTACTGTGATTTCTACTAATACCCTCTGGAGGCTTTAAAATGCACATTGTAATTTTAAATAAATATATCTTGCTTTGACTATTTTTGTAATTAGCAACAGCTTAAAAAAATGATTATCTAAATGTAACCATTCTTAAAATCATTCAAAGCAAATATTTGCCCTGCACCCCCTGGAAGCTAGAAGTAATGATAAAGAACAGAAGCAAAGAAGTTCAAGTAATAGCTCCTCTCCTCGAGGAGCTTTCATTTTTGTTGAAGAAGACAAAGCACCAATATATAAAACATTAAATAATAATAATACAAGAATCCAACAGATGATACACATCATAATAAAATAATAAAAATAGTAAATAATTAATAAGCAAGTCAATCAACAATATGTCAAATTCCATGAGTTCCATATTTAAATGTGGGTTCTGCCAGTGAGTAGAGAAGGGATAGCGTGGAAACCAAGACCCTAAAATTCACTTCAGATGCTCCACAATCTCTGGCCCATCATCCTTCTGAGGATGTTATATAAGTCACCAGCACAACATTATAACCAAAAGGAATTCCTACAATACTAGTAACCACTCTTAAATTTTGGAGTTTGTAATGCTTGGTTCTGGGCTCTGTTCTCACTCTATCTGCACTTGATTTGTCTTTAGTATAAGCAGCTAACAGCAGTCCAGATTGTCCCCTCTGAGCCCTAGATATATAATCAGTGGCCTAACTGAATTCTATCTATATCACCTTATGGGAAAAAAAAAAATAATAAGCCTTGTTTGTATTAGTCTGCTCTGGCCACAGACTTGGTGGCCTAAACAACAGACATTCATTTTTCTGACAGTTCTGGAAGCTGGAAGTCTCTCAAGATGCCAAAAAGGATTAGTTCCTGGTGAGACCTCTTTTCCTGGCTTGCAGATGACACTTTCTTGCTATATTCTTACATGGCCTTTCCTTTGTGTGCACCAGAGAAAGAGAACAATTTCTGGTATCTCTTCCTCTTCTTATAAGGGCACAAATCATATTGGAGTAGGCCCCACCTCATTTAACTTCAAGTTACCTCCTTAAAGCTCATCTTGAAATATCATCATAGTGTAAGTTAGAGCTTTGACATGTGCGTTTAGCAGAGACACAATTCAGTCCATAACACTGTCCATGTTCTTGCTTCCTTTATTCTCCACAATCAAATTATTTTTGATGAATCTTGAGAGATTTTGAGCTCCTGGAGGATGGGGAAAATATCTTATTTCATCCCAGAATCCTTAGAACCTGGTACAGTGCTCACTCCAGAAAACATATTAAAGAAATACATGTTGAATTGAATGGAATGGAATTTAGTTCTCCATAATTGCCCAAGTCCAGTTGAGAGACTTATCACCAGTCACCTGGAGTAACTGATGATTTTTTTAACTGGTCTAAAGCCTGCAACATTACCAGTACTTCCTATACAAAATCACCAGAATGTTCTTCTTAAACAAAGCTTGGTTCACACCTTGGCTTCCCCTCAAAATCCTCAGTCACTTTCCATTGCCTGTAAAAGTTAGTCTAAAATATTTATTAGGTCTTATAATAAAAAGGAAGGCCTTGAATGCCTCATTCTTTAGCATGGCATTCAAGTGCCTCCTTCAGGCTTATCTGTAAACCTGCCTGCATCTCCCAACTCTACCTTCAGTGATTCAAAGTGCTGCCCATGGGCTTCCTGCAAGACAATCCCCTGGGGAACTCCTTCTTTCTGTTCAGGGTTTCTAGTTCCTTTCCTGGAGAAAGTAGGTCTGGAGAAGGGCCTGGGAATCTGTATTTTTAAAACTGCTTAATGAAGAGAATAAGACAAGCCACAGACTGAGAGAAAATATTTGCAAAGACACATCTGTTATCCAAAATGTATTTTTAAAAACTCCTAAAATTCAACATTAAGAAAGCGAACAACCCAATTAGAAAATCGCAAAAGATCTTAACAGACACCTCACTAAAAAAGATATACAGCTAGCAAGTAAGCATATGAAAAGATGTTCAACATCGTATGCATTTAGGGAAATGCAAATTAAAACAATGACGAGATACCACTACATACCTATCAGAATGGCCAAAATCCAAAACACTGACAATAGCAAATTATGGGGAGGATGTGGAGCAACAGGAACTCTCATCTTGCTGGTGGGAATGCAAAATGGTATAGCCGCTTTGGAAGATAGTTTGATAATTTCTTACAAAACTACACACACTCTTGCCATGTGACTCAGCCAGGTGCACTCCTTGATGTCTACCCAAATGAACTGAAAGCTTATGACCATACAAAAACCTGCACACAGGTGTTTACAGCAGCTTTATCATAATTGCCAAATCTTGGAAGCAACCAAGATGTCCTTCAGTAGATAAATAGATAATTAAACTGCTGTACATCCAGACAGTGGCGTATATTCAGCATTAAAAAGAAATAAGCAATCAAGCCAGGAGAAGACATGGAGGAACCTTAAATGTATACTGCTAAATGAAAGAAGCCTCCCTGAAATGGCTACATATAAATGATTTCAACCATGTGATTTTTCTGAAAATTTAGGCAAAAGTGTGGAGACAGTAGGAGGATCAGTGGTTGGTAGGGCTTAGAGGGTAGGAAGGGATATGAATAGGCAGAGCACAGGGGATTTTTAGTGCAGTGAAATACTCTGTGTGATACTATGATGACTGTATGTCATTATACATTTATCCAAACCCACAGAACATACAACATCAGGAGTGAACCCTAGTGCAAATGATGGCCTCTGGGTGATGATGTGTCAGTGTAGGTTCATCAGTTCTAACAAATGTTCCACTCTGATGGGGGACGTTGATCATGCGGGAGGCTGTGCATGTCAGGGGAGCAGAGAGTATAGGGGAAGTCTCCGTACTTTCTGTTCAATTTTGCTATGAACCCAAAACTGCTCTAAAAAATAAAGTTTAATCTTTTTTTTAACCACTGCAATGGAGAGGTTTGGGCCCTTCCATCCAGCCACCCCCAGCACTCATGGATGCCAGAACATCCCCCTCCATCACGCTGTTCTTTCAGCCTTGACTTTTCGTTCCCTCTTTCTCTGCCTTCCAAAATCCGATTTGCGGAGACCTAACTGAAATATCACCTCTTTTCAAAACCTCGTTGGCTCCCCAGGCAGAAAGCACCAGCTTTGGAATCACAAGGACCTGGCTCCAATCTCCATCCTGTCAGGGAAGTTCCTTTCGCTCTCCAAGTCTATGCGTCCGCCTTTGTGAAATAAGGATGACGATAGTATCCAACTCATGAGCCTCCAGGGATTTGATGAAATAATGAAGGCAAAAAGAGCTCAGCACAGTCCCTGGCACATGGGAGACCCTCTAATAAACGGAGCCATTAGATTTAATGGCCTTTACCCAGGGTTTCCACTGCACTCGCAAGCGCCTTTATTACAGAGCTTATTTAATTGGCCTGAGGATGGCAGATAGCATTTACTAGGAGGGCTGTAAACACAGATAGTGGGAGCGAGGAAAGGAGGAGGGGTGCTCACTCTTTACCTAAGGCCCCTTCCTGACCGGAACCAGGCAGGACTGTGGCGCTCTGGGCAGCCAGGGCCAAGTGAGGAAGATTCTATTCCTGATTAAATGCATGAGGGCAGATCCCTTGGAGACTGGGGACCAGAGCAGTGAAAATTCAGACACCATAAATCTTCTGAAAGGTAGGGCTCCAGGACTGCGCTCTGGGCTGGAAGTGGGATGTCTAGGCCCCTTGTACATCTCTGATTCTTTTTTCTTTTTGTTTTACCCTGAGAAAGCCTCCCTGGGTATTCCATTCCATTCCACTCCCACCCTCTGAAGCACAGGAGCTGCAACCTGTCCTCTGGGCACAGATAGGCAGCTAATTGGGTCATGTCTCTAACCAGCTTCTCTAATATAGGAGTGATATTGTCCCCAAAGCCTTCCGGAAAACTTGTCTTTCTTGTGGTACTGATGTACATATGGGAAGTTTCTTCAAGTGTTATCTCCCTCTCCCCCATGCCTTACTTCCACCAACCCCCACCCCCAACACACACACACACACACACACATACACACACACACACATTCTCTTTCTCTCTCTCTCTCTCTCTCTCTCTCTCTCTCTCTCTCTCTCTCTCTCAAGGGAGCTGCCTGGCTTTAGCTCCAGATGAAAGCATCTGTAGGAAGCAGGAATGGAAAGAGGAGAGTTTGGAGTGATTCTGCAATTCTTTACAGGTTCTAGCAAAGAGTGGGCAGGATCACAGCCAGTTTGAAAGAACTGAGGAAGAGGACTCGTGAAAGAGGATATTTAGATTGTAAGATGCTATGACAATTTTCAAAAAGAGCCACTTTTGGGAAATGGCATCCCAAGAGTTTGGTCACAAAAATTTGAGAAAGGAAGCTACGAAGTCATGCTGTCCCACACAGCAGCTACCAGCAACCAGAAGCTAGTGAGCACTTGAAATGCAGCCATACAAACTGAGATGTGCTGTAAGAGGAATACCCATTATAGATTTAGAAGACAGTATACAAAAAAAATGTAAAATATTTATTAATAACCATTCTATATGTATGAGATATTGAGAGGATAATATTTTGGCCTACATTGAATTAAACAAAATAGGTTATTAAATATTTTCATCTGTTTCTTTTACCTTTTTTAATGTGGCTACTAGAAAATTATAAATCATTATGTGATTTGCATTCTATTTTTATTGATGCCTCTTTTCTGGGCTTCGGTTTTGTCCTGGTATAAACTATGTTTGGATGCTGAAATCTTTATCATTGATTAAGTATCACGCTGGCTCCCGGCACTTCAATCTACTTTGCTTCCTCCCCACACCGCCCAGGACCAAGCTGAGTGGTGATGGGGGTGGGGGGAGGGGAGGCCAGCAGGACTTTCAGTGCCTCCTCCCTCAGACTGCAGGGGTTGCTAAGATCTCCCCTCCTCTGCCCCTAGGGTTACATGGAGTTTTAAAACATCAATTCTCTCCAAAACAGAGACCACTTCTCCTACTGTACTGGAGGACTAAGTCCTTAACCTCTTGTCTCCCCTCTCCCTTTCAACCACCTCCTCAACAGCACAACTGTCACCCCTGCTATCACCATCCTCTCCCTTGGCTCTATCCCCATCCCCACCACTCTCATCACCACCACCTCTCACAGCACTGCCATCCAATGGACCATCTCCTCCCCATCTCCAGGGATGAACCCTATCCACATTTGTTGCCTTTGAAGCTGCAGTCAACCCCTAAGCCCTCCTGAGCTGAGAATTCTGCATGGCTGGACTCCCAACTTCATTCTGGTGACTGGGACCTACAGCAGCCTGACTGCAGGGCTTAGAGAACCAAGCAACAACTCTGGGAAGAGGGGAAGGCCACAGCCTCTGCAGAAACTGGTCGTGTCTTATCACGTTGTCAGGGGAGGGTGAAGAGAGTGGTTTAAGGAGAGAGCAAGATACCCAATTTATCCTGCACAGGGAACATGGTTTGCTTAGCAGAGAAGAACAAAACCAAGCAACACCAATAATAATAATAGTCAATATGCAGGGATTTTTGCTCAGTGTCAGACTCCATGCTAAGTGCTCTCAGCAGATCCCCAGTGCATGCCTGCAAAGCTTAGGTAAAGGGGATGGACTCAGGCAGGCTTCCTCCAGAACCCACACTCCAAAATTACATTGCTTCTTCAAAAGCATGAATGTTCACCCCCTCATTCACTCACTCGCCCACTGGTTCCCTCCTTCAGCACGCATGCACTGACAGTCTCTAAGAACCATACCAGCTTACTGGTTTCCACTCAACATCTAGGCTGACTAGGTGCATGCTAAGCCCATGGGCTATAAAGGTGAATAAATCACCCTCCCTGAATTCACAGGGATCTTACAGGTGTTCAGAGGCCAAGAGAGATGTGGAAAAGCCTATCTCCAGATCCTTCTCCTGTTCTACATGCAGAGAAAGTGAGGCTGGGTAGGAGGGACGAGGAAGGGATGAGCTTCAGATCTCTCCTGACTTAACAGGGCAAGTACAGTCAGCCTGGATTCTCTAACCACACCATGGTTTGTCATCCCGCCCAACTCTTCTCCAGAGATTTTGCAAACAGACTGTGTCACTGCTTGGCTGCAGGTCCTCTTGATAAACTCAGTATGGCTCCTCTGCTTTCCTCCCCGCTGGTTGCTATCACAATGTGCCATGGGAAAGGCCACACTCACGTCAAAACTCATCCTCTCCAGAAACTCTACTCTAACCAGACACCCATGACCTGGATCCTTCTGAATCTGTGTGCTCACATTTCCATTACAGCAGTATGCACTGGAATGCTGCTTTGTACAGGTTCTTAATTTTCAAATATTTATGCATTTGTTCCCCAAGCAGATTTTGAACTTTTTTAAAAACAACAAGTGTTTCTTTTAGATCTTACCTTGTCCTTCCCAATCTCTCAGCATTTGGTAGCAACATCAGTCTATTCGAATTGCCAAATAAATGCTGATGGCTTGATGCACTCTGCACAGACATAACTATGTCTGTCTGTCTGGGTAGCATCCTGAATCAGCATGCATAGCACGGGTGTTTGTAGCATACAAGGATAAGTGTGAGCATATGCACGTGTACATGTGGGTGAGGTCTCCAGCTATTACAGTTACGGAAGCTTAGACACACATTAGCACAATCCGTACATTTCCAGACATTATCTCTCATGATAATTTCCTGCCAAATCTTTGAGTCGCAATTAGGAAAGTAGATAATTTGAAACATTTTCCTCTGCATGTTGAGATGGATTATAATCCTAATTTGATAAAGACTCTTAATGACTCATTAGCCACCCTTGGCTTCTCCTCAGGTCAGCCAACTTCCCGGGCCCTGGGAGGCAGCGACACTCAGGCCGTTCGTTACATGTTATTGCTTCAGCAGCACTAAAGCAAAAAGACCCGACAAAGCCACAACTGCCTCAAGGCTCTTGAATTCTCTTTTCTTCAGCTCCTAGATTTGGGCGTCGACTTTCTTTTCCTGGCTTTGAACAAAGCCTCTAATTTCCTGACAACCAAATGCTCTCCCCAGGGTCTTGCTCACAGCGGGAAGTGGCACTCGCACTGAAGCCTTCCCTCTGCTTGCACAGTGGCAGAAGCTGCCACTTCTCCAGTCGCTATTTATTTCGTAGTTAGTGATCCCCAAGTCCAGAGGATGGGGTTCCTGGGAGCAATAACATTTTCAAGCGGTTTACAGAGGATAACCACACAATAGCCCCCTGTCTGTGTTGGCGGACCAGGGGTCAGAAAGTAGAGAAGGCCATTTAGAAGTTACCCCACCCATTATTTTCCCTCCTGGCACAGCGGCACCCCTTCCAGCAATAGCCTTAGGTAATTAAAATTGTCACAGAAGCCAAAGCCACAGTTTCCCTGGGGTCATCCATTCTAGAATTTAAGACCCCTGACTCTCAGAAATTTCTTACTCATGCATGGACTTGTGTGGACGTGTCGCAGCACACATGCACACACACAACACACTCATCACGGATGAACATGTAGGACACACAGAGGCAGCACACATGTGTGTGCAAGCACTTCTCAGAATGGTCCTTACCCTGAGGTCAGGTACAGGGGAGTAAGGAGGAAAGGGAGGCTACGTCAGCACATGCATATCTTTGCTGCATGCCTACTATGAGTCAGGCACTGTGCTATAGGAGGGCACAGATAGATGGATAAGCTAAGCCCACAGAGCTGGACCTGGGGCTGCTCATTCTGAGTTAGAACAAGTAGGGGTGACACTGGTAGTCACCACCAGCCTTCCAAGAGCTAATTCCCTCCCCAACATGTGCTCTCACCCCTGTCCTGTTCCACTCTATCCCCACTGTCACAGGCTAGGCTTGGGGTGAGATAAAAAGCCTCCACTCCCCCCACCCTACCCCCGCCCTGCACCTTCGATCAATGTGAAAAATGCTCTCTGGGAAGAACCCCTGAGGCTGTCTTCTCTACCACCCACCCCTCCTTCCTTCCCAATGAGTCCAGGGAGATCTGAGCAGAGGGTGATGGATAGCCCTGTCTTATTGTTCCAGACTCCGAATCCACCAGGGCCTGGGAGAGCTGTATAAATCAGCGCCTGGTCTGGGCTCTCACCAGCACGGTGGCTCAACAAGAGGAATGGAAGGCACGGGACCATAAAACTGTCTATGGGCTAAGTCATTTCATTTCAAGTCAGGGCCAGGGAGAGAAAATGTTTGGTTCTTGGGAGACAGACTCATTTGAAGAGGATGAATAAGCTGATGGAGGGAGGTCTGCATGTCTGGATGCTCAGAGAGAGGGAGGTGTAGAGAGGCCAGTCCCATGGAAGGACACTGGGTGAGCCAGCCTTCATCTCTGTGTCCACTTATTCCCACCATCCAGTGGGGGGGGGGAAATACTCATGTCCCAAACTTTGATAGTATTTGGAAAAATTGATAACCTGTAATTTCCCCTTCTCTGAGACAGCAACAGCAGGGCAGGGGAAGGCAATGCTGGGCATGGCTCTAACCATCAAACTGTGATCAAGCATCAGTCCCATTTCACTCACTCAAACGTTTACTTGAGGAGCCCTAAGGGCCAAGCACTGTGCTCAGTGCTGGGCAAACCCTGTCCTCAAGGAGCTCACAGTCAAGTGGAGAGATGGGAGATAGACTCATAAATCAAGGGCATGTACTTCATTATCCTTTATCACAGCACCTGTGACAAATTGCTATATTTATTGATTTGCTTGTCTTTCTCCCTTGTTAGACTGGAAGCTCCTTTAAAGTAGAAAGGAGAGGGAATGGGTATCTCAGTGCCAGTTATATGTTCCCATTATGCACTACAGTCATTTCATCTCCAGAATGCCTTATGGTAGACTTTGCTACCGCATTTTACAGACAAGGAGACTGAGGCTCAGAGAGGTTAATGCATTTGCCCAAAACCAAAGCAGCGCATGGAGAGCTGAGACGCAAACCAAATGAGCATGAGCCCACACCCTGCTCAGGGTCCTTAGCAGGGTGGCCTTAGCCCTGAAGCAGTGCTTAATTCAGGATGCTGTTGATTATACAAAGGAGAGAGGGGTGAATGGGGGGATTAACGCTGGGTGGGTGGGTCAGGGAGGACTTTGCAGAGGAAGAGCTTACCAAAGAGTTTTAAGGAACAGATGGAATTTGACAAAATGACAAGGGAAGGAAAGCCAATGTGTTCGATAACAAGGAGACATGAAACAGCATTGTGTGTACTGGCCACCTGCTCAGAAGCCCCTGCTTCACCCATGAGCTCCCCTACTGCTCCCATTTCCAGCCTGAGACAGGGGCCCAGCAGTGACACACGGGGCTTCGGTACTATGGAGTGGAGGGTTTTTGTTTTGTTGTTATTGTTGTTCTATTTCCTGGGACCAGATTATAAAATCCAGGTAGGATAGTCTGCTTTGCTCACAAGTAGAATTCCAACACCTTGGGGGGTGCCTGACTCATTTTGAAACAAGTGGCAGAGCTGGAGGGTAAGGGGGGGGTGCTTCCTACATCCCTGCCCTCCCATGAGGCTGGTATAATTGAGCCAGTCTGGGAGCCTCTCCTGTTTGAGGTCTCAAAAAACCATTTTAAGGTGAGAAAACACCCAGGTAGGACCAAAGGAGGTGCGGCTCAGGGGCCTTCAGCAGTTGGTAGAGGCCAGGCCTGGCTCCTCCGTCTTCTCTGCTTTCTCCTCCAGTTCAGGAACCAAAATCAGGCTGTGAGCTCAGAGGAGCCACAGAGCAGACCTTGCACCTGCCCCTAGTCTTCAGCTTATGCTACAGGGACGGCAAGAAGCCTAGGGAACACCAACATTTAAGGGCGTTCAACATGCAGAAGAGGAGCCAAGAAGGGGTGCTGAGGAGCTGTGAAACACAAAGAGACACTACACCGGGTCACCCATGCACCTTTTCCAGCTTTAGTGGCATCACCCTAGGAAGACTGTGGATTACCACAAAGGAATTAGAATGGGAGAGGAGAAAACTGTAGACTGGAGAGTTTCATCATCATTATTATTTTTTAACAGAATAAAGGGGAAGAGTGGTAACTGGCTGGACATAAAGAGGAAATCACAAGCTGAGGAAGGATCTAAGGGGAGGGCTGATCGACTGTGCAAAGCCCTGATGGCTTCAGCCCTTGGAGGCACCAAGCACTGTGTGCCCGGGCCAGATGCTTGGCTGGACAGGGAAACAGGGGGCAAGTCTGTTTATAGAAGGGTCTCCACCCTCCCCACATGGCCAGTCAGCCATATCCTTTATCCTCCTGGAAGTGAGAAGTTTTCTCCTTTTTCTTTTATTGTCACACCCGTGGCACGGGGAAGTTCCCAGGCCAGGGATCAGACCTCCATCACAGCAGCGACCAGAGCCACAGCAGTGACAATGTCAGATCCTTAACCTGTTGAGCCACAAGGGAACTCCCGAGAGGTTTTTTTCCTTTGGAGAAACTAAATAAGGGCAATATTAGACTTGAGAACACCAAGTATGGAGGAAGGTGAAGAGTGTGAAGGAGAGGTGACCTTTAGTCCTTTCTCTGGACTTGCTAGCAACTCTCCCACACCACCAACCAGAAGGTTGGAAGATTCTTCTTTGAAAAACTGAACAGCCCCAGAGAGAACTCCAGTAACTGACAACCAAAGTTCCTCAAAAAAAAAAAAAGATTCATCCTACTCGAAGCCCATCGGTCAATAAACTCTGGCTTCCAAACAAGTTTCCATAACAAGCTTTCAAAATCAACTTTTAATACCTCTTTCTTAAATACGAATAAATGGTTGAGAATCATCAGTTATTTAAAGAAAGCCTCAAACATGAAAAAAAAAAAAAGGAGCAAGTAAACAGGAAAAAAACAGATCTAAGTTCATGGAGATTTTGCAAGGAGCAAAAGTTCAAAAAGAGCAGTTCAAAAGGATAAAGGAAGGAGTTCCTGTCATGGCGCAGAGGATAACAAATCCGACTAGGAACCATGAGGTTGCGGGTTCAATCCCTGGCCTTGCTCAGTGGGTTAAGGATCCAGCGTTGCCTTGAGCTGTGGTGTACGTCGCAGATGTGGCTTGGATCCCGCGTTGCTGTGGCTGCAGCGTAGGCTGGCAGCTACAGCTCCGATTAGACCCCTAGCCTGGGAACCTCCATATGCCAAGGGAGTGGCCCTATAAAAGGCAAAAAGACAAAAAAAAAAAAAGATAACAGGAAAAGTTGTATTTATAACACAAGAAGAGATTACAATGAAAAAGCAAAAAATTAATGAAAAAGTCCTTTTTTAATTAAAAATACAATTTAAAGGAGTCCCTGTCATGGCTCAGAGGAAACGGATCTGACTAGTATCCATGAGGACACAGGTTCGATCCCCAGCCTTGCTCAGTGGGTTAAGGATCAGCATTGCCATGAGCTGTGGTATGTGTATGTCACAGGCAAGGTTCAGATCTGAGGTTGCTGTGGCCGTGGCATGGGCCAGTGGCTAGAGCTCCAATTCGACCCCTAGCCTGGGAATCTCCATATGTCACGGGTGCGGCCCTAAAAAGGAAAAAATTTTTTTTTTAATTTTCAAAAATCAATAAGGCAAAACTGAAGAAATCTTCTAAAGAGTGAACCAAAAGGAAAAAGAGATGATCAGAAGAGAAATAAAGGACATTAGTCTCCTGATTAGCCCTGCAGAAAAAGATATATGCGAATGCCCATCATCATCATTATTACGACATTTTAAACTATGAAGGATAAAGAAAACATTCTAAAATATTTTAAAGAGGAAAAAAACAGGTAAAAGAAACAAGAATAAGAAAACATAAAACTTCTTCAAAAGCAACATCAGATATTAAAGGATAGCAGAGAAATACCTTCTAAACTCTGAAAGAAAATATTTTTAATCTAGAATTCTGTACCCAAACAAATTATCAGTCACATTCCAGCATAGTATAGAAATATTTTTGGATAGCCAATGACTCGTGAAAATTACTTCCCGAGCAATCATTCTTAAGAAGTTATTAGAAGATGGGGTTTGGTAAAGTTAGCTGATAGTCCAGCAAATAGACGGGAGAGTCAGTAAATAAGGGACCCAATATAGGAAGGCAGTAAAGGAAATATTCAAAATGATGATAAAGGGAAGCCTCAGGATGACAGCTATCTAGTATCTCAATTCCAAGAGTAGCCAATCCAGATTGAAACAGAAAAGCAGAAGGTTCTTAGAGGGGAAATGTAAGAATGTAGGAAAAAAATTTTCCTACAAAATGTAGGAAAAAAATGGAACAGGAGTTCCCTGGGTGACCTAGTGGTTAGGGACTTGGTGTTCTCACTGACGTGGCTTGGGTTTAATTCCTGGCCTTGGAACTTCCACATGCAGCCCCCAAAAAAGGAAAAGATGGCCTTGAACATATGGAACATAGTATGGACAGGTATGTAGCAGAGTTGTTAAACCATGTGAAAAAAAAATTATAAGTACATTCGGACATCAGGTCAATAAAAAAGGAGGCAATTATTAACTCCAGGAAAAAACAAAGAAGTATACAAAAGAAGACACATGATCACAGTATACTACTTGATCTGGGAATAAATAATATTTGCATAGTCATTAGCATATAAACACAGAGATTGATTTAACAAAAAAAGAAAGTTTATGTTGGAGAGATAGGAGAAGAAGTGCAGGGCTGGGGTTGGGGGAGAACAGTGTGGGAGAACTAAGTTCTCACCTACCTTGGTAGAAAGTCAATATATAATTTCTAAAATTAGTAAATCAAGAAATAGCAATAAGGATATTGTTTTTAAAACTGGCAATATAGACAAAAGAGAAATGAGCTATAACAGCTGAAGGCGACTGCCTTGGAGAAGGGGACTTGGGAGTGCGAGAGTGAAGCAAGGCAACCGTTGATGTCCAAACTATGCATATATATTCTTCGATTAAAATAAAATTAAACATTTGAAAAGGGGCCTCTACGGCTCACACACAGTCCAGCTTAGATCCTCAGGGTATGAGATCAGATGATAACTTGCGGCCAAATTTCAAAATAAATGATGCATTTTTACCTGAGTGTCTGCATATTCCCCTGGGGTACCTGACACAGTAGCTGGTGGCCAATAGGCTTCAAAGATTAAGAAATCTTGGGGAGTTCCTGTCGTGGCACAGTGGTTAACGAATCCGACTAGGAACCATGAGGTTGAGGGTTCGGTCCCTGCCCTTGCTCAGTGGGTTAACGATCCGGCGTTGCCGTGAGCTGTGGTGTAGGTTGCAGACGCGGCTCGGATCCCGCGTTGCTGTGGCTCTGGCGTAGGCCGGTGGCTACAGCTCCGATTCAACCCCTAGCCTGGGAACCTCCATATGCCGCGGGAGCGGCCCAAGAAATAGCAACAACAACAACAACAAAAAGACAAAAGACAAAAAAAAAAAAAAAGAAATCTGATCCTGGCCCACAGTTGTGGACATTATGGCCAATTCTCAAACATGCCATGATATTTCGTGTCTGTGCATGCTGGTCTTTCTGATTTGAATGCCTCAATAAACAAATCTCCCAAGCCCCTAACATGATGAACTTCTCTTCGACCTTTAAAACTCTTCTAAGAGACTGCCTCTTCCAGAAAGTCGTTCATGATGCCCTCTCCCTAGAGCCCTTTTTCCATCTTTTGGCCTATTTCTGAATCTTCTCTATATACATCTAGCAAAGCATCCGTCACCATGTTTCCGTTGGAAATAGACTGACTCTCCAACTTACCTGTAATCCCCTCTACAGTCATCAGCTTATGCTAGTTATGCTGCAGGATATGCAAATGCAGAATCTCAAGTACTCACCACACAAAGGTTTATCTCCTATCACACTACACATCAGCTGTGTCTCTGGTTTCACTCCATCTCTTCTCTCTCCAGGTGGGACCCAGCTAGAGGTGCAGCCCAACTCTGGACATGTCACTCTCCTGGCAGAAAGAAAAGAGAAATGTGGGTGGGAGTATAAAATGTCCCTGAAAGCCTCTGCTCAGAAGTGACTTCTATCACTTCTGCTCATATTCATTGACCAAAGCAAATCGCATGACCAAATCTGATGCCGATGATGCAGATAAGTATAATCCTCTCACCAGGAGAGGCAGTGAATAATTGGGTACAATAGTAAAATCTTCTATTGTCTCCTTAGTAGGGTCCAGGTCTTATTTTTGTATATTGGTCCTAACACAATGCTTGGCACCAAGGAGGTATTCAGTGCATTTTCACAGAATTGAATGGAATTACCAAATATACAAACCTGAGAACAGAAGGAGGTCTGAAAAAGGGAAAAGGCTGATGGAGAGCTGGGAGGCATCAACCTCAAGCTCACTGAATAGCATGTGGCTTGTAATCAAAAGACCAGGCTCCAAAAGCCATGACTCCTGTCCAGGCTTATCTTTAAAATAAAGGAGACGAACCAGAGGATCTCTAGGGTCCCTTCTGGCTCTAACCCTTTAGGTGTCTAACAAGAGCCCTCAACCTGGGTTCCTTAGTACCTGCTAGCAAAGCTGCCAGCTTCTATTCATAACGTCCAAGCCTATAATTGGAAAAAAAAATAAGCCTCCAAATCACTCCATGGCTGAAAATTCACCCATGTCTGTAAAAGAAAATAAAACTATACTTCCAAAATGAATATATTTTCAACAAAATATTAAGTAGCAATTATTTATTTATTTATTTATTGGTCTTTTTGCCATTTCTTGGGCTGCTCCCACGGCATATGGAAGTTCCCAGGCTAGGGGTCTAATTGGAGCTGTAGCCGCTGGCCTACCCCAGAGCCAGAGCAACGCAGGATCCAAGCCGTGTCTTCAACCTACACCACAGCTCATGGCAACGCTGGATCCTTAACCCACTGAGCAAGGCCAGGGATCGAACCTGCAACCTCATGGTTCCTAGTCGGATTCGTTAACCACTGAGCCCCGACGGGAACTCCGCAAACGTCTTTTTTTAAACAAACCAATACCTGTTTCGAGCATATTGTTCTAGGCAGTGGGATCTCCAGTTACAGGAAAGCTACTTACCATGACATTGCAAAGAGATGGTTACACATCTGAATGTATCAACACTGAGCGCAGGTTCACATGTGGAAGTTGTCACGTGACTGGAAACTGTCTCACACATAGTGGGAATTCTATATTTGTTGAATAAATATATACCTGTCTTGGCTGGACTTGGGCTCAGAAGCTATCATTCCCCATTCAATTTATCCTTATTTCTGTATGTCTGCATTTGGTTGTTGCTGGGTTTTTTTAAGCTTTTAGGAAAAAAAAATTAACTTAAAAAGGGTTGAGAAATCTGCTGGCTAATGGGCTGGTATATAAAGAGAATTACTTACCAGATTCTGAGTCCTGAGCCCTGTGTTCTCATCAGCAGAAGGCAAATGCTGTCATGACCCTGTTTGATTAGAGAAATGGGTGCCCTTAAGTTTCCACCCATAAATCATGGATGCCAGGCCAGGTATCCACCACTATCAGCTGATAATAACAAGCATTTACTATATGCCATTCCAGGACCATTCCAGGTTCTTTGCATATATGAACTCTCATAACTCTTGTGGCAACCCCAGGAAATAGGTCCTGTTTTCATCTCCATTTTACTGATGGGGGAATCGGTACAGGCAGGTTAATAAAGCCATCCAAGGTAACAAAATGAGTGGCAAGGCTGGGCTTTGAACCTAAACAATCAGGCTCCAGAGTCTGTGCTAAAGTCACTTCTACTTTATTCTGCCCGAGCATGCAGCATGCTGCCAAGTAAATTGGACTCATTCCTGGATATAAATGTAGCCTGAAACCATCAGCACACCATCACCTCTCACTCTTAAAGACCCTCTGCACACTACCTCTGCACCAGCCCAAGGAACTGAAGTTTCCACCCTCAAACTGTGGGTGCAATGAGGAAAGCCGGTGTGACTGGCTCCCTTGAATGCCAGAAAGAGTAATTTTTTAGGTGGATGTTCATCTCCTCTCATCCATCCCAAGTTCCTGGACTCCATGTCCCCTTGCCCAGATGAGTATAAGGAAAGATAACCTCTCCCTGGGACAACGGGTCTAGTTTCTGGTGGCCACAGCACTGCAATCAGCAGGCAAGGCTCTTTACTGTAAAGACCAATCAATACTACCCCATCCCACATCCCCACCCTTTCCTGCTCCTCAGTCTATAACTGGTATTGATTACAGCAGAGCTTGGAAGCAAATGCCAAAATATATCAATCAATCACCAAGATGGCAAAGAGACTTTATTAAAACCATTACACCTTCTTCTATTTTCCTGCCCACCCCAGCTTCCTCAGCCCAGTGGCCATTTCTTTTGGAAGGTCTCCAAGAACTTTGCAGACATGATCTGATGGCTGGTGGAATTTCCTCTATTTGAGGAAAATTTAAACCCAGAGAAGAAGCAAGAAAAAGTCCCATGGTGAGAAGATGGAAACCAGGTGTGTGAAAATATGTGCATGTGTCTAACAGTACGTATATGAAAGTGTGCACTTATGCACGTTTGTTTAAAGAAAAACCTACAACATAGTAACATTTCAGAAACACTTTGTAATTGTCACTGAAGTTTTTACAAGTCAATTCCTTCTGGTAGTTTAAAGTCCTTTACTGAGTGGTTTAATTGTGAAATTTCCCTTTATAATTGGGTTCTTTTAATGCAGAAAGAGGTAGATTTGCATACGCAAATGACAAACAGTTAACAAAATCCATTAGCAGAGAAGGAGGCATTGAAAGGGCCACACATCTGGGCTTGGAATCAAACCTGCAGTGAGCAAGTCCTTGCCCCAACCCAGACCAGTTCTGCTGCCAGTACGACGGAGGGGAAGGAGGAAAAGCATGTCAAGTGCTTCATGGCTACCAGGACAAGAGAAAACCAAGCCGTGTGCTGAAGAGACTAAGTAAGGAAGAATTTTTGCTTGTCCATGAAAGGATCTTTTCTTTGCAAGGAAACTCCAGGCAAGGATTTTTAAAGGAGCCTTGATTTTTATACAGATCTTTGGCGACTCTTCTGGGTTTCTGCAAAGAGCACTGGACTGGGAGTAGAAGGGGGAACTTCTAGTCCTCATCCTGTCACCAACTAGCAAGGAGCCTCCTGGCGGGAACCTACTAGATCATATCCGAATGTCAATGTTCCGAAAGTTCCTGCTATCATCACAGGTAACTGACAAATTTATTATATTCATTCAACAAATATTCATTGAGCCCCTGCTACGAGCAGGTAGTGCAGAGATTACAGACCCATAAGGAGGTAGAGCCGGGACCGAGCTGAGCAACACATAAGTAAGAAGCAGACAAGGCACACTCGTGGAACTTAAGGTCTGATGGAGTTCCACAGGCTGAACTGTGTTCCTCCCCAAATTCATGTGTGGACGCCCTAATCCCTGGTGTGACTGTATTTGGAGACAGAGCCTTTAGGGAAGTAATTTAGGTTAAATGAAGTCATGAGAGTGGGGCCCTAATCCACAAGGACTGGTGTCCTTAGAAGAGGAAGAGACATCAGAGATATCTCTCTCTCCACAGGCACAGAGAAGAGGCCACGTGAGAACACTGGGAGAAAGTGCCATCTGCAAGCCAGAGAGAGAATCCTTACCAGAAACCAGCCCTGCTGCCACCTTGTCTGAGACTTGCAGCCTCTGCACCTGTGACAAAATAAAGCTCTGTTGTTTAGGCCACCTACTCTGTGTCATTTTGTTATAGCAGCTTGAGCAGACTAATACATTGTGGAGGAGAGGGATGGAGATCAGGGCACCTCGCCTAGTCGAATTCTAGAGATGGGGAAGGTTCCCAGAGAGCCTAACATCTAAAGGGTCGGAAGGATTAGCGGGGGAAAAATACCATGGGTAGAACACCTTCATGGATGAAGCCTGTAGTGTCACAGGAGGAGTGGCAAGAACGAGGCTGAGGAGGAGTTCCCTTCATGGCTCAGCAGTTAACGAACTCGACTAGGATCCATGAGGACGCGGGTTCAATCCCTGGCTTCACTCAGTCAGTTAAGGATCCAGCATTGCCATGAGCTGTGGTATAGGTCGAAGATGTGGCTCCGATCCTGGCTTTGCTGTGGCTGTGGCATAGGCCAGCAGCTACAGCTCCAATTCAACCCCTAGCCTGGGAACTTTCATGTGCTGTAGGTGTGGACCTAAAAAGAAAAGAAAAGAAAGAATAGGTCTGAGGAGGTGGGGGGAGCCAGCTGGGGAGGTTTCATGAACAAACATGCCTCCAAGGATCTTGAAGGCCAAGAAGCTACTATACCTTTTGAAACTTGTGACTTGCCCCACTGATGCTTCTGATTCTGCAGGGGAAAAAAAACGCCAGCTTGGGTTCTGCTGGCAGGAAGAATTAGCAGGCTTTTCTTGCCAACCTGGCCAGTGCAATCTTTCTCAGGCATGTCTGCATATGTTCCTTGTGGAAATACATTGCCTTTTTGTCCATAAGCTTCCTCTCAGCATCTCAAAGCCCCTGCTGGGACAGTTTCTTCTTCAGGTGCTTGCCTTCAAGCCTGCAAAATTCCTTTACTTCTTGTTAATAATTGCTAGTGCTTATGGAGTTAACCGTATACCAGGCACTGTTTTAAGGGCTCTATGTGTATTAGCTCTTTTAATCCTCAAAACAACCATATAAAGTAAATTCTATTAACTCTAGTTCATGGATGAGGAAATTGAGTACAGAGAGATTAAGACACCTGCCCAGGGCCTCTCAGCTAAATGGAGAAGCCAGGATTAAAAATCAGGGCAGTCTAGCTTGAGTGTCCACACTCCTAACCACAAAGTTATATTGTCTTTGGAGGAAAAAAAGGACGAAGAGACCAGGAGTCAGATAGGTTCCCATGGGTAGTTTAAGTGCTGGGGGGGGGGCGGGGGGGGGGTGCAGGGTCTTTCTGAACCTAGAGTCTATGCTCTTAACATCTTCAGGGAATGGAGAAGAGGCAGAAGGCTCTGAGTGTTACTCAGGAAGTAGACTAAATAGAACCATCATGGATCAGTGGAAGAGTAAGAGAGAAAGACAGAGAGAAACAGGAAGTCAAGGTGATACCCAGGTCTCTGGGTAAACTGCACAACCAACCTTCATCATCCTATGCCACCTTCTTCGTTTATCCATTCATTCTTTCATTCATTTAACAATGCTTAGAAACTACAATGTTTCAGGCACTGGGCTGGGAAAAAATGAGCAGGTAAATACTGAGAATGACCATGACACACCTGCCCCTTCCCCTTGCCTTCATCCAAGAAGCTCAAGGACTTTACATTCTAGGGGAGGGGTTGATACATGAATAAATACAACAAATTATCACAGTGTTATTCTATATGTGTATTGGTATATGTCTTTCTACCTACAAAGCATTAACAGGAGGACAGCCCATCTCTGCCTAAAGGGGTCAGAGGAGGCTTCACTTTGAAGAAGGTGCCATTTGAGCCAGTGAAGGATGAAGAGAATCTTCTAGGAGAGTAGTGGGCTCCTGGGAGTGTCCCTGGAGAGTATGTCATAGATCCCTGAATTCCTAGACACATAGAATTATAGAATGTGAACAGTGAAAGGAGCCTTAGAGGTTATCTCATTTCACCCCTTTATCCACAAACAAGCAAACTGAGCAGGCTAACCCTGTGACACAGCCCTGAAACCCAGGCACAGCTCTTCAGGTCCACACAACCAGGTTGTGGCCCTCAACAGCTAAAAGTACAACACCAGTTTTCAGAGCTTTGTGTTCCATGGGTTGTGGACCACAAGGGAAAGGGAAAAAAAGAGGGCGAGGAGTCGAAAAAGTCTCCATGTCCTGGGAGTTCCTATTGTGGCTCAGTGGAAACAAACCCGACTAATATCCATGAGGATGTGGGTTCAATCCCTGGCTCTCGCTCAGTGGGTTAGCTTACAGACATGGCTCAGATCCCACATTGCTGTGGCTGAGGCATAGGCGGGCAGCTGCAACTTCAATTCATGGGAACTTTCATATGCCCCCGGTAACAGCCCTAAAAAGACCCCCCCCCCAAAAAAAAGTCTCTGTGTCTCAGTTTACATAACTGAACAGACAACTCTTTTTTTTTTTTGTCTTTTTGCCATTTCTTGGGCCGCTACTGCAGCATATGGAGGTTCCCAGGCTAGGGGTCAAATCAGAGCTGTAGCCGCCAGCCTACACCAGAGCCTGCAACCTACACCATCATGGCAACACCGGATCGTTAACCCACTGAGCAAGGGCAGGGACCGAACCTGCAACCTCATGGTTCCTAGTCAGATTCGTTAACCACTGCGCCACGACGGGAACTCCTGAACAGACAACTCTAAACCTCCCCTGCCTCCCCCAATGCCTCTCAGGTTCCTGGCTGCCCTACCCCAAGTCTTAGGTTTAGAAGCAAGGATCTCTCCTCAGCCCCTTGCCTCTCTCTGCTACCTGCTCTTCCAACTCCACATCTTCTCAACCTGTATTTCAGCTGCAGATTTTCTTTTCAGCTGCCCCCAGCAAGCCCAATACCCACCCCTCACCCCTACGGGCTTCAGCCCCCCCAAAGGTCAAAGGGTTGCGGTTCAGTCATCTGCCAGCAGGGGGCAGTCCTGCAGCAAGTCTCCATCCTGCCCCGAATATCCCAGCCCCCAGCCCAGTCACAACTCCTTAGAGATGCAAATTGAGAAGCAGCCTTCCTAACCCGAGAGGGCTGCTAATTCTCTGACGAGTATGCAGATTTCCATCCTGCCTTTGCCTGGGTTTATTTGTTTTACTTTGCAATAAATTTAATACAGACTCCCTGAAGCAGAGAGGCAGATGGACTATAAACTCTGCATTTTGAGAAGCCTTCGTTACTAAGTTAGTGTGGGTTTTGATCCCTGCTTAAATTATATCTACGAAATTTGACATGGATTTGGGTCTGGGGTTTGCCGGCTCCTCGGTGCTCTGGAGCTGCTTCTAGGGAATTTACAAGGGCTGATTTGATTATTGGGACTCTAATTTCTCACAGAGGCTAACAAGGAGGCTGAGAAGCCTGGCTGATGTGTAACAGGAAGAGGCGGGTATGAGAGGGTAAACTGGGTTGCTACCTGGCCCCAGCTTAGCCCTGTCCCTGTCCGGTGCTATCTTCCCATTCCCCTGGCAGGGCCCTAAGTCAGACACACCAGGACCATGTACAGAAGCCTGTGTTGACCCCTGGGTGGGTTAGGAGTCGGGGCCTTGCAGTGGAAAGTCCGCACAAGAAGCTCAGAGTTCAGGAAAGAATCAGATGCACATATGGGAAAGATAGAACTAAAATATCTATAAAGAGACATTAACAAGAATGATACAAATTAGCATTGTAGAACAATGTAAACTGGGCATAAGGGATCTTGGCAGAAGAGGGGAAATTGCAGTTCACCCCTCCTATTAACACCTGTGCCATGTGCCACAAGGTACCCCTTCTCCCCTCCCTGCTCCTCTGCGACCACGAAAGGAAAGAAGGTGCCTTGACCTAGGAGTGCAACAAGCCTCGGGTTCTTGTCCCATCTCCACCGGCTACTTTTTTGTTCAAACAGTGGGTAAGATATTTAATTTCACTGAGCCTCAGTTTCTCTATCTGCAAAATCAGAACATGATTGTCACGAGAACCAAGTAAGATAACCTGAGTAAGAATGCACGCACACTGGAAAAGACTGGAACATAAAAGTCTGTACAAGATGAGCCCTTTTCTCCATTACGAAAGAAAGGATCACTGATTAGAGTGGGAAGGCCTGGGGCAGAGGGGAGGTATGAAGGGAATTCTGAAAACATGTCATGAGACCTGGAGTCAGGCGCCACAATCCAGTCAAGGCTCAGAGGCCAGCCCTCTGCCTTGGTCCTTCCGCTCACCTGCACGCAAACCCGCCCGTGAGCAGAGGGCCTGGCCAGGGCACGTGGATGCTCCTGCAGCAAGAGACTCCAGGTGTGGTTCTGCGGAGCCCTGAGGGCCTGGAACATCGACCTGAGACTGCAGGGAGCCCGGACTCATCTTTTCCCAAGGAGATCCCAGAACGAGCCACAGGGGAGAAGGAAGGGCCTTTCCTCTTCCTCCCTACCCTGCACATCCCCATCCTTTAGCCAGAGGCTGGGGCTGGGAAGCGAGCTTGAGACAGGCAGGAAAAAGAATATGTTTGAAGAGTTAAGACGGGAGCAAGCTACAGGAGCAAAGAAAGGGGCAAAGAGAAGGAAGAGGGTTGATGTGTTCCTTCCACGTTGGGCCAAAATGACCAGAAGACGGGCAAAGAAGTGAGAAGCCTGCAAAGAGGATAAGAGAAGGAAGGAAACAACCCAGTGGAGGGGGGTCAGCTGTGGGGAGGAGATATGGAGGCGGAGATTAAATGGAAATGAGGGGCTTGGTCACCATGGAGAAACGAGCTGGAAGCTTTGGCAGCAGTTAGTCTGTTAGGAAGAAAGGAAGGGATCAAAGCCTCTGTGGGTGTGTCTATACACATAACCAGGTTGGAAAATAACCATCTAATTCCGCCCCAAGCAGGGGGTGGAGGGGAAGGGGGTGAAAACCACCTGTTGAATGGCTGAGTTCTCTCCAAAACAACAATCCTTTCTCACTGTCACTTCAGCAGGCATCCTACCTATTCCTCTGGCCTCAAGAACACACTAAATTAAAAGTGTTAGTTGTCAAGATTTTGTGAAATTAAATTTGCTGACCCTCCCTAACACACACTCTCTCTCTCTCTCTCTCTCTCTCTCTCTCTCTCTCTCTCTCTCTCTCTCTCTCTCTCTCTCTCTCTCTCTCTCCAGTGATCTGCACATGCCAGGAAAGGAAGCCCTAAATCCTGTGGCGGCAATAGAGGAAGCGAGCCAAGGCTGAGGCCTGGAAGGGGCTGGCAGGGTGAATGAACATGGACGCGAAGATAACCAGACACCTCAGTCTTCATGGAACTTTCTGAGGAAGGATGAAGTCCAGCAAGCACAGGTCACAAGGCCACAAGGCAGACCACACAGCTCTCCAGGCTGTGTTGGGGCAGTAGCATCCTCAGTCTCTCTATTATGTCTCTGCCTGATCTTGAGCTTCGTAAGAGCCCGTAGTGGCCCTCCTCTAGGGGCTCCCCTCCCTGGGGGTGAGGGGCAGGAGACTTGCTTCCCCTTCTATTCCAGGTACCCTGGCCTGCCAAGGGGTGAGGGTTGGAGGGGAGTGGGGACACATCTTGGGATGGGAGCCAAGGAGCACAAGGCTCCTGGCACCACAGAGGGATAGGGGAGGGGTGCTTGGTCTGGGGCTCCCTAGGCACCCTTGCCTTGGCCCAGGAATGTCAGCAGCTCCCCTGAGAAAAGGAGAGCCTGGCTTCAGAGCTGGAGGTGAGGAGACTGAAAAAAAGTAGGGAATCCAATATTACTGAAGGTTAGATGCTTAAAGAGAAAAGGGAGCCAGAGGAGGGACAATCCAACTCTGGGCATATGTGGCGGAGGAGCCATGAAGTTATCTCCTGTGATACTTGGTACATACACCCAAAATCACTCATTGTTTATCTGAAATTCAGATTTGACTGGATGACCTATGTTTTATCTGGCTCCCCATCCCTCAGGTCAGGGGATGGGGGTCAAAATCTTCCCAGAGCTACAACATACCAGAGAACCTTAACCACATAGGGCCAGAGGGTCAGACCCACTCTTCCAGCTATGATGGGTTGTGAAAGACCCAGCCATCTTCCAAGGCCCTGGGCTACTATGGCCAAATCCTCTTATCTCCATCAATGACTTTAAGATGGAACCAGAATCCACGTAGTAGACAAGAGATTGCCCCAGGGCAAAAAAAAAAAAAAAATTCTTTTTGCACCTCCTGGAATCCCGTAGATTAACTAGGTCTAAACTGATAAGGAAGAATTTCCTCCCCTGACAGCATCTTGCCCCAGTGCTTCATGTTGAAAAAAGGGACTCTGTCAGCCAGAGGAACCTAATTAACACCTTTTGCAAAATTTACACAATTCTACACTCTTTTTCTAAACTAAAACTCTCCTACTACACAACTGATGCTCTTTAAAGTTCTTTTCAGAATCTAACCTCTCAGATGCTACATTCCGGGAAGAAAGTAAACACAGAAATACATAAATCAATAATAATCCCACATTAATTTTGAACTTAGTTGTGAAAGCAGATGCAAAAGAAATCGATGGTTGCCAAGTGAAAAGCGGAAGATGCAAAGAAAAAAAGTTTAATCCAAAAAAGTTCTGCAATGATATGACCAACAATATAGACTATAATAAAATTAAAACAATAATAAAAAAAAGGCATACACAGTAGTGTCCTCTTAAGTAACTGGATAAGATTCATCAGGGCAGCAACTGGGGCTGAGTGTTTTTTAATTTTCTCCCTGCTGGATATTTACCTCTCACAGTCTCAACAAATAGATGAACTTTTTCCCAGGGACAAGGCTGTCACCGAGCAAAATTGAATTCTTCACTATTTTTTTTCCTCTTCATACATCCTCCCCAAAGAGGAAAATCTGATCGTTTTTAAGAAGACCCAATATCTAGAAATGATTCTTTCTGTCCCTGAGGGTGAGGGTCACCTGACTGCACGATACAAAGAGTTAATTCTGCCATAGTCCATGCCAGGAAGCCAGGCTTAGAAAGAGTTACTGGGAGTTCCTGCAGTGGCTCAGCGGTTAACAAACCCAACTAGTATCCATGAGGACATGGGTTTAACCCCTGGCCTCATTCAGTGGGTTAAAGATCCAGTGTTGCCATGAGCTGTGGTATAGGTTGCAGACATGGCTCAGATCCCAAGTTGTCATGGCTGTGGCACAGGCCAGCAGCTGCAGCTCTGATAACGACCCCTGGCCTGGGAACCTCCATATGCCTCGGCTGCGGCCCTAAAAAGAGAAAAATGCAAAAAATTAATTAATTAATTAATTAAAATAAATAAAAAGAATTACTAATTGCCTTTCCTTATGACAGAATCAACTCTGAAAAGGCAAGAGACAGAGGCAGACCTGATACCTAACAACACATCTGTGGCAAGGGAAGGCCAAATGGCATCACGGTACTTTCAACAAATCAAAATTTCAGAAATTCAAATCCAGGAGAACAGTGGCACCTAAGCACTAGAGAAACTACAGAAAAAAGAACCCATTAATTGAGCAGTCAGGGCTACATGCTCACACAGCAGTGACTAAACTTCAGGAAAACGACATGACAGTTCAAATTGGACTAATGTTGTTAACTAAATCTTTTTTCCCCCCTTTTTGGCCACACCCACAATGTATGGAAATTCCCAGGCCAGGAATCCAATCTGAGCTGCATCTCCAACCTACACCACAGCTGGGGCAACACCAGATCTCTAACCCACATGCCCAGTGGGGACTGAACTGGCAATGCCACAGAGGCAAGTCAGATCATTAACCCACTGTACCACAGTGGGAACTCCAACTTTTTTTATTTTAGAAATTTTTTTTTTTTTTGCTTTTTAGGGCCACATCTATGGCATATGGAAGTTCCAAGGCTAGGGGTCCAATCAGAACTGTGGCTCTGGCCTACACCACAGCCACAGCAACACCAGATCAGAGCTGCAGTTGTGACCTACACCACAGCTCACTGCAGTGCCGGATCCTTAACCCACGGAGTGAGGCCAGGGATTGAACCCACATCCTCATGGATACTCGTTGGATTCATTTCTGCTTAGTTCCATTAAATGGAACTCCAGCATTTAATTAATTCTTAATTGTAAAAGGCTACAAACATTGGGAAGTCATACCTATTTTTTGTTTGGACTTTTTAGGTCACATTATGATACCAAAAATATTCTGAGAGAATATTTTTCCTCTTTAGAAAATATGATGTCTGAGAGAATATTTTTCCTCTTTAGAAAAGGACTGAACATTAATCAAACATGAGTAACAGTGGTAGAGTGGGACGGCTGTGGCCTGCAAAGTCAGAAGGCTCTGGGGCCTGATTCTAAGATAATTCACTGGGCAAGTGGGACACATCTGTGCCTCTTCACTTACTTGGGGATGCTAAGAGGATCAACTGAGATAATGGAAGTGGAACAACGATTTTAACAAAGTGTTGCTCAACATGTGAAAAGCATTTTCCATAGCATCATAACAAAGGGAGGCAGTCTAATTTGAGACGGCTAGTTCTTGGATTTGCCTGCTTGAACTCAGTGAGATTAAGACTGTTGCTTCCACTGTGATTAACCTAAGAAGGCTGCATGGAGGAGGAGGAAGGAGATAAATGATGGGGCATGGACTGAGCTTGCTGGTACATTGTTTAGCTCAGAGACACCACAGGGCTATCCCTCCAGCCTTGTTCTGTGAAGGTGTTGGTGGGCCCCACTGCCCTGTTCATGGCCGCTCTGCTTTCTTTGTTCTCTTGCCTTCTAGGATCTCTGGGAAATGAGACAGAAGTGGTATCACTTAATGCTGTCTGGGGAAGAGTTGTCAATTTTTCCTGTTCTGGCCCTCGCCCAACTTTCCAGTCATCAGTGCTATACTCAAGGTTGGACCCACCTAGGTAAAGCCCAGACAGGTCAGTTCAGTCAGGAATTCCAGGCACTGAGTTCTCTGGAGGAGAGGAAGTAGAAGTAGAGAGGACTGGGGGGCATGTTGGAACCAAGTAAACATTTACATTTTTTTGAAAATGGACACAAATAAATACCAGTGACATCCTAGAGAATTTAGACACTAGTAGTTCCCAGACTACAGCAGCATTTTCAGTCATTATTTGATACCAAAGGATCAGAGGCCTACGCCACAGCCACAGCCACACCAGATCCAAGCCACATCTGTGACCTACACCACAGCTCACAACACCATATCCTTAATCCAATGAGCAAGGCCAGGGATCGAACATGAGTCCTTATGGATGCTAGTCAGACTGCTTTCCGCTGAGCCACAACAGCAACTCCAAGAACCTATTTTTTCCACTCACTCCAGCGCTAGATGGAGCAAGAGATCTTCACGGCACTTGTAGGGAGGGGGTTACTTACATCTGGGGGAGCAGCTTTGTCTGCCTCTGAGCCAGATGCCACCCTGACTTGGGCTCCTGCTCTGCCTTCTCCTCCACATCCTGCCTGCCTTCCCCCTCCTCTGACTCTCCTGTTTGATATTTTCCTATATCAAGAAACTTGTTTACTTCCTTGGGCCCTGACCTAACCCATCTCCTCTCCATCTGCAACCCCTCCACATCTCCAGAATCCTTTGCCCTCTTCAGGGTCTACATGGGTCTCTGGGGTAGCTTCACACACCCAGACACTGAAGCAGACGAGGCTAAGGAAAGAGAAAAACTGATGCCACAGCACTCATCCATGCTTTATGAAGAGGCTGCGTGAGATTTGGGAAGACCACTCAGAGGCTGAAGTGCCCAGAGTTCTCTCTCTTCTCATTCAAAGAAAAAAAGGGGACCATGTTTGAAGGGGCATAAGTAAACTATAATGTGAACTCACCAATCCAGCCTTTTAATAAAATGTACTGAGCTCCCGCCAGGTAGCATAAAGCTATACATAGCTATATAAAGCATGTAAGTATGTTTGGAAGGCACAGCCTTCCAAAATGAGGAAGACGCAATCCTTGATCTCCAGGAGCTTAAAGTCTGGTTTTTAAAAAAAGGGGGTAAGGCTTTCACACAAATATCTATAATGTAAAGTGCAATCTGGTAAAGTCAATGAGAAAGTTACTCCCAAATGCTCTGGGTGTTCATAGTAGGAAAGCTCACATTACAAGCAAAAAGCAAAGGTTTGCTAGGCCATATAACTCTTGAGATGGATTATAATGGATGGATAGAAGGTGGTATTAATATAATTTTCAAATTAATTTTCATGCATTTGAAAAATACATTGAATAACATTTTTTTTCTTTTTTCTTTTTTTTTTTTTTTTTTGCCTTTTTGCCATTTCTTAGGCCACTCCCTCGGCATGTGGAGGTTCCCAGGCTAGGGGTTGGATCGAACCCAAAACCTCATGGTTCCTAGTCGGATTCGTTAACCACTGAGCCACAACAGGAACTCCTGAGTAACATTTTTAAAATACGCTCAACAAACTCCCTTCTCTCCCATCCCATTCCATCTCTCCAAACTAATTATTTAACAATTCGGTGTGTATCAACCCTAATCTTTGGATGGGAATGATTTTAATGGAAAAAGAAGAAGAAGGGTATCATAGGTAAAGAAAAGGATGTAAGAAAAGACATGCCAAGTCATGAGCCTGGAGTGTATGGCAAAAACAGAAGAAGAAGACAGAGGATGGCTTAAGAGGAGGTTGGAGTCAGGTCACAGAGTACAGGAGTCTGGAACTTTGGACATTATTCAATAGTACAGGAGTCTGGAACTTTGGACATTATTCAATAGCCAATGGCACATAAGAAATAGTGAGATGAATCAGGGATTTGCAACTGGAAGAGTAGAAGATCTAGGAGGCACAGAGTAGCAATAATTCAATTATATAAAGTGCTATCATGTGGAAGAGAGATTAGGCTTAATGTGAGGGCCTACAGGTCAGAATTTGGGTCAAAAACTGCAAGTTTCAGGAGCAATATTTCAGTTCTATATAGGAGGCCTTTTTGACAAACAGACTTGTGCAATAACAGAAGGGACGGCCCAGTGAGGAGTAAGCTCCTCTCCACTGGACACGCTCACTCAGGAGGAGGCCCGATGATCAGTCACTGTGGAGAGAGGACTCATGCATCAAGCAGAGAGCTGGTCTGAAAAATCTGTAAAGTCTTTTCCGGAGTTTAAGATTCTACAGTAAAATGGGGAAGCAGTGAAGATTTTTTTTTGGGGGGGGGGCATGCCTGTGGCATACAGAAGTTCCCAGGCCAGGGATCAAACCTTCACCACAGCAGCAGCCCACGCCACTGCACTAACAATGCCAGATCCTTAACCTGCTGAGCCACATGGGAACTTCAAAGGATTTTTAAGTGAGGGGTTAAATAATTAGAGCTGTATTTTAGAAAAATTCATCTGGCAGAAATGTGTAGATTGTGTCAAAGTAGGAACAACCTTAAAACAGATGAGCATGAGGCCTATGGAACTGCTCAGTCAAAATCAAACTGGACTCTGGTTTAACATGGCGAATTAGATACCTTGTCTATCCATTCTTGCTCATGAAATCCAACTAAAATGACAGCAAATAAATAAAAAGGACATGAACCCACAAAGACAAAAACTATGGAAGAAGGGACAATAGCAGTAAGAGATGTCTACAAAACCTAACTTGGCACTGAAGACCATGGACCTGGGTGAGACTGGAAATGGACAGCCAGGTAACTCCCCAACACAACACCAAATGTCCAGTGGATGACCAGACCTCCCTGGAGAGACTGAACTGAGGAGGTCCACATGTAGGGACGGTAGTCACAGAGAAAGTCCAGGTGACATGCCAGTCTGAAACAGGGACTGGGGGTAAGGGAGAGTTGGCATACTGAGTGGTGAGATTTCATGGTCCCTTTCCCTGGCTAGGCTCCCAAAATGCCAGAAGCCAGGCTTATACCCGCCTCCTTGGGCAGTAGACTAGAGATTCCTTTCTTGTGAAACTTACTGGCTCAAGTGAAAAGACTAACCAACACTGATATTTGAAGGCCCCCAATTAAATGGCCAGATCTCAATCACTTTTCCATAAGGTCCACTTGTCACAAGACCAAGCCCTGTTCTCTCTCTCTCTCTCTCTCACACACACACACACACACATGCACAATCTCTATCTGATCTTCAGGGCATCATTTTTAAACACTAATTCCAGGCAATAAGTACTGAAAATTTGAGAGAAATCTCTACCATGAAAGACTTAATGCTCAAAATAAAGGAACTTTGAGGAAACAGTATAGAAAGGAAAGAAAACTTCAAAAATAAAATAACTAAAAATTAAGAGAAGAAATGACACTGTATTCATAAAAAAGAATATGATGCTATTAAAAAGAACAGAAAACAAGAAAGAGCTTTTTAATATTAGAATAAAACACCCAAAATAAAAATATTAAGTAGAAGAATTGGAAAAGAATTGAGAAGTGCTCACAGAAAATAGGACAAAATAGAAGAAAAGGGAAATCCAGCAAAGAGAGAAGAGAAAGAATTGGTAGGAAGAAATTATCAAAGAAATATTATAAGAATATTTCCCAGAACTAGAAGCCACAATGCCCTAGACTTAAAGGCTCCCTCAGGTGCCTATCACAATGAATGAAAAAGTGATACCAAGGAATGTCACTGTCAAACTTCAGAAGATCAAGGATGAAAAGAAAAGCCTATTTGTGGAAGCATTATTCCTAATAACCACAAGTGTAAACAACCCAAATATCTATCAATTTATTAATGGAAAAACAAAATGTGGTATATCCATACAATGGAATATTATTTGGCAATCAGAAGAGATGAAGTACTGGGTCAGGCTACAACATGGAGGAAATTTGAAAATATTTTGGTAAGTAAAAGAAGCCAGTCACAAAATGCTGTATATTGTATGATTCCATTTAGATGAAATGTTCAGAATTGGCAAATCTATAGATCAGAATGTAGGCTGGCTGTTGCCCCAGGCTGAGGAGTTGGGGGTGGCAGGTGAGAGGAATTGGGGACTGACTGCTAGCAGGTACAAAG